>NC_044283.2:7670491-8362991 GCF_004027225.2 Strigops habroptila
TTGTGAGATGGGGTTAGTCAATGGAAGAGTACCAGTGACTTCCCACATCTAGTAGATGCAGAAAGTCAGACCTTCTTTAGCTGGATTTTTAACTAGGGTTTTCAGTGCTTGACTTTAGTAACTCCCCTTTTAAAATTTTGAAGGGGAAAAATAAAAGACATAAAAGATAATGTTTCTTGAAACACTGTATTTTTATTTAACTGGGACATCATATTGTCTCCAGGAGAATCCACCTTACAGCTGCAGGAATGAGCAGCTGGCCACACCTTGAGCAGTACCAGGAGGATATGCAAGTCTGCAAGGAAGAAATGTGATGACAGAAGTCACAGCTCTATTACCTGTGACTCATTCCCTGCTGGATTCACCGCATCCTTACCGCTCCTAACACACTCAGTTTATACATCTTTAGCACAGAAGAGCTGATTCACCCTTTGGGCTTTCTATTTTTCAGATATTTTTGTTACATGCCTTTGTGCAGTGTTTGATTTTGGTTGGATTCTGTTTTGCTTCCTGCTATTTGTGCTCCTTATCATGGGAAGACTGTGTGACAATCCTTAGAGCTTCTGTCTTCAGAGTCCTAATTAACACAAAGCACTACCGCAGGCAGAAGTCAGCCTAAGACTTATTCAAGGGACTTTGGCCAGCACAGTTGAAACCAGGTTTGTAACTCCCTGGGCAGCACTCTCTCCTCTGACCCCACAGACCTTTCTCTGTGCTATAGGTAGATCTTCCTGCAGGCATTTTCCAGCAAATTGCTTTAAATTCTCCACTGTGTTCGTTATACAGTGTCAGTTCATTAAAGAGGGTAAACTTCGGCACTGCAGCGCTTTGCTCATTCAGCACCTGGGGACTGGTTACCTGATCTTGCTTTACCAGCAGCACTTTATCTGGCGTCCGGAATGATGCTAAAAGGGTAACTTTGTCAGCCACCTCTTAATAAATTATGTGAAAAAGACTAGACCACAGGGGATTACCACCTTGGCGTTACTTGCTTTTACTTACACAGTGTTAATTTTGGTTTGTTACAGCCTTGACACTACTGTTATTTTCACACAGTGTGACTTCATTCAGTGCAATAGGGGATAATGTCAAGTACAGATGTGGAAGAAATACAACACTGTTAAACCTCTAAAGCAATTGTAAAAACAGCTTTAACCCAGTAAATCAATAATTTGATAATTACTGTGAGCTAGCTGACCTCTGTTTAAAATACAGGAATAGCAGGGAACATGCCCCTCATAGCAATGAGTTCAATAGTTTGCCACAGTTTCTTTACCTGGTGTGTGATGTGAACACCTCCAAATAGGATGGCAAAATGTGGAACAATTGACAAAACAAAGGAGATAAGTTAAAAAATTCCTCTTCCTTTTCCTTTAGCTTGTTGGCTTGTTTGTCCAGTAATAATGTAAATCTTCTCCAGACTTTCAGAACTGTACAGCATTATGGTCTTTGCTGTAATGGCAAAGGCAGCTCTGATCAGGACATCACTTAAAAAAAGATGTTCTTGTAAAACCTATGGTGCAAATACAATTGAGATCGAATTTAGTACACAAGCCTGGAAGCCAGTACTAGACCTCATAAACCTTTACACTATAACAGTGGCATTTCTTTCTTATCTTTTTCTTTTTTATCTTTTTCTTTTTTCTTTTTATCTCTGTTGAAAACTTAAATAGTAGTGAAATACATCAGCTATTTCTAAAGTTTGGTAGTCATCGTTGAGCAGTTGGCTCCCTGGAAATTTTAAGGCACATCTTTAATCTTAAGGCATAGACACATCCATGGAAGTTATTGTAGGATTTGCAGGAGGTATTACAGATTGGTTACTGGACAGTGTTGCTGTCACCTGTATCTGCAACACTATATAATTTCCTAAAACACTACTGATAATCTGCAGACAACTGTGGACTTAGTGGTCCTTCACCATCTACCACATCAGACATCACCCTGACTCTGCATACCCAGCACATCAAACTGACTCAATGTTCCTAGCACTGCCATAGGTGGCTGTTTGCAGGAGCAACATGTGATAAAGGAGGGTGCTGTTAACATCTGAGAATAAAAGTTAGGAGGCACAATTCCTTCTTTCATTTCCTTACACCTACACTTCTACTATGAACCGCTTTCTTCCAGGACATACCCTGGCAGTGCCACAAGACACTGAAGGACTTGAAGCACGATGAAGACTTTGGGTCCTCTTGCACCTACCTCTTGCAAATTTGAGCCTGCTTCTCCTGTAAGGGTTGTTCCAGCTAGGCCAGCCCTGCACAGCTGCAGTGTGGAGTTGGACACTATGCACTTCTTTGCTTGATCACCCTGGCAGTGACTGAACAAGGTCAGATTACAGTGCAATTTAGGTTGAAACATGACAAAACACCCACCGCTTTTTACGGCCTCATCATGCATTGCTGTGGGTAATCTTTCAACTAGAGGCAGTTCATGGAAGTCTGATTTTCTGTTATTCTGTGATATGGGTAGTCATTTAGAGTGAGATTTAGATGCCTGAGATAGGTGTGCAGAGCCACTTTAGATGCTCCAGGGTATCTGAAACATGTATATGGGAATACTAATTAGGAGAGAGGACCTACAGGAGACCCACTGCTCCCTGGAACTGCATGTGGAGGCAATGTGTGATACCCTGAGATCTATGAAATAGCACTGAACGCTATTACTGCTTCCTTGAAGCACAGAGTAACCACAGTGTAGTTATAAAATATTTCTTCTCTCAAATGCCTTACATTTTCTTTGAGCTAATTTTGCACTGGTAAATGCCAATATGAAAGTCAATACAGAGTCAGGTAGATTCCTATTTGCTAATGTCTTTGTGATCCTTCAGTTATGGGTGCTATGTACTCAGGAGCGTTTTGGTAAACAAAAACATAGAGTTTTAAGATAAAGCCTCCATATGAGAAAGGATGTAAAATATGTTATCTCTTCCTTTTCATGCCCTCAGGACCATTTTAAGTGTCCTTTGATCCCCCATAATGTTTGCTTGCAAGGCCAGATGCCAGATTTGAACATATTTAAAGGAATATAAAATGGGCCAAACTTTCGAAAGACTAGGCTTGAAACATTCATTCTACTTTTGCAACACTGCCTGTAAATCCTGCTTGATTTTCTTTTACACAGACACCTGATCAATCAGAGAATTATGTATGGAATAGGTAAAAAACCTAAATAAAACAAAACAAATTATGAAAGAAACTCAACTCTTTTGCCTTTATAGTCTATTTTTAAGTATGAAAAATTGCAGGAGCTGGACTTTTCTGGAATCTACTATGTCTCCTGTATTTGATGCCTTTTCTCTGCATAGTAATGTATCTTTAAAAAAACCACTGATATATGTTACAAGGAGTGTATCTCTTTCACTGAGACAGAACATTTTAATTTCCCGACACCTTTTAGTGATTGCTTCAATTTCCGAAGATTTTGATAAAATCATGTGGTTTTAGAGTATCAGGATTGAATACCCTGCTTCGGCAGCAATTTAATGAAATGCTGTAGTTTCACAGCATTTCATTTGACATAACCTAGCTCAGAGGTCTAATAAATGCAGTGTGATAAATGTTGGAGCTACAATTGTAAAAATATACTTGTAATTGGGTTAATATGCCTTAAAATACTACCCATCAGTTATCTTTCTTCTCGCCGTTATATGGCTTGCACTGTAAGGACTAAGCAATGCAGTTTAGCCTTTTCCCCTGCTATCTCCCTTTCTTTTCTGTGTTTCTGAGAGTTCCTTTTTTTTAAGCATTCGATTATAGCAAGCTGTACATATTCTCCAGTGCTACAAATTCTTCTTCATACCCTGGAATCTTTTTCTAAGCTCCTCATATGCTTTTCATAGACATCTGGAAGAAAACAAGACAGATACTTCAAAATGAAAGACAAATATAAATGAGCATGCAGAATACAACAGAAGCTGCAAAGGTAGGTTTTGACAAGTGTTATTTTCCTTTAGTATACCAGATGTGTTTCAGTAATAAATAACAGTTAGGAGATTAGAAACAGCAATACAGTTTTGACCTTCTAATTATCAGTAGTGCATGTGTGTGTTTTTGTGTGGGCACACACATGCATGTGTTGTGTCTATGCCATAAGACAAAAGTCTTCTGCTGTAAACTGGTACTTTTGCATACCACGCTTTAGGAGGGAGAGTCAGAACTTCTTTTTGGCTAAATTCTGATGTTTGGCATGTTTCCCCATGTTGGAAATGTTCCTGTTAATTTTCAACACACAAATTAGAATTTCAAGGACAACTAATAAATTTGCAATGATTATTTCAAGCAGCAGGTTAATATACGTACCTCTTGTTGCAGTCTGGAAAAATTCCTTTGTTGGACCTTGAAAATAGCTATCTGAAGATATATAGCTCTAGTTGAAATATCACTGTGTGAAACCACTGCTTCTGGGATATGTTAGTGTATCATTGCTCATCGGCCTTGCAGAGCTGATATGAATAATACTGTACTTATAATTTTGCCATATATACATTGCACATATATGTGTGTGTGATGCGTTATGCACACAGCACACAAGACCAGGCTGATGCAGAGGAGCTTGCTGTCCTTCCATAGCATCCATCTTGGAAGGAATTGTTAAGATGAGGAAGCAAAGCCAGGACTGAGATGCTGTCTGCCACATTATGTAGGATACCAGAAGTGAGGGAATAGAGAAGCTTCTGAGGCCATGAGAAGACAGTGGGGAGCTATTTGGCAAGCTAACTATGAACTCCAAAGGCATAACAAAATCAGCCTGTGCTCTACATACCCTGTGGGTAGCCAAGCCATCACTCCCATCTAATGGCCAAAGATCAAAGAGCCATGAAACAGCTGTAAGCATGGAGCTCAGTCCCCATGTTCAAGCAGTTCAAGTTCACGTTTCTTTCCATTGCTGTCTTAGATGAGTCTCAGTAGGCAGTGCCTCCCCAGGCCTAACACCAAGTACTGAAGTTCACTTACTGTAGGGCTTGTAGTTGAAATATATTGTGGGCACATGAGAACAGCCATGTAAATCCAGCTTTCCCATGGTTTATACAGCTTCCTTACACTGCCTTACACAGGGGCAGCAGGTGGGTTTTAAAGACCCCGTGTTCTACACACACACTGAAATCTACCATTTCAGTCATATGAAAATGGACAAGATCCAGTGCTGGAAGGCTGCTCAGCATGTGCATAATGCGAGATTAGAACTTCAATTGTAGGTACAGGAGAGATTTGTCATTGAGAATTTCTTCCCCAACTGTCTCTCTTCATTAATGAGAAAAGATATTTTCTTCCTTTAAAGTAGATTTTAAAAGCTGGATATACCAATACTGCTCTTCGCTCCATTAAGATATTTGCAACTGGGCACTTGGACCCCTTTAGTTAAACTGGTGAATTGTCCAGAAAGTCTAAAACCAAACAAAGTTATTCTTCAACTTGAAGGACTGTTCCAGAGGTAGCCAGAAACTGTAGGTAAACTATGTGAGAGACAACTCATCTGTGGCCATGGAGTTATGCCTGATGCCTGTCTAATAAGAATGATAGAAATTACACACATGAGAGCTTAAAATTAGTCTTCTCATTTACACTGTCACATCTGTCTTTGGGGAGGGTTTTTTCCTCACTTAACTCCAGCTATTTGACTAAGACTCTTCTCTTTACTAGGCAGCCAAACCCCCTCTATAGTCACAGGAAAGGTCTGCACCACCGAAAGGCAATTCACCCTGCCCCAGCATTCCTCAGAGACAGCCAGGATGAATCATAGAATCATAGAATTGTTTTGGTTGGAAAAGACCTTTAAGATCATCAAGCCCAATCATTAACCCAGCACTGACGAGTCCACCACTAAACCAAGTCCCTAAGCATCACACGTACATGTCTTTTAAATGCCACTAGGGTTGATGACCCTACCGCTTCCCTGGGCAGCCTGTTCCAATCTAAACCTCCCCTGGCCATTTCCTCTTGTCTTATTGCTTGTTACTTGGAAGAAAAGACTGACACCAAGGGCCCAAAGACACAACTTCTAGGAAAAATAGGTGAGATGAACCTAACGGTGCTTTGTCAGAGCAGCTGCACACTCATATTATTTACTAACAAAGTGCCTTTTGCAGAGACATGTTTATTATTTCCATTATTGGATATGGTTTTGGAGCCATTACAGATGTTCCTCGGGCAAAGGAGCCTGAGGACATTCCTGCATTAGACAGTTGTGATAGGGACTTTTTCTGGAATAACTATGCAGGTCATCCAAAGCCCCCTTGTGTCCCATCATTTCAGCAACAGTGTGTAGCTCGCTCCTGTGAAACATTGAATACCCGTGTGGTGGGAAAAGCCAACCCTGGATGAACAAGGCAGGTTCCAGCCCATCATAGCTACAAGCAAGGGGCAAAGTAGGAAATGGGTATGAAATGAAATGAAATGAAGCGAAGTGAAGCGTTGGACCCCTGGGTAAAGGCCAGCCTCCCATCTCCTGAGGCTTTGGCAGCAGATGCAAGGCTGGTGGAAAGCCCCACTGGTAGCTAAGCTGGAGAAGACCCAGGAAGCTTCTTCAAGCTCTCATTTCCATGCCTTCTTTGAGGTTTGTAGCCAGTGCCCTGCCTTTCCACTGCTGTCACGTAGCCTGGGAGCACATTTACATTTTCTGAATACGGCAATTAGTGCTCACTCCTCTCCCCGTGTCACTCGCACCTGGTCTCTGACATTCGTGCCTCATCAGTACTAATGGCCCAGCCATTAGTGGTGATTACTGGTCATTGTTTCTATCCCACTGACCTCCCTGACTGGCAGAAGCACCCCTCTGCCTTCCCCCCCAAGACTGATGTTTAATAGCCCAGTTTAATACCAGAACCTCTGAGTACATAAATAAAACCAGACAGACCCTACCTATATTTTATATAGCTAGTGAGAGATGAATACATGCTTTTCTGATTATGATTAATGCTGCTGTTTATTATTTTTATTGCAGTAGTGGTTTAAATATCATGTCCTATCTAGGTGGGGCGCAAATTCATGAGAAAAAGATGGTTTCTGTTTCAGGCAGATGATACTCCAAAACATTGGAGCATTGAGAATATGGAGGAGTTTTCTTCTTGGACAAATAAGTAGCAAAAAACCCTAAGGACTTTTAAGATGGAGTTCAGAAAGTTTATCAGATTATATTGTAGGTGCCTACATGGGCTTGGTCACGGTGACTTCAGAGATCACCTTTAGATCTATGTGCTTACGTTCTTCTTGGCTGGAACGACCCTATTGGCTGCACATCATGCAATAAAACCCTGGTGTCTCCTGTATTACAGAAGAATGTGCTGTGTTAAAGAGAATAAATAGTTTTAATATTATATCTCTTTCACTCTGCTGTCTTGCTTCAGCCAGACAGTGTGATCCCTGAAGGGTTAAGGCCCAGGCACATATGAGTGAGAACAGCAGGAATTCACGTTGGTTTTACGCAGTCATCTATTTTGGTACATATAAGAATAAAGACTCATCTGCAGATTTCCTTACAGCTTCAGCCCACTAGCAAAGTAAATTTTTAGTCAAGTTCAGCTGAAAATAACTTTGTTCTTCACAATTGCCTTTGGGCTGCTGCCATGGTTTAAGCCCAGCCGGTAACTCGGAACCACGCAGCCGCTTGCTCACTCTCTGCCTTCCTCCTCTCCCCGGCTCCTGGAGGGATGGGGAGGAGAATCGGAAGAATGTAACTCCCATGGGTTGAGATAAGAGCAGTCCAGTAACTAAGCCTAAGGTATAATACAAAACGACTACTACCACCACCAATAATAATAATGATAAGGGAAATAACAAGGGGAGAGGATACAATTGCTCACCACCTGCCGACCAATACCCAGCCCGACTCGAGCAGTGATCTGGGCCTTCCAGGCAGCTCCCTCCGGTTTATATACTGGGCATGACGTGCTGTGGTATGGAATACCCCTTTGGCCAGTTTGGGTCAGGTGTCCTGTCTCTGCTTCCTCCCGGCTTCCCCTCCTCCCTGGCAGAGCACAAGACTGAGAAAGTCCTTGGTCGGCTTAAACATTACTTAGCAACAACTAAAAACATCAGTGTTATCAGCGTTGTTCCCAGGCTGAAAGTCAAAAACACAGTACTGCACCAGCTACTGAGAAGGAGAAAAATGACTGCTATAGCAGAACTCAGGACAGCTGCTTTATTCCAGCCGTTCACCAGCACGCAGAAAACTCGTTGCTGGCAAGCCTGCTCTTCCTGTGCTGTCCACCTCCTGACCGCAAGCGTGGAACCATAAGAGGATTCCAGCCCTCTAAGACTATTGGAATAACATGCATGAAGTTGGTTAAGAAACTAATCTTATCAGGGACTTTCGGCATGAGCCTGTCTTTTCTGAAATTTATGCTGGTGTTAATGTAAATTATCTAATGGTGGTCATCTGAGGTCCAGTTTGCTGATCCACCCTCTGCTTTAGAGATAATTAAGCCCTAAGTTAAGGGCTTTTTTAAGACTTCCCTGTAAATTGTGTCACAGGGTTTGTGCATGGCCCCTATGTTGATTTGGATTTTACCTTGAATGAATAATGTTATCTGCATTATAGCTGTCACAGATGAAAAAACAACTTCTACAGATGAGTGAATCCATTTGTTGGTTTATGGATCCCAAATCCTCCGAGGCAACAAATCCATCTGTCATTGCTGAATGCTTGTGTTTTATTTGGTGCTGCGAGTCAGCTGACAGGTATTAAAATGCACATGGAAGCAGACAGATCTTTGCTGACTTCCCAGCAGAGGAGGCCCATGGGTGTTTTTATTCCAGCACATGCAATGAAATAACATAAAGTCAGGAAATCCATTCCTAGGGGATAGTACAAATTGTCTGAGCTAGTAAGACATCGATATTTGGTCCATAGGCCTTTGACCTAACCATCTGCCTAGGTCACCTCAGCCCACTGTTTCTGGCTGAATGCTTCTTAGAATGCATCTGTACTTTGTGGGCCAGTCTCTTCTGTTCCCTTTCCTCTTTTCTTTCTAGTTCTCTGTCTTTACTCCTCCATTCTTAATTTCTTGTTTATGCTACCGTACCTCAGGAGGAGCCAAATAAAATGTTGCTGATAAAAAAATAACTAGGGGAAAACACTGTTGTAGTAATGTGGGAATTCCTTTCTCTGTGGTGTTTTCAACTAAGAGGAGCTCAATTTCCTGGTATCTGTTCAACTTTCTTAGATAAATGCTACAGTACTCAAGTTAGACAGTTAAGGATCAACTCATTGCCTCATCATTGGTGATTAGTGCCACCCAAGATGCCACAGAGCAGCCAAAATGTATCATTGGGCAATTAAACTGTGCTCTTTGGATGAGAAGTAATGCTCCCATGAGATTTTAAGCACCTACCTTAATTAGTTGCCCTTCCAAAACTCTTCCTATGATCTCTCCAGATGCTGAGACAAAGCAATTTACCTTGCTTCTTGCTCTGCATCATTGTCAGAGGACCCTATCTTTCTCCACTGACTAAGAAGAAAGCCCACTTAATTAAGTGAAGTATCTAAAGTTGGTGTGAATAAGCCCTGATTTGGCCAGCCCACATGAACAAATGATCTAACCTCGGTTGTCTAGGGCAAAAGCAAATTAATGCACTATCTGACAAAGTGAAAAGCCCAGTGTGGACAGGTTTGAGGATAACACTTGCAAGGCCACCATTTTTTACAAAGCTTTGCTGAATCATGTCTACTTGTGTATTAGCTACAGTTTGGCCATCCATGAACAGAACCTGGTGTCCTGCAGAACTAGATGGAAAGATTGTCTTGCTAAAAAGAGAAGCTAACCCACAGCCAGGCAGGGAGCATGTATGCCCTTAATAAATCCAATTGCCACAAAGCCTGGACTTTTCAGGCTTTCTACTTGAGTTACTTTACCATTTACTGTCCTTCAGTGGCTGAATTTTGAGTAGGAGAAAGGCCCAAATGACCCATTCAGAGATGTGCCCTTCTTTACTGACCTTTAAACTCAAACAAGATACCCCTACCTTAAGAACAAAGGTTCTCTCTTCTTTTGTAGAATCTATTTCATCCCAACAATTCCTGCATTTACAGCTTCTTTATTACTGCTGGTTATTGTTTAAATAAGGCATGCATTCTGGTAAATAGCAATTGCTCAAACATAAGCAGCTTTAAAGGCAAGAAGTAGCCCTTCCAGTCTCTAGATGAAGGATGATTTGAAATGAATTGATGCGTTCTGACTGGTGAGTCAAAATAATTCAGTCCTGTCCCCCCCTTCAATGTTAAACCAAGTCAATTTTTTCAAACCATATTTGATATCTTATTGTTTATTTTCAGTCAGCAGACAGCAATTTTCAAGAACTGCTCTTGATATACAGCTCAGATATCTTACAGGTCACATGTCATTCAAGAAAGGTCAATGATTCATTTAAAGTTTCATCATTCTTCACATAAACAGGCAAATGCCATTTCATTCACAGTGCAGGCTTTTGTGAGGGCGATAGGCCTCTGTAGTAACAAAGTCTATGTAATCTTATTCCCTGCCTAAGAAAGAGTGAATTGACATTATTATCATTACCTTATATATCTCGGATGCGCTCCCAGCAAAAGTGTGTGCACCTAAACAGAAATTCATTTAGGATCAATTCTAAGGAGTTTTTCTTGCTCTGATTTTTTCTCACTATTCGTAAAAACTGAAATAGTGTTATGCAAGGCGAATACTACAATCAAGGAATAGTGACATATACATCATTGGCAACTGATTTGTTACTGTTTGCTAGAACTAAATCAAAATTTTCATTGTTGTTGATTCCTTTAGAAACACACCTTCAGTAGAAAATGCACATTTTAAGAACAACTTTCTTATATCCAAGTAATAATAACTGATTTAATTAAACCTGAAAGACTTTTAAGAAATAAGATTGCAGTTTTCACAGGGTAAGTGATCTATTTTTCTATTTTCTCTCTGTGTTGTCCTCAGTGTAGCATGTCAAACTAGTAATTTTACTTAGTAGCCTTCAGGAAATAAATAAGAATGCCAA
Source organism: Strigops habroptila (assembly GCF_004027225.2). Taxonomy (NCBI): domain Eukaryota; kingdom Metazoa; phylum Chordata; class Aves; order Psittaciformes; family Psittacidae; genus Strigops; species Strigops habroptila. Next base: position 7,681,471 of record NC_044283.2, read on the forward strand.
CTTCTCAGTCTGGATCCACAGGAACCTACCTAACCATCATCTTAAACTATTTTCACTGGTATTTCAGAAGCAAGTTTCTTATTGGGAGTGAAAATGAAGGTCTAAAAAAAGAAAAAAGTAATACTTTTAATCTATAAAATTAAAGATAATATGTAAAACATTACTGATATTACTGACATCCTTCTGCTACCATTAAAGATCTCCAGATGCAGAATTGAACAAGATATTCAACTGCTTAATCTGGGGCTTTGGGTGAGATAGGCATCAAGCGAGTCTTTTCAGTGTGTCTGTGTGTCTAGTTCTTGCATATTAGTGCTTAGGTAGGCACCCGCCACATCTTCTGGAGTCTGAGCACTTTACAACATCTATCCCTTCTTGCTCACTGTCACCCATGATCCTTTACACCAATGCAATCATTTAAACAGCAGGCAGGCACTGAGAAAGTTTTGAAAACTCCATCCAGCATCTTCTGTCTCATTAATTGTTAAATGTCTTTACACATCTGGCTGCTAGTCTCTGCAAGTTAGTGAAGGTAGTGATGAGACTGCCCTCAACTGAAGAAGTCTGCAGTGTTCTGCACCAACTGATTATAAATATGAAAGAGTGAACAGGACAAGTTACAGAGGTATTCAGTTAAAGACTTCTCTCTGTACAATTCACATTGGTGGTAGAGAGTAGACAATGAGTTAGTAGCAGCAGTCAGGATTTCCAAAGGTACTCAGCAAGTGAGATTTCTAGTGAGATAAAAGAATCTTCCTCAATGATGCACGCTGAAACTTCCAGCCTGTGGAGAAAAAAAAAATTAGTTAATATTTTTATTCTTGCCTCTGTTTACATTATGGAACTAGATTATTGCTCAATGCTCTCCACATCTCAGTTTTTCAAGCAACACATGCAAGTGAATATCATATTATGAAGTTGCTGTTTTAGTGTTGGGTTCTTTTCTTAGAAGCCAGAAGCTTCTAAGGGTATTGGCACCTTTTGATTTTTACCATCATATACGTGTGTTCATGAAACGGCAATAGCAGAAATTAATGTCTAGAGCTTGTCCATGGAAGTGTTCCCAGTTAGCTGCCAACATCTAAAGGGGGATAATCAAAGAGTCTTTCCATTGACTCATTGTGATGCGTTTCATCCCTAGCCAATGAGGCTGATGTGATTCTCAGAACAGCCCTGGGGCAAGCCGGTTGCAGGCACACTTCTCCTTTATTGGGGTTCCTCAACTTGTTGTATTACCTGTGTGCTCCTTTTTGCGTGTGTGGAGATGAGCCTTTTACTACATTACATAACATAGCACGATACACATAAGTTCAGTGTAATTCTTGCAATGAAGGCAGCATTTACCTCTTTGTATATGTTAGATAAATTGTTTAATTCAGAAAAGCTCAAAATAAAGCTTACTTGCACTTTGGCAATTATCTAGCACTCAGCCCATGTATGAACATCATTTGTGAAGGAATGAACTTCTCCATTCATACTGGAAAATGTTGGCAGGATAGGCCCTTCAGTGAGAGGGGGAGAAAGATATTTGCTTTTTGCAACCTGACAGTGAAAATGGCTTTGTTAACTAGGAGCAGAATGAGTTTGAGAGGTTGAACATAACACAGTGAAACATTTTCACTTCATGAAAGTGAATTAAAATGCTTTAGAAAAAGGCTTCTCTTTTTCAGATAGTTCCTTTTAATTCTGAAAGCCAAAGACATTTCTCTTTGACGTTGCCATTATCTGGGAAGGAAGATAGCTTGTTAGGTGGCATGAGGTAGAAAACCTCCTCCGTGACCTGTAGTGGCTCTTTGCAAGATCTCTATGTGTACCACTGGGAGTCTTGTGTGTAAAATTTTCTGACTGAGGAGATACCAGTATATGTGCATAAGTGATATACAATGATTTTGCAATTGACATTTCTCTACTCTTCAGTTTTACAACAGTATTAAGGATATACTACAGACTGCATTAAGGTTATTATCTAGTAGAGCATGGAAATACAGGAAGATTTTAGCAGGTGGAAAGCAAACAATGCAATCTTCTTTTGCCAGAAAATACATAAACCAAAACATAGGAAGAAGTTTTCTGGACACTGGATTACTTCAAACCCTCTGAGATCACAGTCATGTTCTTGCGCAGAATGACTTTGATTTTTCTGCTCTTGCTTTTGTCTGACTTGTTAGCAGGTCCTAAGGGATGCCACATGCTAATCATTCCTACAAACATCAGCAAGGACCAAGGGCATTCCGCCACTCTTGGGGTGGAGTATGGAGCCTCACCAGAGCCCTTCCTGCATATGCAAAAACTCCCTGGTATTACATTGGCTTAGCACTACTCTGAAGGAGTTGCCCTCAATATCATGACGGTGCTCTCTCTGAACACAAATTTATCTTGTTTCTAGCATTTACAGATAGTGAGAAAAACCAAACCAGAAACCTGAGGCTGTTAAAGGTTTTCCTCCAAGCTTGACCATTCCTAGGTGGTGTCAGTAAGGACTCTGCCATCATTCTGCTGCCATAGCAAGACAAGCAGATTCTGAGTGAAGTTCCCTGCTGGAACTATTTCCTCGTAACTCTCTTCAAAAACAGAGCTAAATGGATACCAGTAGGCAGGATCTTTGAATTTGCTGCCTTATTATGGCACTCCATCTGCATTTTTTGACTCTTTTACTTTTCTATATCAAATAACCCAGAAGGCCTGGGGACCAAACCAGCATCAGGGAAGCCAGGGAGAATTTGTTGCCAGCTACAGCTCCTGTCTGAGATGAAAAATTAAAACTGCCTTACCCTTGGAGAAGAATCTTGTAGTACTTTCTCTACCAAAACTACCTCTCTGGAAGTGGTGCTCTCTGTCCGTTGATGGGATGGAGGATGTGGAGGTAGGCTGCAGCATCAGAGTAACCAAGGGTATGACCTAGCCCAGCAAAAATATCATAGTAAACATAAGATAAAAGTCAAACAGGACATCAGCATCTGACCCTTAGTGTTCAGAGAGTGGATTTATCACTCCCACAAAATTTTAATAAAGCAATAAATTACAGCCCTTGTAGATTAGCACTTAGAGCCTGGATCTGAAATGACAATACAGGATTGAAGGGTTTTCTGGGACTTATTATTGATCCATGTGATGGCCAGTCAGTTAAGAGTAATTCTCAGGACCTGGTTCGTTAAGCTTTGAATTTGCATCTGCACACTGAATATGTGTGTGTATTTCTGCTTGTGTACAAATTTAGCAACAATGCAAATGGCCACATACTACACTTAAAAATCTGGTTTAATAATTCTAGTTTTTCCTTGAATTCTGCATTAAGCACTATGCACAGCAAGTGTGACTGTCAGGCACCATTATTAGAAGGATGCACTTGATTAGTGAGAAATTCCAGTTAAATCTGTTTCACACAACAAATAATAACAATTAATGAAGACTACAAACAACACACAAAAAGATGTGTATGTGTTCCTGATTTTTGGTAGAACTATTTGGAATATACTGCTAATACAGTTTCATTTGGTTTTATTGCCAACTTGGCTTCTTTTTGCTGTTCAAATCCAACTGAAAGCAAAGGAAAATGTGATCTTAAGTTGCTTCGTTTGCCACCAACATGAAGTGAGGTGGGAGAAAACAGAAGGGGCTCTGTGCAAGCACTGGTCTAATGGAAGATTTCATTTACTTTGATTTCATTTGTTGCCAGTGCTGAGCCCAACAGTAGAAGATGTATCAGGGAATATTTCCTTGGCTCACTGGTGAATCCTCCAAGAATGGTGTTTTCTCTTTTTGCAACACTTCACTGGTTAGAAGCACACATAATTTGAAATCGTTGCTAAAACAAATTATTCTCATATTTAGCAATCTCTCTCATAAGTAGCAGAGATCCTTAAGACTGATGTTAATGTAAATGAGAGCAGAATTTGGCCCATAACAGGTCAAATGGGTGCCGTCTTAGCACAGAAGTTTGAATTCCTTGTTGGGCTCTTGTTTTAGGTCAGGAGGAATATAGGGCTTTGGCCTCTACCAACATATTTATGATGTATGTAACCACAGGCAACACAAACACTGAATAGCACCTATATTTATTTGTCTTGGCTCTGAGATTCTCTGAAAGTTCTCATTACAAGACCTTGCTTTATACTGCTTATAATTTTTTTGAATGTGAACTGGTCTGGTTGAAATTTTCCATGCTAGATATTTCTCCTGGCCATGTATTTTGGGAACATTACAGCTAAAATAGTTGAAGTGCTTTTGAGTGTGAAATTATGGGAAAATACACTGGATTACATGTAGGAAAATTTTCCTTTTAGCAGTTTAGCGACGAGATGTACCTTCATTGTGGTTTAAAGCACAGTACTGAAAATTCAGTGATGTCTGCTCTGCCTTCACCAGAAATTTAAAAATGGCTACATTATAAGAATTTGTCTGAGCCAGTAGAAACTTCCTAGGTGAGGATAGGCAGTGATTTCCTTTCTGAAACTGTAGGATAGGAGCAGGACTTTCCTAGCAATTTCTTTCAGCACTACCGGAACAAGATCCGATGGATTTTATCTCCAATATGTGACACAGACTCAAGTCATTTGACTTGAGCACGGTGAGGGAAGTGAAGAGTAAAGAAAGCTGAAAGCTGTTGAAAAAAGTGTATTTGAGTGGGGAAAAACTGGGAATAGAGTAAGAAAGGAGATGATGGATTATGTAAGGAGCTGGGAGGTGGAAAAAAAAGACTAGCCAGGCAAGGAGACTGGAATGAGGATAGTGGTGCACAGCAGCGGGCACAATCTTTCCCAAGTTAAAAGGTTAGTGTGTCAGCAGCAAATCCCCAGGAGTAAGGAAAGGAGGCTGTTCCTTAAAGAGGGAAGATGTTTACCATCATATCACTGAAGATATTTTAGGTTCTTCTGAGAGGAAAGCTCCTGGCTCCTGCTTCAGCTTGGCAAAGGTCTCACAAATGCTTCTTCTAAGACACTGTAGCTCCCAGTGCTGCAATATGTTCGTCAAATACCTCAGCATGCTACCCTTACGTTCCCCTGTATAAAAGCAATCCAAACTGAAGCCCATGTTTCTGGCTATACCATCACTTAGGCTTTCAGCAAACATGCATGAAGCTATGGTGCAAAAGCATCTCCCAGCACATTCAACTGCTAAAACTTGCTGTGAGCATCATTTACTACAGCTACTACAAGCAACCAAAATTGTGCTTGAGGCTTGGAATCCTCATGTCACTTTTAACATTCATATGACACTGATTCCTTGTGATGCAATTCTTGTTTTGAATGAAAAGCATTTGAAATCGTATTTCATGCCTAAGTTGTATTTTAAAAAGCTATTAAAATTGAAAAGCCAAATACCAAAAAATAATACATCAGTATTAATTCAATCTCTCCCTAGGAGGCACCCTCCTAGGATGAACTGCTATCTTTAAGAGCCGTTTTGATGATTTATTCCCATGGAAGCTGGAAGGCACACACTGAGTGTTGTCAGGGCTGCAAGAAGAGAAACATAGTGATGTGCCAAGCTGGAGGATTCTCTCTCTGCCTTGGGATTGCATGTCTGCATGATGATTTTCATGACAATTCAACTAACCACGTCCCTGACATGCCAGTGGAAGAGTGGTCACTTGAGGCCAAGCAAGGCAGTGGCTCCAAAGCTTGCTCAATGGAGCCAGCAAGGACTGCTATACCAACTGCAATAGACTGCTTCTGCACAAGATAGCAGCTCCTGTTGAGTCCCTACCTTAGCAGGAAGAACCATCAATTAAGTTAACAAGTTACCTTTGTCAGCTGCTCCATAGCATCTGTGCCAGGCAGGAAAATACCTCTGCAAAGTATGACAGTGACACTGTCAGCTTCACAGCACCTGGAGGACCTTCACTAATGCCAGGACCTGTGCCATGCAGATGAGAACAGGTTTTGACACAAGGTGGGAGCAGAGAGATTTGAGAACATATGGCTGGGAAAATAGGTAACAGAGTGGAACAGTAACAGAAGCCCTCAAACTGGGGCTTGGTTTGAGCAAGTGGAGATGGGAAGGAAAAACAGAGCAGGAAAACACTCTCTCTTACAATATATTCAAGGTCAAATTCCCCTTTAACTTCCTCTGCAATAGGCAGAAGAATCACAGGCTTTATATATTCAAATAACCCTAAATACGGGCAGGCAGGGTGATAATTCTTACCTAAGGATGGGATGAGGATAGTGTGTAGTAAACTAATCACAGGGTCACCCAGAGAACGATGACAATAAAACACAATGTTGACCAGCTGCTCCCTTTGTGCTGAATGAGGCAGGGCTGTTGGGGAAAATGTAGGTTATTACTAAAGACTGTGTCATGATGTGCTAGTGACCAGGACATGTTAGTGCTGGCATTTCCCAATCTTCAAATGTGATTTTTTCATGTTGTGGTGTACACATGTAGATACAAGTATGTAGTCATGTGTGCCCACTTGCAGAAGCATACATATTGGAGAGTTGATACTAATTGTACACGTACAGATAAAAGGAGAGTTTGTTCGTGCTACCAGTACTACCCAGTCAAAGCCAGTTCTCTAAATAATTTAAAAGTTTGCCTTTGGGTTTAAATATACAAGATACTGTTTAACATGGAGTAAAATCCTGATGTTGATAATAATCACAAGCAGAAACATGCATTGCTGTAACACATCTCCCTCAGTGCTTTCAAACATGGCACAAATGAATGCACATTTGTATTGGAGCAATGGTCATCTCTTTTAGCTGAGCTTCTGACCTTAATGCACATTTGGACGCTTGCACAGTTCCACTTGCCTAGACTTGGTTGTTTTGGGGCTGGTGGCTTATAGGCAATTAGTCAGTCACCACTATTGTTCTCATCAAGGAAAGGTGCTTGAACACGTTTTGCTCCTGAGTATTTTATCCTGACGATTATGGAAAGCTGAACAGAGTTCAGCAGAAACAGAGAAGGGGGGACTCTAATCCAAAAGGATGAATATTTTAAATATAGTTAAAAGTCACTATTTTCCCAGCTTATAAGGATGCTATTCTTAAGCTAAAATTTTACTTTCAAATGAGAAATTGAGTAAATCAAACCAGCTGTTGTCTTTAGTTCTGAGTTGCTTGAGCTCTTCACCACGTATACAGAAGCCTATGTACATACCTACATATGCACTCACAGGGAAAGTTTTCAACAGTGTATTACACACAAGAGCAAGCAGCAGATTGCTTAAGATTACCCCGACATCCTGGACCAGTCTTGGAGCAGTAATATCTTCATGTTTGCTGTCAAGGCCCGTCACCCCTGCTGACCAGCAGGGACGCCAAGGCAACCCACATTACTCAATCAACTTTAAGTGTTATAAATACTGAGGTCCATAAAAAAGTACAATGTAATGATGACTTAAACAAACCCAATTCATCATCCCAGCTACACACATATCATTTCCCCCAGGGTGACCAAGCAACCATCAGTGAACATAACCCAGGCCAGATTCAGATTCCATTTCTCTTCATCAATTTGACTTTTGGGTTTACCCCCCTCCAAAGGAAAAGAAAAAATATCCCCTTAAAAATGAATAAAAATCTCACAAATCAAATACAGCTCAGCTACCCGAGTCCCATTTTTGTTGTTGTTGTACTCATGTCCATGCATTTTGCCTCTAGTGATATAAAAGGAAACCCTTCAATTTAAAGGTCAAATGGGGGCCGTTTGTTTTAACCCAGTGAACCATGGCAATGGTATTCACATATATTATCTTTTGTCCTTCAACAGTTGTTAGACTTGTAGCCAGAGGGGAGGCTTAGCAGATTTGCTTGCACCGATTTTTTTAAGATATAAAAAATACTAAATTTCTGCAGTTAAGTGTGCTTGATTGAGTAATATTCTGAAAATCAAATCAATACCAAATGTGATTTTCAGTCAATGATAAGGCACATTCACCCGCCCTATCAAAGTTTATTTGTTTCATTCATTTAAAGAGGAAAAGTAAAGATTCACGATTCAGTGTGGTCTGTTCCCTCTGCCTCCTCTATCCTTTTCAACTCCCTCCCTTGATTTTATGGTTCCCTCTTTACTAATCATGGAAATGTCATGTAAGAACACAGTTAATCATTATTCCACCTTTCAATTCCCGTGCCCTCACCCCCAATTCCCTCTCCTTTTCATTAAAGGATTGCAATTATAGGGTGGGCTACTTGGCAAAACTAGAATAAAGAGAACTGGTACATCGTGCTAGTAAAAGCAAGGTTTCAGAAACTTTTCATTTTCACACAACTGTGGGAACCATCCAGTTTGAATATTCTGGGATTGACCATTTTTTGTCCTGACTTGCTCTCCATGCTTTTTCTGCTGTTGAATTACTGCTGGTTTTCTCCCCAGAGGTGGCTGCATTTTAAAACAGACTTTTTTTGCAATAGGTACAGAAGCACAATGTTTGACTTTTAACTGTTTGAACAGTAAAACCATGGTCCTTTCAGATGGAAATTACATCAACATGTTAGAGTGGTGGTGGAGCCTGAGTCCCTAAGCCTGAGGGGAGCACAGAAATTATGATCTTCTCTCCTGGGGAAATAAAAAGCCTAAATTTCCCAGGAAGGGCAGAATGACAAGTCCAGATGGACCTATAGAGCTGCCCAAGAGTACAGACATGCACTGTTGTCCCACTACCAGGAGGGCTGATGGTTTGTAAATATATCCATCACTTTGTAATCCTCTCCCACCGTCTCACTCCGGGCTCTGTACACAGTGGATTTATTAAGAAACTGGAACCCAAGATTACACAACTGGTCTTTGATAGGCAGCAAACATGGGTAAATAGAAATGAACTAGGGATGTGACATTGCAAAACGTTTGAGGCAAGTGTGATACCTTATCTGCCTCATGGAGGGTATGCAGCATCTCACAAGCTACAGCTTGTAGCAAATACTCTTAGTTGATTGTTTTCACCTTATTGAAACACTTTCACATTTACTCAATTTCAAGTTGAAGGGGTTCAATAGCTTTGTTGTTGTGGATAATTATTACCAGAATACCCAAATTCTGCTTGGCATTGTTCCCGTATCTCCTATCAACATCTAGCACGAAAATTTGGACCTGAGTGCCAGGCTGAAAAAAAATTTTCAGAAGAAAAGGCAAAATTCAGCTGGTAGAAGGCAAACTTTGTAAGTGTTGAATAAGTGTGTGGGGCTTTTTAAATTGAACTTGGAATAAAAGTTGTCCAGGTTGGACAGAGCTTTGGGCGATATGGTCTAGTGTGAGGCGTATCTGCCCATGGCAGGGGGTTGGAACTAGATGATATTAAGGTCCTTTCCAATCATTATATAATTCTATGATTCGATAAAAATATAATCTAAGAGGAATGAGATGTGCTTTAGGCAGGTTTGTGTCATTCATGTGTGTATTTTTCTTTCATGTAATTTATGTAACTTTATCCAGATTTTCTAGTTCCTAGAGTACCAGGTAACTTTTAGCAATTCTGTAGGATCTGCGCAGTTGCAGCTGATATATTCCCCCTTGAGTTGCGCAAACTGCTGTTTGTACCGGTACAACATTTTTGAGTCTTGCAAAAACAAGTGAGCTAATCTGGCAGCCTTCTCACTATCTCACAATTCTAGCTCTGCTGTATGACCCACCCCTCTGTATTGGTTGCACAATCCCCTAACTGATATCCTCCTCTGGACTCTGGCCATCCATTCCTCTTAATTATCAATGTCTGCTTCAGAGAGAAGACTGATACACTGGAAAAATACTTTAAAAAGTCAAATTTCCTGAGGCACTATCTCTAATGGGGCCATTACTTGTTGTATTGCTATATCCTTCTCTCTTTCTGTTTCACCCTCTTAGCAGAGTGAGTTTGCATAGGAAACTATTGTCTTGAAACCACATGATCCTTTACATATGTTATTCCTCTATGATTTTTCATTTGCTTAAATATTGCATAACTTTTTTTGCTGTACAGCTAGCATGTTTATTCTTTAAGAATGCTGAGCTTTTCCAGACATGTACAGTACATACATTACCATTTCGTCCTTCATCAGTTCTTGGACTCATAGCTGGAGGCAAAGATGTTAGGATTTGCTTGAACTGAGTAATACAATATTTTTGTTCAGCTGTGAAGTTGATTAATAATTTGGAAATTAAATCAATATATTCTTTGATTTTCATTACAGTGGGGTTTGCATGTAAACCTTTTGTATTGGCATTCCCAGCCTCAGTAGGGAAACATGGTAAAACTAAGCTAGTGGATTTGGTGTTATCTTCCCTGTGACATTGCAAAATTGAAATGAAAGTCCAAAGATTAGCGGTTTGATGATAACTTTCTGCTGTTTAACTTTCTTGATTATTCTTGATTGTCAAAGTAGAAAAGTTCTTGAATGCTTCCGGTTTGTAGTGCCAAGTATGAAGTAGTTTACACATTACAAAATTATTAAGCCCCTTTTTATCATATGGTTTGGATCTTTTAGATAGATAGTAATATGAAAAATAAAGCTCCAAAATTCAATATCCTTTGATGGATAATAAAGGCTAATTTTCAGAGTCAATGAGTGCTCGAAGTTCAGTAATGCTTAAAAAAACCAAACCAGGTAACTTTACCTGGGTAAGAAAATGTCTTAAGAAGTCAGAACCAAATTTCACTGAAATCAGTGGGAAAATTGAAAATTGCAATAAAGTCCTATGTACTTAATTCTGGTCAAATATGATTGAAAGCTTCACCTTGATGTTCTTGCTGGTGTAATTTACACAGTCAAATTTCTACAATGGGAAAGCCTTTATATCGTTATAAACATACTGTGTGCTTTTAGAAGAATGATTTGGACTTTGAATCTGACAATAGTTCCCCAACCCCAGCCAAAGCTGGAACGTTCAAACCTGAAAATTTCTACTGCTGCAAGTGTTGGATTTTTTTTCCTGTTGGCATTAGGTGCTTTCAGAAATGTATTTGGGTACATCACAAAAACATTAGACCAGTGTTGCAATGTACCTTATGTAGTCGCAGAATCATTAGTCGACAGAGTTGACTACAGTCATTAAATTTCGCAGTCCCTAGAGGAGGTAGGATTAGGATGTAAAATGTACAGCTCTCTGACAGGACTGACCATACTTACATCCAACTCTGATCTTATTTGACTTCTGTTTATATGGCATTCAGTGTAAAATAAGGCTATATTCAGGCTTCAAATATATCAGATTGGCAGAAATCTATTAAAACCAATAGCCAGTCTCTTAATTTTTTAATCTAAACCTAAATAAATATTCTAATTTCTCTCTCATCAGTTTTGTGAAGTAAGTCATGAAGTTCAGGAATGAAACTTCCATCTTAAAAAATGGAGATCTATTTGGAAAGAAAAAACTAGAGCTGCCCTCACACCATGATGCTATGCCCTCACACTTCCTATCCACTTCTGCAAGACTACCTTTAGGCACTGGGAGTGTCTGGCAGTTTTCTCACCTTTTGGCCCAAAACCATGTCCCAGCTGTACTCCAGATACATGTTGGAAGTAAACCTAGGTGATGAAATGAGGCCACACCCTTCAGAGTCATTGATTTGGAAGACCAGGTCTCTGAACCTGTTGTTTATCTAACATGTCATTTAATGTAAAAGTATGTAAACTGCCCCTGTAGTTCAGATGTTGCTTTCAAAAAAACCGAGGGATTCCAAATCAATCAATAAAATCCATCTCCAGAGTGCCTTTGAACCCAGCCATGAGCAACATCATCATGCAGATCATCATCACGCAGATCATCATCACTCAGTCAAATCCTGTCAAACGACAAAGCTGTTTATTAGAGAGCATTTAAATTAAGTTTATCTGTCTTGGACTGAGGTAATTCAGCAGCATAAGATGTGTAATTGCACTTGCTTTTGTGAAATCACAACCTGCTTAAATGGACGGTAGCCTACTGCCAGACACTTCAGTGGCCAAAGCTACATACAGAATGAGCAGCTTTTCAGATGTTTCTCCATCATAATATGCTGAGATGTAGCTTAGGAGAGATCTTGTTTATTAACTTTCCAGTTATTTCCAGAATATTCCACCGGGTCCCTAAAATTAGTCCCAAATATCTCCCATGTTCAATATCTCCCTCTTGGCCGGGTTGCCCATCCATGGTCAGCTGCCCATTTCTTTCATCCCATTGCCTCTTTTGCTTTACCAGTGACAGCAGCCTTGCCCACCTGACACTACTTACATTAAAACCTGTAGGGTTATCTCCACACTGCCCTTTACTCATCTCTTCAGGAGCCTCCTGCATTCTTCAAGTCTTTGGTCATTTAAGAAGTGACTCAGTCAAGTGTAGGTTGATGGGTAAGTGAATTTTGCTGCTATGAACCATAAGCGGACTTCACCAGAAGCCCATCTAAGGAGTTATAGGTATAGCCTTAAAAATTAGGGAGAATAACGAATCAAAGTATATATATGTCTCCCGTCTTTTTCTTAGGCTCTGATCCTGCAAAATGACCTCTGAGACCCTCCAAGAGGGTAACTCTAACTGCACAAAGGTCACTGTTATGTTAGGTTCCTTTTTTTTCGCTTTGACCAGAGGAGATTTGAGGCTCATAAGTCTCTAAAAAGTTCTCTGATTCATGCTGCAGCAGCTAAGACAGCTCCCTGTTGTTATCCCCACATTTATGTGAGATGATGGCTCACATTGAGAGAAGCGAGGGGATTGAGGATATTCATTTTTAAGGGCAAAGGTGGTATCTTCACATGTGTTTACACAGAATCTAGCACTACAGGGCTCTAGTCCCGAATGAGATTTCCAAGTTATGTTGTAATACAAACAATAATACTAGAGAATGGGTAAGGGTAAGGGGAGGAGGGGGAACTTATGATTAATTTTTATCAGACTTCCTTCTCCTTTCCACAGAGCAGTTCAATGTGAAGTCAAAGTTCATTGACACGTTCTCTGTAGTTGGTGGGATGATTGTTTTATATTAGCCATTGACTTGGCCTGCATTGATCCTTGAGAATGTATCGCACAAATCATTTTGCACTAAACTGCTGAATCAATGAAGAAATCTCCTGGAAAATTTATATTAAAAGTCGCTGTTTGCCTAAATGAGTTCCCTGTGCCCCATATTGAATATTTTGCTGATGAATTGAATGAGTTTAAATTTGAACATTGCAGACCCATTAAAGAATGAATTCTTAAATCAACTTCTGCCATTTATGATTGAAATGAGATTTCCTCTGCAATAGACTAGCTGTTATATAAATCAGTTGTGCATTTTATACTGTACCATAAACAAGATATAATTCTTTTAAATACACAACAGGTGCCTTAAATCTTTTGATGCATCTTGTATTTATCTGATGTTGATTTTAGTATATTTACACCAGGTAACTAACATGGGTTTATAATAGAATATAGTTCCTGAAGGTTAAAGAAGCCATAATCTTTGTTTTCAAATGCAACTGAGTTTTCAGGGTTATACTCTGCATCACTGTTCGCAGCTGAGATCTAAATTTAATCTAAAATAAATAATTGTGTCTTGCACTATAAAAAAGCAAACCATCTTGAGTAAGGTTATGAGTAGGGCAAATTTGACTTTTAGTGTGACATAGAAGAACATTTTTTCTGCTATCTAGTTTTTAGTATTGTAGTGAACAATTCCTTTCATTTCGACTAGGACTCTCTGCACCTTAGGTGACCTCTGTATTTACTGGCTCAGGTAAATGTCTCAAGTTGGTGTCAGAGTTAGTCCATGCATTAGTCCAGTTTTGAGGTTAGCCCAGATACAGGGCTTCCACTGCAGTTTGCTGGTTTCAGGGAAGTGGTTCTTCATGTTTTCCACAACTAACAGCTTTTTACACAGATCATGTTCAGCATGACAGATGGTTGTTTCCTACTCAAGCTCCATGAGGAGGTCACTGCTGGAGTCATACTTGATCTCCTGATCTCATGGGATGTTCCCTGTATTTCAGAGATCAGGATGGATGTCAGGCGAGCAGTAAGCTCCAAATCACTGTCCTTTTCCTTGGGGAACAGCTTGAAAGGGACGTAAATGGAGACTACGAGGATAAAATCAGGAGCTGGAGTAAATCTGTGCATTTTATCTGATTTTAGCGATATTTTATTTATCTAGGAATGGTGTCAATGTGGGCTCTGTGTACTTCTGAATAGACAAAAATTGCCAAGAAATAACATGGAGAGCTTCAATGAGCTACAAGTGAGGAGTAGCAGCCACATTGTGGATTAGCGGATAGGCAGGTCTGGAGGTTAATTTAACCTATCTCTTTTCCTATCCTAGATACATCACATTTAGAAGTGCTCACAATATAAAATATGAAAAAAATGCCAGCTGCAGAGGAAGGACCATGATGAATTTAGAAAATTCAGTAAAATCAGGAAACCAAATGAGAAATGCATGTTTTCACCACCCATCACCTCAGGGCAGGGTATTTCTTCATTGGTGTTGCCCCAAACACACCCTACAAGGCAGTTCTGTTCTGATATATAGACAGAGGAGGGGGCTCCCACCTAATCCTCCTCCAATGCTTGTCCTCACCATGTCCCTGATGACAAGCCAGTCGAACTTCAAGGCATGCTGCAGCCACTTTTCAGCTTGGATTTGACTCTTCCTACAAGCATGGCTCTTGCCTCAGCCAAGCATGGCACAAGGTACTGTAACTGGTGTTTGAAAAAGAAAACTTTCCTTATTTTTGTCCCATTCTTGCCAGTAACAGGGTTCAGAAGCTTCCAAAGTAAAGATGTGTTTAAATCACAGGTGTTGCAGAAGGGCTGGAATCGCTCACTTTAACCAGATTGTAAAGTCTCTCTATTGAGGCTGTAGTAACTAATGTTTCTTTCCATGGCTTCTAATGTTTTCATGTCTCTGTGGGGCTATGTCATCCAAGGACAAGCATCAAGGGTTTTACAACTATCAGTTGATCATTTCTGCTAAAATAGGGGAGGTGGATTCTCAGCAAGATAACAAAGGTGTTATCTCTATCCAGGGAGGATATAAAGGATATTGGGAAGATAACATCTAATTGAAGATTCAATTTTCCGAGTGTCAAATAGTTTTGATGACTAATTGATTTACATAGACTGAATTCATTCACAGAGCAAATATTTTTTTAGATCTTACTCCCTGTCTTCTTCTGTGGTAGTAAATAGGAATTGCTGTTCTTTTTCTTTAAAACAAATTGACAGACTGAGATTGGCATGGAAGACGTTACTGAGTTTTAGCTCTTCATTTTATAGACACAGAGCACAGCACGTTGCTAATGTCAGTAAAGGTGTTATTTAGGGATTCAAGCCCAAGACTAGGAGCCAGAAAAGGTCAGGATCTAATTGCTCTGTCTTGGTGCTGAGAGACCAAGAAAAGGAAGAAAACATGATGGCCTCAGGAAAAGCTGTTCCACAAGACCTCTTTGGCTCAGTTTAAAAGAGGGATAATGGTGTTTGCTTGCTTCCTTCAGAGGGATATTGTGAGAACTAATTAGTTCATGCTGGCAAAATGCTGTGAAGATTACAAATAATATGTAGTGAGAATGCAGGATGAAGTGGTGTGGAAGATTAATTGTGATGCGTTTCGGATAACTTTAAAAGGGAGATGTGACAAAAACCTCTGTGAATCCTGCTGTAGTGAAGCTTTTTTGTCCCCACCTCAACAAGTTGTTCTGGTTTTAGTGACAGCATTTTCAAAGTGGTTTCATCAAAGTCTTTTTAAAAGGAATTCACTTTCAAATCCCTCTGCTGGTAACACCAGGTCACTTTTCAAAGGCCTGACCAGAGGAAGAGGCATTTCTTCTCTCTCCATTTCTCTAATCCTTATCTTTTAATTCCTGAGGACTGATTGATGACACACTTCTCCAGAAAGACTCAGTACTGAGAGCATCATTGGCACTAGCAGGGGTAAATTTGAATCCAGCGCCCTGCTCATCCCCTACTTCCCAAGAGAGGTCCCAATCTGCTAGACAATAGGTTCATCTGGATTGATCAGTGCAACCTATCTTCTTCTGGCCAGTGGCATAGGTTCAGAGTGAAGGATTTGGAATGACCCTCTCTAAACCTGATACTGGAAATCTTTATCTGGGATGAAACAGACTTAAACTCCTTGAAGCAATAAAGACATGTCACTACAGCCCATGGTTCAGTCTTTAGGTCTTCAGTAAGGGCAGATTACAGGTTCTTTTTCTCTTCCATCTTTGCTTTTTGGCAGGAGAAGGGCAACTTAGCCAGGACATTGCAGATTTCCATCTTGGGTTATGAGGAGCATAGCTGTTCTCAGGCATGACACCAGAGCCACAAACCTCCAATTTAGATGTTGCCATTCAGCAATATCTTCCCTAACAGGCACTGTTATCTTAGACCTATGTGCCATCCTTGTGTACTATATGGATCATCTCAGCTGGGCCCAGTGCATGGAGGGGTCAGATGCTTTGGGATGGTTTGATGTTCGTACCATGAAAGTTCTGCTGCCATTTCTCCCCCCAACACTTCCCCAGCTATTTTATTCTGGGGCAAAAGACTTGTGTGGAGATGCTCCATGTTGGCAGCACCTCTCTTGCTTTGCTGCTCTGGAAGTTGCGGATGAGACCCTAGCCTGTTCCCAGTCTATATCAAAGATCTGCAATGCTAGAACTGCTCTCTGGTCCGAGCACTGAAGCAATGTAATTTTGCAGAGGCCAGAAAAGGACCCACTTGGGTAACATCCTTCCTTATGTCAGTGTGCAGGCACATGGTGCAACTGATAGTCCTGCCTAGATGAAAATAAATGTGGTTCAGAATATATTTATATATATTGCACTACTTAGCAACAGCTAAAACATCAGAGTGTTATCAATGCTATTCTCAGACTGAAACCAAAACACAGCACTGTACCAGCTACTAGGAAGAAAATTTACTCTATCCTAGCTTAAACCAGGACAGTATATATTAAACTTTCAGTGAAAGCAGATTAGAGCCTTATCCTGAAAAATGCTGAGAATGCTGTCCTAAATATCTTCTATTTTGAAACTTTGATAAAAACCACTAGCAAATACTTCGATTTTTCAGACAGGGAGCTCTTTGAAAACATTCCAGCGTGTTTTAATGGAATTTGATCATTTTCAGAAAACGTGAAATACCACTACTACACTTTCAAAACTACGTAACATGTCATGAATTATATGCTATGAATTTTGAAAGCTGTGCATTTAGGTGACCCTGCCCAATTTTGTCCAAATTCTGCCTCCCTTCTGCTAACAATTGTTCGTCTTCTATTACTCAATAAAGTCTATAACTATAGTACTAATGACATTTCACACTATAGGTGCAAAAGCAATTTTCAAATGTTGATTTACTTTTCATTGTACATGTTGTGACCATATTAATTATCACACAGGAAATTAATATTTCATGGATGTGTTTTAGGCAGAACCAGAGGGTTTCCCTTTTGCAGATTTTAATTTTCATCCTCATGTCTTGCTCTCACTAAAATTTTATGATGTATGGGTGTCAGCTCTGTCAAAAGAATATTCCTATTTTTATCACTGTAAAGGAATTCATTAAAATATTCGTGCTCTTTCACAAATTTCTAAATATAATTTTATTAATATCACAGATCTTTAACATTTCTGTTTCTTTTAATTTAATTTCATACTGTTGCATTTATCTTAAAAAGAGTACATTTCTCAAAAAGCCCCCAAACAAACCCAAACATTTTCAAAACTTCATTTAAAATGTATTAAAAAAAAATCCTGAATTTGCCCCCAAAACCTTAAATACAAATGTACCCTTTAAAAACCATAGGAATTGTTAGGTTTGGAAAAATAAAAATGATGCCTTTATCTGGAGCCAAACTTGATGTACTTGGACATTATGATGTTTTCTTCAAGTAGCTATACCTTTTCCCCTAAACTACACCTTATTCCATACCTAATGTTTTTGCCAATAGATAATACCAAGTGTACCCACACGTAGTTTGGGTGGAGATCAGGTGAGATTGGCTTGAAGCCACCACACTCATTTCTTTTGTAACCAAAGAGCTACTTCAGCTGCAGATTCCTCAGGAGAAAGCTTAGCAAATCAACATGCTTCTCCCACTGATGTTTGTAAAATTGTTGCTTGCACATGACACTGTGTGTTTTAGTTCAGATTATGCATTTTGTTTTTGCTTGCTCTTTTCAATGCTCTTTTATACTGGATAAAATGCCAGAGCAGGGTAAGTGTTTTAGTGTCTCAGTGTGACACCGCCCCAGTCATATAAAACACAAGTGGGTTTTTTGTAAGTTGAGGAAAATTTTCAGTTACATTTTCACTTTCTGAGTGCTAACGAAGAAAGAACCTGTCTTTTGAGAAAGCATGGATGACAGATAATTGCTTTCACAGGATAAACCCAGTATCTTTCCTTTTACCATCTAACATTTCAAATCATTTTACATACACAGAACATTTGTGTCTAATTGGATGAAGGATCTTAATTCCTGTTATAGAAAAAAACCCTAACAAAACTGTTAAATTGATATTACTTCATTGATTTTAATAAAGCCTTTGAAGATCTGAGAACAAAGAGGCCTATTGGTTCTTTAATTAGTAAAGGATTTATTCAATAAGTTATTGGACAAGTTAATTTACAGGACTTAATTTTGCTATTGAAAGGTTTAGCCTCCTTCCCTCCAAAATTGGGACGATGGTCCATTCCAATACTGTGAAGGTGATGACCTTGTGATAACCTGTGTGTTCATCAGTCAAATTACTGTCCCCAGTAATGATAATGCCAAAGCTCTGGAACACTGGGGCAGCTAATCTGTATTCAAATTACACTCAATGAAACAGCAAGCACAATTCAAGTAATAACTCACTAGCACTGAGAGGTGAAGGGAGATGTTCAGACCCCTTCATGCAGATTGGACATTATCATACATTTCTTAGGTGTTGGACAGGTCTGCATGAGAGGGTTGTTAATGAAAATATCAATCAAAAACTCTGCTGACTTAATGGTCAATTTAAATTAATTAATTGGAAAGGAAAAAGTTGAGAAGGACAGCATTGATTGTTTAGCTCAAAGCAGTTGGCAGGCTAGGAGGACGAGGTTGCCCAAATAAGACAATGTTTGCTATGTCAGCTGACGCTGTGTGTAAAATCCTGAGTCTGAAAAGACAGGGAAAAATAGTAGGATGCTGTAATTTTAACACTTTGATACTTTGAATCATGGTTCGCTGGGTTTGGGGATGGGGTGCTGAATGTATGATATCAGCCTTGGGAAGGAAATCTGCAGCAGAGGTAGAAATGGGTCAGTATGCACCAGCTGAGGATTCAACCCTCACTTTGCAGTCACATGTAGGAATCCTTTCATTCATGGATTGTTTTTTATCCTCACAGCTTGTAATTTCTAGCTCAGAACATGTTTGTTTGTTGTACCTAAAGGGCTGACTCTCTGGAGGTCAGTGGAGGACTCCGACTGATTTAGGGGTGTGAGAATTTCAGCCTGCATCTGCAACAGGGCTCCTCACAAGTAAAGGTGTGTGCAAGAAAACATCTAATGCCTGCAAGCATTATAAGAATTTTCTTATCCATGTGAAAGTAAAAAGATCTAATACTTTGTGAAAATGGTGTAATGTCTTTGGGATGAATAAAATATTAAAACTATGTATTTATTTTATATCTTGAAAATAAATACTTTAAATAAAGATACTTCCTATACCTATGTCTATACCTTTCTGCATAATTAAATATTATAAAAATTTTACAAGAAAAAAAAGCCCAAGCTATTTTGATATTTATTTTGTTCATTGCATAAGCAAAGGTTATAGTAATTTGATTTGGAAGCAGGCTAAGGCTTGAAGTTAAATCAAGATCTTGTATAAGATTCCTGTGTTTTGTACCCAAAAGTCAACATTGCTTTGGAGCTCAGTGCTGAGGAAATACAGCAAGATTTGGTAAATTCATGAGATTTTAGCTGGCTGAAGCACAATCCAAACCTGCTACTACCTGCATTGGGTTGTGATGGGGGTGCAGGCTAAGATTTGAGGATTCAAAATATTTTTGGACATTGTGGGAAATCCCAAACTATTACTCCAAACTATTTTTATCCACTCGTGTCTTTGGCTAACCTTTGTGTTTTGGTTCTAACTTGTTTGCTAATGCTACTGTTTCTAAATCACACATTCTGACTTGCATCAGAGCAGAATATAGACATCGACCCCGAGTATAATGCAGTGGGAAATAAATGTGAGATGTAAAATGAAATGCATATGCAGCAGCTTTACTGTGGAAAGAGTCTGACAGGCAGCACTGGGGATTGTTATTGCTATAATTCTTTTTATTATTACAAAAAGGAAGGGAACTGTGACTTGGCCTAATGAGACAGAAAGGAACAAAAATAAACAATTAGCCACTAAACACAATATGCTGATTACATATTTAAGTAAATGACAACAAGTAGAGCAGTACAGGACCACGTGGTTTAGTGCGAGGTGTCCCTGCCCATGGCAGGGGGGTTGGACCTAGATGATCTTAAGGTCCTTTCCAACCCTAACTATTCTATGATTCTATGATTCTATAATGAAGGAAATAAAGACACTGGACTGACTTTCTATTCCTTCTTTTCCTTCTCCAAAAATCCTTTCCCAAAACAGTATTAAAATGATAATAAGAGATTCAAGTAAATGCGTTCTCAACTAAATTTAACTTGGCCCTCAGTAGACTTCAGGGGCAGGTCTCCAACCAGTTTTCATCTCTGACTTCTAGAAAATGCTTGGCATACTGGACACACAGTGGATCAGGGCTGCACTGCTACTGAGTATGCTGCGAAGAAGATTTATTGAGGATCAAAAAGCCCAAACAAACCTTGGCCATGTTAAGACAATCGCAGTCCCCCAGAATCTCCTAACTGACATGGTGTAAATCTTGTTCATCTTCAGAAGCACTGGGGCATGCTTTATTTTCGCCAGCAGCCGGCACTCACCTTTTTAAAGCTATCACTGAGAATATTTCACCCAGATCCCAAAAGAAAGTAGGTGAAAACAGCTTTGACACTGGAAGGGCAAGCAGCACACCGAGCAAAGCCCGTGGTGGCACAGCAACTCAGCACGGCACGACTGATGATTCTGCAGTTCAGAGATGTGCCTGGTTGAACAGGCTTCTTTCTTGCTGGACTGTGTTAATATAATGGCTGTATGGCTAAAATGTAATCTCAATAAATGGTGTTTGCTGTTTGCAAATGCTGTAGATTTGCTTTCAGGTCCATTCAGCATGGCTTTGACTACTTACTGCCCTCACAGCAGCTGAACCCCTCTGGGCATGGTGCTTCCACCCTAACAATCAACCTCCTCCATACAGCTGTGGTTGCGTCCCAAGGGCTTATATAAAAGCTATAGCAGATCTTTATCTAAAGGTACATCAGGGGCCTTTATAAAGTTGTAACGAAGTCTACCCCTGCATATACTATTCTGTTATACTGGTGCACTTGGAGAAGCACTTTTATGCAGGGATGAAATGCATGCTGAAGAATATTAATGAAATGTAGGGCAGAAAATATATGTGAAAATATGGCTACTGGCACCTTCATCCCAGCTCTGCCTCAGTTTTCTCATTTAGGAGGTAAAGATAATAATCAGACACCAGAAAATTTCACTTCTAATCCCAACACTGATTCTTTCTGTGGTTTTGGACAAACTACTTAGACTGACCACATCAGTTTACCATCTCCAGAAGAGAAATAGCAACATTTAATGCATGGACATCCAGAACTCTTCCCAGCACCAGCTTTCCTGGGCACAGTATGCGGATTGGACAAATTTGCACCTGCATTGCCCAAGCAGTTTCTTGCTTGGGGAACTATTTTCCCCAACGTGTTCCAGGAGCCTTAAGATTTAATACATTAGGATTGTCTATGGGATCTAGTGATAGGTGCTGGATTTCCCCTTTGGAGTGAGGGTAATGCAAAAATGTGTATGAACTATTTTTAGCTGGGCTATAGAGAGAGAATTAAGCTATCAGAGGATATAATTAGAACATAGCCACCATTCTAAATTTGAGGATTAGATACTATGCCTGTGAAATTAATCAGGCTGAATGAAGTCATCCTGGAGTATAATTACATGAACCATTTTGTTATTCTTCTCACTCAGGGTAACAGATTCTGTGAGGAGTACTTGTGAAGGGCAAAATGGTGCCATGGTTGAAGCGACTCAGGAAATAGCCTTCAGCACTACTGGAGGCATTGAGGGTCTCTGCCCAACAGGCTTTCAACCTCATAGCTCTAAGATTAACCACAGCTGGGCTCGTCCTTAGCCTGTGCCTCAATGCACTATGCTGGGAGCCTCTCCTTAGGCTCCATACAATCTTCAGCCCCAGTTTTGCAGAGTCTTACACAGCCTTAGCATTTCCCAGCACAGAAAACAAAGCAGAGACAGAAGCTGTTAAAAAAGAGATGGCCTTTGCTCTGTAAGTGTATCAGGACCTGGCCATGACCAGAAAGTATTACTACTATTTTATTTTCTTATGAATAACAATAAAATATTACCCTGACTGCAAGCTTGGTGTGAGAGCTGGTAATATTATTGCTCTTGTAGTATTTAGTTTGCTTGTATTTTCTCTTGACTCCAGATGGATTTTAATTTTGCGTATGGTAGCTACACAGTATGCACGTAAAAGCTTTAATAAATCCGCTTGTTCGAACTGAAATAGGCATTTTGCATTATGAGATTGTCTTGCTCCAAAACAAATCCACATGATTAGAGTAGTGGATTTAACTAATTGTCCTCCAAGCAGCTCCTATGGGAAAACAAAAAGTTGTCTATGTCAATAGTGCCTCAAACAGGGATCAGTCAGGATCAGCAGAAGCATGGTATCACGTGCTTTAGAATTGTATTGTTTACCAGCTGGCAGGAGGGCAATTTACATAAAATCATTATCACTTGCTTTAGGGTAAGTACCATCATAAAAGCTGGTATCTAAACTGAGTCCAAAATCCCAATATGTAACTACTGTTGAATTCGTAGAGGAATGTAGTTTGATATTCAGATCCCAGAAATCAAGCATTGGGTTCCGCTCTGGGTGAGATCCGGAAGTGTGAGGGGTCTGTTTTCCAGACTTAAGCCCTGATGCAGTTGTTTATGTGAGATACTAAACTGATAGACACTTTTCAGAGACTTCTCTTCTCTTCTATTCTGTCCTATCCTATCCTATCCTATCCTATCCTATCCTATCCTATCCTATCCTACTCTATTCTAATCTATTCTTCTCTAGAGGCCAGCAATAGCTACTATTATTAGCATAAATATTAGGTAGATTATTACAAATTATAATAATACCTACAACCTGTTTAAGCATGTGAGAACGAACATGTGAAACAGTTCAGATGAGCTGTGCTCTAGAAATACCTTTCAGACTGCAAGGGGTGCCTAGTTTTATGAGCTGAGGTGCACGTGGTTTCTATTTAAAGGTAGGTGGCATGAGTCCAGCCTTCAGCGCTTCAGTTTTTCACTGTATATTGAGAAAAACAGCCTTGTGTGAACTTTGATATGTAGAGACCTTGAAATCTTATTTTCGTTAATGACAATTATAGGCAAGGAAAACAGATGGAGGCATTGTTAATTAAGGAATTCACTGGCACTGCAGTGAGAATTGCCTGACCAATGTTAAAGCAGTGTGATGACGACATGCAGGGTTGCACAGACACAACATCACTGCAAAATCCTGTAAAGAAACACCCAAAAATGTTTAGTGTGGCTCCAGAGATGATCAACAGAGGCTTCTGTTGGTTTGATTGTAGCACAAGCAAGCGTAGTGTTGCCTAAAACCTGTGGTCTCTACCTATGAGACCTACACACACCAGCATGATCCTGCTTTTGACCTGATAAGGCTGAAGAAAGGCATGGATAATTTTGCCTGTGGCGCTTAGTTTGTAGATAATTTCAGGATATGAGTCTCCAGGGCTATTAAACTTCCACCTCTCCTGATCACTCAGGCCCTTCAGGGAAGGTATATTAAAGGATCTGAATACTTGAATTTCATAGAATTTCACTGAGATTTGGAATATCACTTTGTGATACTCCTTTGAAACTGCCTGCCTGCATTCACACTGAAACTGCAGAGAAAAGCCAAAGTACAAGCAAAAATAAGTACTTTAGCTTTTCATACTGTACATTGGTAGATGATTGGCCATTTGTCAGTCACTTTGCATATTCTGGAATAGAGCAGGCAAAGCCAGCATGTAACATGCTCTGGCATTATATGCTCAAAGACCGCTGAAGCAGATAGCAATTCTCTAGTAAAATTTTTCCAAATTAGCTTTTTTTGTATAAGTTATCACTGTCAGAAGAGGAAGAGCTGACCTTTCTTCTTGTTTCCTTGAGTCAGTCATTACATACATTTTTTCCCAATACAACTTGCTCTACCTTGGCTGTCTTCAATGTTATGTTCCTGTGTCATCATTTCTCTGATTATCTATTGCTCTGCAGTGTCTACTGGAAGAGTGGACAGGGTGCTACTGTACCCATATTGTATTGCTGACCTAATACATGGTCTGGATCTGAACTAGTCAGTCTAGAGTCCCATTGTAGTCAGAGGAGAAAGAGATACAATGACAGCTGACATTTACACAACCTCAAATGGGCTTTTTTGTCCATTAACTAGAAACCTGGGAACCCTGGAATACCCTATAGGACCAGCTCAGCCACAGAGTCCCAACTGTAAACATCTTAGGCAGTGTAGCTGATTCCCTTCCAACAGGCACCCCAGTGTCCTAGTTGGAAATGCTCTATGAATAAAGAAACAGTTTACCAAGACAGTTTTCATCACTGGCGGTTACCAAGTGGGTCATTAATATGCTATGTAATTCCAGCCTAACTATTCTAATGCGCATTGATTTCATCTTATGTGGGAAAAAGAGCCCATTGCTTATTATTGGTTGTAATATATCTCCATGGAAAGGTAAAAGCTAGCTGCTGGCCTCACACAAATGGCTTTTAGAAGAGTTAGTGCTTGCTGGAAGCAGAGCACAGTGACTGACATCTTTCAGCAGAGCAGAAGAACTGGACACACGAGTTCTGAATGAAGGGGAGGAATCACCTCCCTTGAACTGCTGGCAATACCTTTTCACTGCCCAGTGGTGTGTGCAGGTGCTGGAAACACCTCTGGGATACAGACCAGGAGTCATGTAAAAGACAACAGTAGAACACCATTCTGTGGCTCATGAGTATTTCCTTCCTATCCAGTTACAGTCCCACCATTTGCTTTCTCATGAAAATCTTTTTTTTTTTACTTCATATCATTTTTACTTCATATCGGCTGTTGCTGTTGAGAAGCTTTTCTAAGCCTTCTGTGTGGAGCTCATTCTTGTCTAAACAGACCTCCAGGTTTTTTAAGAGGTAATTCATATTCCTATCTGACACCTTATGTGGACTTTGGGAGCTCACTAAATTTAGGTGAGGATGTGGAGAAAAGTCAGGACTGAGGGTTTTGTGATCTTTTCAGCCACTTTCAAAGACAGCATGTGTGACTGTGAGCAGGTCACCTCCATCCGTCCCCTGCTGCTCAGCCAGGCTGTGTAAGACCAGGCAACCTTCACAGGGATGCTTGCTGGGTGGAGAGGTCTGTCCACGTGCATGTTTGTACAACCTCGTTGCCTTCTTATCTACATCTTGCTGCTCTTCAGAAATGCTAAAAGATGCTCCATGTAAAAAACCTCTTTGAACCTCTACAGAAAACCTTGCAGAAATACAAGATAGTAATAATGCTGCTGGACTATGGTGTAAAGTAACCAGCATGGCCTTTGCTAGGCTTTTGACCTTGCAGGTCCTTCCTTAAGTGTGGGCCACATCGTTTCCCACCCCACGTACAGTAGCTAGCATGCCTGCAAGGCTCTTCTCAGACTAATTCCTGCTAATGTCATGCATGGCTAGTTAACCTCCATTTGATCTGTCTTTTAGAGATTTATTCATCAATAAAGGCGTTATTACTCCTTTGATGATAGTTAGTATCATTTATATGAATTGTCTATTGACGGACACATTTAACAAAGGGTGTTTATGTGCTGAACAATCACATAGTTTATTTATCCAATAATCATATAATCGATTTGAAAAAAAATTCAAGTTGAAGGACTTCTTTGAGATTTAAAGATTTCACAGTTTCCATCTGTGTCTAAGATGTTTAATTTGTGTTAGTTATGTATTACATTTCACTAGTATTGTTCCTACAAAGGGATCTGATAGATCAACCTCTGACAGCTCTCAGGTAAAGGCTGAACCTGGCTAGCTTGTTTAAGATGATTGCTTAGGTATTTTTAATCACAAATGACAGTATAAAAGATTAGAAATACTGTGCAGTGAGTGTCTTGAGGCGCTCTCAGAGAAGGTTACCACTGATCACACTTGCCTTCCAGATAAAGTACTTTTTCAGTGCTAAGACTATCATCTCTGCAGTGGTTACAAATATCTACCGATGACTGAAAGAGAAGAAGCCTATTTCTCTGATAGCTTTCCCTGGCTGATGTCCTTACATTATCGCAAGGCATAACATTGCTCACTTAGATAAAAATCCAAACTGAATCAGAAAATCTTTCTTGTCTAGCAATTCCTCTAGAGCTCGTGTTGCTCTTGGATTGAATCACTGCTTGCTCATGTGCAGAAAGGCAGTGCCAGGTTTCCAGTGGCGTATCTCCAGTGCTTGCATTCCCCTGAAACCAACAGAATTGACACCACAACTCCTCTGGGAAGCCAAGAGAAAAACCTTGGTATTGAATATTGGATCTCTGTTTCTAGTGGCCCATATTAATATCCCAGTGTCCTCAAGCCCAAAATATCAGGCTATCCATCACTATATTATGTTTTGCTCCTAAAACAGGTATTCAAAGTGTGGCTGTCAATGTTGCTCTCCTTGGTGTGGATGGGAGAGTCCATCATTTGCCTGGGTTTAAGTAGTAGATATTTTATTTTCTAAGGTCCTGCCCCTGACAGATTCTCTCTGTCGATGACATGTCTAGTTCACAGAAAGAGTAGGACTGCATTAACTACCTGGTGACCTACAGTTTCCTGCAGGTAGTAAGTGAGGCTGGGCTTTCATCCTGTGAAGACTTACTCGGTTCTGCTTACTTGGAAACACATGGTTCATTCTGGAGGACTACAGAGACCTTTTGACATGAACCTGGGCTGCACAATACAAAGCCCAGCAAAGGCCTTGACACCAAGGAGCAATTGCTACACTATACAACTTATTCCTTAAGGTAGGGAGTAAAGGCTGCAGGAATACAAGAGAAAAATCCCAAGGATCAGGGCTGTTGAGTAGTTTAAAAAACCCTGTTTTTTCACCTCTTTGTGCCACAGCAAGCAGGAACTGAGTGGTATGAGTTCATGTCGGGACCTTAAAAAGAGGCAGAGAGGCTCTGCTTCTGTGATTAGAGCTCAGGTCCACAAAATCACAGCCATAGTTATTACTTCTGGGATGTCTCGCTATGGCATGGATTCCCTGTTAAAACACCCTCATGCACAGGGAGGTCTAAAGAGGATTGGTTTGCTATTATTAGTTACTGGCCAAAAGCTTTTGCTCTCTGGTTTGAAGGAATTTTTGATCTTTTGATTTTACAGGAGACTGGAATTGATAAGCCAGGTGATTTCAAGGGCCGCAGTTTCAATCAGCCCCCGCTCCTCGCTGCCCTCCCGGGATACTCTGACCACAGAGAAGGACAAGTCCTGGGATTTGAAGGTTTAAGCTGAGGCCACCAAGTCCCATCACTTGAGCACTACCAGTTTCGTAACAGCCCGAGCTAAGCTCCGGGAGCAGCAGCTTAGCTGGCTGATGTCTGTGTTAGATGCACTTGCAAGTGGTAAGGAATAAAACCCTGATCCTGCAAAATCTGGTGGCTGGAGGGCAGCTGGCTTTTGGTGCTGAAGCAGTGTAAATGGGGTGGTGAACTTGCTGCTCCCAGTATGAGGGTTAGCACGTGCTTCTTTCCTGAAAATTAATGCCAGAGAAAACTTCCCTTGGCAGAGGTGGGAGATGGGGAGCAGAAAAATCAAGGCAAAACCAGGCTTTACACGCTGTAGGTCCTTCCCTGCCCTCTTTGCACAGCTGCTCCTCTGAGATCCCATTCTTGAAGGTGACATTGTTCTCAGTCTGAAGTGCTTTTACCCTAAAGTCACTGTGGTACAACTAAAATCTGCTTTAGTTCCATACTCTTAACTATATACTATATTTTAAATTATTTTATTCTATTTTTGTCTATTAATTCTCTCTCCTGAATGAAAACTGAGACAAGTTGATACTTTCTTTAAACTTTGTGATTTAGGAATAGCACTCCCTTGACTTTGCTCAGGGACGCTGGTAAAGTCTTCAAGTAATTCAAATGACAATAGCAGCAGCAGAGAAAGATGCAGTTGCTGAGACCCAAACCTGTGGCAGTCACGAGCGTGTCAGAGCTGAGACTCAGCAGATATAGCTGCTGCTCACATTCCCTTCACAGGAAACAGGAAAAAACTTCACACCTCCTGGCTGGATGTGTAGAGCAGTTCTGCAACCAGAGACAAAACCAACATTGTATTTTAAGTATATGTATTAATGTACATGTGTGCATTGTATATATACTGGAATGTATATTGCTGTACATGCATGTTTGTGTGTGTATAGGCATGTTTATGACTGAAAATACAGATGTGCATAAGCATGTGCACATGAATAGTGCTGTGGGGGTGCAACACTCTGCAATGCCTTCACAAGGGAGCAGAGACTGCACTTTATACAGAGAACTCTGTAGAGAAATGCATTTGCCTTTGTTATAGGAAACAAAAATACACATCTTGTTGGGATGATGAAGATAGAACTGCAGAAGACAGAGAGTTCTTGTAAATAGCATTATCCTTTACCTGTACACCTTGTTTCTTGCCCCTGAGTATGCTTCAGCACTGGTGCCAACTTGTTTTGGCAGTGCCAGGGAATATGCCTCTTGTGTCTGGGACAATGAGAACTGATATTTACTATGGATTTTTCCTTCTCAATACATTGCAGAGCACCGGGAAGGGAAGAGAAGGGAAGGGAACTGCAAGTCTAATTTGTAATCATGATTGAGAACTAAACTGTGCCTGTGTTTCACTTCTGCATAGGTAAGAGATACCTGAGAAGTGCAGACCTAGTTCTTCACACACAAGACTATAAGGAAAATTGGAAGCTTTTTGACAGGTCAGAAATCCCACTGCCTCATTTGGAGAGATGCTTTGTGAATTAATTCAGCACTGATTCAGCACAAGTTGAGCCCTGGAGGAAAGCTGACAGAGGCCGCTTAGATTGCTTTGCCATCAACCTGATGCTGAGATATTCAGATCACTCCCAGGTGTCCTCGGGTGCTGGAAGGATGCTGGAGATGAGATGCTATGATTCTATGCCTGGCAACGGAGGCAGGATCCCAGCACCTTGAAGTGATGCTCTTCCTCCTCAACCCCAACCCCACCTTACAGCCTAAGACCTTTCCGTGGGCTTTGGTGCCATCAAGTGGCAGCAATGCTGAAAGGAGAGAAGCACTCAGAAGTCGTTTGCTCTCGGGCGGTCCCCGGGGAGCACGCAAGCAAGATTAAAGTTTTTCTCCCAAGTTTGAGTGTGTGAAAGAGTGTGAGTGCAGTGGCCAAAGAGAAACTTTTACTGATGTTTGAACCAGGTGGAAAAGTCAGCTTTTTAGTGTTTTTTTATTTTCCTTTTTAAAGAGGGAGAATCTTGGCTTTGAGAAATGATTAATGGATCTGGCATCAAGAGAGTGGCTGAAAATCACATCAATATTCTCCAGACTTTCAAGTGTTCTGGGACTTGAGCCAAATCAAATAGCTGGGTCTTTAGCTTGAGTAAACTACTGAGACTCAAAGTCAGTGGAGGCAAACTAATTACACCAGGAATTAGGCTGATCCTAAAAATTTTAGCCTAATCTGAAATACACAGGGCTTAGAGTTGGTGATTTGTGCTTCCATCTTAGTTTTTATGTATTTCAATGTAGCTGCACTGGATTAACAGCAAAAAGGATTCATGGAGTTCATGTTTTCTGCATCAGGAGCAACAAATTCAACGTACTGAGACCAATAGCCTGCTTGACTCAAGATTAGCATGGCTTTGGCTAAGACCCATCTCCTTGCATGTGTCCAGCTGAAATTTTAACAAAATGAGGAGCTTGCTTTGTTGGATTGTTCCATGGCCAGTCATTTGCACTGTTAGAGATGGGGGACTTCTTGTCTAATCCCCCAGACAGATTTTTGAGCTAAATAATACATAAAAATAACCTTCTGGCACTACAGAGGAAGAAGTTTCACTTATTCCGGACGTCTTCTGCAGAACAGTCGTGATAGCTGCAGGTATGTCCCCTGTACTGATGTCCAGCCTTCCTCCTAGGGCAGCTCTCAGCATCTCTCCCTGCTCCCATTCTGTCTTCAGCATTCTCCTCCCAGACTAACAAACAGTATTGCTAGGTATAGTTTTGCCCTACCGTTGGTGATTGTCTGCTCTTTCCCAGCATGTCTTAGCAGTTTATGTTTACCAGAGCTGAACAAAGGCAGCCAAATTGTTGTTACCAGAGTGCAAATAACTAGATTTTGGCTGTGGATGGGAGGCAAGACCCCTGTCCTTATTAGAACAATGATTTAATGGGATGTATATGTCCAGACGTTTTGCTGCTTTTGGATGTTTCCTCCCTGAGTTCAAGAGTCCTGTCAAGGACTGTATGTCAGAACAAACACCCCCATGCTGCTATTGCATTACACATTTGCCATCATGCTGTAGCTCTGTGGGGTTGTCACCCCCCTGAAATGATGGTATCCCATGCTGCTTTCACCTCTCTAGAAGTACAGACAGGGCAGCAGAGCCCAAGCTGCAAAAGAGAGGCTACTTGTGGACCCAGGGGCTCACTGTTCTGGCTCCCCATGTGTGCTAATGCCTGCTCCTTGCTTTCACTGGCAGTGCTGCTGGATAATGCTGTTGCATGCTACAGTCACATCTTCATGATGCAGCAGAAGGCATATTCAATGCCTTCCCAGGGCCAAAAGCTCCTCTCTCCTGTTGCCTCTAGACTTTCTGGCTTGTGTAGTAGCATGATGCTTTTCAAATCCTGTCTCTCCATAATTTTGCTTGTTAAAAGATTATTTCATCCCTAATATTCTATCACTGAAGTTGTTAAAAGTTAGCAGGGGATTTTTGTCAGAAGACAGCTTTTGCAGAATAGAGCTGGCAAGCTGACTACTGCAATTATCAACTGCTTAAATAACAGAAGCCCTTTAGACCTTCACGATTTTCTCATCAAAGGCGAATGTGTCTAAGATGTCCCTCAGCATTTACCTCCCCTCCCTATAAGCTGAATATTTTAATTGCTGTAATTTGGAGAATCCCCAGAAACACACACACACAAAAAAAGAAGGCTGCAGCTTTTCCAGCGATTGCTTTGGGACCAGCAGGCACTCAACATCCAGGGAGTTCACTCTCTGAATTTCTTTGTCTGGCATCACAGCTCCTTCCCAAATGCACTAGAAAACCCAGAAATGCAAAAACTAAAGGCCCATTTACCTGAGCAGCATTTTCAATGCCTGCAGCCGAGACCTTTTCTAAGAGTACCACTGACACTTGGTGGCATGAGGGGGAACTGCACATCCCTGCGCCACATGTGCGAGATGTGTTTACCCACCACTGTCTCTTTGCGCAGCCACCCTCATTGCACATTCTCTAGATGACAAACCAAAGCACTGAAGGCAGCATGCGCTGGTGAACATGGTGACTCTTCCTCTGCCTGCTTCTATTTCTCTCCAGTGCCCTTAATGTGAAGGGTACTTTTAAATAATGAGATAAAAGTTATTTAAGGAAGAATAAAGAACCTTGAACTAACTTTCTAAAAGGAGAGATTTGCTCAGGGCCTTCCTCTCAGCTTGCTGGGTCTTTAAGCTTTGAAAGATTAAAGGAGATCCCTAATTCAGGGAGTGCACTATCCTAATGTCCATCAAGGAAGAGATGTGGACTAGTTTAGAGGGCAGTTCAGCCCACTGGAGACCTGCAGACTCTTCCAGAGGTGTGTAATTATCTCTGTACACATCACGCACCAACAGCAAGTAGGCAATTAAATTTGGTCCCTTAGTTAGGTGTCTCAGGTTAAGTAGGATGACTGCATCTACAGTGGGCTAGACTCATCTCTAAGCTTATATATAGATGTGTGTAAAAGAGAAAAGAAAAGACTTCCAATCCTCTGTGTGTGCAAAGCACTAAGAGCATCTTTTACATACGCACTCAGCATTGCAAGCAATGGGCTGTGGCAATGACAATGACCGAAACAAAGCCAGAGTGGAGTCTCATAACCATCACCAATCAGGCAAACACTATTGCAAAGGCAAGAGCAGCTCAAAGATGAAAGGAAGAAGAAGGTTGCCAAGCTGCTGTGACAATGCAGGGGTCATCCTCCAGGTTGCATGGAAAGATTCGCCTAAATGCAGCTAAGCTTCCTTAGCAGGTGTCTGTGTCACAGACCCTGCCAGCCTTATTATTTTCTGCTCTTTTCACACTGCCACGGGCTTTCAGCAATTATCATTGGCCCAAGTCTGCGGGGGAAGTAAAGGATTGCTTGTGTCTGCCTTGTCCCCAGGCCTGGGGGCCCTCTGGGGAGATATGTCAGTGTCAAAGTCATTATTGGGCTCAAGGCAAGGGGCAGCAG
The DNA here is from genome assembly GCF_004027225.2 of Strigops habroptila. Lineage (NCBI taxonomy): Eukaryota > Metazoa > Chordata > Aves > Psittaciformes > Psittacidae > Strigops > Strigops habroptila. Next base: position 7,714,010 of record NC_044283.2, read on the forward strand.
TGTGAAAGTGCACAGGAGGTTGGAGCAGATGCTTGGTTCTCCCTCAAAATCATTGAATCTCTGTGGATTATTGGAGAGGGACCATGCAAATCTTGTCTAGCAATGAGTAATATTAAAATTCCCTTAATGCTTTTCAGAGGATTCATGGGCTTTCCATAGTTTGTCCTCTCCATACAGTTGGTGTGGAGGGTGGCTCTTCCCCAGGCAGGCCCAAAACAACAACAACTTTTGTAATCATTAGAAATTAAATTGTGAGTCCCCAATACCGAATGCAGCTAAAATCCCCCCTTTGTTTCCCTGGCGGAGTGCTCGCAAGAGAGATAGAGCCATAACAAGGACACAAGTGGGCAAAAATCTTTGGTTATAGCTCTGGACTGAAAATCAGATGTGGTTCAAATTTTTCTTAACTTGCAGGTCTCTGGCTTGTATCCTTAATAATACATTAGAACTTAGTGTCTTCTGTAGATCTGGGTCTGCGTTACTCAGCTGCAAAATATATTTTATTTTATTTTATTTTTTTTATTTTATTTTTTTTTTTTATTTATTTTACTTTATTTTATTTTATTTCTTGCATATTTTTCCTATTTGCAGCACATCTTCTGCATAAGCATGCCTTTCTTTCATGAGGTACAAAAGGCCCTTCAGCTGGAGTCTTTCAACATGACAAAAGATAGTGTCTTTTTACTACCCATAGGGCATCTGTCCAGTTTGTTGGAGACCTGACTCTCTGCAGGAATAGTTTAACATCATTCAGAAGAACTGGCTCAAATCATTTCCCTTCTAAAACAAACACAAAATGCCACCTAAGTCAGTTATATTTCTGCCTAAATGACAGTTTCTCACAGAGTTCACAGTCAGAGAGATCTCAAAAGGCTCAGCTTTGCCTCTGTGAAATCTTATGTTTCTGCATTGACTTTTTATGCCTTATGAGCAGCAACTTTCTTCTGTAACCCATATTTGCTATAGAAAACACGTGCTAGAGGGCATGTTTTGTACCAAAACATGAGGGAGGATCCACTGCTCTTGCTACAGTCACAGAGGAGCAAAAGGCAGATTTTTGCTGTCACGTCTAGTGAGTGAGAAGCCAAAACTGGTGCATTATAGCTGTGGGAGAACTTTGGTGCAAATCCTGAGTATTATCAACGTGGGGGATTCTGGGTTCAAATCCCAGAGAGAAGGAGCTGCAGCCAATGCAGCTTTGGTCAGTGGCTACAGCTGTGAGAAGGAAAAGTTCGCTCTAGCACTAAAGCAGGGGGATTTTCAGCTCCTGATGCTGTAATTGAATGAAAAGAGCTCTTCTGGCAGTTGCCAACAACATGTGGAATGAGCTTAATGACCACATGTCTGTTAAACTGAAATCTGAACTATATTTTTACCCGGCAGTGATAAATGTTTCAACCCCTCCAGCACTGTCTCTGTACCATGAATGCTCTACAGCAGTACCTTTAATCTCACTGGTGTTTAATGCAAAGAGGCCACCCTCAGAAATGCTTCAGTCTATATAAAGAAGAAGAAGATTATTTGGCCTAAAGCTGTCTGGACAGTGTTTCTTGACTTTGGAAATACCTTCAGAAAATGGAATATGCTATAGCGTTGTAGTTCTACAGTGTCTCATACCTTGGTTTTTTAACCTATCTAAATATCTTAAAAAAAAAAAAAGGGGGGGGGAGAAAAAAACCTTAGCCAAGTACATATCAAACTTCTAGGATGAGAAATGACTTTCCCTATCAAACTGATAAGAATTTGAAAGGTGTGGTCTATAATTACCCCTATAATTAAGATCCTGGTTTGAAACTAAGTAGATCTGGGGCCAAATCCTGCCCTTTGCTATAGATTTCTTGCTATGCTTGATCAAATATCTGTAACAGTATTTCTGAAGTGCTCAGCAGTGACCTAACGTTATTCCTTTTGGAGCCCAGAGGAATTTTTCCATTTACATCAGTGAGAGCAGGATTTAGGGGAAAAAAAATGAGATCTTTTGAAAACAGTGTGAAATTGTCCACCCTTTGTTCATTTCCGGAGGGTCTTTCCTTCCTCCATTGTTTGTTTATTTTGTCTTTTTATGTGGTCAGTCCTCAATGTCTTTTCTGTCCCTTTGTATGTTTATGTAGTGTCGAGTGTGGTGAGCTTTGACCTGGCTGATGCTCAGGAGATACTACAGCAACAAAACCAATAACAATAACAACAGTAAATGCCCATGGTGAGGGATATTGCTCATGATTTGAGAGTCTTCCTATTATCTTCTAAACAGATCGAGAGCTGCTTTTATTTCAAAATGTCTCCTGACATGAAGAAAAACAAAGCTAGAAGCTAGCCAAGCCCTGCCTGGGAAGCCGCCTGCAGAGAGTCCTGTGGCAACTAGTCCTGAAATGAATGGGATGTCCTGGATTGATGTGGAGTAGATAGACCTGGTCTGTGGATGACTGGGAAAACAGCAGGAAATTCTCCAGTTGTGCAGGCAAAGAGCAGCTCCACCTCTTTGTGCTTCAGGCTCATGGCTATGCCTGACTGCACATGGAAGGAATTTGCATTGCCAACAGGAGTTGATCAATAGGAGCTGTCTGGGAAAGCAGCTTGTTACTTTTAGACAAGCAAGGGGTGGCAATGAGAAGTGAGTGGCACGTGGTCTGGGTTCGTAGGGAACTGTAATGGGTTGCTTTGTTTTGACATAACTGTAATGGTCTTTCATGTGCAGCTGTATGTAGATAAGACAATGCCAGGATAATACTGGACATTCAGATGCTAATGAATTGTATATATAACTGTATATGTAACTGCGTTATCTTTTCTTGAGGATATTTGGAAGATTTTTTCCCTGAGAACTACGCTACCCCCTGGACATGTAACCCAGCCTTCATGTAAGCTTCATCAAAAGAATATTCTCATTTTCAGATTCTCTGATTACCAAAGTGTTAGCAATGAATCTCTTTATCAAAGAAGCCATTTCCAACCCTTCTTCCCCTTTGTGAAGAGTGAAGACTCTGGCTAATGGGGAAAGGAGGATGTTCTGCAATGGTGGAGATGGGTTTTCATATTCACACAATCTGAAAACCTTGTTTGCTTCACTGAGAGTCTTGGGAGAGGGCATGATGGAAAGGATGGGGAGTGAGAGTGGTGGACTGATGTCTGTAGGGATATAGCAAAGTTTTAGATTTGGCGCAATGAAGCCATAAGCACTGCAAGAAGATGAATAGAAGAGAGCAGAGTTAAGATTAACATGGGAGTTGAAATCAAACCTATGCCACAATAGCAGGAAAAAGCCCAAAAGCTTCTCAACATGTTACCTCAGGCTTTGTATTTGTCTAACGATGATTTCTTTCCATCAGCTCATCTTGCTTGCTGCAATACTTAATCTAAAAGACTATAGGGCTAATGCGCCTTAAAGTTACAGTTTGCAAATGTGGGAATAGGTAGGAATCCCTCCTTTCTGTTTTCCCATACATCCATAGATGTTTAATACCTGATAATCTCAGGAATGAGTCATAATTAAGATTTGGTTCTTAAAGAATAACCAGAAAATACTGAGCAAACTCAGTCTTCACCTGTGGTTAAACTAAACACACAACACTAAAGGAGCAATTCAAAGGCTGCCTAGCGTTGCTGTGAACTATCAGTAGAGTGGGCAATGCCTTATAATTAGGGCTATACAATAAACACTTTTGAAGACTGTAGAAAATACTGCACCAAAGTAGCATCAAGAGTATGAAGTTAAACACTCAGGAGTCCTGAAAACTTCTTTTACTCTGTTTCCTTGTCCTTGATGCTTGATATAGCCCCATAACTTTGCCAAAGCACCCTTGACATACCTGAGACAAAGATGTAAAGCTAAAGTACCTCTAGCACTTCCTTCCACAGGTGGGAACAGAGATTGGCCACAAATTCAGTTTTTATTTCAAACAAGAAAACATAAAATAGAAGAAAACCTCATTGCTACAGTCCCACAAGTGCATTGCAAGGCTCCACCTGGGATCACATACTGGGACCACGTACTTCCTTAAGGAGCACTGTCAAGGCATTATTTTGAAACAAGGGAATAAAAGGGTATCTCACCAGAATAAGGTGATCCATACGACATCCTAGCCTGCATTTTACACTTGCCATCCTGTGGTGCTGAAGGTGCACAAGACCTTGATTCAAACCCAGCGACAACCATTCCCTTTTTTTCAAGGTTGCAACTGATCTGGTCAACATCTGAAATATGCGCAAACCCTAATGACATCTAAGTATGACTTTCTGTTTCAGCTGGTTTTTATGGCTTTAGGTCTTCTCTCCCATACCTCAACGAGGCTTGAAGAAGATGGATGGAGGGTCACCAAAATTGTTATTAATTCCTTTACTGTTCCCAGTTTTTACTGTTTTGTTTTAAGTGATCATTTCACTTCAGGATTTATTCTCCTCTCACCAGTAGTGATTCAAAGCAGTATCAATTACTCTAACGTCATCTACCGTGTTTTTTCCTTCATTTATCCCAGTATTACTCTGTTTTTGGGAGGCTTGTCGCCTGTCCTTTTAATGTCTATCTCCTAAATACTACTGTGATGTCCTTTGTATAAAAATTACTGATGAAGAATATATGGAGCACATTTTTAAATAGTAAATTTTATTCAAAACAAACTTCTCCTTGAAGCCCCACTTTTTATGTTCCAGATAATGCCGAGTGCTGTGGCAACACTGTGCTGTCCTGTCACTTGCTGGGAATAAAACTCTTCAGAAACTGAACCATGGCTACAGCCTTTCCAAAGAAACCATGAAGCCTGTTTTGCAGCAAATAATTGACCCAGTTGATCAGACAGGACAGAAAAGCCATTTCTGTGTCTTCTCTTACCATCTTTGCTCCCCATGATAAAAAGTGCAGTTGATACTCCTTGTACCTCCTACAGGATCCAGGGACTTTTCAGGTCTCTTAACAGAGAGAGTGTGCTGAGACTCATCTGTCTTGTATCCCGTTACCCTGGAAATCGAATCAGTCAGGTGCCCATGAAGGTTCTTTGTGACAGCTCCTGCATACCAGGAGCATTGCTTGTCACACTTGTTGGTGGCCGTGGGACCAGGTCTGGGTGATGCAACAAGGAACACCTTGTTTGGCTCTTGCAGTAGCTTTGCTAGGGCAAAGGAAGGTACCAAAGGTCTTCCTCATACCCCCTATGCCAGGGTAAGCACAGTGAGTCTTATATGTATGAGCTATTTGCCAGTTTCTGACGCAGCTTTCCTGATGTAGTTGGGTAAAATATGACATGCAAATAAAAAGCTCTACTTTACATCATGATTCATCTCCTGCAATGGTGCCCAGAAGGTTAAAGGCAGTAAGTAGCTTACCTAATATGAAAACAGACCTTAATTCAGGTAGTGACAGCATTTGAACCTTAATGGAGAGTGAACAAGCATTTCTTGAGTAGTGTTGTAGTATCATGATAGTTTCATTGATATCTTCTGCAAGTTGGCAAAAGGAAGCTAATGTAAGCTCTAAGAAACAGCATTGTTATTCCTCAGCACGACCATCCTAGCACAGAGACCTGGACTTGAAGGCAACTGCTACAGCAAAAGACAATTTTAGCCACAGAGCATATTCAGAGCAAAGAACAACTTCTTCCTCTTGAGGAAAATACCCAGAACTCACCTTCTTCTCCATGACACCCAGGGATAGTCAGGTGGAGCTGCCTGTCTCCATAGGAATAAATGAAACAAGTTAGAGCCTGCTCTAGCCCTGAGGAGAACTGGCATCACACAGCTCATGTTTGCATGCCTAGACTCCAAAATATGATGTCCTCATCTGTAGAGCTCATTGGGAACAGGCTGTTTGTGAGCAGCCTCACCCATGCTGTTCCCCAAACTGCACTGAGGCATGTCTGGGGTAACATCATCTGGGTCAAACAGCAATTAAACAGCATGGGTGATTTTAAGGCATTCCTCAGGACTGATGGTTGGACTTGATGATCTTAAAGGTCTTTTCCAACCTAGTTGATTCTATGATTCTATGATTTGATCCTGTGTAGTTCAGGAGTATGTATATAGCTGCTGTGACCCTGCTAGTCTGAAAAGTATATAAAACCAATCTTAGAGTCCAACACACTACCCCAAGTAATAAAAAACATGCCAATCTTGATTATTTCCCTTGAACAAGAATCAGCACTAACATAGATTCTTCACAGTTTTTCTATGCAGTAACCTGCCATGTGCCAGAAGTAACCCACAGACAGACTCTGATTGTGAATAGAGTCCATATCCCCACCAATACTGTGTTGCATGGCTGGTTGCCAAAGCCAGGCTAATGTAATTAAAAGAAAATTGCATCTCTGTGGGTTTTCACTTCCTTGGCCACAGCAGGTGCCTGTACTGGGTGGTAAAATGCTACTGCAGCTGCTACAGCTGTTACTCTGGCACCAAAGCAAGAGTACAGTGAAAACCCAGGAAGGGTATACTATGTTCAACTTGTAAAGCCTAGACAGCGTCTTGCCATCACTTCATTCCAGGGCATTTATTGAAATCAGCATGTGGTGGTTGGGGCTTTGCTGGTTTTTGTGTAGGCTTCTTCATTTTTCTTTTTCCCCCCTTTTTTTATTTTGGAAAGGTAGAAGGGGATTGTTTTGGAGTTTCTGTTTTAAACCACTTTCTGAGGAAATTACCCAAGCTGAAGACACTGCCGACTGTTCTCTCTATAGAGATGGCTCTCAGTGCAGGGTGAGGTAATGAATGACACATGTGAAGAGCACCCGCTCAGAAAATACTGGGCCCACTGACAACAGTCAGGCATTTGGTGTAATTAGAAACCAGCTTGCTGAGCTAAACGGATCGTCTGAGTCACCTTTAGACAGCCAAGTGCCAAAGCACTGTCTACAGTGTAATTTGCTGGTCAATATCTTTCACAAAAGGTTCCCCCCTTCAGTGCTGCCTCTGATGCCTTTGTTCACTGATTATAACTGCTCATGAGCTGCAGTAGCCTGGCATCCTTTGACAGGAGCCTTTGGCATCCAGTGATTTGCTTTGAGAAACTTCTAAATCCATCGCAAAGCTCCTGGTTTTCTTTCAAGTTGCCATTCACTGGGGTGATGAGGGGCAGAAACCGAGCTCTGTAGCAGAACGAAGCTTCTAAAGACCTTTAATGTTGTAAGTAACTGAGATTATACAGAAAGAGTAGGAAGGAGAAAGAACTGGTCTATCAACAGTGCTGCAATAAAGCCAGTTTTAAAGCATAATTTCTCTTTGAATAAAGAAGCTTTTGCCCTCTACACCCTGCACTTCCACAGCCATTGAATCAACAGTTGCCATTATAAGGCAGCAGGTTTTTCCTTCATAATCAGTGCAGAGATAGTTTTTAATACTTAACATTATAATAATATCTCACCTGTGTCATTCTGATGTATTGGTTCACTTTGCATGTGAGCTACAGCCTGGGGGATATAAACGCGTGGAATAAAAATATGACAGTCAGGGCCTTGGTCATGACAGCTCAGTTTCTGTGCAAAAGCTGACCTGAAATAGAGAAAGAGCAGTCAGACGAACAGCAAGAGCAAATGAGAGCTCTGCTGACCTCCATCCTGCTCTTGCACAGAGAAAGAGCTGAAATGTTCTTTCCATCAAAATAGGAAGAGAACAACAGTGCTGTGCATGAGTAAAGCTAGGGGATAGAGAAACCTTCAGCAGTTGCAACAGCTGTGTCCATCAGGAGTTGGCTTCATGGACAAGTCCTTGTTTGTAACTATATGAAAAAAATGACTGGCTTTGAGTTGGGAACAAGGTAATAAAGCTGCTCCATAGGAAATAAGAAGCTCAGATGTTGATACTGTGGGCAGAACACCAACTGCATTATAGGAGTGGTCTCCACTGAAGGAGGAGATTGGTTCTTTGAGGATTTGTGCCCCACTTGTGTTCATCAGAACTCTATTGATTGTAGGGGCTGCCACTGAAATCTCACACGTTTTCTGTGGGTGAGTCCTTCTGCATGCCTCTTGCATGATAGCACAGAGCCCAGGTGAAAATCTTCAAGCAAAATAGCTGAGGCAACTGAAATAATCTGTAAATGCATATTGAACTTTCCTGACTTACAGCATTACCAGGAAAACCTGAAAGCAATCAAAAGAGTCTCGAACATTTGCTTTTCACATGTTGCAAGTGAAAATGCAGTGTCCTTTTAAAACAAGCTTTCATATTGAAATCTACATATATTTACATTTTTAAGTTCCAAACAAGATGAAATGCTCAATTTCAGATTGTCTTTTTCCTTAGCTATCATTTTTCCAACATTTTAAGTTCATTAAGAAAACGAAGAAATTGCCTATTCACTCAACTTTTTTATTGCTGTCTAGCTTTCAAAACCATAAATATGAACATTCTCAGGCTTTTCACAGCAAAATCAGAGATGTTTTCTAGGCCTTTATGAATTTTCATTTTTATGGCTTGAGACAATTGATAAGTGAATATAAAAGGTGATCTGATTTTTTCCCAGTAAAAACCAAACAAAAATACCCTGTGTTTGTACATAAAGTGAAAATTTAAAAGCTTGCACAGATAATTTACTTGAACAATTAGAACACTTTTCTCCTAAATATGCTGAAACATAACCTGTCTTATAACATTAGATACAGTGATCCAGGACTTCAGCTTACACAAATCACTGTAGCACAGAGAACATTCATTAAGCTAGTTCAGTTTGCCTCTTCTGGAAATTTTCTCTCTCATTCTTAGTTCTTGGTCCAAGTAACTTTCTGAATATGTCCCTTAAATATTTCAGAAGTGGGCTATAAAGGTATGGTTTGTGTATTCAGAATCAGCATTGAGTAGCTAATTTGCAATTTCTCCAAATAAAACAAAGTTCCTCTTTCAGATTTTCCCAACTCTGCTCAAAGGAAGCATTTTCCTCTTCGTATATGCTAGTATCAATGGGACTTAACTGATATCAATTAGATTTTCAAGAGCTAGGTTTTGGGCTTTGGATAGTTGTGGTGTAATATAATGTTACATTATGTTATGAATGTTTTATGTGATGTGATATTATTTTTGCTGTAAAATTCTCTGGATTGTCAATTTTTATCTTCTTTACAAACACTATGTCGATCTTTGATATGAATATACCACATTGGGAAATGTAAAAATAATTTTCTTCATCAACCATACACAAAGATTTCATTTGGTGTCTGAAGAGAAACACTTCAAAATCTCTCTTTACGTAAACTGTTTCTAAACCAGGCAATTGAAGTTTCCTTTCTTGGAATTTTTTGCTTTGGAGTAACCATAGCACTTATTTTTCTGATATGTTCCAGCCAATTGTTGTAATCACTGTGGTCTTGTTAGATTATTTCCCTGAGAAAACGGCTGCTCCCTTTTTTCCCTGTAGAATTCTTAGAATGAAAACATCATTTTACTGTCAGCAATGTGATGTGTTTCAGGGGAAGGAACTAATGACAGGTCACGACTCTCTTCAAGAAGGAAAAACAAGCCTTCTCCAAAGTACAAAAAGGCAAGTTGATTGCCTGTTCAGTGTCTGGGGATATTTTCTAAAGCCAAAGGATACGTGGTGTGATTGTCATATTCTTGCAGTCATGGAAACATAGAGTGTCTTAAAAACAGTGACCTTTGGCTCTCCAGCTCCCTATGAAACAGCCTATAAAAGGGAACCAAACTGGAGTAAATCAGTGCAGAATTCTCCATGACTGATCACTCTCCATAGCGCTTTAAAGTTGGCTGTTCTACATTTCCAAGATCAAATCTTTCAGATATAATGTTATAATTTTTTTGCTTACTGTAGCCTTACTTTCTAAGCACATTTGCAGTGGCTCCTCTCCTCTACACACACACAAACCGAGATTAGGTAGGTGCCCACGCAACATGTTGCACTATTTGCAATCAGAATCAATGTACACTTTCAAAAATGCTCCAGTACCTGCATGGGAAAATAATTGTACGGGAGGAATATCAGCCTTGGACTGATACACATTTAGATCTGGCTGAAATGGGTCCTGGTGGAGCAAGCATGGGAATTTCTCTTATAAAAGGCATCCTCCAGACCCTTGGTAAATAGATTTTGATCCAGGATCCAGGAGGTGATTATGGCTCTTACGAAAGAGCTGCTACATTTCATGAGTGTTTCTGTTGTTCTTGGTCCATTTTCAGAAGAGTGTGCCTTTTTCAGATTAGAATGGCATTTGTTTTTAGCTGTTGGATGTTACAACATGATGAGAACGTTAACTCTTTCCTGCACTCTGAAGGAAATAGTGTATGTCCTGGACTGTTAACACAAAAAGAGAGGGAAAAATACATAGCCCAGAGGCCTCCATTCCCCAGTCTCAATGACAGTATAAAGGATAAAATCTGTTCATAATTGGTCAGCTAAGGGGGATGGAGACGGCTCTCTGCCAGCATGAGGCAGTGTTGCCTTCCACCATGCCACCTGGTTCCCACATTCTCCCCATGGCAGGTATCCATCCAACTTGATGACATCTTCATGACTGCTGGCCAAGATACCAAGAAGGCCGGAGAAAACCCTTACACTCTTCCAGTTCTCACCTGCCTTCCCCAAGGGACATACAGCCCTCCACACATGTTACTGCAGCTCTAGTGCCAGGGCAGATCTGCAGGGACTTTCACAGCTTGCAGGGAACTGCATCCCTTCCTAAAAAAATGTGTAGAACTGAATCCAGAGTTAAAAGAATCATACTTGTTGGCACTGCGCTGAGCATAGAAATTCCTTTCACAGAGCAGCGCTATGAGATGGGAACACTTCTGACAGCTGTTTGTAAACTTGTTCATGCTGCTCAGTTTTCCCATTTTTTCCACTGTGTGATAAAAGCACAATGTGGTGTTTCTTTCTGCCCAAGTTAACTTGTTTCAATTTTTTTTTTTTTTTTTTTTTTAATTCTAGAAGTCCTCATCCCTATTACCTAATGTCACGTAGCAGGAAATACTTCACGGCTATTTATTCATTGGCTGCTTTGTCTAACATGTATTTGGGCTTTGCTGTTTCATTTTCAGCTGTTGCTATTTTTTTTTTGCTGGAGGAGTGACCTGCATTTTTGTGAGGAAAAAAATCAGAATTTGTCAATGTGGTAAACATAGTTTAAAAAAAACCCCCAATGAATAAATGAATAAAGCTCTGTGAGACCAAGGAAGAATTGCCATGTGTCACCACAAATTGGTAAACTAATCTAATCCCTATCCGAAGTCTGATTGCTCCATTATCTTAATATCCAGCAGCAATATTCAGAGGAGCAGAAGATTCAGTTCAGATGTTTTTCTGAACCTTTCTGACTATGCAATTTTCTTACACTCGTCTTTATGTCTAGCTGCAGCTCAGGTCTTAGTTGATCCTAATCTGTTGATTATGCCAGATTGTGTGGTGGTTGAATACTACGTAAGAGAAAAGTGAAACATTTCTGCTTGCTACCTTTGATCTGAACTCAAGTTTCTAGAGGGCATGAATTAGATTGGAGATGGTCACTTGTTCCTCAAGTTATTCTTTTCCTAACTTAGCTACATATAAGGCATAATTCCATACCCATGGCTTCTTGACAATAATAGAGTAACCTTGAGAGAAAGCAAACAACCTTCTGCCTGAAAAGCTTTTTTGGTACAGACTTCATTTCTTCTGAATAATTCCTTCAAAGTCCCTTCTGGTGAGGGAAATCCTGTACATTTGCTTTATGACTTTTGCAAGACTAACTTCTAATGGCCAGACTGATTGCCAGGATACCTTGTCCAAAGCGGAGCATTGCCTGTGTCACAGTTACAGGGGGGAAATACACTGAACTGCCAAACTGACTTTGTTGCAGGTAATGCTATGAACATGAAACTCAGACTACTCTTTCTGAAGTACTGGCAGAGTAAACAACTTTTTTGTTGATGCTAACCAGTTTTGAGTAACCTAGGGTCAGTGAAATGGGAAATGTGATGTTTTATGTCATCCTAGATAACAATGAGCAGTTTCCTCTGAGGTGGAACTTGAGGGTCAAATCCATCTTTAATTTAACTGCAAACTCTTACCCTACAATCAGACAATTCATTATTTAACTCTACCAAACATGAAGCACTCAGACACACACATGGCAAATGTCATGACATGAGTCTCCCAGATGCCCTTTCCATATGCCCCGTGCTCCAGCTGTCCATCAAGCCGAAGGTTTGCCTGGATGATTTACCCAGGACACAGTTAACCAAAGGATTTCAGGTCAGTATATTGCAATGTCTCTCAGCCCCAGTGAATATCCATAACCTTGGTGTTTGAACAAGTTTTTTTGAACAAGTGGTTGCTGTCCAAAGAATTTTTAATAAGGTACCTAATAAAGTTTAATAAGCTATAGAAAGGAGACATGTTTAAACACATGTTTGCAGTATGTCTACATGAAGTGTTTATATTTCTGTGTGTCTGGTATTGCTATTCCAAAAAACAAATCTATAAAGAAAAAATAGAGTAAAAAGTTGCCAAATATGTGACTGATATTATGGTTTCTTCTAGAGGAATTACTTTGAAAGTGTATTTCTTATTATGACATCAGGTTTATATTGTGTATTACAGTTTTCTATGCCTGTCCAACAAACATTTATCTCTCAGGCACTTCCCCATAAGTTGTGTGGATTTATTTCCTGATTTTGACAGGATATCTAGTAATATGAAGTCCTTGTCACTATATTCAACATAAAGAAAAACATCAGGTTCAAAAATAAAGAAATGGTTTCAAGTCCCTGTTGAGAATCATGTTTTTTTCCTAAGAATGATAAATTTTCTAGGTCAAAGCTAATTGTGAAATTCCAAGATAAGAGTACAGAAGTCCCAAAATTCTAGTGGCTTTGCTGCTGTTCTTTTCAGCATTCCCCTTATTTTGTATGACTGTCTCTTTGTAGCACACTCTGTTTTTTCAGTGTCTTTTTATAAAAATACTTGTTAGTACGTAAAATAACAATAACTATTGTAAGTAACCCTTTTTCACAAAGCATCGTGAGTTCCCACAGAAAAGAACTGGCCCTAACTAATATTTAGAAATGAATAATTTAGTTTAGATAACAGTGTGGATCTTCATCTTCCAGAATTTATTCCAGAGAATTTCTCCTTGCTGTTCCTATAAGCCTACTTGTTCCTGGGTCAGCCAAGTCCTGGGTGCTGATGTGACTGCTACATACACCTTCTGTTGCCCTGTTTGCAGTTGATAAAAGGGGCCCACTCCATTTCCTCATTTCTTCAGTGCTCTGGGCCCTAGTCTCACGTTATAGCCAACATACACCAATGGAAATAAATAGACAAAGGAATAGTACTGGCAGAAACTAGAACTTTGGTTTTGCCCTCTAATGTGTCTTTCTGCCTTCAGGCCCCCGGCTGCTAATGTGCCAGTGCCTGGATCATCCCATCTGGTAGGGACCTGCAGTTCCCTTGCTTGGACCCTGCAGTGGCAGCAGCCTTAACGGCTCAGATATAGATTTACCTCCGGTGGTGAGCTTGTATGAATATCAAAGGAGGCATCTCTATTACCTTGACCTTGTGACGGCTGTTGTAAGAGTGATGCTCCATCCTATAAAGAAGATCAGGCCATTACTGACCTCATTCAGCTTCCAAATAGAGGGATCATCCAGTTTTGTGTGCAGGCTGGTGGATCACCCAAATGCTCTGTCCAATCTAAGGGAAATTGAAGCAATTTCTTATTTCATCTGCAGCACGGGCCTGTCGAGCTCAGTAAAAGCTTTTATTTAATGTCAAATAATAGGTAACAGTCTGTTAAGGTTTTGATACTGCGCTCAAAGACCTAATATCTGGAAGATCTTCACTTAAAGCCACTTCAAATTGTTGGCAGAAAACTTTGCATTATTGATATGAAACATATTTTTGTTTTCTGATTTACAGCATGTTTTATTCTTCATGAAGCTTAAAAGCTCAACTGAGCAGACACACTGAAAAACAAATGTTGCTAAAACTATTAAGCAGAACACAGATGGCTTATATGTTCCTGTGTCAAAGAGACAGCTTTATAAATGAAGCATGTGTGATAACCATTTACTTTTTATTTCAAAAATGCTGAGTATTTTTTTAAGCAAACATGCTTTCAAAGAAAAACGTCGACCAACTTGATTAAGAGATTTAACAGCCAAAAAAGCTGTCTAGCCCAGATGCTCGGTAGCAGCTGTAACCTTGTGAAAATTGACCTATAACATAGCCACAGGGTTCTTGATTCCAAGAAGAATCTTCTCTTTAATAAAATTGATTTGCTTTACAAACCTTGACCCCTCACTATTTTTCATCCTCCATCAACCCCTGAGGCCCACTGACCTCACTGCAAGAAGTCACACATATGAACCCCCCCTTTCAGATGAGTGGAAAGATTTCCATGTAGGGTTTGTTGGGCCAAGGTTCATAGCAACAAATCTTTCCTTGTTCTGCTGCAAGATTAAGTCAAGATGACTGACATAATTGGCCAAACAGTTTTCTAACTGCCTTTTTACTTCTGAGATGACCTCTGTTTCTCCCATTCGTCTGCTGATTACAGGTCAATAATACTGTCAAGGAGAGATAAAATAATTTTGTCACTTAGAAATATTGTAATGGGATAAAACCCCTGACTTGTCATATCACTAAATTTGAAAAGATAATTGAACTGTCAATTTAAATATCAAATGAATGCCTCCATGCAAGCAGCATTAATAAAAGCCAAGAGGCAGGTAGAGATGAGCTCAGCTGGCAGGTAGGGGGGGGCTGAATTTTGGTGTCTGAGACCTCAATAGATGGGATAATTCTCTAAACTTTCCATGGATTAATCTGAGCTTGTTGTGTCTACGAGACTACACTGGGTGCATTTATTTTATGACTATTTTTTCATGCAATCCTTGAACCAGCCACAAGTGGGAGATGGTCTTTATTGAGAATGTCATTTCAGCCTGTCAGATTCTGCACCCATGAGAATGTGTGAAGACATGAAAAATAAGCTTATTGTCAACTATTTTTCACCTCTTTCTAGTGAATATTCCTCTCAAAGGTCACTTGCTTGTTTGGATTTTATCAAGACAGAGACCAACTTTTATTCTTTGCTGCTTACCATGATATTCATATCATTCAAAGTTTGTTCACATTCCTATGACAGTAATTACTGTTAATGGCCTGAAGTGATTTACTGCATCATTGAAGACCTGAGGGAAAATGTTTGCACTGGGTTTCAGTTACTATTTGCTATATGTGCTCTGCTGGCTGTATTTGCCAGGCTTTTGCATTTATTAGCTGAGTTCTGGGATGTGCTTGGCCCTTCTTTCTGTTTTTGAATTAGCCTCAGTTCTCTCTGGCAGACCCTGAGTGTTACACCAGTAGAAATGAGAAGCAATGAACTCAACTGAGGACATCCAACTGCACTGAGATCACACCGAGGGGGAGTGTGCACCTCTTTTTGTATTCAAATGTCCAATCTCAACTGGGAAGATGCAGTTAACATCAACCACAATCAATATTATCCAAAAGCAGGAGCTGTAAAGTGAGAACCAGGCTGGTATATTTGAAGATTTTTGTTTCTGGCTCCCAAAGTTTCACAGAAAATAGGAATTCAGGGTTGGCCACAGAGGTAGTGACATGGACTACGAATGAGAAGCTAAGGTGTTTGTCTGTGTACAGCATGGGAAGAAGAAGAACAAATTTACATCATGGGACAGCCAACATTTATAATGCCAGCAACCAAGCCATGGCTCATATGAATGAGTTACAGGCCATCTGAAGAACAACATCATTGTGTAAAGGCATGAATGAATAGGCTTTTTCTTTCTGGAAAAAGAAAAAGCATACATCGGGGTCTACAACCATGAAAGAGAAAATGAAGTCTGCAGCGTTTATTCATGGCTGATGGTATAGATATGACTAAATCCTATTAATTTCCACAGTACAAGATGACTGTAACCCAAAAGTATTCCTAATCAATCCTTAATCAAAAACAAGTTCTCAGAAGACTTTACCTTTGTGAAAATAATCCAGTTGGATATTTTCACTATAAATGTATCTTCTTCACTTTCATGTTCAACTTCCTATATGGGGGCAGATTTTAGTCAGTGGTTTTACAGCTCTTTAGGACATAGAGGTTTTTCTATCAGCTCATGGATTTTGTTACACAAAGTTTTCTTTGTACATTGGGAGGCTGGAGAATTGGCTCCATGTGAGGCTGTAGAGTTTACAAAACCTGCAAGCACTAAACTCTCTTGGCTTCCCCTGAGAAAATAAATGTGAGCCTGGAAACCTATGATTCTGACTTGAAACAGAACCCACAGATATACAAAATCATCTTGAAACAGGACTACCACATCCAGTGTTCATATAACTTAGTGGTAAATACCAAGCATTCAGCCCCCAAAACCTTGAAAGTATCCTTAAGGTGATGTTCTGCTAAATGAGTAAATAAGTAAATTTTGTGTTTCTTTGATTACTTTGTTTCTAGGGCATTTGTGACAACACTTTCAAATTCTTTTCTTTAATGAAGACATCTAAAAACATTCTCTTTTGAAAGTAATAGCTGAGTATCTTATAATCAGGAGACTCAAAGAGCTGAAGCTTTCAAACCCCATGACATGCCAAGCCTTGTTACTCATTCAGATTTACTTACAAAAGGTACTCAGGGTGCAGGACAGAGCTAAAACAGATCCTGACCCGCTCAGTCATGTAAACAAGCGTCTCTTCCTCTCCAGGAGTAACAGCTAGTTGAAATAGGAGAACAATGCACCCTGATGTACCGAGCCCCTTTTGGCCCTGGAACAGTTATGGTCGTAACATGTGAAACTGCATCAGATTCTCGCTACCTCTGAAAGGAAACCGGAGTTTAAATCTTCTGAGTAAAGCCATAGCTGAGGGGAGAGATTAAGACACTTCACCAGACTGAAAAACTTTGGTTTTCCATTGTCCTTCTGTCTACCCATATGTCGAAACTGGGGTCTGTGTGTAGGTGGGCACTTTATTCATCCTGACTTGTCTGTACAGACAAGAAATGCAGCTCTGCAGCCTTGCTGTTGTGAAATGCACATGTGTTAGTGTGTGTGAGAATGTGTATATGTGTTTGTGTGTTCACCAGGTCTGTAAACTTTTGTGCAACTCCACATTTGGCACTTGCTTGTGCATTTAAACATTCTTCTCCCTGTTTTTAAATACAGATGTTTTTGTAAACAGGTCTACATACTTTGTCCATCAAAGAGAAAAGAGAGAAAGGGTGGGAAACCACTCCAGCCAAAGGAGCTGTAGCAGTGGTCCTTCATGCTTCAGTGTTGCCATCAGCCCTGCAGTCCCTTCTCATCCCTACTCTGGTCCTCTAGCGCTTTCCTCACCAAAACCTAGCCCTTCCTGCTGCCCTTTGTGTGTCACTTTCCTCCTGCCCTGACTGCCTTTTCAACCTCTCCAGATTATTGAAGTTTATTGGAGTGCTTGAAGCTGCCAGTTGCCATCCAAATGTCCTGGTGAAAGTGTTTTCATAGTGGCTGTTTATGGATAATATGTTGGAAATGGAAGTTTGTGTGGCTCTCACACCAGGGGCTACCAGAAACCCCTGCCAGTGAAAGACTGACCAAAATAAGAATGCTTATTTTTTTAAATAAATAGAAATATACCTAGTATCTCCTCTGCCCTCCACAGGTCATTTAGTTTCCACTCATCTTCAGATCCTGCTGATTTCAATAGGGTTTATGCGCAGTCAATACAAGTGGAAGTTTGGCCTTGGTGTAGGTGGTGACCTGTTTTCAAACTCCTGGTCTCCATCTCATGGTTTCCCTTATGTCACAGCTGTCTTAACGTTAGAAGGGAAGCCTTTTACCAAGCAAACCACAAAGAAAAGTAATTAAATCTAAAATAAGACACCCCCTCTTTTTTCCCTTCAAGCCCACTCACATCTTAAAGCTGCACAGTGAAGTAATTAAATGTTATATGAGTTGTAGCTTCTTAAATGAAGATTTATAGTATTAAATACAGCAGGAATAAACATTAATAAGGTGTTAGCTTGGTCTGCAAGAGCCATGGGAACTAGCAACCTCTAAATAATTAGCTTGGTTCTAATACTGATGTATTTTGTAGCTGCAGACAAATGATTTACCTTCTGCACCTTAATTTCCTCCTCTGTATTATGAATATTGCATATTCAGTATTGCAGTGATGGAGTCGCATTTTCTTGCCTGCTGGAAGACAACAGGTTGCAGTGTCTTGGGAAAAGGGAAATAATGGTCTGGGAGACAATGAGAAAGATTACTCTTCTAGTGTCAATTGCCTTACTTGTGCGGGAAGCTCTTCTGTCACCCTTTCTCAATGCTTTTTATTTTACATATATGATCATAAGATGGTCACATTGAGACTGGATTCACTTCACTTTAACCAATTAAAAATGAAGCCTCCATCTTATGCAGGGCTCCCAGACTCTCTTTAGGCAAAGGAAAGAGATAGACTACTGCAGAAGCTCTGCCTATTTTAAACACCTCTGGGTGAACTGCCTTCTGAAGACATCTATATCTGTCCATTGGTTATAGGGGAGATAGAACAAACACTTGGTTTTAGATGGCCAAAGAGGAATTCCCATTCTGAGGGTCTATTCTAGAGTTTTCTTGAAGTTTCCAAGCACTGAACAGAGTATGATGCTTTGTTCAAGGTGCCAGTCTATGATCAGGGGGTCTCTGGCTTCTTTTTTGTGATAAGATAGCATTAACTTCTCCTGCCAAGAAAACAGTTAAAGCTCCTGCTGATTTGAGGCAATGCAGAGACTGCGCTTAGGTTTCTGCCCAGGAATGAGTTTCTTTGGCCATGAAATTCAAGTCAAGAATTATTCACATGCTCACACACACAAACCATATTAAAAATGGACATTGAATATATAAATAGCAACCACATTTGACTTTCTAGCAGACAAAATAAAGAAGGACTCAGGGGACAGAGAAAGGCTGGAGAAACTGGTAAAGACTCACAACCACGTATCTCTAAGTCAGCAATTCACACACACAGCAAGGCTGGAAGACTGTAAAAACTCCCACCATCTGACAGCTGCTTGGCAGCTTTTGAGAACTGAGTCATCAGGCCTTGACCTAATTTCTAGCAGACAGGTGTCCCGACCACAAAAAATACCATCATGGGTGTCACTGTTGGTGCTGGTAGGTTCAGCGGGACCACTAGCTGATTGGGTAGCAATCACCAAGGTCATGGGTCTGAACACTTCTAGCAAACACTCCTATTGTTTTACCTATAATTTGCAATGCCAAGCCTGGTGATTTACATGTTTTTCCTGGCATTAAACCTGTCTAGTTACATCTTCATTTGATAACAGATATTCACTGAACCTTTGATGTGAAAGTCCTAGAAGGAAATTTGGATCCAGAGAGAGAGTCTGTAAATCTAATAATACAGCTCTCTCTATGAACTATAACAAAGAGAATGTTACTTACAGGTCCAGGACTAGATGTCAGCCAGTGTGGTGTTACTGCCTGGAATGAACAGTGTTCCATGGTATGATATGGATATTTGCCTGGGTATTGGGAGTTAAATAACATTTACTCATAACTCATCTGAAAACTTCGGTTAATGAAAAGGTGTTTATCATCCCATATTTCTCTTTTTGTAGATGGTCCAGATTCAATTGCTGTCCAAGTCAGCATAGTCCCACTGAAGTCAGTGGCCCTAGTGTGTGGCCACAAGTGTGACCCCAGAGTTTTAATACACAGTAAGAATCTAGCACTGCTGTCTGAACTGACTGGGACTTCACACGAGATCTGTGCATAAACCACCTTTTCAAAGACAGGTTTTCTAATAAAACAGCTACTGTTGACACAAATAATCCCACATTTCTGATTTGCATAACCTCTAGGAAGCTGGATAGCAGAGGAAATAAGCAATAATAGCAGTGTAAATGGCCTTAAATGAAAGCGTATCAGCTACAATATACCAGTTCAGTCTATGAACCTCAGTTTATGCTGGTGGAAAAAAAAAGGGGAGACATTATGTCTTCATAAAAGCTTGACCTCAAGTGCTTCAAAAGACAGAAGAGACTACATTCAAGGCAAAACAGACTTTCTGTGCACAGTTATTCTTTAAGGGATTTTGC
This sequence comes from Strigops habroptila, assembly GCF_004027225.2. Classification (NCBI taxonomy): domain Eukaryota; kingdom Metazoa; phylum Chordata; class Aves; order Psittaciformes; family Psittacidae; genus Strigops; species Strigops habroptila. The sequence goes on from NC_044283.2 coordinate 7,734,016, forward strand.
TAGGGCTCACATATGCCCCCCTTCCCCCCTTTGCTTATGAAATGGGAGAGGAAAGGAGCACCTAACAAATGAATGTGTGCAGCTCAGCAGCCCCAGCTGGCCCAGTTCCCAATATATTTTGCTTGATAAACAGCTAATCCCTGAGTATAGTGTGGCTTGCATTCCTCCAAACTTCTCATTAATCATGGAAAAATCCAAGTTGTCCTTGCACTGTGTGAGTGCCTATGAACAGCTCCTTTGATAAGAGTGTTTTTACATGCCTGGAGGGATTTAGCTTTTTGGACCTCTGTCCTGTAAGTAATAGGCAGACCTTCCTTTGCATGTGAGTCTGCTTTCATTGCTGCTTTCAAGCCACAGGGAATTAGCAAGGATGTTTGAAATGAGAAGTTGTACCATGCTCATGTTCCTTCATTGTATTTCTGCTGTTTCATGGCACTTGTAGCATGGCATACTATTATAATTATGCAGCCAGAGGGACAGAAAAAGGAGGAAATTTCTAAGTGGAAGAAAGGCAAAATTAAATGCTGGGTTATAAGTGGCAAAACATTCAGTCACACAAGTATGTTTCTTAATACAGAAGGTAAACTGAGCAAAGCAACAGATTATTTACTGTCTTACCTTATAGCTGCCCAATAGATGGGAAGAATAGACAACCGTAAGTCTTTTGCCCAAGAAAGTAACAGATGAATTGTCTTTACAATATGTGGATATCGGACATAGCCTGAATTACATTGTGGGGATTTTCCATAATGAGAGTAGTTAGCAGCACACGTCTCCATTGTGTATCAGACACTTTTCATAGTCTGAACTGTGAGCCAGGCTTATTTCAGCTACCTGGTCTGGTCTTGCACATGGGAAAGGCAAAACCCTGACTGTATGATGGAAGCCCAGTAACATTCAGCTGACATAATATCTTATGCCTTTTACAAAAGTTGGTCAGTCCTTATTTGAAATGGGCAAAACTTCACACCTTCAATTATGTTTGTTCTTAAAAACAAGACATAGTACTGATTTGAATTGTTCTAATCTCAGCCTTTAATGTATGATACCTATCCACTACTGAAATAAAAGGGCTCTCAACCAAGAAATACTTTACTTTCAGTAAGTATCTACAGTCCTTGGCTTCCTCAATGTTAAACGTTGCTGTTCAGAGGAAACTTAAACTGTACAACTGCAATAGGTATTTGTAGAACCGAAGAAAGGATTTTAATAACTTTGGCAGAAGATAGTCAAGGTTAAAAGGGTCTTAAATATAAGCAGATTTTTTTAAAGATACACTATCAATCAATGTGAGAAAATACACATGCTGATTGCCCAGCCTTTACCTGCATTTATGAGCTTCTGTGCAAGGAAGTTTAGCAAGGTGGCATCTCTCAAAAAGAGATTCACTGCGTGTCCCCAGTGAACAGCCATCCCTCCCCATGCCCTTGCACACAGGCACAAACACGTACCCTCACATGGGCTATTGAGTTTATGACCACAGAGACAAGAGAGAACAGTCGCACCTCCCCAGCTCCATTCCCACAGTAAGCAGGACAAGACCATATCAAGCGAAGCACTGGTGTGACTTTCTCTCTCCTTGGATAGCATGTGAAGTAAATATGATACTGGAATTCGCTGAGATCCAAGAGCCAGAGCAGTTCCTGAGCAGTATGAATACAAGGTGGCCTCTTCAAGTGGTCATTCTTCAGTGGCACCAGAGATCTTGGCTGCAAATACACTACATTAGAAGTCAGGTCTGCTGATTTTGATCCTTTAGAATAAAAGCAGACTTAAAAAAACCAAGCCAAAAGAAACCCCAAACAGTAACAAGCAAAGGAAGAGACAGTAAACAGGGAAAAGTTACAGAGTAAAGGCAGAATTCTGTATTTCTCCATTGTTCATTTCCATATGTATATATATTTCAGGATTTCTTTCTTACTGAATTTTTGTGAGGAAATGAACATTGGCTTGATATTTACTACATTCATAAATACCATCTGCTTAGTTTTACTTCTTTCTACATTATTTCTAATATATTTATATTTAATTTAATTTGAGAAAAAGAAGTGCAGGGTTTTTGATCAGGTGGTACATGGACAGGCCTGAAAAACACTATTATAGTGAAGCCAGAATTAATGCAATTTTTTTTAAAAAGAACTCTAAAAGGAAAACAGATTTTTCAATGCATGATTTCATGTGCTGATTATAATGCTTTTAGTCAGTGTAAGTACAAGAACAAAGAAATAAAGTATTCAGATCCTCACACTGTGATTTTGAAGCATTTTCCAAGTAAGAACTTGGTTACAGAGAGGCAAAAGGCTCCCAAAGCTCTGGGTGGCAGACCCAGGGCTGGGAAATTCACCTCTGCCCATGTAGTGGATCTTTTCCATTGATCTGTAGTGACTTCCCTTTGTTTGTTACAGAATCATAGAATCACAGAATCACAGAATCAGCTAGGTTGGAAAAAACCTGTAAGATCAAGTCCAACTGTTACCTCAGGACTGCTGAACTTCAGGAGTACATTTTACTGAGGTAATTGGTGGTGTAAACAGAAATGTTTGAGAATATGCGTTAACTGTAGTATTTACTACTTTGCACAGCATAAACCTCTACCCATGACAAGGATAAGGGAACGCAGGACTGCATACTCCTTTGCTGCACCACACAGTAACTTAATTACCCCTTTATAATAGCAATTTAACTAATAGAGCTGTGTCCTTTGCCACAAGAGCCACATGACTGGCATAAGAGAAATCATTTGGAAAAAGTATCTCAACCAAGATGAAAGGACACTTTGTGCACAACAACAAGCAGATGTGGGCTAATCCCTGATCTCAGTTTCTTCATTTTTGGGCAGTATTCTCCTGCTTTTTGGAATGGAGCTGACCAAAGTATATGTTAGTTCCTGGGTATCTTGGAAGAAAATAAAGGCAATCTCAGAAGTATCCATTTCCTCTGGATTAATTCCTGGAGCCTGGTAGACTCCTGTCAGCCAGTTCCAGACTGGAATTGCCATTTAACTTTCTCTTTAATTTTAGGAAGTGCCAGAATTTGGGAGTTAGAGAAAACCAAGCCTTTGATTTGATGTCCAACAGAACAGCCGAGCAAGTAGGCGAACTTGTTTGGCACCAGTCTAGATACTTAACAGTCTACAGAAGATGGTTCAGGTTTTGTTTGTGCTACTGAAATATCTAGGAAATGAAAGCAAATCCCCACTGCTGACAACCCCCAAACTTGTCTGTGACAGACCAGGAATGACAGATCAGAGAATGGAAAAGAAATTGGCAAATACACCTTCAGTGTCAGCCTCAAATTTGCTGCCAGTGAGCAACTGTCAAAAAATCGTTATGAAATATCAATACTTCAAACCTCAGGGTTCCTCAGAAGAGAAAAACTGTAGCACTTCCAGCAGCAGAGAGATGTCCTTGGGGGGAGGATAAAGGCCTCAAGTCTTTAGAGTCTATTGACATATCCCTTTTCAAAAGATATCTAAAGAAGTTTGGGTGTGGATTTATTGGGGTAAGTAAAAGCACTTTTCTCAGTGCTTTATAAAAGTGGCTTTTTTCCATATAGTTTGACATGAACAGATTAAATTATGAATATTTATTTCATATGTGTATACTCACATGTTTATGCATAAACACACATCACATTAGTTTATATACATTGTGCCCATGCACATGTGAACATAGAATCATAGAATCAATGTCTTCCTAAATATCCATTAAAAAGATGGCAACAGGGTTGGGCTATATATAAACAAAATTAAATAAATGTGAGTGAACTAATTAGCAGAATAAAAGCAAACAGGACAAATTCTGACCAAAATGTAAATCCAGACAGTAGTTATACTGGTGTGAGTGGTGTGAGTACTAAATTAGTCCCCATATTTCTGAGCAGAAGCAGAACAAAGCTTATCAAACGGAACACCTAAGGAATAATTGCTTTAGAATGAAGTTCAGTTCAGCATCAAGAAAAAAACCCCACATGTTTAGATTAGTGGAATTTATAAAAGTTTGTCAGCACTTCACTTTAAAAGAACATCGATAGTAAGTATCTTACAAGCAGCCCCATAGTGTGTCACTTAATGAATACCAATAGTCCAGATGTTCCTATAAATTCTGAAGCTTATTGTCTATGCCCAGTGTTGAGACTAGCTAATGTGCACACAGTACACGTTAAACTGTGGGACTCATTGCCACAGTGTGTATCAGGGACCAAACAAGGTCCAAAAAAGGATTATACAGCCACACAGCAAAGTGGCCTTAAACTCAATGGACTCGATAGTCCCTGGTTGAGGTGACCTAAACTCTCACTGACAGAAAAGTGCTGTCCTAAAGGGGCGTTAGTGGACATTCAGAGTTAAAGTTCTTTTAGATATATAGTCCTTTTTGAGTGTACTCCAGATAGCTTTTGCATTTGTACCTTTTTTCCCTCGCTGCTAAATCAAATGGTTCTTTGTAGCATATTTTACCCTTGGCCCCTTAGAGCTACTGGTTGCTGGAACATCCCATATTTACATCTTGTGTCCTACATGTGTCTAAACTCATGATCAATGTTTCATAAATAAATAGCTGTGATTTGAAGAAAAAAGTGTCCAAGTTTAGGCTTCTAAACCTGAACATTGGCACCCAAGTAACTGGCCAGCTTTCCAAAAGCCAAGCCCCTGGAAATTTCCAGTAATCACTGTTGCCATACCAACGGCTGTCAGCACTCTTGCAAAAACAGGTCATGTATTTAGGTGCCAAAATGTAGCAAGAGGGGTCTAATTTCAAGCTTTTTCTTTCTTTTTTTTTTTTTTTTAGAAGATCTGGCCAAGAACACTAATAATAATTGAGAACAGTTTCACCTCTGCTGCCAGTCTCCAACTTCTCCAGCTGCAGTCACAAGACTCCTATGGTCTTGCAAAAAGGCAGATGTTTGGAGAGGTGAAGCACAAGGTGTTAGTTACTGTCTGGTTCCATCCTGGTTTGCAGGCTTTGAGCTAACACAGAAATACCACACAAACAGATATGGGGGCAAACAGCCAAAGAAGTGCAGGGCTTGATGTAGGTTAATTTCTCCAGGCTGGAAGCAGGATATGGCTCCAAATCCCTGGATAGAGAGGATGATTGCTTTGTTGTATTATAGCACTATGGTGGACCTACGATGCAAGCAGGCACATGGCCATGTGCTCACCCCCACCTTCATCCATTGCTGGCCACTTCCCTCTTCTAAACCGTGTTGGGATCCTGCTGCCAACTTGAAGTCCCTCTTAAGCATCAGCCAAAGCACTTTTGAAGGTGAGGACAGGTTTGTCCCCACTTGGTCTTTCCACCTCTTGGGGGCTTTTATGACAGCCCTTGTACTGCCTCTACCTCCAAATACCCGCCTGACTTCAGGCAAGTCACTTACTTAACCTCTGTTTGAGGCAGAATGAAGATAACACTATTTCCTTCTCCCTGCATTTTGTCTGTCTTCTTCAGCTCAGGTGTAAGCTCCTAAGGGCAAGGTTTGTCTTCTCAATGTGTTCAATGTCTATCAAAACAGAGCCTTGATCTCAGCTGAGGCCTTGAGGCATGACTGCAGTACTGTTATTATCATTAATAATAGTAATAACTAATGCAATCAGATCAAAGACACTGACTGTATGAGTCATTTTCAGAGTAAAGTTAGTCATTCCAAAGAGCAATAGGTATATGTAAACTTTAGCCATTGCCAAGGTTTCTCCTTTTTCCCAGCATTTAAAAATTCACCCTTGGGAGCATAGGTGAGCATTACTATCTGAAAAGTCTCAGCCCTGCCAGTGTTTCCATGTGGATAGGCACTTGTGCTCACATGCCGACAGTTGCAAGGTTAATGGTGTAACTTTGCTCTGTATAATTCAGCTATGTAAATATCCTTTGTGGGTTTTCTGGAGCATAGGTGAAACTCCTTTCTGTATTGAGCCTTCTCTGAACAGAACTTAATATCTGTCCTTGTCCTCAGTTGCACCAGAGCCTGTATGAAACCCAGAGAATTTCACTATATGCCAAAATTAGTATTTTTTCTTATTAATTGTTGAGTTTTCTAGTTGTCTGGTGGTTTTTCCTGTTTTTCATCAGTTGAATGAATCACAAAGAAGGTGTCATGAAAAGGAAAAAAGAAATTATGAGAATGAATTACTTCTTAAAAACATTAAAATGAGGTTCTTCACCTAAAAGAAAAGGCCTGCGGCCAAACAATAGGATTACACAGGTGCAAAACAAGACACAAGAGGGAGCTCACATAATAAATAATACTGATAAATAAATAACATTTGAAAAGAGACAAAACCTACTGAGAAAAGGAAAATAACAAATCCTACAATTCCTATTTGCAGTTGCTGTTTTCACTATCTCTGCAGTTACTGTCACAGGCCATGGGAACATGCTTACAAACAAGGATCTTAGTGCATCAGACTTTGCCAAGAGAACACACTAGCACTACCTGGTAACAAGAGGTTCTTGTCTGGGGGTAGTATGGAAGAAGGTGACCAAGCCAGGAGAATACAGGGATACACTGTTCTGGCAGGCAGAAAGTGACATGAGTTTAGAGCTGTTGAGGAATTGTTGTCAATATTCATTGCATATTGTCATTTAAATATATATGTGCATTCATGTTCCTTGTGAATGACGGTTCACATTCAAGAGACAATCACCTATAGAAAAACAGAGGACTTAAAACTGTGTCTGCAACCCAACAGTTACATTTGAACGAGGGATCAGAAGGAATTGCATTTCTATGCTTTAACCTTTATTTACTCCAGCAACCAGATGTTACATTTCTCAGAACTTAGAAAAACCATGTTCTTTTGACAGACTCATCTTAATTTTTAAGTATTAATGTGACCAGTCAAAACATTTCAATTCCTAAAGATCTTGTGAAAATAAGGCAGTATCTGTCAGTAACTACAGTGGCCTTGACCTGTTGGCAGACATCCACCCTCCCTGCTGTTGAACGTGTGTTTCCGCAGTGCTGAACCCCAGATCTTTTATCTTCCTGAGACTGCAACTGCAAGTCCCAGTCCACATATGTCTCAGCCCCTTTCCAATAAACTGACAGAAAAGTAGGACAGCTGGAGGGCTGCCCTTAAAGCAAGTCCTCCATGTTATAACAGCTCTGGCCATGTGTCATGTTAGAATGTCATCAATGGGACACTAGTTTGGAGGGGGACCCACATACAGGTCTAGAAGATGGGCATTAACTTTTGATATCCCTCACCCTCAAACAAGCAAGGACATCGTTGTCATCGGGGTTGGAAAGGCTAGTCCTTTGCTGGTGTTGGTGTTCGGCCATCACAGGTATCTCAAACATCTTCCTCCAGAAGTTCCAGGGACAGAGACAAGATGTGTATTTCTGCAGAATCTATTAGAAGATATCCACAATTAATGTAATTGCAAGGAGTGTACCTTCTTTCATATTCCAGGACCTCTTTGGTCTTCACAATCAGTACAACAGCCACAAGCCTTCAAAGCCATTGTATACCCTTCAGCCAGGGGGAGAGCCAGTTCTTGTGACATCTGAGTCCACAGTATGAATGTGTCCACCCACATCAGCAGTGGCTCCATTTATTTTCCTTGCAAATGAGATTTTCCAATCAATAGTGCCACTCATAGGGAAGTCAGCAATGTGTTCAGTTCCTGACAGATGTTTGTGAAATGGCCCATTGAGTAGCTCAAGACCAACTGGTGCTACTTATAAGGTTATATTAGCCATATGACCACGGGCTGTTTTCACTTTACAATGTGGTATCCCTCTAAGACCATTCATACACTTGCATCAGGAGCTCCATAGACTGGAGATGGCCTAAGGTGAATGTGCAGGACCTGACAATGGAGTGTTGCCCTCAGAGTATTGCTTGCTGGAAGGGAGATCATCATCATAAACATCCTACAGCTACATAGACTTGTCATGTACAACACAGAAGGGAATAATAACTTCAGCAACTGAAATAATTAGTTTATACAGAGAAGCCTAAACTGTGACATTCTTCTTTATTATAAGACTCCAACATACAATGTTCAGTCTGTAAAGCCACCTTAATGCTGGATACCCTGGATCTCAACACTGGGAATTACTCTTTCCACTCCTTTGAGCAAAGTTGATGAATTCTTCAGCAGAAAGGCTATTTTTCAGCCAGATTGCACAGCTGTGGAATTGCAGAAAGCCAGGCACTGGATCCTAGGCTGGCAGAGACCATTCTCACACTGTGCTTCATGCATTTGGTCTCTGGAGAGGAAGGAGTACATACCCGGCATGGCACCCTGGCCAGCTGGCTTGGGAGAAGCAAAGCTGGCTTTGACTGTATGAGCAGGTGCTTGCTTCCCCTCCCCATCAGATGGGAGAGTGAAAGAACAGCTGTAAATGGAACAAGGCTTAAAAAATTGGAGAAATAGAGATTTTTTTTAAAAAGGAAAAAAAAATAAACCAACCCTTGCCTGCCTTGCATTGGAAACCTGTCATGTTTTTCATCTAAATTAAAGTTGTGCTCGTATTCTGTAGTAAAACAATTGCCTACTACCAGAGCCACACATTTTTGAGAAGTGAGAATGAGCCATATGTCTTCCATAAAAACATACTGATACAGTTCAGCCTGCTCTTTATGCTTTCTGGGAAATCATATTTTTTAGAGGCCATGGTTAAAGCGAGCAATAGTTTTGTTTGCCAGAAAGTATTTACAGTACTGTATTATCCTTCATCTCTACCAGTTTTCATTTGTTATCATTGACACATGGTAAAATAGTTTTAATTATCTCCAGGCTCAAGTACAAGGAGTTTTTATAATTCAGTTGGGTCTATTTAATTTCCAGTATCTAAGCTACCATAATGAAAATGTTACTCAAGGTTTCTTCTTCAACTCCCCCCCCTTTAGATCATAATAAAGACAGCTCACTTGAGCAAATAGTTCCTTTGAAATGTTAATCCTCCTCAGATGTGTTTTTTGTTAGATCAGCTGCACTGCTAAAATACTTTCTATTTTCCCATTAATTGGAATGCAGAATAACACTTATTAGCCATATGGACACAAAGTAGCTCATTGATGAAGACAACTGAATTAAAGCCTCATGTTAAACAATGAATTAACTGTGATATATGGTGTAAAAATGACAGTTATTTAAAACTGTGTTGTCGATCCCCCACTTATCCAATGCAATCTCCCCTTTAAAGAAGAAAAAGAAATATATTCCAGATACTGGCCCCAGTGCAACCTAAAGTCCATGCACAAACTTAGAAAGCAGGGAGAAAAACCTCCAGCAAAGAGGCTTGTTGAAACATTATTTTTTGGATGCATTGTTTAATATTAGTCTTTATTTGGCACTTAAGGAATGAAATCCCAGTGAGCTAAACCTTTCCTTCAGAAATGCATGTGAAAGTGTATCATCTTCACTGCAGAGCTGGCTCTGTGATTGCTCCTGGCTTGAGATCCTGGCTTGGCTCAGGTGTGATCAGCCTCAGCGTGAGATCGCACGCTCAGTGCTGTTCCTCTTCCCTTCCCTGCCCACGTACAGAGCCTGACAGACTGCTGCACTTCAATAAAGCCAGCAGTTCCATGATTGCCTCTTAACGAACTGTGGGGGAATGTAGATGGTTTCCCTGGGGTGTGGAAGGAATTTTAGGTGGGTCATCAGCATTCAAATATTAAATTACTTGTGCAGGTTGTGTAAGGTTAGCAGCCAAGGAAGTGGAGCTGGAACTCCAACCCAAACCTCCATGTAAATCAGTAGGCACAGAAGAAAAGCTCTGCTAGGTTCAGGTGAGAAGAATGTGTCTGGGAGGACATTGAGAATAATATGCTTCTGTGCAGTGCAGTAAGTTTCAGTAGACTTCAGTAAATATAGCTTTGTTTTGAAACTCTCCCTGTAATTTCAAAATAGAGACATCTGAGTCCTTGGAGACTTTTGAGTCCTAGTGTATACTTCAATGAGAGCTCAGCCTTTCTGAAAATATGTCCCTCTTTATTGTTCCTTGATTTAAACATTTTGTGCAAGTCTGAGCATGGACACGCAACAATTAAACAGTAAGAGCTAGGGCACATGAAGCATCGGTTTACACGTACAGCTTTCAGAGGGACAGGAAGCTGGTGTTATTTACTTAACCAGGAACAATGGATCAGTTGCTATTCAGCCAGCATTTCCATTGCTGGCATGGATGGGCGCATCCGTCTGCTCATACCCTCAGCTGCTGCACCCCTACCTGCTCCCTCCACTGCCTCTGGCACTTGATGATGCCTCTAACAGCAATCAGACAGATTTCCAGATTCCAGCAATTGACAGAGAGCAAATTTGCATGTGTGCACTGGGCTAACATGATTAGGCCTGTGAACATGCAAATCCTTTGAATGAATTTTGGTTTTATGCAACTGACGTAAATAAAAAAGATCCTGTTTATGTACTGCCTAAACAGCCGCTGTACAAACTGGGCTGCCAGGGATGATTTCATTCACCTCTTTAGTGAAACATACAGAGAACCACAGTGCAGATCCCCCCAAGGCATAATTTTCATGATAATCAAAACACAGACATGCTATACAATAGTTTACAACCAGAACTGAAGGCAGATAGCTAATTCTGGGAAAGAATGGAAGTTTTCAAGTGTCCAGAACACGAAAACATGTCCAGATGCTCACCATGTCCCCACAGCTACTGTGCCTGTTGTCATAAGACTGGGAGGGGGACAATAAATGATCCTTTTCAGGTAGACCAAAAAAGCAGTATTTCCAACAGCACCAAGGCTGTGACTGACTTGTGCACTAACACAAAAAGACATATGTTGCTCTTGATCTTACGTTTTGGCTGGGATCAAAGCCTGGAAATCGAATCTGTATATCCTTGCTATTTGTTTGACTGATGAATTGTCCCAGAGGATTTTTCTTCAGCATGCTTCTGATTTGTGAGGACACAGTCCTGAGCAGAGTGGCCCTTAGATAAGATTTCCCCTTAAAGCACCCCACAAGTTACCTTGCTTTGCAGCTTGTTGCAATGAAAAACAACCAGACCTTCATTCGAAAAACCTCACACAGAGATCAATCAGGTTACTCTGGTTAATCCCGACTCTCTCACTTGGCAGTGGGTTACAACCTCCCTCATAAGGTAATTTCTAATTCCTCCCCAAGAAAATAAGGTGGATTCCAGCCACACTTTTGACATTTTCAACAGCAGGCAGAGAACAATCTATTTGAGTTTTCTGCTGAAAAGCCAAAATGTTGTGCTGAGGGTGTGCAAGGTTATAGAATCATAGAATCCCAGACTGGTTTGAGTTGGAAGGGACCTTAAAGCTCATCCAGTTCCAACCCCCTGCCACGGGCAGGGACACATTCCACTAGAGCAGGTTGCTCCAAGCCCCTGTGTCCAACCTGGCCTTGAACACTGCCAGGGATGGGGCAGCCACAGCTTCTCTGGGCACCCTGTGTCAGCGCCTCAGCACCCTCACAGGGAAGAATTTCTTCCTAATATCTAATCCAAACCTCTCCTCTTTCAGTTTAAAGCTATTCTGCCATCCCTATCTGACCTTGTCAAAAGTCCCTCTCCAGAGGGCCCTCTTTAGGCACTAAGGTCTAAGCTGTCCCAAGTCTTCTCTTGTCCAGGCTGAACAAGACCAACTCTCTCGTCCTGTCTCCATAGCAGAGCTGCCCCAGGGCCCTGAGCATCTTTGTTGCCTCCTCCAGACTTGCTCCAACAGCTCCATGTCCTTCTTATGCTGAGGACATCAGAACTGCACACAGTGCTCCAGGTGGGGTCTCACGAGAGTAGAGCAGAGGGGGAGAATCCTCTCCCTTGACCTGCTCGTCACAGTTCTTTTGAGTCAGCCCAGCACATGGTTGGTTTCTGGACTGCAAGCACACACTGCTGGGTCATGTTGAGCTTCTTGTCAACCAGCACCCTCAAGTCCTTCTCCTCAGGGCTGCTCTCAATCTCTGCTCAGCTGTATTTGTGCTTGGGATTGCCCAAACCCATTATCATCAATAATGTGGACTTCTGATCATTTTACCTGGGGAAGGAGGAAGAGGCGGACTTTGAGTAGATGGAGACAACCAGTACTTTGCTTAGGGATGAAGCCCAAATGGGCCCTGCACGTGAAGCCCTTGAAGACAAAGTATTCAAAGAAATTCTTCGTCAGAGAACATGGAGTGTGCTCTCAATGCTGAATATCATAGCTAAATATCACTTATTTCCCAGAGACAGTTATAATTTGAGCGAAATTTTCATGGGGGGGGAAAAAGTCAAACTTTTATTTGAAAAACTCTATTTCATTAAAATTGGAAGGGATTTAAACCACCAGCATTTTTCCACAAAACCTGAAAACTCTGATATTCTTATGGTTTACTTTTTCCCTACTCCCTTTTCTTTTTACCCATATTTTCCAGTAGTAAAATGAGAAGAGAGGAGAAAAAGCTGGGATAGGACTAGAAAAGACCATATTTAGAATTTTCAGCTAAAAAGATGACAGTGGGTCAGCTGGCTTCTTTTAAAAATACTTCTCTGTGCAACTTCTGTGAAGCTCAGGAAGAAGCTGTGGGTTAATGACAGTTGCATTGTTATATACACACAAGCATAGCTAAGACTGGAAGTGACCTCTGGAGATTGTCTTGTCCAAGACTCCTGTTCAGAACAGAGTCAGCTAGAGTAGTTTACTCCAGTCTATTTTAAAGCTGTCCTTCATCTCCTTTTGCAAACCCACCTCTCTAGGTGTTTACTCTTCCTTTATCTGCAGATAATCCTGCAGATCTCTCAGCCACAAATAACTGCCGATTCCTACCAGGAAGGGATATGCATGCAGCCTTTTTTATCATGTTTCACAATCCATGTTCTTTCCCTTCCAGCATTGCACTGAGGGTACTCTCTAACACTCTCTGGAAACCTTGTTGACAAGCAAACTTCAAATCAGGTGATAGAGGTAATATGAATAATATTTAACGTCCAAGTAGTAGAAAGTTACCTATCACTAGCACTTTTCTGACAACATAGCCAGGGAATTCACAGGCAAAACAGCCAGAATACATTCTCAGCTGTTTATAACAGTCCATTAAGTAATGTTAGAACGCAGTTTGGTTTAGGACAAGCCTTTCAGCATCCAACACCCAGTATGCTTTAGAAACTGGTGCTCAATGTTATTTGCACTGCCGCAAAGCCAGCATCAGTGCCAGTAGCACTCTACACCAGAAGTCCAGTTTGCAGCTCAACCACTGGACTCTATCACAGATTTCTGGTGAAACCTCAGCCAGCTATTTCACTTAGCTTCCAAAGCAGCTGAAGTGGGAAACGACTACCCGTGTAAGCTTGTTCACTGCAAGCGCCATTCTTTTCCTGACATTACCAAAATATATATAAAATCATGAGGTTGAGTCATACTGTGAAGGAGACTGAACTGTCACAACTTTAGCTAACCTGTTTGTATTTAAATTATTTTGGTTGTCATAGCCTGCATTTGTACAATTGTTGTACAATTAATGCAGCATACATTTTAATGCAGAAATCTTTTTTCTTTCTTTCTGAGTCTCCAGAGCAATTTTAAATGATCATTAGAATTTAGCACATTTTCTCTCTGAGAAGATTTCAGCCATTTCCCAAGACAAACCTTCAGTTCTGAGCTGTTTTAACTGTACTGCTCTTTTGTTACTTCGAATGGGATATTTTAAAATTTCACTGATTTATATTTTCATGTACTTCCTAGGCGTACTGGTCATTCTTTCAAAGGAGCATAAAGTAGTTATTGTTAATACATACATGCTGGTTAACAGCAAATGTTTCTGGAGTACTGGGCTTTCTGTAATGACATTAAATGAAGAAAAAAAAGAAGGAGATGAAGTAATACTGATCTCTATGACAGCCTGTGTTTGCAGGACAAGGATTTAATTCAGAATTAAGCCACATTAGTGTTAAAGAAGCCATTACTCACTTGCAAATTTTTCCCCCCCAAAACCCATTTCATTGCTCAGTGCAATAAGCTGGTACATTTATCCACAAACATTTGATGACTGATGCTTTATTTTGCCTTTGAATGTTTCTTTAATGAAATCTGGGTTCTTAAAAATATCCAGTAACATAGTTAACCATTTTGCTTTCACATTAACAGAGCAGTTATTCTGTTGCCATTTGTCATTGACTTAGCTTTGATATGTGAACCCTTTAAACAGAAAAAACAAAAAATCAGATATCAACACAGATACAAATCACTTATCGATTTTTTTTTCTGAATATAAATAGATGTGTCTCTTTGTGCAGATTTTTTGTCCTTTGTCAGCAGGGTTAGATTTAGTTATGTTTTGCATTAGCTATGGAAAACTTCCCTTGAGTTTTGTCAAGCTGTCTTGTTCTGAGAATGCATAAAACATCTTTCTTCCAAGTTTAGGATACTCTTTGTTGTCTTTTAAAAGTTATGGTGTAAATTTGCTAAGGGACATTTAGTGCAGCAATACTGAGAGTCCAGCAAAACTATTTCTAGGCTAAATGGTACTTCTGGTCTCTAAGGAGCTTCTACAGCCGCCAAAAATCCCTGGGACATGTGCACAACCCCTTTTCCCAGGCTGAGCTGTGTTCAAGGCCAGTAATGTGGGTATGTGTTGATAAAAGAGAAGATTAATATTATACCATCTGAAAATTGCCTGAAACTAGCTGAACCTCTCCCATTCGTGGCTGTGCTGGGTGTTATCATAAAGTGAAGCCACCACCAGAACAAGAACTTGGATTTAGGCACCAAAGAGACTCAGAAGGTTCTTTCTTAGTTGAAAAGGGGGGAATTTTGGGTGCTGATCCTTCCTTTTGCCCACCCCCAGAGAGGGGTCACACCTGTCTATCAGGGGAAAATCTGAAAAGAAGAAAGCTGGAAGAGAAGAAAGGTGGAAGAGAAGAAACCTTCAGGGCTTTTCCCAGAGGAGCCAACCAGGCTGATGGAGGGTGGCTGCTGCCCTCAGCTCACCTCCCCGCGGCTGAGGGCTCTTGCCTGAATGCACTTTGCTATCACAGTCCTAGTTCTGCTATTTCATTCAGAGTCATAGGCCCTGATTATTTAAACAACTGAAACCAGAAGATTGTTTCCTTGGCTGTGTGTTCTCTTGGGTGAAAATAAGCCAACAAGATGTTTCTAAGGAAAAGGTTGATGTTATCTCTTAAAATGTACTTCCAACTGATAGCTATCTTGTTTTAGAGCTGGGCCTGCTGCCACCCTTGCTCCCCCTCCTCCTGGCACCAACCAACAGTTTAAATCTCACCAAAAAGACAGAAAGTTTCAGCCCTGTCCCAGCCTTACAGAGGGTATCTGGCCTCTGAAGAATATCAATTGAGGTCTTTTGAGGTCTTTTGAGGTCTTTGTGTTTAGCACTTGAAAATGGGCTCCAAGTGTTTTTGAGAATCTGGTTATCTATATGGGTGTGTGAGAAATGCCACAGGATGGGCAAGATGAGTCACACACAGGATCCTTTTTTTCTCAGAACAAACCCTGGTGGAACTGCCACTTTAACCCTTACTTTTTCATTTCTCAAAGCTCATTCCCTTCCTTGAAGCTTGTTCCCTTCCTTGGCCTCAGGAGGATCTTTTGTCACATCCTTTCTCTAGATGCCATTGACTTTTTAGATGCATGCTGCCCACTTCTGAGAAAGTCTTTCTGCTTTTAAGGGTTATTTGCCCTTTTGCAGCAAGGCACTGTACTTTCTCTGTTGACGTGAGCCCTGCAGAGAATTATCGCTTGGACATGCACGTTGGTGCCAAGTGGAGATAATGCTGTCTTTTCAGACTGAAGCCTGCCTGTAGGAGTGTTCCCAGTATGATTTTCACAGTCATAACTGCAGTTAATCTTAAACTTGGCATACCCTTCTTTTCTCTGTAATGTTTTTAATGACTCTTTCAGGGTGGGAGAATCCTCGGGATTTTGCAGTGTTGCATTCACCGACTGACTTATTCTTGCCAGTTTGGTGCTGTTAACCAAGGTCCAGCTTAAAAGGCAACCCTACCATTTATATTACAGTGCAGGAAGTTATCTGTCTTTTCCAGCTAAACAACACTGAGAGAAGGAGGAAGCATTTTTTTCTGAGCAAGCAGGAGGTGCTGTGTAGCACAATGGTCAGTAAATATGTAGCGGCAGTTTACAGGGTTTATTTTTAATCCAGGACCTGTGTTGAGAGAATGGCATGGACCGGGTAAATCAATCAGGCTGTTGCGAAGCAAGCTTGAAATGAAAGGGCAGCGAAGGAGGAAGTGGTAAATAACACACAGGACTGATTGCTTCTGAGCACAGTTAAGGCCTTGGATTTAAAGAGTAATTACTTGGTCACACCTAACCCCCAGATTGTGTGCAATGTGCAGACTACATGTGCAAAGCCTTCACACATCAGCTAAGAGACTGCTCTTGCCTTTGCCAGAAATTATTACCTTGGTAAGAGCCACTTTGTGCCAGGTTTCATGAAGGAGCTGGAAAGCATGCAAAACCCTGAGCTTAGTCCACTTATGAGCTTTAGTCTCTTTGCAATAGCACAGAGCCCGCTTGCTTGAACTGAGGTGGAGAAAGCAAGGGAAAAGTAGTTGGAGATGAGATGTTTCTGCTCTGTCACAAAGTCAGGTTGCAGGACTGAGCCCCATATATCATTTGTGCCAACCTGGAAGCTAGTTAGAGCAAGCATATAAAATGCCCCTTACTTTTAAAAGTGGTGAGCATGCTATGCAACCCCAAGCAGGATATGCTGCCCAACAGCTCTACAGCATGTGAGTCAAACACGAGATTTACAAACTTGTTCACAGCCACCCTCACTAAGAAAAAAAATGCTCCAAAGTTCAGCGAGACCCAGACAAACTATCTGCCCCTTGTGTTTACGGCGAGAAGCCTGTAGCTCATCTCCCTTAGACATTTCTGGGTAAATGGAGGATGGTTTGTCCTTATTGAAAGTCTGTCTCAGATAGATAGGACACAGCCTTTTCTGTAGCAGACAGACATAGACATCTCCACCCTGCTATGACAATAGAAAAATGAGGTCTGAAATTAGATGCAGTAATTGCATGCTTGCTTGCTTGCTTGCTTTGGATCCCTGCTAAACCTGAACATGGTTGGGAATTTAAGGTGCTTTGAATAACAGCATGGCTTGAAAGAAAGGCCTTCAGAAGGGAAGCTGTGCCTTGGTTATACCTTTCCTGTGGATTTTCCATGTGGTGTTAAGTGAATTAGTGGTCCAAAATTCTCAAATGCAGTTTCCATTGGGAGGTTTTCTGATTAAGTTTGTGAGTTTCCCAGACTGCCCAATGATTTCTACTAGGCAGAAGACACTAAAAGCAATCTCTGTCTCAAACCATCCACGATGCAGACTGCCCAGCTGTAACTCTCCTCTCTTTTCCCTGCATCCTCATTGTCTGTAAACATTAAGACACATGTGCAGCCTAGAAGTGGATGCTGCTGGGTCAGCTTACAAGTATCACCCTCTAGAACACAGTAAGTCCTTTTCTTTGCCTATCTTGCTCTCCTTGATCTGATGATCCCTGCTCTCCGTGCATGATGCTTATCTTGTTTTTCCTTCATGCTACATTACAATTCTGGTCCTGAAATGTGATACTTCTCTAGGTGAGCCACTTGGGTTGTGTCACTTGCACACGCAGGATGAATTGTGTCTCCAATACTACTTCTTTTATGTGGGTGATCATTCTGAATGCTTGACTGGACATGGGGCCAGAAGTTTTTCAGCTGTGTGAGCAGCTAATGCAAAGCAAATGGCCATGTCTTATCTCCTCTTCATGGAAAGGGATAGACTAGATGTGCATATCTCCTGGACCATTGGTTAGACCATCTTCTGGGATGAAAGGCACATCCTGACCACAGCTGACCTCCTGTCTCCAGTAGTTCTCCTGGTGTGTTATATTTCCCAATTGTTAAATGAGGGGCAAGAAAGACAAAATCAGGTTGTCATTGTTCACCAGTCTACTTCAAGGGGCGGCTTTCCACTAGCAGACAGTGGATGATAAAAGACTCCTTTGGTTATGTCTCAAAGGAAAAAAGCAAAAAACAAATTATATTTAGGAAAACAATGGCATTGAGGATGAAGAAGAACCATGAAACACGAGCTGGTGTGAAATAACCAAGGTATTGTGTGTGTAGGGTGCTCTGGGTATCACAGCCAGATCTTTGGCCTTTACCATTGGTGCTGGAGCTCCCAAAACTGAAATGCAGATTGTCCCAAACATCATTTTAGACCATGTATCAACTAACATGCAAAATGAGTTTTGGACTCATAGGCAGTGAAGGGTGATTTCACATCATTCGTGATGGCACGCAGGTCCCATTCACATGGGCTCCCACCAAACTAGATACTGGGACTTGCATTTGTGTTAGGGATACCCACTCTGGGATTTGAATCAGTTTTCATCTGCTTGTAATGTCAGGAACCTGGCAAGTGGACTGCAAATGACCCACACTCCAATTACTCTGCATCAGCATGATCCTTTCCATATAGAGGCTGACTTGTGCCAACGAAGAAAAAGGCAAAGTATACATATTTTCTTAATAAATTCTCTAACTTTTCCTGAGCCTGAGCTAAACCTTCTTATCTGATATCAAGTAATTTAAGCATTTTTAACATTCTAAAGACAAGTTAATCCTTTTGTAGGGAAAAGTCAGAAAATGGGCTTAGAATGACATTTTAACAATGTCTATGGTATGTTAAGCCGATGAAAAATTCTAGCAGCAGTTTCAAGCATTTTTGGCTAAAATATTACTGTGATCTTAAAACATAAGAAAATATAAGTATCACACCAAATTTCCAACTGTTTGTCAATAATGAAAAATACTACATATTCTACCAGCACAAACCGCTTTTTTTCCCAGTAACTTCAGTTGTTACAAATGGTTTTAGTGACATGACATATCTAATATGAGTATTAATTTGAGCTGGTCTTAGACTTATATCTATTTGTCTCCTGTGAATTCCCTAATTCTCCTAGGTAAGTTTTTCTGCCAAACACTTGATTTTCATCTGGTTTCAGAGCCTTTATTTCCATATTTTTTCTGGTTTTGTCAGGGTGTGGTGATTTCAATGTCAAAGATGATGAACAGAGAGTCCTCAACTCCTCTGTCTGCCCACAGAGAAGAAATAATATTAGAAGTTGAAATATTGATTTGTTCAACACATTCTGTAGTAGTTTGAAACCTATCTATCTTTGAGTTTTATTTTCATTAAGGCTTTATTGTCTCTATTGGAGGCGGCAACAGAATGTCAGGAAAGTTTCCTCATTTTCTATGATGACTGTTTTTGCTCAGTGTCTAAAGGAGCACAGCATAATAAAGTGTGTATCTCTTCAAGGACTCGCAAACTGATGTGCAGAGTCACTAACCAGGCCACAATATATTATGTAGTTTGAGAGCAAAAGCAGTTCTGATCATTAGCAAACCCACTGAATGATCCAACTTCTATGCATATCTGCTACTTAAACATCCACCGGATTGCATTTATTGCCTAAGCCTGGGAACCACCACTGTATTATCAGAGAGCTGATCCTACCCCTCAAAGCCCTCAAGCAGTCACTTGCTCATTACGCACACCCTGAGTGCCTCTCCCAAGAACGCACACCCAGAGCTCACTACACTTTGGTCTCTGTTTGCTTTCTCCAAGCCCAGTTTGCTTTCTAGTCTTTCAATGAAGGGAGTGCCCTCATGGAGGAATGCAGGTGTATGTTTGGCTCCTTTCAGCCTAAACGCAGTCCAAGGCACCTTGAGCTACTTGAGATGGCCACGTGCCTAGAATGGGACTGGTAGGAGACCTGTGCCCTCTTGGAACACTCCAGGGCACCTCACATGGCTCCAGGGGGCTTCCTAGAGGAGCTGAATAGAGGCCTCTGGGGTGCATCTGGTGAGTGAAAATGTTGTGAGCTGTCTGTGACCACTGGATAGAAATGGAAAATGGAGCTAATTCAGGTTTGGAAACAGGCAGTAATCAACAGGCTAAAGAGCAGTCCATGATGCTGTTTTGGAACTGATCTGTTGTTGTCCTCAAAAGCGCCCACTCTGACTCTGCATCATGGCAACCTGCACATGTGACCTCACCAAAGCTGAAGGACCTACCATGGCATATGGTGGAATCCTAATAAGCGTGACTGGGGGCTTTGCACCCTATTAATAGTTTAGCACATCATCCTCATGCCTAAAGACAGGAGGGTCAAGAGAATTGTTAAATTTGGAGCCACGTGTTACAGCTATGAACCCAACATCTATTCCCAGCTTCTTCCTGCAAAAGCTGCAATAAAACTGCATTTATTCCAGTTTCCGTCTGTCAAAAGTATAGCTCACACTTCCCAATCCTGAGAGAGAACTATGGAGAAAAAATCCTTTCATGATGGAATGGGATCAGATACAGTGGCCAAGAGGCTAAATAACTTGGAAAAAAAAATTGGTAACTTGTTCTCATATCTGTGTCTTCCAGAGACATCGTCTTGGACTTCCATTCCTGAGTTACATGATCAACATATAACTCCTGGTTTGTAGCATCATATTTTTCTTATTTTAAAGCAAGCAGATAGGATATTCCTGGTTCACAGTTGCAGAAGGGGCAAATACATGTCTTTTAACACCTGCTATATCACCCACAGGAAAAAGGCAAGAAAACAACATACAGCAACCCTTCTGCCCAGTGCTGAAACAGCCTGAGGCAATGTACTGAACAGAGAAATATTTTTACATAAGTTTCTATTATAAACTGCCTTTGGTTTATAAATGGTCCCTTCTTTACCATACTGGGAGAGTTTGAAACTTGAATTCATCTCTCAATCACTAAAATTTCAAAGGAGGCACAGAAAATGGCACAGTTATCTACCACAACCTTTGGTGATTAGCAATGAAAAGTGTTTGATCTTCACCTGACAGCAGCAAAACAGAAGCCATTCCTAGTCCGAGACACTTGAAAAAGCAAGACTTGCAGAGTTTTCATTCCCCTATGGTTCTCTTAAAGTTTAGTAGCAGTGAACAGCAGTTTCTGTTTGTTTTTACAATAATATCCTGTTTTGTAATCCACAGGAAAAGGAGTATGAAAGTAGCAACCTTGGCAGGGAGTGGGGGACAAGGAACTGTTTTCTGAAATCTCAAAGCTCAGAAACACAAAGGCTTGGAGGAATTTCCAAGTGCAAAAAGCCAAATGGTAAAGAAAACGTCATGACAATGAGAGAGAAATTATTTATTCACCCTGTTTACAAATTCTTCTTCTAGGGTCAGTTTTTCTTCTTCAGTGATCAATGACAGATAGTTGTTTCTAAATGCATTTAAGTAAGCACATACTAACATCTTTAAGGGTTGTAAATGTTGTGTTTTTTTGGTTTTGTGGGTTGTTGTTTGTTTTTTTTTTCCAAAGATGGAACAGAATATAATAACAATAAAAAATGGGAGAGTGTAATTTAACACCAAACAAATAAACAGCTGAAAAATCCATAGAAACAGATAGACAAGCAAATAATGGTATTATTAAAGGAACTAACGTAAAACATTTCTGTTCAGTGCCTACATGGCAAACAGACTAGGTTATATTTTTCTCCATGGAAGATAATAACTGGTGAACCCATCCTTGCAGTTCCGGTTCAAAGACTGGGAAGAAAAGCATGTTAGGACTAGCGAAGGCATTAAAAGAGGCCCGTGTCTATCAGAGCACTGTTTCAAAGGGCCATAAGCTAGAATAAATATTGACACAGTAAGGAAAAAAATACTCAACAATAGCAATTGTTAAAAATGGGCACGAGCTGCAAGCTAACAGATCCACACTGACCTAAATAAACCTGGACGGGGACCAAGGCCCAAAATGTAAAGTTACTTTTGGAATTTAACTTCCAGTGATTTCAGGAAGAATTAGACACAGAAATGCCTTCATGACTTAAGGTCTGGTTCATTAACTGCCATTGTTTTCAACCCAGTCTCCAAACCACAACCCCTTCCAGCTGTGGCAAGGAGAAGCAGAATATTATGAAGGAGATGAATTTTGGGACAGAAGATGTCACAGAGTTTCTGCCTCTGCCACAAGGCTGTTCTGGATCTTCTTTGAAGTCTTCATCCCACATATTCTCCTCTCCTCTCCTGTTCATCTTCTTCTAATACTTCTCTCTGACAGTTATGTCCCTCCATCAGTTAGGTGACATGGACCACACTGTCAGAGCACATCACTGCTTGCAATCTGTGGTAATACACCATTTTTACCAGTTAAAAGTGTGGTCTTCTATGCTGGCTCAAACGTTCAACAAAGACTTTAGGTTTTATTGCAAATTCCCAACTCAAAATAATTGGTCCAATAATCTACGTACTTATTTATTGGAAAATATTTCAGCCACATGTCCTTGGAATTAAGGTTTCTGACAGAAAATCCGAAGCAAAAAAAGAATGGTTCATTTCTTTATTCTTTCTTCATTGGAATCTATTTTTTTCATTGGAGTTTATTCTTTCTTTCTTGGAGTGCGAGCTCCAATTGAAATCAACAAGCTTGACTCTCTTCTCACACTAATACTTCATTGATGTAGTTTTAATGGACTTCATTGTAGCTATTCCTGATTTACATACCCGTCATCAACAGAAGGATCTAGTGAATTTGCCTTGGAAGCAATGCAGCAAAACCCACAGAATTTTGCTAGTTGCTGTTAACAGCGGGAGATAAGAATTTATGAAGTTATAACCACACTAATTTTTAAAGTAATGGAATAATGGAAGAATGTATTTGAACATTACTTTATTCTTCCAATATCTTCAAGCAGTTTACTACACTGAAACAATATTTTCATACTAAAAAGTTCAAGACTGTATGGCAGGTTTTGTGTTCTGCAGATAATATATATCATCATGGTTTCTGATCAACATCTACTGGCCACAGTGCTCAAAGTATTCATGAAATGTCCTCCTTGAGCAGTAAGGTCATTTTAATTGTGCTGATTTAATTAGAGAGGGGAGGAGAAAGAGTTTCAAATCACTTTGATACTTTTACTGTAAAACCAAAATGCAAATGAGGATTGGCTAAATGCTTTAGTAGCTGCTTAAAGGGGATGTTTAAGAGTGATGGCATCACAAAAATGCTTTTTTTTTTACAGCTCAGAAAGGCAGCTCCAGATGTTTTAACATAACTGTGTTTTTGTAAAAAGCTACTTTTCAAAGTGATGTTTCCAATGGCAAGAAACCTTTTGTCTTCTTTTTATCTAGAATTTTTTGCTGAATAAGTTTTTGAAGTGAATTTTTTGAAGCACCTCTGAAGTCCGGCTTTCAGAGATGATAGGGACACTTAAATATCTGTTAATGTATCTACACATTAATGTTGTGCAAAGAGATAAAATAGCATATGCCTAATTTTGCATGCCAGCTCAGTTTTACTTTATGAAGGAAAATGAGCTGCGGTTGGCATTTTTAGACCAGTATAAATTTAATTGCTCTGTACGATGGACTTTGCCGACTAGAAAAAAACGTGTTTCCTGGAATTGATATCACTGTAACAAACCTTTTTGTAGAGCAGATATCTACCCTTCTGAAAACTGGCTCTGAAAATGGAGCTCAGAAGGAGGTTTTGGGTTCCTAAAGATACACATTGCCGGATGGGATTCCCAGAGGTGCTTTTGCATGTATCCAGTAGTGACCCAGTAAATGTCTTTCAGTATAGAGGGTGAGCTCCAAAGTGAAGATTGCAATACAAAAGAGGGAACCTGAAAAGAAACAGTGTTCACAGAAAAGGGGACTTGAACAACTCCCTCTGTCACAGTGGATAAAGATGCTCAGCTTTTTTCCTCTGAAATGTGCCTATCATGCTTTCAGCTAGCCACAGTGCATATGACAGAGTTGAGGTGAGAAAAACACCCAGTCGGCAGCAGCAGTGACATTAGAACAAAGCTGCATTGTAAAGGGCTAGGAAGGGTGGCTTCTTATCTTTCACATGCTACATTCCTGGCTCAAACAAGGAGGTACACACATTGAAATTACAGTTCCTGATAGTCCTCCTCTCTGCCTTCCTGAACTGGTTTATCCCTTTACTTCTTCTACCTCCTTACAGGGGTAGAAAAGGTCTATGATGACCAGGCACTGGAAACAAAACTAAAGGTAACTTCTGATCCAGGAAACTTTTATTTTCTTAGCACACAGCAACATGCCAAGGGGTGCAAAAAGTTCAAATGACAAGTGGAGATAGAAAAACCTTAAGTATTTACTGAATGGAGAAGCAGAAGTGCAAATGGGAACCATGGCATCCAATGGAAAACCCTACAGCTTAGGGCTCTGCTATAGCCCTGACTATGAACAAGATTCTGGGGAAAACAATCTAGTTATGTCTCTGTGGTTGTGTTGCACTAGGACAGTATTCTCTAGGGCAGAGCTGAACCTATATTGATGTTTTCCCCAGCACATCACTCAGCCCCTGTGCAGGCCATAAGTCAGGGTGTGCAACACAGATATTCAGCAGGGAACGTGGCTGACACCATCCTGCCATAGAAGGCAAGAGGCTGTATGGTTTTGGGTTCTAAGCAGCAGTCTACAAGTGTTCAGGTTCCATAGCATTTTGTAAGTTGTCCTGCCATCCCATATCCTGGGAGTAGATACTACAAATGTGAGGAAAACTACCTCAGGGGAACAGTTAGAAGGAAAACACAAAAATCTGCAAAACTTCAGCCAAGGTTAGTGTCAATACTGGACTTACTGTACAAACTGAGTAACTAGTGATAATCAGTTTATTAAGCATTAGGGGTTGTGACATTATTTCATTGGGGCCACAATTCAACGATTCTTGAAAACTCATAATATTTATTTAAATGCAAAAATATTAATTTAAGTACTTCCTGCTATATACTCTCAGTTGAAAATGTGGGGCTAGGTATTCACAACAATTCACAAGGAGAGGTCTATGCTGACAAGAAATAGGCCCAGGGATCATGGGTTTCATGGTGGGATATAGCCTAAAAAAACCCCTTCCAACTTTAAATATTATTGTTTTCTTAAATTAACTCTGGGAGATTTTAATCTAGATCTTGGGTCTCTGCCAGGGAACACACACCGCTCCCCACATCCCTGAGAACATTGTGCTGTCCTGTACAGTCAGCTGGCATAATAATGACATAGCAACCAGTTAACTCTATCATTTCTTCATAAAGTCGTCTTCTCTAACGCTGTTCTTCCGTTAACTTGTTATAGTTTCCCAATTAGTATCCTGCATGGGGGAACACAGATTTGCTGTTCTCTTTTTTTAGGGGGTCTTTAGGGAGGTCACAGGACTATTTAGTGAAACTTAAAGGAGGACTTAATACACCAGATTACTTCCTGCAGCTCAAAGGAGTAACTTCATTAACACTGATTAACAGGTCAGGCTGGATCAGGAAGGGTAGTTAGCATTCCCTGAGATGGTGCCTGAGAAGGAATCTTAGTGAAGAAGGAAGCAGGGATTTATGATGACTGGAGAGCTCTGAGAGCACATTATTTGGGCCTGAGTTCAAGGGGGCCACAATGAAAGCAGGCTGGTCAAACAAAAAGCAAGTGGAGTACAAACAGAATGCTTTTCAGGGTATACCCTTGAACCACATGAAATGCATCCTTGAGCTTGCTTTTTGTCCCACCTAATTAGAGCAAATGGTAATGTTTCTCATTGCTTATAGATCACTGTTTTTAGTCCGTGTCAGAGAAAATTCTCCTGATGAACCCCATGGGATATAACCTGAATAGAGGAGGGAAGGTGGAGCATGGAGTTTTGCCAGTGCACTGTGAAGCTACGTCTGGGTTAGTTTCCAGTGACTCATCCCAGCCATCTGGGGGAAGCGGGAGGAATTCCCTCACTTCTTAATCAACCTATCTGCGTTTTAAAAGGGAAATATTTCTCAGTAAGATGCGCTGTGCATATCTGGCACTTGGCCTCTTGTTACTGCCAGCTGTCACTCTGATAATGTGTTATAAATGATGGCACACCAAGCAGACAGGGCTGCAAGCCCATGTGATTGTGCTGCATTATCAAAGTGACAACCAGAAAGAACAAGAGCCCTGGCTGCTGAATTGGTCCATAAGTGAATTTTGTGTTGTTGATGTTGCTATTTATATACAAAAATTGGGCTCAAATGTTTTTAATAATTTCCCAGAAAGAGTCAAGATATTATTAGGACTTCAGTATGCAGATAGCTGGGGTGAGGCTCAACATAAAACTTGTTTAAAATTCTGTTTTCATAGACTAAAACAGGCAAAACAATGATTATTAATGAAATGAATTCAAGTGTATACTTCACAACTGTAAGCACAGGATTCTGAAGTGACATAAACTGGCATCATTCCCTCAATAGATACCTCATGTGATCTACACACGTGACAAAAACCATGGTTGTCAGGCAGTGCATGGAGAGTCAGCAGGCGCAAGGCAGATATGTCCATAGGTATCCATGGGTGGAACAAGCTGGTAAAATCTGCTGCGAAATCTGAGTTGGGGCCCTTGGGTCAGTACAGTTGTAGGGAAAGTCTTTCTTCCAATTCCCAGGAGATTCTGTCCCCTTCCAGTGCCATAGCCAGGACTGTGACTCTGCTTTCCCACTTTAATGGCCTGGGAGCAAGTTCTTTGTATGCTTGACGGGCAGAAGGCTTCCTCAAGCTTAGACTCATGCAGACCTCCCTGCTCTGCATGACGTCAGCATGAGCAGAAGACTCAACTCAGCCCTAGCCTGGAAACCTCTTGTGGGGCTTCTCTCTCTCAGAAAGTCAAAACAGAAATCTAGCTGAAGGTAAAATGAGTTTCTCTTAATTGCATGCTCTCTAGCTCTTGGTTTCATCTGCATTTGGAAAAGGAAGTATTAAAATGCTAAAGGAAAGGCTGTTCTGAGTACTTGTGTGTTTGGTCTATGATGATCTTCCATGGCGTAAAGGCTTTTCTGGCCTTTTGCACAAATTCCAAATGTTGTCACCCTGAATCTTGGCAACTTTTGCTGTTTCTGAGTGTTTCTCAAGATAAAGCAGTCACAGTTTCTTCTTGGGAGATATCTACAAGCACCAAAAATATGTATCTTGTACACAGTACACAATAACTCCTTCCACAACAAGCATTATGGGGTAAAGCTCAAAAGCCTCAGAAACAACTCAAAGATCTTTGCTGTACTGGTCCATAACTACCATGGTACAGGGTTTGTCCTTTCGAGGGGTGGTGGAAGGGGACAGGTAACAGTCAAAAAGTGTAGGAGGGAGCAGTGGTCTAATCCCACCCAGAAGTGGACAAATGGAAGGTTTAAGACTCTTATGGGAACAACCTGATCCCACTACTGAGAGCTTCTAAAGGGTCCAATGGAATAAAAGAGAAAAATGAGCCACGCACTTGCCACAGATTAGTGCCATGAATCTGTTCAACATCCAACACAACTTTTCAACAGAAATTTCTACAACTGAAATGACAAATTTTCATGAATTAACACTGCTCATGTCATTCGAGGTAATCACTCTAAAGACAGCTGGAAATAAGTTTTCAAAACAAATGAATGCTAAGGTTATTAAATGATGTAAATATGTAGACGTTTCATTTGATTTAATTATACCAAAAGGGACATTGTTACTGAGCAAAAGCTAAGTAAATGGTTAAGTATCTGTAAGAAAATAGCACAGAAGTAAAGTTATTCCATGAATAAATACTCCCTGCTCCGTATCTCTACATGACAGCATTGCTATCAGGCAGTACACTCATATTTTACTAATCACTAGATTAATACTGGGTAAATTACTTTGCTCTTACAGACTTGCATAGGAATGCAGTATAGTCACTGAATTCAAATAGATTTAGAAATCTTTAGGGTCAGAGGGGAGGTGATGATTATCTTGTATTATGTAGGACCCATAAAGAGTTGTCTTGTTATTTTCAGAGTGAGAGGGCTGATGCTTTCCTATATAATGTGTGTGAACTCTGCTTATACTACACTCAAGCAGGGGAGATTGGAGGGGTGGAGGGTTGGTGCTGATTTGTAGTAACAGCCATAAGAAAAAGCAATGACTGGTCATGGTTAGCACTGATTAGAAGTGTAGCCAGAAGATGCCAGCAGTCTTCATGTCTGGCTGTCACTGATGTCTTACTAGAAGCATGGCATTTGTTTTACAGAATCATGGTGGAACAATTTCACTAGTATGAAAAGTGTCATTGGTTCCAGTGGAATTTCTCATGAACAAGTGTGTAAATAACCTCATGGCTTCCTAGAAATAAGGGCAATGTCTTTGACATGGAGTCAGCAGACACCATTTAATTTTTGGCTGGGGTGTGTGGGTGAAACCAGGATGTGTATGTCCAAGCCTGGGCTTGAAGGACACCTTTCAGTTCTGCATTCTTCTTTGGACTTAAGGTCCAAAATGTTTTGAAGGAATGATGTGGTTTGTTAGGAACCCTTCTTCTTCTACCTTTGCCCTCCCTTCTCCACCATCCTCTCTTTGGGGGAAGCCATTTGATATCTGCTCAGAAGTATTAGTTTCTAACCTTAAAGTTTAAAACATTCTGGTGGAAAGAGGGAAGACAGCAGAAAAAGGCTCAGGGAAAGCTGGCAAAGGATCATGTTTTCTAGCAGGTTTTTACATGATCTTGAACAAGTCTTTGATCATGACTGAGAGCTTTGGTTGCTACTGTAGTACAAGTGATAACAATATGCATTAGCTGACTTATGCTGTATCTATGCATGTGTTTTCTTGCTGAAAACAGGGGAAAATCACTGCTTTAGTAAGTATCCCTGGAACCTTTCGTCAAGACAGCTTTTCTTCAGTCAACCTATTCTTCCAAGCAAAGTGACAAATACGTACCAGTCTATAAATACAGTATAAATAAACCTAGCTTCTTTTCTTTTCGTCCTTACAGTACCCAAGATATGTATCAGGGCCCATGAATAAAAAGATCAACCTTTGTCCAGAGTGATTGTGCAACTAAAAATTCAAGTTAGTATTTGGTTTTAGTTCTGTAATACACTGATACTTCTGCCATTCCCAGTTTTATGTTGAGAGGTATTGTGGGTTTTTTTAACTTAATATTCAGAAAGTCCAGACTCAGCACTTAATTTGAACTTAAAAATCCAAAATTCAATCAGCAAGAACTTTGCATCCAGAAAAGTCTTCTACTGTGGTACCAGTTATAGCTGGTCTTAATTCACCCAACAAAGTCTTCTTTATTCCATCAGGCATTTCCTTGCTGGATCATTTCACCATAACGCATAGGCATCATTTCCCATCTGGTCATGAGAGCTGAAAAACTGGCTCTGAGAGCTGCAATCAGAGGGCACAGAAAGAGGTGCAAAGTGCTCCATTATGTTTTGATGACACATTTGGTTAGAAAGTGTACATCATTTACAAGTCACCTTGTTCTGACCATCATTACACAGACACTGTTAACTCCCGATGCAGTTGTGCATCAGCATTACACAGCAAAGTAAGCATTTGTAAATCCCACTTGTTTGTACAAAATGCTAACTACTGTCTTTGGGAATGGGTGGCTGAAAAAAAGCTCCATGGAAAGGTGTTAAAAATGGGAATCTGAATGAGAATACAAGTTCCATTTGAGGCATAATCATTGTCAAAAAACTATAGGTCAGGAAATAAAGACATATCAGTAAAAATAAATGCTCCTTGCTGCAGTTCTTTATATAACATGCTCCAGTGCTGTATCCAACAGATATTTGAAAGCACCATGTCCTTCAGCTTCTTCAGACTTTTGCTCTAATGCACAGCCTAAACAGTGATTTCCTACTCTTTTGTATTGTCAGATCATCACATCTGACTCTCAAATATACCATCATTCTGGAAGTTATTCTTCCTTAGCCTAACTGACCAAGTTTTGCATTAAGCTGTAAATTGGAGGATGTAGGTGAATATGACTAAACACTTTGCCTGAGGTGAGCTAGGAGACTAGCTGAAAACAGAACTGAGACCTTGCCACCTAACCCCTTAGCCACTACAGAATAGGCATGCCTTCATGTTAGGTGACTCAACAGCACTGCCTTGTACTATGTAGACAAGCTTTGTAGGCAACCTATGTAGACAAGCTCCTACAAGGAGCTCCAGGAGGGGCTGGGGAACAGCAAGAAGAGTTTGTGCTCCTTACTGCATTTGTAATCTTCAGTCCCTGTTTCAGCTCCTGGGCGCACATTCTCATGGTGTAACAGCTTTAGGTTCGACCTTCCTTCATTTGCCCTTACAGCCATATTAATCATCAAATTATTGTCACAGTAAATCCACTCTGACTTTTGGGACAAGATGTAAGTACCAAATAAAGTGAGAGTACATAAAGCTACTACTCAAGAGCTTGTCTTTGTAATACAAGAGGCACCACTCCCGGTGGCTGGCATGGAATTAAAAGTAGAGTTAAACCAATAACGCTCAAGACAGAGGACATTTCTTGGGAATTAACGACTAGCTGGGAGGAGCTTGTATGGCCAGAGGCAAAGTTGAAGCCATTAACTTCTGCCTGTCACTTAGGAAACATCCTCTTCTAAAGCTGTTGTTGCAGTGTTATAATCTAAAAGATGGAGATAAATATATAAGTATATAGTGGCCTTTATTTTTCATGAGCAATACATTGTCAATTAGTACATTCACAGCAGTTTTAGATGATGAATGCCCAGGATATAGCCAACCCAGAGGCAAAATTATCTCTTTAAATTTAATTTATTCCATAATAATTTCTCACTGAGGAAGCATAATGATGCCACAGACAGAGGCCAGCAAATATTGAGGAACAGTTTGTAAAAACACTAAAAAGTTTTAGGTTCTTTGGACAGCAACAATATTAAGTCTAAGGTGGCATCAATATGTCTCTTCATCTGATGCAAACATGACATGCCCTGCCTCCTTCCCACCCTCTAGCCAAGTGACTGCTCTTGGATCACCAGTGAAGAGCTTACAACTTGCTAATAGAGAGTCATTCTGATTTGCTGCCCTTGGGGACTTGCTCTGACACCGTGGGTTATGTCTTCTGCAGCTATTCCTGAT
Source organism: Strigops habroptila (assembly GCF_004027225.2). Classification (NCBI taxonomy): domain Eukaryota; kingdom Metazoa; phylum Chordata; class Aves; order Psittaciformes; family Psittacidae; genus Strigops; species Strigops habroptila. Next base: position 7,764,877 of record NC_044283.2, read on the forward strand.
CCACTATCAGTGCAGCAAGCAGATCTTGTCTAAGAGGCAGCCCAGACAAAGCAAACTCAGAAAGTCACCAAAGCCCCACCTAAATGGGGGCTTGCAATCTCTGTGTCTCAACAAGATCACCATGCCAGATGGGCATGGGACCATGACACAGGGGTCTGTCACACACAGCAACTTGGATTCACCAATCTACAGCAAAGCCTTGGGCTATTTTTGCTCCCATGATTCTTCTTTTCTCTCAGCTACCTTCTATCTCTGAAAATACTTTCAATGGAAATTTTTCTGCCAAGCTGATCATTTGTAAGAGGTAATAAAGAATGAAAGACATGCTTCATCACCACTATCTAGGCAGAGCCAAGACATTTAAATTCCCTTAATTTTCCAGTTTATGTCATAGTGCATACTCTTTGACGCATAAAAGCCTTAATAATTTGTTTGATAAACAAAGGAATGGTGCTTTTGCTTTTATTTGGTACATTGATTTTTCTCCATGACCTCCAGAATTACCAAACACAAAACGCATCTGATTTTGTTTACTATTATCAAGTAAAAGCTAATTGTGGTAATTACTCTTCAGTCAGTTTGCTGCCTGTGGTGATAGTCTGAGAACAGAAGGTAAGGAGGGAAATGTTGAAGCCTGTTAGGTCCAACTGAACATTGACTATCTAATACCCCAGGCAATGGATCCCGCATGCAAGGTATGGTGCTGCATGAAACACAAGTTAAGGCTTGATGAAGAAAACATTGGCTAAAGTTTTACAGGCTCTGTGAGGCAAGGTGCCAGGCTAGATGACTGTAATAGCCTTTCCTGGCCTCAAAGGCTGTGACCACAAATGCATAAAGCAGGGGAATGATATCTGCCACCATGCACTTGGCACAGCACTGGTGGGCAATGGAGGAGGAGCAATTTAAGCCACTGTGAATGGTTCATTAGTTGCAGCACCAGGACTTTCTCCTCCACCACCATGGCTGCTCTGCCAGGGGTGACACATGGGCTGGAGCCGCTGCAGCTACTCCACTCCTTGCACTGACTCACCCACACCAGGAATCCTTGAGTGCCTGAGTCACCCACTCCACAGCTCCTCCACATGGGAATGGAGGCACAGAGGGGGCTTCCAGCCTAGGGCAGGGTCTTCCGTGGGGTTTCCTCTGCTTCAGATGTGCACTTGGACAGGACACAACCCTTTGTATTTTGGAGGGCTTTGGGGAACCCCACAGCGCCTTGCAGCCAGTGAGGTATGGTCTGCCATGGTGCAACATCCGCTGTGACAGAAGCAAATTGTGGTCCCCATGCAGTATTAAATGGCATGAGATTCTGATGTCTCAGCAAAGGACTCCTACTGTGCAGCTTGCTCATGGTGTGGTCAACAGTATTTTCTGGTTTGGCATTTGGTTTGAGGGCCCCAGTGGGAAAGGATGGCTGCTGGAGCTACTTCCTGAGGAATGAATGGGTGGTGGGGCACCACCTTTCAGCTCCTTGGCTAAAACTGGGTGTCTGACCATCCCCTCTGATGTGGTTTGCACTTTACCAGAAATGCTACAGCTGCTGGGCCTAGAGCAGCTGTTTGGGAAGGAAGGAAAATGAATCCAGATCATGTGGATTAGTAATACCATCTCTCTATTCTTGACTTTTCTTAGGCATTGTTGAGCACCTCCGATTCCATCTGGACATCACTGGTGATTCAGAGGCATGCAAGAATATTTTGGGTGAATAACTTAGGCTCCAAGGGGCAAAGTCTGGTGGTCTGTAGAGGCGTCTACAGGCCATGCCAGCACACCACACCAGCAACAGTAGACAGACCATCTCCTACCATATATGAAAATTTCATTTGTGGTTGGATGGTGGTTGCTGTGCAGGTGGTTTGCTGATACTTGGCACCAGGCTTCACAGTTTGGATACACCTGCATGGATAAACCTACTTGGGGGTCTAAGTGTTTGGAAAGCTAGAATGAAGAAACCATTTGGGATATGTTACCTAAAGAGAAACAACTGGAATGGAAAACATCTTGAGTCACTCAATTTAGTATCACAGTAATATAATCTGATTTGGGTTAAAATCTAAGGAACAGAAATATTAAAGTTCCCCTCAGGACCTAGAATACTGATAGCAAGATGATGAGCACTCAACAAAAATGAAACAGAAGAGAAACACTAGATAAGAACAGCAATGAGCTTTATGAATAGCAATGAACCACATCTAGACCCATAATGTGTGATTCAGACATGTTCACTGAATTCATATGCCTCTTCTGGGAAATTTTACTCTTCTCTGGCTCAGGCCTCAGACTGAAGCAAATTCAAACCGTACACTTGCTTTGAAGAAAAAATGTGGTTCTTGCATAAAAGTCAGAGTAAGGTGTTGTGAATTGTCATACAACGAGGAGAGACTCTACTTGCACACACTACTTTTGCCAAGAGATTATAGGTTCATAGTAACAGCCAGTGCCTTTACAGTTTTCCTGAAGCTTAGTGAGGCAAGGCCACAGATGCATTAAAAATTAAATGGAAAGAGCAGTCATAACTTGTAGGCAAATACAATGAATGAGCAATAATGGGCTAGCCAAGTCTTTGCGGACATAAATCTTTCCATCTGAGGCGGCTGAAGGACTTTGTAACCGTATGATTAGCACTTGCGTTTTGGTTGGATTGGAATGCAGTTAAGGATGTTGTGGTTTCACGTCCCCTTGCTGCAGGTGGTGAAAACCAGAATGAGCAGGATCCTACGCAGCTCAGGAGCTGTTCTGATAACCATGGACAAAACAACTACTGTGAGATGAGAAACGAAGGGGGACACGGATTATTGTTGTAGTTGGGGGAGAAAGTGGGATGGCAGACGCTATTTGTAGTTTTTAATGTGGTTTTGATACAACATTCTCCAGCTCGCATTCTCTCTCACACACACAATTGGTTTGTCATGGACGTTGCAATAACTTCAGCAGCAGCTGAAGCTGTCCTACCAGAGCCAGCTTAGGTCCAGCCCAGCTGCAATCCACATTGGAGGTCAGAGGCTGAGGAAAGCAGAACTGGTTTAAATCCAGTTTGCTTGCTATGGCTCCAGTTCAATGGCCTCAGGATAACTCTGAACAACAGTAGCAGTCATGTTAATAAGATCTCTGCTAAGACCTGAAGTGGTGTATGAGAAAGTAGTGAAGGTTGTTCTCCTAGGAGAATTGTACCAGTTCTTCTTCCCTTTCTCCTTTAATGACAAGGTGTTTGGCATATGACTTATTACAATGACCAAAGATGAATAAGAGTTTTCTTACCCTTCCGAGACGCACGCTCAATCACTTAGTTTCATTTTTATAGTCCTTAAAGATCTGGAAAACTCTCTATGTAAACATGGACACATTGAAACAATTTAATTACCAGTGTTCCTGGAACTTAATTTTTTATGAAGTAAATTATTGTCTATTATCAATAGTGACTTCAAATTGGCTGAAAGAAGGCTGCAAATGTTTACAAAGTACATAAACTTAAAGAATTAATATTCTGGTCAATAATGTCTGGCTAATATATGACAGGTCATAGATGTCTTCACATGCAAATGTACTAGCACGCATTTTTTCTAGACTATTTATTAGTGTTTCCAGAAATTAGCATAACTAATCAGTGTGAAAATATGCTCTCTGCATATATATGTCATCCATTAAAAACATAGTCATATCTAGTAGGGAGTCAGTAGGGAGTCTGCTATAGTGAAAGTGATAAGAAGAGTGGTGAGCTCACTTCAGCTAGAAGTTTCTTTCTCACTTACTTTCCCGTATTGCTCCTGGGCATCAGATATTTTGGGGTGCCAGAACTGTATGTGTCCTGACTCATTTGGAACTGCAGATGTTTCTTTGCCCAAAGCTTGTCTGGAGCCGATGTGGCAAGATCTGCAGTGCTAAAGGTGCATGGGCTTCATAGCCTGCAGCCAAGAAGAAGCTGACGTCACCCTTGATTGCCTGTATCTTCCCGTCTTGAAGGAAAATATGCCTATTTACATGTGGATCAACTGGATGTGACCTTCAGCATGAGTCCAGAATGAGGCTCAAATTCATACATGTTAAACAGTTTAGACACAACTTTAGTGGGAATCTTTATTTCTTTGAGGGAAATATTTTCTCATCAGCTTCCACCAGAAATATTGCCTGTTTTTCACTCTTCACCGCAATAGGAGAAACAATTCTAAAACACTCTCTCCAGAAATGTGGAAAGATCGGAATTTTACTTCCTCAAAACCAAGATGTCATAAGGCAAAGAGCTCTTTATTTGATCATACTATCCTGATCTGTCTGCCCAGTCTGACACCCTCAAATCTCAACATCTCTCCCCATGAGCATCTCTGTCAAGACTTTGATGTCCAGTATTTCTGTGTGCTGAAAAAAAAATAAAGTAACATCATAAATGTCCTAAACTCTATTAATGCTGAAAACCTGTCCCATTATGTTTTACAGTTGTGCAAGAGACAAGAGCTGTGTACCATTAGAGTTCTTTATTGACTGTACAGCACTCAGACAATGGTAGAAACCAGCCACTTTATCTTCTGAGCATCAATGGCTTGACCTCTGTCACTGGCCTTTATAATTCAGTTATTTTTAGGGCTGTTTTTTCCTCTCCGGCTGGGAGCTAATGCAGTCTCTTCCGTGATCATTGAATCTCTTCCAGAAGGTGTCCCGACCTCAGCTTAGGAAGTGCCCACTTTCCCTGGAGCCATGAGCTCAGGTCTCAGCGTGGCTGACTCATATTTTCTGTTGTTAGTCTGACTTCTGTGTGGTCTGAGAGGGATTGGGGCTCAACAGTGAGGGGACCCAGACTCACCTCGTGGACTGTCCTTGAGTATGTAATTCCCCATGCCTCTTGCTGCGGCACCCCTTGGTGCACCATGCTGCTGGCATGTCCATTCATCCTCCCTGGTCAGCATGATGTGGGGCTTTGAACTTACCTTCCCCTATCCCACCTCTCTATCGAGGTGCTCCCGAAGGTCATAAGGGAGCATGGGTACTTCCTGGGTGTGGGGAGATTCGTTGGGCTTGGTCTTTTCATGCAGGTGCTGGAGGGGAGATTCTTGTCTTCTTTGGAGCACAGAGTAGCTGCAGGCACAAACCAACCACTTGTGTGGGGAAGAGTGGGGGATGATCTTTCACACAGGCCCTTCAGATGGGATGTCCTCTTGCTGTGCAAACACATTAGAAATCAATTGTGTGTAGGGGTTTTCCCTGTGCCCTATCAGTAACATTTCCCCCCCTCCCCTCCAGCTTTGCATGCCTCCTGCTGTTCTGCCTTTTATCCTTCAGCCTCCAGGTAGCTGGATTCCAGTTGTGAGCTTTAAGATGAGAGGCTCTGTAAGATAATGAGGCTGATACTAAACCTCACTGCTTTCAGGGAGCCAGGCAAGGTGCAGGCTGCTGTATGTGACAGCAGTATTAGCTGATGGTGCTGAAAAGGTAGGGGAGCAAACAAATTATTGCAACCTCCTTGAGCAAAAGAATTTTGCAAAAGAAAACCTTGCAGTTATTATCCTCTCTAGCATCCTCTTGTTTCCTTTTTTATAAGGTACTTGTCAAAAAATATTTCTGGTGGGCTGCTATAACATGCCAAATTTCTTCATATCTGATGCTTTAAGTTTAACTATATTCATCTTGTTTATGAAAGCTGACAAGTGATACAAGCATAATAATGCCAGCAGAAATTGCACAGCAATTTTACTTGGGTTCTTTTCAAGTCAGTGGAACTGTTAAATGAGATTAGTGCAGTAGAAGGGTATATTGTGGCCATGAGAAACCAGATAGACACATATCACAGAGAACCGGTGATAGACTAAGAGGATCACATACAGAGACATTGTGCCAATGGGAGATTGGCAGGATAACACAAGTGCATCTTTTAGCTCTGTGGAGCTGCGTCTTATGGTATTTCTGATACGGTTCTCCGCTCATCCCAACAGCTGTCTTTTCCCTTACTTCTCCAACCCTTCATATATCTTTCAGTGCCTTATTTTGACACTGGTCACGCTTGTAGCTTGATGAGGTTAGAAGTGGTGGGGAACTGGAAACAATGATCCCTATTATTCTCCTTGCAACCCTTACAGTAACCCTACAAAATCTCTGTGTTGGTGGCTATTGCTTTCTTTTGTTAGTTCTGTTTTCTCTCTTTAAAGAAAATGCCTGTAACTCACTGCTAAAGTAGTTATCTCCATAGGTAAAGAAATCAATTCTTTCTCTTATATATGGAAGTGCTGTTGTTAGGTATGTTATATATGTGACATGTGGTGTTATATATGCAAGTCCATGTTGGCCACTATCAGAGACTGAACCAGAAGCTTCTGCAGCAAAGAGCGTCTTATGTGTTCTTGCAAGCTTAGCAGCAGACTGCTGCATAAGCTCCCATTCTCTCTGGAGCAGACGTAAGTAACAGCAGCACACATAAGCACTCATTGAGATGTTGCTCTGAGGTTCCAGCTGGGATGCAGTCCTTTTCTCCCTGACTGAGTACAAGCCCAGCTCATGCTCAGCTCATTTCCTAAAACCTACTTCCTACATGCAGTGAAGGGCTCTTCACATTTCAGCCCTGTTGACAGGCAAAGGACAAAGCTAGAAGCGTGTCCAGCTACCAGGTGGAGCAGTCAGCAGCGATGTAGACTGATAGACACAATGAAGATGTAAGGAAGGGAGGAGCAGCTGGGCAGTGGACAAGCCTGTGAGCTTTCCAAGTCTCTGGAACATGGTTTGAATTTGTTCCAGCCATTCAAAATGATCTTTAACTTCTTGGCAGAAGCTCACAAAGTTTCTCAGCTAAGCAAAGCGAAAACAAGTCTTCATTGTGCATGGCTAGAGACAGACACTGGTCATTTGATTATTGTTGTTGAGAACATAAATGAGTGCAATGTTGCAAATGCCACTGGAGGAAGTGAAAGGCTTCCTCACGAGGGAGGCCTTGGATGCTATTTGTATCCAGAAGCATCCTGAGATGAAATCATAATTCTTTGGCTGAGTGACCATCCCCACACTCTGATGTGTTTGTCTTTTAACTGCACTCAGGAGGCTACTGATGAGAGCAAAGTAATTCTTTACCTCTCTACCAATATATTTTCCTTCTGTATCATCAGGTTTTGCTTGTGGATACATGTGCTTTGCAATGATGCTTATAGACTTGCCTGAGGAAAGGTCTGTACCCACACCTAATAAGTTGCTTTCCATACCCCAAATAGCTAGCAAGCTAAACAGGAGAAGGATTATTCTCCAGAATTTACAGATGGTGAACAGAGTCACAGATAAACTACACAACTTGCTTGTGGTTATTCTGGAAATCTGTAACAGAGCCAGGCCATGAACCGAAATTCCTGGTGTCCCCGTGCCAGACTGCAACCACAGTCTGGCTTTTCTCTCAGAAGGTACATGTTTGTACAGTTTTAAGGTCAGAGAAATGATCACCTTATCTAGTCTGGCCTCCTCTGTGTCAAGTCCAAGAATTTCTTTGATCAAAGTATATTTTACAGGATAGAATACAGTCTTGATTTGAAGACACACGGAATAATTTCACAGCTTCCCTCTGTACTCTGCTTCAATGGTTAACCATCTTTGTTGCTAACTTATTCTTCATATAAATGAACCTGGCTTTAATTTGGTTCCTGTGATGCTTCTTTTCTGGCAGATTAAAGTGCACTTCACTATCTATGTTTTCTTCCTCTCCTCTTCACAATTCTTTCCTGTGTCTGGAAAAGCAGCCGGGTTGACAAGTTACTTGCTGCTCAATCCTGGGGATGTTTTGATTTCGCCTTGTTCCTATCTTTGGTATTTTCCCTTATTTTTCATAATGCAATCATTAGTAAGATTTAAAGAAAACTAAGAGGGGGAGAATGAAGGAGTTCAGCAAGCAATATTCTTTACTCTTCTTCCAGGTACAGTGAAGAACATGTAACCAAATCAAGAGAATTGACAGTGCTGATGCCAGATTCTGCTCTCATTCATATTTTGAGTGATACAATTTGAAACTTGCTTCTGTTAGGTATCGCTTTGGGAAGGTACCTTACATTAAATGGGAATACAAGCATAATATCTGCTATTGGATACTAATTATGCAGCATTACACACCTGTTTTGACAAGACAGCATTGCAATGAGCCTTCTCAGTCTGGGGCACAGAATATGTTGTGGACTATTTATGATAAGAAGCAAGTCCCAGGACCACAGACCTTGTCCTTTTCCCATTTACTAAAGCCTAATCTTAACAATGTACCACTGATTACATGCCAATGTTTTATTGTGGGTTTGGTGGCCATCAGATGGGTGGCATTGGAATGATATAAAACATATAGCTGGGAAAATACTTGGGAAGATCCATGAAGGTGAAAAAATGTAGGAACTGAATCATAAGTTGTGTCTTTGTTTACAAAGCACCTCATGTGTAAGTGGCTAGGGCACTAAATGGACGCATCTTCCCACATGAATATTATCTAGGTTGAGGTCATAGACTGTGGTTTGTATCTGTAAAGTCTAAGGCCTCTTAGTCTGTCCAGAAAATAGCTCAGATCTATAGCTCTCAAGCAAATCATCTGCGTCAGCTGTGACCCAGAGCCCATTAGTCTGTGTTTGGGTGTATAAACCACTAACACAGGCCAAGTGTGAAAGCAGAACACAGCAATGAGAAATGAGTCAATACTGATTAACCACACTTAAAAACAAAGATGTGATATTATCAAAGCTGCAGAGAAAAAGCCAGAAACATCAGAAGATGTAAAAACTTAAGAAAAAGAGAAGAAAGGCAGAAGAATCAGAAGTTCATCAAGATCAAGGTTTAACCTGTTCCAAGGAGCAAAAGAGCAAGTGACTGACAGCTGCCCATCCAGCACAGACTCACTGGGGCAGTGCAACAGTGTATGGTAAATGTGATTAATGCTTAGCCCACTAGCAAGTTAGTCCCAATCCATTACTGCATGTTTCGGTAATAAATAGTGATTTTGTGCTTTTAAGTTGATATTAAGCCCAGTGAAAGGCACTCAAAGAAAAGTGACACAAAGATCTGAGGGTTATTTAATGGCCCTGGTGAAGTGAAATACGGTAAATGCCCCTGTTTCTTCAGCTAAACCTTAAGAGCCATTTCTCATAAGGCTCATGTTTTCCACCTTGTTCAAGGAGCAGAAATATCAGCTATCAGTTAGTCTTTGCTAATAGTGCATTTCCAGCCTGAGCATCCCACTCCATGAACACAATAGTTCCCAGCCTCCACCAGCTCACTGACCCCCAAAGGATCAACTGTGGTCTGTTGAGTGTGTGATTCAGTCCAATACATCTCAGCTGTGACCAGATGGAAGGACTGGTGTAGCAGCTGTGCACCAGCAATGGAAGGACATAAAGTCTACAGAGAGAATGGGATGAAATGTAGGATGTGAAGTTTCCTTGTTTTCACTCATTTCCTTGATTTTGCTCCTCAGCTGTTTGTGGTAGAACCTGCTATTTTCACTGTCAACAACCATTATAGTTCAAGGTGACATGAATGGTGAGTCTACAACCTTGTGTGTTGCACGAGAGCAAGATAAACTTTTTTTGCAGCTACTCAGGACTTCAGTTTTGAGCTTGGGACAAAATTCAGACTGTGGGGCATGTTTCTCAGAAGATACCTAATCTGTGTTACAGCTGCAAAAAGCAAGTCCCAGAGAAAACAGGCTGAAAAGCAAAACTTCAACCCCTTCTTTCCTCAGGGAAACTGCTCAAGTATTGGTTGCAGCAGTGTGGCATTATTTTGTGATTTCAAATTGAAAGTGTCAGTACTTGAACTTGATACTTTATGAAACATGATCTAATGAGATTCCCAAATCAGCTAGCTTAGGAACTGATAAACCTATACTCCATTGCACAAGAACTGTTTCTCCATTGTATATGACTACTAGAAAACTTGTCACCACTCAGTCTTTATTCTTCTTGAATGCCAAATCTACTTCTTATAGGCTTAGGTTAGGTTTTCCTTTTTTCCATACTGTGTACTTATATAGAAAGGACAACTAGAATCCAGGCTTCCCATATGACACACAACATCCGTTTAAAGCAACAAACCAGAAAATCTTCTATAGAATATGTGTTGCTGGAAAAACATTTCATGCGTTAGGAATGGGGTGGGTGGTTTTTTGTCCTTTTCTTTCCCAGAACCTTTTAAAGCTAAATCAAACTTAGGTAAAAGTAAGAGGTAAAAGGGCAGATAAACCAAGGACCTTTGAAAACTTAATAGGAAAACAATATAAGCATCCACAGCTCCAGAATGTTCCTAAAGTCTTTAGTATATTGTATTATCTACTAATGCTATAACCAAAGTGATTTTTATAGGCTGAAAACAGGGAAATAATGTTAGAAAAGTCACTATACTGACTTCAGGAAACACAAAACAAAATTCAAAGGATACAGGAAACAATTGCCCTAAAAAAAATGCATTTCTAATCCAATTTCTGCTTCTGTGGTTATCTCGTTATCAGACACATGAAACCTATCATCTGCAAAAACCTGTTTATTCTTCAAGGGAGAAGCAGTTCTCTCCCGATCTTTGTTTTTCAGACATCAGGTGGAAAATACAGCAGATGCTTGCTATCCTGAATAGAGCTGGAACTGAGGAGGCTTTTCCAGTGTACAGTAAAGTGCACAGAACGTAAAGGCACTGGGGACTCGGGTTTGGGTTCAACAAGACGCATAGTATGCTTAACTTCAAGAAAAATTTTTACTTCAGTAAGACTACTCATATGCTTCTAAATGGACATAGATATAAGTACAACCCAGCAGGAACTAGGGTTGTACAAAACCAGAATTTCAGTTTGAAGAGCTGAGGTAAAAAATATACGAGGAATAAGTAAAGGCATTCAGTGAAAGTTATGAGTAGATTTCGTCTACTCATTCCAATTGGCTTTGGGTAAATCTTCTTAAAAGTACCCCTGGTTTTAGGTATCTCACTACTGTGGGTTTATTTTCTTGGTTAGAAATCCAACAGCCAAAAGCAGAGTGGTTTGGTTGGATTTAGGGGTAAGAGAAGATTGCAACGTGCTCTGGAGCAGCAGATGTAACCACTGTTGGAGACAGGAGTTTAAGGTCCAATAATCTACATTTCTGTAAAAACTTGTGAACTCATATGTAGTTGCAGGATGTCTTCCAGGAGATCAGAAGTGTTTTGAAAATAGGCTTCACTGCTGAGTAGAAATAAAAGAAACACTTATGGCCAAGACCTTAGAAATTATAAATAGTTTTAAAGAGAAGCAGTGGGCCAAGCTCAGACTTGACATCTAAGATGCAGTTTGGACTTTTGCTGATACTGATAGAGGGCCCATCCTCTGGGATTTCCTTTCGGTGACACCAGTTCCTTCATCCATAAAGGAATAGCAGGGAGGGAAGGGAACACTTCACTGTAATTTATACATGAGAAAACAGAAAGATATGTGAGTACCACCCCAGTACATGGGTGAATGAAACGAATGCATGCTTAAAAATTACCTCTTTGTGAAACTCATGTCAGCAGCAGCTCCTTTGTATAAGGAGGAAATCTAGAAAGACATACTGACACCTTCTGTCATGGGTTCATTTTCCATTAAGACAGTGCTGCCTTACTGTGTAAAAGGAGATCAAAATTCACCCAGTATTAATTGAAAACATGTTAGAATGTGGCCTAATATCTGAACAGGTGAAACCAACAGTAATAGCCTGTGCAACAACAAATGCTAATTTAAGCCTCTTATTAATTGTGGCAGATTTGCTGGGGAGCTCGAAATCACATCACAAAATCCTCTGGGTAACAAAGCCTTGCAGCTCCGTCTGAAGCAGGGAGGATGAGGAGGTTACGAGAGGACACAGCAAGCCAAAGGAGGTCACTGGATGAGTCATTCTCACTCAGGTATTTGCAGCTACCATTTCCTGGTTCCCATCACTAGACAACACTTGTCTTAGCACATTATTCCCAGGTTTCTAAGATTTTATTTTAAAAGCCAGAGTGCAGACTGTGGATGATCACAGACTACCAATCATGCTCTCCGAGACAAAGATTCACACAACCTGGTGAACTCCCGCTGAACATCCTCCCCCTGCATTGCTTTTCCTTGCTATCAATCCGTACCTGACTTAATATGATGTTAAATGAGATCAGGACAACAACAGTCATGGGGGGTCCATAAATTCATATGGTGTATAATCAAATATGTGCCTCGAACAGGTAGATTCTCACTTTATGAGGTCGTGGGAGTTAACTTTCATTTAGCAGAAATAAGTATTCAGCCAACTGAGGCCCTTCTCTTTTACATACAGATAGGCTCCTCTGTTCGTCTGCATTCTATAAAGGCTTGTTATTCTTCTGTGTTTATCAGATCTGTGATATCGAGGAGAACAGAAAACGTGTGTGATATCCGCCAGCTGGATTCCATCTGTCTTTTCTCTGCAGAGATGGAGTTTCAAAGACTACATCCTATCTACTGTCACACCCTCTCCTGACATGAGAAGCTAAGTGTAAAGTTTGGCCAAAGTGATGGAAAAACTGTATCTCTTTTGTACATCACAACTATTTCCCTACCTACACAGAAGTGGCATTCTTCTTGTTCTGGCATGCATGATGTATTGTTTCACTGTATCACAACTTTCCTATTAAATAAAAGGAATCTAGCCAAAATGATTTCAGAGAAAAGTTGGTTTGGTTTTAATTGGACTCTGCGCATGTTATGTGTGCGTTGGTTTGTGTAGGCTGAACAGGGGCAGAGAGAAGGCTGTGATTGACAAGTACAGGTACTGTTTGATTACAGTAGGATATGTTCATAGAATTTCTGGGAGGGGAAAAAAGCACCTACCTGAGTAAAACCCAATTTTGTTGCTCTTGAAGTGATTGAGGCTTGCCATTCATTTCACCAAAGCCCTAAGGGACCGAAGGAATTTAAGTTTCTCAGGTTAACACCCAGGACAGAGCAACCTTATTGCAAATCAGCAAGACTCAGTGCTGTCTTCTTGCCCCAATGTCTAGAGCTCTCTGTTCTTTGGGTGCCGGCAGCGCAACTCTTCTGGTGAAGTTACAAACCACATCAGAGAGGAGCATGAAACACCCCAGTTTCAGCCCAGGAGCTGGGAGGTGTTGCCCTGTCCATTCATTTCCCAGCAAGCAGCCCAGAGCAGCCATCCTTTCCCACCAGAGCTACTCTGCTGAAGCCACAGAGCACTGAAACATGTGAAAGGCTGGGGCTGGTGCCCAAAAGTCCTTCCCAAGCCTTCTCCTTCTCCCTGGTGTGAGGTAGATGTACGTGCCCAGCAGCTCGTGGAGCAGGGAGGCAGCACAGACATTTGGCTCCAGAGCTCCCCAGCAACTCATCTTTCACCACCCTGGAGGATTTTCCATATATCTTTGCAAATCTTTTTTGAATTTACCTGCCCATTATCCCAGCATTATAAGTGTGTATTCTTCTCTGTATTTCATGGATTAATGTACTTGTACAGAAGGAGTACTCTGACTTTGGCCAGCACATCCATCTCATTTTAGTGGAAGCATAATTCCTTCAGGTTATTTTCAGGGGCACATACATTCTTTGATGGTTTACCAGTATTATCTGGTACATGCCTGGACATATCATTATACAGACAGCTAGTGGACCATATGCAAACAAAAAGGCCTTTACTATCTGTAATTATTAGGCAGCTATGGGTATTCCTAACTCTGCTCTGGTCCAGTAGGCATAGGTAGTAATATCTACCCAGAAGTATAATGAGTTTAAGACTGTCAGGCAACTTACAGTGACCTTTCCACTGAATAGTCTGTGACATTATGGGTTCCTATTGAAAACTAGTCTGGTTACCAGTGCCAACTATACACACTGGAGATGCATTGTTTATTTTGAAACCTCAGATAAGATAAAATGAGCTTTAGTGGATGCTAGGTTATGAATTCCTATGCCTATATGATTTTTGTGATTCATGAGCACTCTTCTAAGAATTCATAGGCATGGCTTTCACAGACTGTCCTCCATAGTTAAGGTGGGACTGAACTAATTTCAGTCATGTACAATTAAATGCCCAAGAGAGGTGTTTGGCCTATCCACAGGGCCAGAAGAGAATTATAGCAGTACCTTCACATCATCCTGTTCTACCCTTCTCTGAGGTATCCACCTTTGTAGACTACTTGATTAGATGAGATGTCTTTTAGATAACAGGTAATGAGCTAACTAACTGGCAGAGGGTAAATGACATCTGTACCTAACTGCTTGATGATTTAACTGGAGAGCTCGTTAAGCTTTCTCAAAATGCTCCTCTGATCTCTTCCCTCTAACCTCACTACAGCATGGTGATCTGATATACAACATATCTCTTGGTGTTAGCCAGGCAGCCTGGGGGAATCTTACAGTATCAAGAGAAGCCAACTGACTCGTTACTGAGCTCAACTCGCTTACAGTCAGTCCCTTGTGCATAGGCAAATCATTTTGTGCTGTGACCCTTATATACTACTAAAAGAAAAGTAAGGTTGTCTTGGGAGACTTTCATGATGAAAATGAACTCTTCAGAGGTGCTGAGAAACTAGCAAACTCAGGAAAAATCCCATAAAAGCATAAGGTGTTGATTCATGTATTTATGGTGGAGGATCGGATGACCTCTTCTGAGAAGGGGTTATGTGCTGGAAGTACAGGAGGTCAATGTACAGAGTTTGGGAAGGATTCCCACGGGACCTAGTCTCAGAGGCATAAAAATGCAAACAATCCTTGAAATAAAATATGAGTCAAACAAGGATGGAAATCAAGCTGAGAAGCCCAGATAGCTCATGAGTAGTTTAAGCACATGCCAGGCCCAGAGGCAACTCCCAAGTTGCCAGCACTGCTGCCTGCAGATTTTGCAATGGGTCCTACATTTCAGGATGGCTAGAACCCTACCTTGGATTTAGATCCTATGAGAATTGCAGCTGAAGGAGAACACCTTACAGCAGCCTGAGGCATAGAAATGGCATCCAGTCCCAATCAGAATTTGTTCTTAAGCAGATAAGTCCTGGCTTGCCAGCCCTAGAGCATGGTATACAATATTCTGAGAACATGTAGGGTATGAGCATTGGCAAGGCAAGCTCCTCTACAATTCCCCCATCTTGCCTTAGGACATCACTTCTCAGAATGACGAGTTTAGTCTTCCTGCCCATTCCAGCTTTGGCACCTCTTCTCTCTGCTCAACAATGGTTCTGGTTCTGGTTACCATGTACGTGAGCTATTTCAACACACTCACCCCCAAAAGTTCCTCACCTGACAATGGCCTTGCGATGCCAGCCAAGGCACATCACAAGGATGTTTCTGGCCTTGGAGACTTGACAAGCTAAATAGACAACACAAAGAGTAGGAAGAAGGAAGGATTATTATTAAGTGGTGAACCAACGTACCAAGAGATTAGAAGACTCTCTCCCAATCAGGCAGGAAGTTTGCAGGACAATTGGGAGCAAGGTCCACAATTTCTGCATCCCTTTCTTGTTCCTTAAGCACAAACATCTCTTCTTTCTCTTTTTGCTAAAATGAGTGATCTTTTGGCAGCACTGGTTATTGAATAAGCCATTGAACATAAATCAAACAACATCCTTCAGTCTAACAGGGCCTGAACTAAATCTCTTATAGTGAAGTAACTGGAGACCACAGTCTCAGCAGGTGGGAATGCTGAAGTTTACCCCATATAAGACAGTGCTGTATAGGCTACCTGAACTAAACAAGGGTTGGGAATCGCAGGCTGACTGAACTGAACTCCTGTCTTTCATAGCAGTACACTATATGTGGTAGAAAATATCTTAAAGTTAATCTCAAAATTATGTCACTTAGATCTATCAGGGGATCTAGGGCCTCTCTGAATGCCAAGACCTTAAAATGGCTATATTTTTTTACCCTAAAAGGCTGACCATGGGCCACACAAGGAATTTGCAATCTGTACCAGGAGTGGAGGCCTGTCCTTACAAGGCTTGTGAGAAGCTCTAATCACAGGATTAAGCAACCTGTCCTGATCCTTTTGTATTTCAGATCAAGACAACAACCTGCCCCATTCTCAAACCCTGACACAAGCAACTCTCAAAATGCAAGCCTGGAGCTTAGCTAAATCCTTAGTTTTATCTCTAATATAAATAACAATGACTGAAATTTCTAGTCTAGCCACTTAAAACAATACAAAGTTAATGGACTGGGGGCAAGACAATGTGTTATGTATTCTGCTATTTTCTTCAAACCACTTCTGTTAAACAGTTATAAAAAAATACAGTGAACATATACCTTTAGATCCAGAGCCAAATAGTGCATCTCGTAACTCAAACACACCCAGCTAATACAAACAGCTCTCACAAATTCATTTGAGGCCCTGCTCTCATCTGAGATGCAAGGCCCTTCACCCCCTGTTCCTGTGGGCATTTACCAGCCCCTGGGGTACCATATGGGTCCTCCTCAACACCTTAGTTCATTTTTAAATAAATCTGTTTCCATATATTACTGAGAAAAAGGTCATGTCTGTTTTATACATCTTCTGTCACCTGCTTGTAGCATTCTAGACCATTGGTGAGAAGCAGTTACTGTAATGAATAACACTATTTAACACATCCCAGGAGAGGGGTGTCCAGAAATACACTGTCTAATCTTGGTGTTAGAACAAGCCTCTCTGGTTAAAAATGCAAAGAACCAACATTGTCAGTGATATTTGGCCCCATTTAGAATAAATGCATACAAAGAGCTGATAACAACCATCTTTCTCTTGTTTTTTGAAGATGTGATGGAGCTAATATTTACAGAGGGTTTTTTGTTTTTCCATTTTTTGTTTCCTTACTGCTGTCATGTAATGATACAGAAGTCACATCCATTAAAGGCACTGGGCACAATGGTCCATTCACATTGGCCATTTTTTCTGGTATTCTCATGCAGTAAATTGCTAAGCTCTATCTAAAAGGCCCCTCGACAGAAAGAATGTTGAGCCAGGTCCCAGAGTTAGGTTACACTCTGTGTGCAAAGACAATAAAGGCAGCTGCAAAGAAGTCAGCTGTGAAGGAAAAATATCTGTGTGGTAAAAGGAAGGTGTGATCAGCACACGCAAGCATCCTGCTTGTTCAGACTTAGGAGATCAAGTCATCCTGCTTCTACCCAGATGAGACAGGGACCCCATTGCTATTTCCTGGGGAAGACACAGGATTTTCCACTCCTTTGCTACTGTGCTTCCCTCACAAGCAGCCTTTCCTCCCTTCTCCTTCTACCCTTCACTTCAGAAAATATGATTTTGCACCATGAAATGAATGGCCTGTACATCAGCACATGGATGAAGCCAGAAAACAACTATTCCAGAGAGCCTAGCTTAGTAGCGTGGTTGTTACCGTCAGTAATGTCTCTCTAGCAGCACTTTTATTGCTGGTCCTAACCTGCCCAAGCTAGACTAAACCAGGAACAACAAGCCCACCTCCTTCTTGCTGTGCCAACACTTGCCTAGGAGTTTTCCAGGGTGTTAAACCACTAGAGTCCTTTTTCTTCCAAACAACAATAATGAAAAGGAATATTAGCAGAGTTTGGACTGGAGTTTAATTCAGGATAAAGATGCAATGTTGGAGCAGCAGGGCAGGCAGCAAGGTCTCTTTCATTAATTGGGTGGGTACAGCAATGTATGTGGGAAGAATGGCATGCCTTCATACGTAATACGGCACAGAAGCACATCCAGCACAATGTTGGCTCAGCTCTCCCTGGCACCATCTATTGCTGCTGTTGTTTTGAGGCCTCAGGGTGGATGCAGCTCAGGCAAAGGTCTTTATACCCCTAACCCCAAAGAGTGGGGTGAACTCTGTGTGCAGATATGCTCAACTTGGTTGGCTGCATGTTGGGTTGTTGGTTGGTTGCCCTTTGAGGTGGATGTCCAAGCAGGTGGTTGCAATGGCCTTCGCTTCCTTCCTTTCCATGAATGTCCTCCATGACAAAAACCTTTCCACACACTGCAGGCCAGGAAGGAAGAGGAAGAGGGAGAAGGTGTTTGGAGAGATACAGGAACATTTATGAGTCAACTCTCCATGATCTGGGTTGTGACTTCATCTCCCATTCACCTGTGAGTTACACACTTAGTGCACAAAAGGGATGGTGGAATTTGAGCAGCAACAACAAAATTAGAAGGGGGAAAACCTGCCTATATAAGATTGTGGAAAACCGGAGGGGCTGAGATACTCGCATGAGGGTGATTTTATACATAGCACAAGGCATGATGGTCTCTCATAGATTTTAGCATTTATGTTAATTTTTCTATAAACTTTCTTGGCTCCTGTACAGGAAGAACTTTTACACTTTGCACTTTAACCCTTTGTGTAAACCCTCATCAGAAGTGACTCCTAGTTTTGCACTGCCATCTGTGCAAAAAAAAAAAGACAGCTTTTAAAGGCATGATTTCAGAACGTGCAATTTCCCTTCAAAATAATATGAAGTTAGAGGGATCAAACAGCAGTAAAAGCTAAAAAAGCTAGTGTAAGAGGTAAACGTTCTTGAACAGCCAGAAGGGACCATTATGACTGCTTAGCCGATTTTCTTCATAGCTATAGGATTTTACCTGGTAATTTGTGAGGCCAGAGAACACTTTGATAATAAAAATCAGACTGTTCCCCAAGCCTGACAGCACTGGGTGCCAAATGAGCAATAGGCACACCTCTTCCATAAACCTTTGCCCCAGTAATAGAGCCCATAAAACAAGAATAATGCCGTCTCATAACAAAAAGTACAGCATCTCACCACTGCGCAGCCAGCTTTGTTTGTGGCAGAAGTAGAAAGCTGGAAAGCAGCTTTGAATATAGCCTTTGCATCTAAATGTTGCGCCATCTCAATAAAGTCAGAAGCGTGTATCGGGGCAACCCAGAGAGCAGCCATGAGTTCATGGTGAGTTCAGGCATTAGAGAAAATGCTGTTTTCACCTAGGCAAAGCAGCTTTTCTATGAAGACTAAGACTCTGTGGCTTAAGCTGGGATTCATTTCATTCATCCTTAGCCATCTATGCTGAACCAGCCATTCAGTCTGTCTGTAGCCCACGGGGAAGACAGGTAGCGGTTTAGGCATTTCTCTTAGGGTAGGATGATTTGCCATCTGGAGGTGTCTATCTTTATTGGACATAGCAGGAGCATACATGACTAGGTTAGGTTGAAGGGCAAATATTTGGATGGCTAAAGGCCAGTGAGAGAATTTCCAGCCTAAGTTTGTACCAGTACAACTTCATGCCAGCACTGATCAGGGTACTGCATGATTTTTTATGAGATTTCAAGCAAACTGGTGTAAGACTCCACCCCAAAACAGAGTCCGTAGGGCCACAGGTTTTCCTCACAGCTTTGGGAAAGTCACTTCATTGTAGTTTTTAGGAAGACACCAGATAGACTCACAGTCGGATAGGCTCAACTTCAGCCACCTTGCAATACAGAAGTGTCATCAGTGCGCTGGAGAGTATTGCTACTCCTCTGAGACACAGAAGCACATGATCCTCAAGGGTGTAGTGACTCCTCACACTCTTTACAGGACCTACCATCTCTGTCATTACTAGAGGGAGTAACGTGTTTTCGCTTAGGAAACAGCAGGGAAAAGAGATCGTGGGAATCCTGAGAATGAAAGCTGGATTTCTGTCAGACCCATGTGGGACATCCATCACAAAAACCATAGTTTCATCCCCCAGACTGTTGCTGAAGGAGGTCCTGCTGGCAACATCAGAGGGGTCTAGGTCAGATAACTCAATCAGTTTACAGAGTGGCTCATCACCTTAATGCATGATTTTACTGGCTTCTTTCCTACACAAGCAGTATTTTAATTGAATATTTGGCCTTTGTGGTATTTATTTAGAAAGAAAGATTTCCTCTGTCTTCAAACCATTTAAACCTGACTTCCCATTCAGGCCAATAATCTGAGATAAAGGAGTACATGGACTTTAATCCAATACCAAGGAACTGAGCACAAAATAAGGCATCTCTGAATTACAGAGAGGGGCAGTGTGGGGACAGGCAAATTTGCTTGGGCCCTTGAGCTTGCACATTCTAAGAGAGTTTAACTCTGCAGAGTCTGCCTTCTAAACTGCATCATATAGTACCTATGTTTTATCTAATGAGGGAGCCCTCCTATTTCAGTTCTGATTTCTTTATTCTCAGTTTCTGTAAGTAAAACAGTGTATCTTTGCTCGCACTGTTTGAAATACATTAAAAAATGCTCAGTGGGAAATGAAATTAAAATTGCAGAATTAACCTCATATGTGCTGTAACTCTGTAACTGTGGGAAGAGCAGCCTGAACCAAACGGCAGCAATAATGCCTGGGTTAGGGCATGAGAAAGACATTTAAGCTGGCTCAGCTGAAAGGTGTTATTGATTATTTCCCTTTTTTATTATTATTATTCTTACCAAAAACCATTGAAGTTCCATATATGCTTCATGTATGGCAAAAGAAGTTAACCTCCTCTGTTTCAGTCTAAGTGGATTTGACACTTGAGGAGGGGTCATCTGACACTTTTTTAACTCTCAGTCTCCCCTGATTATAAATTAAAGATACTGCTTCTTCCCTCTCTCCTCTTTTCCTTGAATGTCCTGTGAATTCCTCTTTCACCAACTCTGATTTTTGTCTTTTGGTGGCTTTCTGTCTTGTCAGTAATGTTCCAGTCCACATAAATTTACACACCTCTATTAATACTGAAGGGTGCCTGTGGCTGGTTTTGAATGCTTTTTTTCCCCCTCTAAAAGGCCCCATCTCTGTGATTACCTTCTGCCTAGTCACTGTGTACAAGCCAAGAGCTCAGCAGTGTGGGAGTGTGACAGTCTTGAGACATTTCTACAGCACCCAGGGGCAGTAAATTAATGCTGACATGACCCACCAAGCACATGGCAGCTCCATTGTCAGAGCTCGTCTAACAGGAGAGATTGAATTTCACACTGTGTTTGATACTAAATCTCTCACAAGCACAAGCTGACTTGGCTGGGTAGAAAAGATATTCAAGCATCAGCAGTGAGGGCCTTGGGAGGACAGGGTGCTAAATACTCATTGCCCTCATTTGAAGCATTACCTTGCAGCCTCAGCCTGAGTGCAAAGCAGATATTACGGCTATGTCTGCCTTGTCCCTTACAACTGTCCTGCTCCAAATCCAGCATCTTCTTATCTTGCTCCCTCCTCTCACTGCAGACTGCACACTCACTGTCTCTCCCCCCAGGATACCTCCAGCACCACCACCCCACGTCTGATCTTCTGTGTCCCCTCACCTTCTGCAGTATCCCAGTATTGCTTTACTTGTTGCTGAGCCAGGAGGAGCACATGCTGCTCTGCTGGCTATCGCAGGCTCTCTAGTTGGCCAGAGGATGTATTCTGCTTGAAAGCAGTGAGAGGTCACCTTTTACTTGAGCCAAATATCTAAAATAAATAAGTTGTCTGAACTCTTCACTGATGTCACGGAAAATGCTCTTTGCAATAGGGAGACTGTCTTCCAAGCTTGTAAAATGCAGCATTCAAAACATTACATTCATATAATCTATTCAGAAACTGAAATGGAAAACTAGAGTGAAATAGTCCAACCAGGAACCAGACAGAAAATTAACGTATATACATTCATTTCCCATTGCATTCTCCTTTACAGCTCTCATGAAGGCTGCTCTGTAACCTCTCACGTGTCTTTCAAGTTCTGTGAAATCTGGAGCTTGTTTAATGGGTTACCCTAATTACATTTGATTAGTAGTGGCTTGATTAGCAGTTTACACGGGATATTGCTAGCGATTACTCTGGGAATGTGGGGAACTGGGATACCTGGAATGCATCAGATGGGCAGATGCAGAGTTTCTACTTCCATTGCTCTTGGTGTTTCTCCAGAAAGCCAGACACCAAATCCACATTTCCTAGACACCTGTTTGTACCTGAAGATGTAGATGTGCCCTTGGATTCCTTCACTAGTTGCTGTCTATTTGATGCAATTAGGGAAAACTTGTTAGCTCAAAATACTCAGAGAACTTAAATAGTTGAACCTGAAATTGCCCAATATGCAATTTTGCTCTTAGCTTTTAAGGAATAAAAGCACTTTTGAATCAATTTACACAACTTTTCTCAAAGGACACTACATTTCTCCCAGTTATCTGATACTGGGATAAGAATTTTCACTTGTGCAATACTAAAGTACATTACTCTCTCTAGAAAGGCCACAAATCTTGAGCTGAAGACAGTATGAGGTGGAGAAATGGCTGTTTCTCTTGCCAGTTTTTGTTTCAAAGGTTAATGATTGTCACTGTTAAAACTCATACTTCATTGTCAGCTTGAAACTGCCTGCTTTCAGCACTTAGGCCCTCATTGTAATGCTCTTCACAAGCTGAAAGAACACTTTAAAGCTGGTACATTCTCCATGTGGAGGTATGCAGATGTTGTAACCAGTTCAGCTACTTCACTTCCTCTGGGCTGTCTGATCACAGAATTCCATCAGTCCCAAAGGTTTTTGCCTGTGAAGGCATTTTCTTTAATCCTCAATCATTGCTATGATATTTCTGTCAATTATAGGCACTGAAACCAAGTATGGCTTTTTCATTTTTTTCATTGTTTAGGTTAAATTTATCCCCATACTCAACTCAAAGTGTTTCTTGGTCCATACCAACCCATTGGATAAACCATGACAGCAGAACTCAGGCTGATTAGTTTTTCCACAGTGGCCCCTGGATAATTCTGAATTATTTTTTGCTCTCTTTGGCCCTGTATGTACCGCCATTTGGCTGCACTACAATATTTTATCAAAAAAATTTTTGCTTCTGGTAGACCATCCAGTTCTCATTCCTGGCTACAGTACCAGTTTCAGAGTTTTCCCCAAATCCTATCAGCATAAGCTCATAAACGTCCTGACAAATACTCACATGGTTCCTATTTCTATGTCCCACTTCCAGAAACACTCCTGTTCAATATTCCTCCACACACAACAGCTTTTGGAGAGCTGTCAGTGTGAGATGGTTCTTATACTATAAAGTGCACTTACTGTTGGGTGCCCATATCTCTCAGTGATCCCGGTAGGAAATAGGATCCTCAATCTGGTCCTCAGGACTATATCAAAGAAATATATTAACAATTCTGTTGGATATTAAAAACACATTGCCCAACTCTGATCCAATTGTAAAGACTGATTGGCTAAGCATGAGCAAAAACTAAGGCTTTCAGGATTTTTAATATATTTTTCCTAGTAATTTTTGTTTATATATCAATACCCATGTCATATATTTTTTTGAATCTTTGCAAAATGTGCACAACTTTTACTTAACATGCATGCCAAACTTTTGCCAGCAACTACACTGTGGTGAAGCACAACACAGCTCTCAGTGGCATTCAGAAGAGAACGGTGGCAGAAGGGACCCAGCAGACCCCTTCCTACTGAAATACGGGCTATGGAGGCCCATCTTTGCATCTAGGTTTTGCATGTAACTGTTCCTCAGGGGTCATTTCATAGACTACAGGTTCCTCCACTTTCAAGTATGTCTTTGTCTGTAGTACAAGATACAGCTCTAAACAAAGATGGACCAACTGTGATTAGATAATTACTCACTTTTCAAACTGTACATGCTAGTCCAGAATTAGCCTAAACAACCCAGCAGTCCTGAAGATCAGACAGATGGAGTCTGCTTTCAGGTTCACAGGTTACCTATTGGTAACACCCTCTGTAAAATCAGTGCTGATCTCAGACAGCCAATAACAAATAGAAATACTACCATTACTTGTACCAGTCGTAACAGTGGCAAAATGTTTGCTAGTAAATGTATTAGGAAGTCTCTGGCTATGTGACCCTGATTTATTTATTATCTTTTCTGAACAATATCAAAGATACTATGGCAAAGCTAGACTAAAAAGATAAAAAACCAAACACATAGTAAGCCTTTGCTTCTCAACTGTAATTTAATAAATGAGGAATAAACCCCGTGTAACTCAGAGAGAGAACTAAAAAGAAAGCAAGAAGAGAAAAAGAAACTCTTGAGCTATGAAACCTGGGTTGAGAAATCCAACACCACACGAACAAAAAGTGCTTGGATCTGTTCACGGCAAAGATGATGTGCCAGATTTAGACTGGGACTGAATTCAGATACAAGTTATAAGCAGTGCCAATATTCAGGGAGACTAGAATCGACCCTCTGCTAAGATTTCATTCACAGAAGTGTGTATCAAAGCAAGTCCCCAGACAGCACACTGATGGAAATTAGTAAACCCAGTGCAGCATTTTTCATTCACAGAAATGCATAGCAAAGTAAGTACCCACACAGCATGTTGGTGAAAATTAGTAGACCCAATGCAGTTCATATGAAGAGTCTGACTAAAAAGAAGTATTACTGGCAGCACAGGGTGTCAGCTGGAGCTTTTCATTCCTAACTGGACTCATTCAGACTGTCAGCTCTGGCTAGCTGGTCTCAGTGAGGGTGATTTTCCATATCTGACTGCTATTTTTCCCCAAAAGAGCAAAGGCCAGACCTCTACCAGCTTCCCTGGGTGCAAGGTCAGTTCTGGGGGCCACATGGGGATGCAGGGGAAGACTTTTATACCACCAAGGAACTTTCTAGCCTCCAGCTCTTGAAAAAGTTACCACTGTCTGCCAAGCCCTCCAAACTGCCCAAACACTTTGGAAATTATAGCATCTCATTTTGCTGCCAATTGGGAAACTTGTTGCACTGCAGTAACTGTCAGGAAATAAAACACACCTTTTGAGGGGAAAGAGTATTTTTGTCTCATTATTGTCAAAGAGCAGTAACAGACTTAGACACTGAGCAAGGGTACGTGGTGTTTCACTTAGGACGCCCCACGAGGGCCCTATACGCAAAGGCAGCACACACAATTCTACATTTTTGTCTAGGCTGAACACCTACATTTATAGCAGCTACAGGGCTCTGGCTTGTATCTCCCACCCACTGCTCACATTTCTCCCAGATTAGTGTCCTCCCATCACTGCTATTAATGCAGTTGCATCAGGAAAGACAGTTGCTTTGTGGCCTGGAGGGCCCTTAACCATCCCCAAATGAAAGCCCTCTAAGCAACAACGTAGTTGGGCCCTAAGGGATTTCATGGAATTCCCAGGCTCTTCAGGAAGGACAAGTAGGGGAGATAAGGAGGGTCTGTTGCCCTCTATGTTAATGACCAGCTGAAGTGCATGCAGCTCTGTCTGTGGACGGATGAGGAGCTGACTGAGAATTTATGGGTTAGGATTAAAGGGAGGACAGGGACAGAGGACGTTACAGTGGGAGTCTGTTGCAGGCCACCCAACCAGGAAGACCAAGCAGATGGAGCCCTCATTAGACAGACAGGAGCAGCCTCACATTCAAAAGCCCTGGTCCTCATGTGGGACTTTAACCAGGCTGATATCTGTTGGAGGGACAACACAGCAGGGCACAAGCAATCCAGGACATTCCTGGAAGGCGTTGATCATAACTTCCTTCTCCAAGTGATAGAAGGGTCAATGAGAAGAGGTGGTATACTGGACTTTGTCCACACCATCAGGGAGGGGCTGCTGGGAAATGTGAAGCATGGGAGCAGCCTTGGCTGCCATGACCATGAGATGGTGGAGTTCAAGATCCTTAGGGCAGCAAGAAGGGTGTGCAGCAAACTCAGTACCTTGGACTTCAGGAGAGCAGACTTTGGCCTCTTCAGGGATCTGCTTGGTAGAGTACCATAGGATAAAGCTCTGGAGGGAAGAGGGGCTCAAGAAACCTGGTTAATATTCAAAAGTCACCTCCTCCAAGCTCAGGAGCAATGCAACCCAACAAAGCAGCCGGACAAAACCACCAGTAGAAAGGCATGAATGAACAAAGAGGTCCTGGACAAACTCAAATACAAAAATGAAGCCTACAGAGGGTGGAAGCAAGGACAGGTAGCCTGGGACGAATACAGAGAAATTATCTGAGTAGCCAGGGATGAGGTTGGAAAGCTAAAGCCCTGATAGAATTAAATCTGGCCAGGATGTCAAGGGTAACAATAAAAGCTCCTATAGGTACATCAGGGACAAAAGGATGACAAGGGAAAATGTGAGCCTTCTCTGGAAGGAAACAGGAGACTTGGTTACCCAGGACATAGAGAAGGACAAAGATACTCAATGATTTTTTTGCTCCGGTCTTCACTGACAAATGCTCCAGCCACACCGTCCAAGTTGCAGAAGACAAAGGCAGGGACTGGGAAAATGAAGAATCGCCCACTTTATGAGAAGATCAGGTTCAAGACCATCTAAGGAACCTGAAGGTGCAAAAAGGTCCATGGGACCTGACGAGATGTGTCCATGTGTCCTGAGAGAACTGGCAGATATAGTGGCTAAGCCACTATCCACCACTTTTGAGAAGCTGTGGCAGCCCAGTGAAGTTCCCACTGATTGGAAAAGGGGAAATATAATCCTTATTTTAAAAAAGGGAAAAAAGGGAGACCTGGGAAATTACAGGCCAGTCAGCCTCACCTTGGTGCAAGACCATGGAGCAGATCCTCCTGGGAGCTCTGCTAAGACACATGGAAAATAAGGACATGACTGGTGACAGCCAACATGGCTTCACTAAGGACAAATAGTGCCTGAAAAATCTGGTGGCCTTCTATGAGGGGCTACAGTGTTAGTGAGTAATGGAAGAGCGACTCATGTCACTTCCCTGGGCTTGTGCAAAGCATTTGGCACTGTCCCGCAGGACATCCTTGTTTCTAGACTGGAGAGACATGGATTTGATGGATGGACCACTTGGTGGATAAGAAATTGGCTGATGGTCACACTCAAAGAGTTGTGGTCAATAGCTCAACGTCCAAGTGGACACCAGTGACGAGTGGTGTTCCTCAGGGATCTGTATTGGGACTGGCACTGTTCAACAGCTTTGTTGGTGACATAGACAATGAGACTGAGTGCACCCCTACACTGAGGTTTAGGAAAGAGATGCCAGTCTGCCTGTCCCCCCAAAAAGCAGTAGCCTGAGCAAAGCAAAGCCACCTTCTCCTTTCAGATATTAGTTCAGCTCTCAGAGATCTGAGTCACAGGTTCGTCTCCCCTCCATTTACTATTAAAAGAGCCTATGGCAAATTCATTCCTAACTCACACATGTTAGCAAGGTGCCTGTGTTTATACGGGCATATATATGGGATGAAGCTATATTTGGATTTTAGCCATGAAACAGCTGGGGACAGACCCCCTTATGTGGTCAGCCAAACTCATACAGTATGTAACTGTTGTTCTAAATAAACACCCAGCAATGAAGAAAGTCCTCATCACACCAAGCTGCTGTTTTCAAAGGGAATTGTAAAATCTTTTTCCTGACAGGATTCTCTAAACATACAGCCTTAGCCTTAGTCTTGCTGAAATCAATTACACAACTTACAGGTTACTTTCTTCAAGGCTACTCGAGGCCCATAAACTGCTATGCATGGCAAAGAACTCCTTGGACACTGGCTCAGTTCAATAATTTGTCTTCTTTGGTTTGCATCCCCTCAAGGGCTGCTAAGCTCAGAGAAGTCTTTAACAAGCTGACACCTCTGAATGCACATTCCTGCTTACCTTGCCAAGCTGCTGCTCCCTATCCTTCGGCCCCATGAGGGTAATTTAAGAAATGTAGAGGAAATAGCAGAGAGCATCCAGTCCCTGAGGGCATCAGTATGTGCTAATGTTCCTGCCCAGCTTCTCCTGACACTCCCACACACAGACTTGCCCATGGCCCAGGACCCCATTTCAGCTCAGCCCGAGGGACTTCAGTACCAACCTCAGTTACAATGTAGGTAATCCTGTCTCCAGCCCTATCTCCTTTTGCTCCTGACTGGATCCCTGGGTGGACCTTGGGCTTCATCTCCTTGGACCCCCTCTCACTTTACAGAGAAGGTGCTTATTTCATTCCAAGGCACTGGTTGTTCAAGATGTTCAGTGTTTTCTGGGTTTATATGAGGCTACCTAAAACATGAAACAAATTTTTTAGCTATGTTTTTAATTGTTTTTGTTGTGTGGCCACTGTATATCTGAAGGACAGACCTGCAAGGAATCTTATTCAGAAACCACCTTGAAGACAGATAATTCAGTGGCTTGAGGGAAGATAGACAAGGGCTGGACCCAGTCATTTCCTGAAAGCTAGGAATGGGGTTGACCTTAAGGCTGATCCCATTCATGGGATCTGAATCAACTGCATGCTGCTGGGTTTTAGTCTGTTTTCTCATTTACATATGTAGGACACATCATTTCTGGGTCATATAGGTGAATAAGGAATAAAGTATAACATTCTCTGGGAACAGTGATCATCCCATTATCCAGGTGCTCAGCCTTGGTCCTGACCTGCACTCCCGTACGACTGTGTTATTTCCAGGGACAGGAGACAACATCCAAGTCAAGACAGCAATTGGATTCCAGGAGGCGATGGGGACAGAGGGCTAAATTAAATACCCAGCTCAAACCCTGTGTTCCCGTTCTAGGAATAATACCAGGAATACATCCATGAACTGCTAACTGAACTACATAACCTCAAGAGATACCAACACCTTCAGTTAAACCATGACCACATTGAAATATTTCCTGCAATTTCTCAGTGTCAGCAGTAAAGTATCTATGTACCCTACACCACCTGTGGTGATTAAATGTGCCTTATAAATGTCAAAACACTTTGCAGCATAAATCTTCAAAGGTCTGCATGAAACTGTGCTTAAACCTAGCTCTTCTCTCCTTTTGCCTTCCATACTAAGACAGGGAAATGGCAGCAGATGTTACTGAACTTCAGGCATTTATTATCACTAATGGCAGAGCACAGAACTGAACTATGAGGTCCTATCATGATATACCAAAAGCTATTTTCTCATCAGTTCATGCACATCTCTCTGTTACAAATGACTAGTCAGGTTAAAATGTCTTTTGGCCTCTGTCTGTCTGGAAAATCCATCTTACTTTTAAAGTTAATTGGAAGTCGTATCTGGAAATCTTTGGATGAATTAATTTTAGGGTAGTGTTTTCCCGCATAGAAACAAGGTGGCTAGGAAAATATTCTACTCTCCATAGGGTCATTCACTGCTATGTACAAAATATAAGTCATTCTTTTATGGGAACAATTGCCTCTAGAAATGTGAATCATTTATGGGTGGTGCCTACAGGTTCAATCTTGAAAACAATTACAAGTGTGAGAAGTTCCTGGATGAAATGGGGCTAGCGTATATCTAAAATGAAACACATTAAGTGATGGTCACTGTTCCAGGCATACATTCATAAGGGGGCAGAAATCCAGCCCCGCCAGCACCACCTCATCCCAAGTGTCCCATAGCAGTTTGCATCCTCAGAGAAGAGGTGTGAGCTGTTCAACCACCAAGCACCAAGTAATTTGTGGTTACCTATCAATCATCTAAACTAAACTACTATGTATCTGTAAAACCTGATTCCTCCTCTTTCTCATTACTTCATGCCCTCATATCCCATACTACCCATACACTTAAAAAAGACTGGCCTAAATTGTAAGGCCCTTTAGAAGTTTTCCAAAAGTGAGTAATTTGGGGTTATTTGAAGCCTTTTGCAGAGTAAGTTGCAAGCAATTCCTCTCACTCAGACAACCCTTTCCCAGACCAAAGACAAACAGTTGGGGCTGTTGGTTCATATGAGCTTGGATGTCCAGCACTGAGATTGGACATGCTGTTGAAGTGCAAATAGGGTGGGAACAAAGCCCACAAGCTGAGTTGCATCCAGAGTGAACTGTAAACCAGTTCACTTCCCATGCAATTTAGACCTAACGCAGACTGAAAGGCAAAATCTGCACTGGGGAAGACTTCAACTTCCTTTGGCCATAGTCCTGAACAGCGTGTGCTGGAGGGAAGTGACACAAGCAGCTCTAAGATGGTCTGGAAACAAGTGGTTTCCAGGTGTGGCCAAACATAGAGTGAATTAGTTAGTACTCTGCTGCTCTGTGCACATGCAGAAATAGCCATGGAGCCAACACAATGTACCAAAAGTAGGCAACAATAAACTTGAGAAGACCAAGCAGGTGTAATTGAGGTCAGGGAGCTGACTTCTACCATCTTCTGCAGGAATTCCCCTTGGATAACTCAGAAAGTTCAATCTACCATTAAAGGCTTTCATCCACCATTTAGGGCTTTCCAGCAGTCTCAGTATTTACAATAGCAACCAGTACTAAAGACAAGCATCTCCTTAAACCCACAATTATGTGTTTCAGTAGGTTCATTTTGTAGACATGCCTATACCAAGACCACATTCATCCAGAAAGCTGTCGCACTCCCTCAGTCACAGAGCATTTGGTGGGCATGTACAAAAACCCACTTTCTATAATCAGAAACCATAAGGAGAGTGAGCTCCACTTTATCACTATCTGTCTAAATATATAAATAATCCGAAATCTGAAGTGTGTGTTGGACAGCACCCTCGGGCTATCATTTTACACCCAGCTGTTATTCTCAGAGGATTCTCAGTAAATCCAGGAATAGACCGAGCCAGGAGTCAGGAACAGGCTCAGAGGAGAATGTCACCATATGGCAGCTCCTGACTGTTGCATAAATATATTGATTAGCTGACCTGGCTTCAGGATGTCTCTATTAAGGACAGTAAAGTCAAGAAGAGATGTAAAACTATCAGAAAGATGCAAGAGTACCAGAACTGGCTGGGTTTTTTCCATTTGAGTATCTTCTTGTCCAAATTATGACACCAATTAATTGAGAAAATTGGTTAATTCAATTAAATGTGAACCTTAAAGACCATTCCTAAATAAAAATTGAGGAGAATAATAATATGTTCTTGCTGTGAAGACCCAGAATAACACATTAGCAACCCAAAGAACAATATTCTTACTATTACATTGACATTGGCAAAAAAAGAAATTATGTTGGAGTTTTTAATGTATGTTTTCAAAAGATAAAGATATGATCACATGTTATAACTCACCATGACAGTAGAAACCCTCTGGCAGCAAAGCCCAGTACGTGCTGTTTGGGGTGGGCAAAATAGATGACAGCCACCAAAAGCCATGTAGTCAGAAAGTGAGATTTAAAGGACTGGGATGATAGAGAGGCTAGAAGGAAAGAAAGTTCATGATTTAAAAAGTAAGACAAATGTCAGGTATTACACTGCACATTTTGCGCCTCCCTTCCCCCCCCTCCCTGGCCCCCCTCCGCCCCCAATAAAACAGCCTTTCTCAAAGGGAAGATGTGCCTTCTTTCTTACTGCTGCTCCCACCTCATTTGTTTGCGTGAGCCCTGAGGACACTGTGCAAAGTTGCATTCATCCACCAGCAGACTGGGCATTTCTAGAAGCAAAGGCAAAGCACTCACGAGGTCTGCAGCCACATATTAAAATCCATCCTTGGCACAAGACAAACTCTACAGTAAAGCCTTAGCATGATTCCCAGGAATTTACTCATACAGCTTCACAACAACAGCAAAACGACACATTTCTCTCTATTTTCAGTGTGCCTGGATGGTTTATCATGATGTTTCAGACCCTGAGATAGGATTGGATTTAGGGATTTTTGGGGGATTGGCTTGGGCTAGCCATCCCCCTCCATGAATGCAGAATGAATATCCCAGCATGGCACCAGGGAGCTCTATGCTGTGGCCAATACCACGCTCCAGATGAGAGGATAAACTCAGGTTTTCAATTGCTTGTGGCTGTAGTTTCTGGTTTGCACTTTTGGAAAGACTGAAGCTGCTCACCATGACTCCAAGCCAATTTCATAGCTGAGTGACAACTGAAGAAGTATAAAACAGCAAACAAACTCATCCTGAAAAGCTTTCTGTACTGCATTTTCGGTTCAAAATGTTTGCAAAGAAAGTTCTGTCAGTTTAGAGAGTTGTTGGCCGAAATGGATACATTTTCCAGGGAAGTCAGCCAGTTTTTAAAGGAGGCCAAATCTGTTTCCACATGGAAATTGGCTCATTTTTGGAGTATAGATGAGTTCTGCATAAAAATATATTAAATTCCTTCCCCCACCCACAACTGTATACACTTTCAAGCATCTTGATGGGAGAACTACTACTCCATCAGCAGCAGGGAAATGCAGTTTGAACAAGCACAGTATCATGTAATTAAGATGACAGTCGTGTCAGTATGGATGAGACAGGGAAAAGAGAGAAAAAATCTGGAAAACAAAAATTATCCAATTCAGTCAGCTCTTGGAAATGCTTTTTCAGTCTATCTGAGCTCTCCTAGAAGCTGCACATGGGTACAGATACCTTCAACTTTCTTGTTCTTTGAGAAAATAATCAAAACCTTAGAAATAGAAGATAATGTTAGGGGAAAAAAATACACAACCCATAACAGAACTATTAACAAATGCATGGTATATTGCCATTAATTAATAAAAGGGAAATTATACATCTTGTTCAACTGTAATAGCCCTCATCCTGTGTGCATTTGGATAGAAAGTTTGTTCCAATGAGCACTCCCTCCTCAAAGAATATAATGGAAAAAAGAGAAATGTTTTGTAATGCATACTGTACCAAAGAACTGAGATGTGTCAAAAAACACATAGCATGTACCAGTGCCTCTCTCTGAAGTGTCTGCCATTTGGAATATTGTCATTTAAATACTTGCCTGTTTAGTCTATTTTGAATGGCTTCATTATAGAACTGGTGGGAAATTCTCTAGAGAAACTGGGTAAAATATGTTTTGGAAAGTATCTCAGATTCTGGGTTCTCATAATGCCCCATTTTAACCTTTTCAATGAATGAGAAAATCAGCGTATATTGATACATGCATATATATTCTACAATATGTCTCTATAAAATGTATAGCAAATTAATAGTAGCTTGACTCATAAATAAAATGCTTAGAAATGATCAAAGTAAAAGATTTCAGGTGATCTGCATTAAATGGTAAAGGAAGTGCTAAAGTAAAAAAATTACAAAATTTCGGCAATTTACATGGAAACCCAAGTCTTGTCCTCCTGTAATCTTACACAACCCAGATCAATGACATCTTTAGTAAAGGAGATCCTACTGCTGCCCATCACTGATCGACAGATGTGAGACCTTACATGAAATGAGCCTGACACTACAGGCACGTGTAGCCATGGCACTCATGACCAGGCTGGGTACTGGGAAGAAAGCTGTGCACACAGGTAGGAATCACAGTTTGGTTGCCAACTCATGTCTTATTGAGAAATGTCATTGCTTCATACAGGTATTTGCTAAATATAGGAAATGCTCAGGAAGCTGAATGCTTTGATCTTGAAATGCTTGTAGGTTTGGCGCTATGAAAGGATGAGGGAAACATTTAAAAAGGATCGAGGGAAACAGATGTTTGGCTTCTTCCATCCACTGCCACTAAATCAGTCACTAGCCAAAACTAGTATTTAGCACAGGTGAATTTCCACAAAGCTAATCCTGCTTTCACTCAGGGCATTCCTCTTCCAATGAAAATCCATCTGCTTGCCTAGCTTTAGAAACCAGCATAAATTTTAACTCTTCCAAATGGGTTTTTCAAGGGGGTATCTGCACCAAGGCAGAGAGAACCACATGCCGTTTACTGAGAAATAGCAGAGTTGCTCACAGCTTGAGCTGTCTGAGTCACCAGCTGATGAGAAACTTGACTTTTTGCTCAATTTTTCCTGTTCTTTTTAAAGGAAACTTTAAAAAACAAATAAACCCTACAGGCAAGCAAGCAAACTTTCTCATTTCATAGGCACCCCCTCCCAGCTATGGTTAAATACACCACAAAATCCATTTTCTCATGGATTTTTTTCATTTATTTCCTGCTTCCCTCCTTTTGTTTTTCCACACACGTTAGTGTCATTTTCTACTCCTGCACACAGGCTGTGAGCATTTAGTTCATCCCCTCCAACATACCCAGCAAAGGGCTACCAACTGTTACATGCCCCAGCAGCTGCGTCCGCATCCCCTTTGCAAATAAGAAGCCACACTGAGATGGCTTTTGGTGAAGGAGGGTGATTGCAATAGTTTTGGTTCATGAAGCTTCAGAGTAGAGGGCATGACTGGAAACCAAGTCAAACAGGTGCTCCCCTTGCAACCCCAGCCCTAATTTAAAGTCAGAGCTCACTGAAACACCCCATTGTCAGCCTAAGCTGAGTCCCCCATTCACAGCTTTCATCAGTACCCTTCATCACAGTTTCTCAGCAGCTTTTCCTCTCTCCTAGCTGGTAATGCTCACAGAACAGTAGACCCAGATGCTTATGGACCAGTCAATAAACACAGATAATTGCTTAAAATGCTTAACTCCATGCAACGGTCCAGACAATTATCTACCTATGTATTTACATCATTCTTATTAACATTATGTCTCATCAGCTCCTATGCATTTTGTACTTTATCCTCTGCAAGTGCCTACCACAACAGAACAAAATATAATGGCAACATTTTTTCCCATTTTTCTTATAAGTAAGTGCCAGGTTCTTCTGATCATCAAAATAGTTTTTATCTTGAAAATGCTACAAAAAACATACTGTCAACAAAAGCAAGTTTGTACTGGAAAGTTTACAAGTTCAACAAAAGTAATTCTGCTGCTTAACAAAACCACGATTGCAAAAGAACTCAAAATATTTATACTGTCATGAGTGTAATTTAAGGATATTTAGCCTTTGCTAAACCTTTTACAGGCAAAATGGTGTTTCACCCTGTCTCTTTTATCAACCTTTAGGCTGCAAAATCTAATAAGGTATTAGCAGTAAAACTGTATTATGAATGCTAAAGTTGCATAACAACACATAGATAAATAATTTCATAGGGACAGCCTTCTGTGACTTTTTTGAGTCATTTATCACAAAAAAATTCATTGTAAGACATAATATGTTCAACATGAGCATATAGGATAACATGGTTTACACCTAGGGTAACATGGTTTACACCATGCAATTCAGTTCCCCGTTAAATTTTATGAACAACAGATGAAATGTCACTATATTACAGTAAATAAATTATTGACAAAATTACTGGCCTTTCATAATTTTGAGTTAACCCAGACTTTGTGCAGCAAGGTAGAGCAATTCCTGTAGTTTGGGGACAAGTATAGAGCATAGACTTCTGCAAATTAAGTTTGTAAGAGTTTAGTCAGGATGAAAACCATGGGAGGATGTTTTGCTTCTATCCAATTTAGAGAGAATTCTGGACAAATACTTGGTAGAGGATTTAATGTCCCCAGAGATGAGAAAACACACTGGGTTTGGGGTACCACAGCTTTTCACATCCCCAATTAGAAAAAGTTCACAGAGATCAAGAAAATACCTATCTTCTGAAATAAATGGTTAAATAAAAGTCAACATTGTGATATATAACTGGAATCTTTTTTAACTTTAGCTTTCCTTTGGGAAACTCTGCTATGTGATCACCAGCAAAATCAACTGACATTTTTTAAAATACAACATAATTTTGAAAATTATTTTCTCAAAAGTTGGAATTTTTTGTATAATCTAAGATAAAATTAAAAACTGAAAGAATAAGGTTAGTGTTGTTGAAATAAAACATTTCTGTCCATTAACTTAAAAAATCCTTTCTTACTGTAGTGTTTCAAATTTCTCACTTCCAATTCAACTCAGAATAAAGCCCAAAAGTCGAAATCTCTCATTCGTGTATGCAACAGAATTCTCTTACTCTTGACAGCTGTAATTCCAGTGCAAACGTTTTTTAAGGGTTTGTGAACTTAAAAGAAGCTAAACACACACCAGGTGTCCACATATCATTTTCCTTAGTTAGAATTTTTTCCTTTACCCATAATACGCCTATTACCCATAAAGGGTAATACGTGCTGTTCTGTTCATGGCCTTATGGACTGAAATTGGAGGTGAAAGTTGTTTTGGGCTAAAGGAGTATATGGCTGATGTATTGCTTCCATTTATTATTTGATCTCATTCTATTGTGTGTTTCCTTATGGCACACTCAATAGGTTTGTAATCATGGGGAACAAGATAGAAAGGGTAGGGCAAGTATTGTATTTCCTGCCTTGGCTGGTGCATAATTTTTATTAGAGCTTATTTTGGATCACAACTTTAAGATAAGGATCCAGCATGAGGGATTAGAGATATGGGGTTCTGGGCTTAAACCTCCAGTTATTTTTTTGTTTCTATGCAAGCAACATAAAGAGTTAATACACTGACCACTTTTTTATAGCTGAAATATTTGAGCTTTTGTTTAAAAAAGAAAATGGGAAATGATACAGTGGTGCTTAAAAAAATTGTTTTTCCAGCTCCTTTGGTACAACAATTGTTTAATATAAACTTACATGACACTGTGAGCTTCCTCTCTGCTAATAGCCCAAATGTTCTTTTTCCAGCAGGAGGAAAATGCCTGTGTCCAGGGTGAGATCACACTGGCTGCCCCAGAATGAGGAGCCCCACTGCTGTGCCAAGGCAGGGCTCAGCAAGCACACCGAGCGCATGTGGAGTTTGGCACGTACAGAGAATGGAGGGAGGGATATGTGCATGTGGGGGGGTCTTTTTTAAAGGAAAAGCCATTTACAGTGTGGCCTGTAAAGGAAAAGAGGATGTGAAGCAGAAAATGAACTGCAGCTCTTTGCTTATAAAGGAGAACAGGGTGCATTTTGCTGGCCCAAAAGCCCTGAGAGCTCAAGCAAAGACAGAGGAATTTGCACCAAAGCAGCTGAGAGGTGGGTAGAGGTTTCATCCAGCTGAGGGCATGGAGAAGAAGTGATCTACAGCTGAAAGCAAGGCAGATAACCAGGGACACAATCCACAACAGGCTCAGGGACCAGCATCCCTGCTCCACTCCAAAGAAACACCATTCCCCTTGCACATCCCCAAGATGTGGACAACCCACCTCTGGCCTTGGGGCTGGGCAAGGCAGAAGGCAGCATACTCTGGCAGCAGATTCCCAGAGCCATGCTTTGATCAAGGTGTCTCTGATGACTTTTGGGAATTAAGCCTGAGGAAGTGCAAGAAAACTTTCAGTACAGCCACACGGCTCTTGAAACAATAGAAACCACTTGAGAAGCTGCAGGTTAGGACAGGCCTGGAGATTTCAGAAGTTTTCAGTAGAATCTTCAACTGCTTCTTGAGTTAGCTTGTTGAAGTGCAGGTCTTGCCAGGCTCATAAAAAGAGTTGAAAGATCGCAGAAAAAGAGCTGAAAAAATCCCTTTCAACTCATAAAAAAAGTTGAAAGATCCCAGAAAAAGGTCTTGCCTAGAAGAGCAGGTTGCATAAACTCAGGTCATCCAGCATCTTCACAGGTTCAACTGCCTGATGTGGAGGGAGACCATAGTTAACTCCTAGCTGTACCCTTTACACACATAACACCAGATGTGTGCAAGAAGAGTGCATAATGGACCCAGACTCGCATAGGCCATGTGATTCTTCAAGCTGTTTGATCCAGGAGTGCAAGTGCAAATGGAAATGTGTAGGACAGGCAGGCTCTTCCTCTGTCTGCTGTCAAGGGGACACTGGCAAGGACCTTGCCTGTAGGGTAGGATACCTTTCCCCACATCAGCAAAACCTTCAGCAGGTCCCTCTGCAAGACCAAGGTGCACAGACCTGAGCTCCTTCTGGGATCAATCCCCCAATTGGGTTCTGCAGAGACCCTCTTTGGCATGGCAAACACTCCCTCCTTCCTCCAACAAGCAGAAGCAGGCAAACAAGCAGTTATCATGCTCAGCAAATGCCCTGCAACACCCTGACATGCCTTCAGTTAACCACTCCCTGGATTTCTCACAGTGGGTGTTATCGAACCGCACAGACATTTGGTATCCATATACTCTGCCTCAGACCTTTTGCTTCAGTAGCCCTT
Source organism: Strigops habroptila (assembly GCF_004027225.2). NCBI lineage: Eukaryota > Metazoa > Chordata > Aves > Psittaciformes > Psittacidae > Strigops > Strigops habroptila. Next base: position 7,802,446 of record NC_044283.2, read on the forward strand.
GGTGGGCCTGTCCAAGAAGACAGGATGGGGTAGATATTGCAACAGTGAAACGGAGGAAAGTGGTGAAGCTTTTCTATGCCAGATGTGCAGCAGTTAATTTGGGATGTCAAGATGCCCACAGTGGCCAGTTCCTGTGTCCTGTCCAACAGGCGATGACATTCTCTGATTGCAAACATGATCCTACGCACCTCAAAGACAATTTTAGTCATGACCTAAATTGTATAAATCTGCTTTCATAAAAGATAAAATCTTCCCTTGTATTTTTTTCCATTGCTCAATTAACTATTGTTTCGCTCAGCACGTTTTAATCATAAGTAAGTTCATTAATAGACGTGCTCTTTGGAGTTATGGGGGACTCTGCGATACGATGACATTAATCTTTCTGAGTACATCATTAATATCGTTTGCCCCTTACAGGCACCCACTATGTCCCCCAGGCAATTACAAAACTTTGTTTCGTGGCACTGAATGAGCTCATCCAGCTAAAATGACTACAATGCGTGTCTGCATAATATTGCTGTTGGTTGCATCCTATTTATTTATACTACTCATCAGCCACTCTTATGGTTTGTGAGCATGCTGGTCCTTTTTGATGGAGAGCCACCAGCTCAGCTGGCTGCTCTCCACCTGGGTCTCAGGAGAGATGTCCTACAGAAGGGTCATGAAAGAAGAAGGAGATCTAGAAATCCCTAAACTGGGAGCTTTTTGACAGTTCTTAAAGTAACTTAGGAGTTCTTTTACAGCTGAAGCCTGATCCTGTTAGAAGGAATCCCATGAATTCAGCAGGCTGGAGTATGTTGCTGAACCTACGACTGGCATTCCTACCAGACTTACTAAGGCAAAATTCCCGATTTCTGGGTGAACAGGCACTTTTATTCCCAGAGCTCGGAAAGGTGAAATTGCAGCATCTCCACACAATGTCTATTAAAGATTCCCAGCACTGGACATATTTGAATATACATCTTTATATTCTCCCTAGAGCCACTTACATCTTCCTACACTGGAGTGAAGATTCAAACTTCCAAAAAAATTGGGTTTACATCTTATTCACCCTACTTTCTCATCAGTAACACAGAGACACTGCTCTTCTCCCTTTTATAAAGCAAGCTGAGAACTATAGATAAAAATCCCTTTGCAGAGGTGAGATATCTCAGTTTTTTCATGAGTGTACTGGATAGCTGCTGTGTGCTTTGAGCAGAGCAGCAAAGTTTGTGGGTTTGCTTTGTTTATTCTGTCCATATTTGGATGGGAAGAGGCATAGGCAGTAGATGAAAGTGGTTCATATAATAAAACTGGGTTTGGATGAAACTCAGCAGTATATTACTGTTTCATTTTAGCACTCCTGAAATAGTAAGGCCTTGTCAAATTCAGTCCTGGGGGAGAAGACCAGGCAGATTTCAGTTTCAACATGTGCCACATAGTTGCACTTTGCCATATTTGCTCACATTATGGCATATGTGTGTGGACGAAGAAGGGAAGAATTTCCCCATTTCTAAGCTGTAAAATGTCTTTCAACACCTCTGTTCTTTTCTGCAATAGCAATGTATCATTACTGGTCACAAAGTGAGGCAATTACATGACTACAGCCACTCTATCTGCAAACATCGTGATACAAAATGTGAATCCAGCTCAAATTTAAGCAGGAGGAATGAATGTTTTGTTCTTAAATTCTCATGCGTATCTCAAAAAACCACCCCAACCAACCCTTTTTGCTACCTCTTTCACTTCCGGCTATGTACAAATTCTTGAATATATGAACAAACCCTTATCATACAGGGATTTTGACCAGGGTTTTGACCAGTGCTCTCACAGGCAAGATGTACTTTGAGGTTGCAAGTTACATGAAAGGAAAGGAAAAGAGGAGGATTTCAGTAACATGGAACTTTGTTGACCCTTGAGAACGAGGAGGAGTGGTCAGATGTTATCCACTAGCTATGGACAGTGCTATTTGCAGCGTTGGCTGTCAGACCTGTCTGATGGGGGAGGTACAGGAGAGGAAGGGGAAGCTGCACCCAGAGATGGCAATGTCTGAAGTTACCTGGAGCCTGAGATCAGGGGAAGAGGCATTGATCAGAAACATCCTTCTGCCCGTTCCTGGCTCAGTCTGGTAGAAGTAGAAGCCACAACCACCCCACCACACATGGATGTTCTTCTGGAGGCCAGAACCTGGACTTTAGCAGTGAGAGCCTGGATGTTGTTCCCGGCTGTGCCACAAGATCCCTTCTGATACAGGAAAATTGTGCCACAAATGTTCCCTCTATAAAGAGGGAATAACATTTCCTTTCTCCCACGTCTGGACTGTCCTGGACTAGTCAACCCTTTGGACAGGGATTTCATCTGGCTGCAGCTTTGCAGATAAGAGCGCACAGTGGGAGCCCTGATCCCAGCCAGGGCCTCCAGGCACAACAATAATAGGAATGATTAGCAGTGGTGCGCGGTCAGGGCAGGCAGCAGCACTGCCTCTTGTCTAGCTCATACCGTGCACATCAGGGCTCCTAAATATCTCTCCTTGTGATACTTACAGAGCAGCCAGAGCTGCAGACTCTGCTGACCCAACATAAGCAGGGGGATGAAGGTTTTCATTGTGCCTCCTTGCTTTTATATGGGCATGCAAGGTTAGGAATATTGGTGAAATAATTCATCAGGTGCATCTCAGGCACAGGCCAGAGCAGACTGTGCTGACTGCAGACCTGTTGCAGAGCAAGCTGCCTCCTGGTTCTCAAACCACATATCTGGTTTAGACCTACTTTCAGTGCCTTTGTCCAAATGTTCCTGCCAAAGTTCGGATCTCTCCTCATATTCCATTCCTCTGCCTGTTCCTGCCTCCTGCTCCCTCTCCCTCCATTTTCCTTCCCACAGCCGTGGGAACAGACTTCATCACTTGAGAAAAATGCCCTGCTCATACCCCCCGCTGTTGAAGCAGACAACAAAAATTAAAGTCTTTTGAGCAGAGAATCCTTGTCAGGACAAGAAATAATACTGACCTCAGCGAGGATGGCATGTATCACCAGAGAGGTGGTTCAGGCTGCGTGCGCTGCAACCAGCTGTCTGCGAGACTACAATACAGTGTGGAATATATGGAATATAATTTCCCTCACCATTTACATTTTATACAATGGCTTTGGACCACACATTATTAAAAAAAAAAATGGAGTCTAGGCACTTGCCTTTCACTAATGGCTTGTACTTCTCTAGCACTGTCTTTTCAGTGCAGAGTGACAGAGTCATTTGTGTCTCTCCCAGAGATTCCCCCTCTCTTCTTCCCTACCCTGCCTGAAATTTCCTACTTTTAAAAAATAATAACACCTCTGTATAACAGTGGGTGGACTGGGCTTACATGGGTGGTCCCTTATAATGGAGATAGAGTATCCGGGAACAATATTTTAATGTGTTTTTCTTCTAATTGAGTTTTTCCAGCATTTGGGATAATTATTTCTACCAATTAGCCCAGTGGTATTGTTAGCTGGAGGCAACGGGTCCTTCTTCGGGCCTCTGACAGAGGTTTACAGTATGCACAATGGTGCACAGTCCAGTTTATGAGAAAAAAATTGCCCCTCTGCTCCCAAAACGATGGGAAAGGACTCCATTGTGAGACAGATATTTCCCATGGAAATTGTCCTGAGAAGCCGCACAAAGGTCCCTGTTTGAGATAAAAGCAAGTGGGTGGAGATTTTAAAATGAAGCTCAGGAAAGAGGGGGTTATTTATCCCTGAAGGGGAGAGTGGCACAGGAGAGGAGAGGCAGCAGTCAGACTTGACAAGGCATGAGATGGCTTTGGTCCTCATAGCCTGCAATGTCCCAGAGAAGATGCTAAGCTCCACTGCTCTGAGCAAGCCTATCCCTAACAATGAAAGAACTGATTAAGATTTAACGACAGTAAATTCATTACGAGTGAATTCGAAGCCTTTCTTTACAAACATAAGAGCTAGACACTTGTTTTTCCTAATAGATGAGAGCTGAAAGATGATGCAGTCATGTAAGTGCCGGAGCAGCGGCTTTGGACACAAGCCTGTAGTGGCTTTGCCTTACGTCATCCCTGAACAGGAAACTTTTAAGCAGTCTGCAGAAGGAAGCTGTTAATGCTGAGGAGAGAGGGCTGGCAAAAAATCAGTGCAAAGACCCTGCGGCTAAAAAGTATAATTGTTATAAAGGTAAAGACTACTGAGGAGTAATGTAGGAGCTGGTTGAAAATAGGCACAACACTGGGGAATTTCAAACCAAGCCTTGCAGGACCAAAAATCTCTGCCTGGGCAAAATTCAGTTAATGAAAGCAGAGGAATTCTTCAAGTCAAAGATGAATGAGAGCTTCACATAACCCAAAATGCAAATGAGCTGGTGATGGTGGCCATAGAAATATGAATTCTTGCCTACATTAAAAAACAAAATCTTCCCAAGTATGTAAAGAAAGTAGGGGGAGTAATGCTCCCCCTATAGAACTTTGTCAATGAAATCCTTTTCATTAGGAAATGCTCATTCCTGGAAAGGAAGTCATTTGTGGAAGCTGAAGAGCATCAGGAGAGACATCTCTGCATTCAAGACAGACCCTGTAGGTTGCTCCATGTTTGTGGCTGAAACACAGTTTACCCTGGGACACCCACGACCTGCTGAAAACCCTTGGTTTGTACACTGTTTCATTGCCATTTCATGTCAACATTTAAAGACCGCCACTGTATCTGTACAAGGCAGAGCTGCTGCATCACCAGTGCGGTCCCAGCATGGGATAGAGCCACAATAGTGCCCAAAGGCCAGTCACAGGCATTACCAGAGCTGCCTGATGGGTAGCAAAGATTTGCCAATTTAGTATCTGCCCCTAAACATGCAATTAAAATCAAATAAAACTCTCAGCAACTTCTATTACTAGTGTAAGAAAAGTGTAAGAGAAAACTGAGAGAAACTTGTTCTGAAATCAAGCCACAGGGGAGATTCTTTCAAATGGGAAACACTTAGTGCTCCTACAGCAGGAAGGTAGGTACAGCACCATGGAATGGGATTTTAAAGAGGACCCCTGTAAAGATAACTCTTTTGATGAGCTTTTAGATGTGTGTTTGTCCCTATCTTCCTCCCTTTCCTTCCCTGCCCAGTAAATTCTCCCTATACTGGGATGGTCTCTGAATTACTGTTAGCAATTTCAGTACTTCAGCAAAAAAGCAGGAAGTCTATTACTAAGATAAAAGTCCCAAACAACCATTTTAGCATGTGCCAGATGCCTTGACAGTGAGTCCTTTACACAACAGATATCTTCATACAGAGCCAGGAAGACTGAAACTTCAACACTTCCATGACTGGGGAGGTGTAGCACAGAGATTTAGACTGATGTCCCTGCAGATTACAATACCAATTCATGAAAACATCAGAAATACAAGTCATCCACACCCATTATCTTTACCATGACACCTTTTTTTACTAAACTTTTCATAATACGTATAAATAAACATCTTTAAGGAACATACCTCTATCTGATATTGTTTTTCCATGGAAGCTATGGCCCCAGTTATTCCAAGGACTGGAAATCCTTTGGGTAGAAATCAGATAATCCATGTGCGTAGACCATTTCTGATGGCTGTCCATCTGACTGAGCTGTTCTGCCAAATCTACAGTGACGGAGACTCTGCAATACCCTTTGTTTATCTTCATTTCATCTGAAACATGAGAAAATAAGGGTGAGCATCTTTAAGGCAGAACTGGAGACAACGGAGGTTTGTTTTCTAACTTGCAAAAATATTGTTTGATCTTTCTTTCACATTGTCACTTATTCTATACATTTCAGACCAGCAGTATCTACTGTTTGGATCTCAGTTTTAACTATCTCGGACCAGTTTGTACCAGCTTTCACAAAAGATGAGCAAGCTTTATGATGGCTCCAGGTGGGAAAAAGTTTTTACTGAGATCAGTCCATAAAAAATTGTGTCTGTTCTAGTAGAGTTTTAGTAAACTTAAAAGATGAAAAGAGATAAAAAACCCACTACAAAATCTTGAAGCAATTCCTTAAAAAGAGAGATCTGTCTCACATTATAAGAAAGTCCCACTGTGATTTTCCACAAACTCCTACAGAGAGTCTTAAAATAGTGAATCAGGCAGTAGTCAACAGGGACACCACGGATCAGACCTAATGTACATCCATGCAAAACATTTTTTAACATGTAAGCCAGCAACAGATGCTTTAGAGAAAACTCATGCAGCTGTGGAATAATCTGCCTGCCAGGACAATTTCATCCTAAATCTTTATACTTGAACACTTAAATCCTGAAGAACGAGGTCTAATACTATTTCCAAGTCTCTGGTTTTGTTAGCTTTAGAGTTATAGTTCTCTCTGCACTTGCTATCAATATAAAACTTCCAATTCCTACTTGAACCTTGCTAAATCCTTAGCTTCAAAGAGGCTTGGTTTCAACAGTCTAACTAGACTTTGCAAGTAAAGGTAAGGAGAAAAAAAACCTTTGCAAGTGCCTTGGATATCAGAACCGGCTCCAGGAGAATAAAACACTGGGAAAGATAAAGAAGTAGTATAACTTCAAAAGGTCAGAGAGCAAATGTCTGAAACAGCTGAAGAAAAGGCATCTCTCACCCCAGAGATTTAAGATAAGTGGCAGAAGAAGAAAATAATTCTAAAGGATACCTGCTCCTGCCATAAAAAAAACAGGTTTTTATTGGTAAATATGCTAACCTGAGGCTGTTTAATATCCCTTTTGCAACAGATGTTGGCTACATTTGCACATAGAAACTCCAGGAAATAGTTGAGGTGGATGCAAAGAGTCATGAATGTAGGTACTTGGAAATACTTTATAAAGCGCCATAGCTTTCCTGCAGGCAGTGGATCTCTGCCAGCTGCACAAGATGAAGATCTGGCCTACTCATTAAAGGTTTCAGATCTTCAAGCAAAGAGGTAGGCATGTGTTCAGAGCTGGGCTCCCTGACCTAAAAACCCAAGGAGAGAGTAGCAGAATGGAACAACACATCTGAAAATCCCCCAGATAACTATAGGTCACAACTCAGAGATTCACTGACAATCACATTTAGGTCTTTTAAAGAAGAAATTGCTCATATTTCTAGAGGGTATACTGGAAAGATCTTAATTTTGAACATCTTTTTAGGAGGCAGAGAAGGGCACTGCTAATGAGATATGGGAGCCCTGCTTCTGCTTAATGTGTGAAATCAATCCTGAATATCTGGGTAAAGCAGAAGCTGGTCTAAGGTAGTTAACTTAGCATCAGACATTATATTTTTAGATTAAAATACATAAAATCATTCATTTCTCATTCTACACAGACATTTCTGGGCAAAAATGTGGAACAAGACCAAAAGAGATCACCCCAAGTTAGGTCAATGCCCCACCTAGTCTTATCCTCACCAGCCTTAGGGAAAAGAAACAGTGCACGTACAGGTCAAGCATTTCTATGATGTACCTTCCCAAAGTGCAGTCATCCAGGGATTTACTAAGCTGAAAGAACATTGCATTTAATAACTGTTCATGGACTCTTCCTCCTTGAAAGTGCCTTTTTGAACTCGTTTATAATTTTGGCCTCCACATCATCCCTAGCAATGATTTCCACAATTCCACTGGGTGAAAAATTAGTACTTTGGTATAATTTATTTTTAAACCTAATAGTTTGACTGGGCTCATTTGACTTTTTGGGTTATATTCACCTTCTCCACACTGTGGAGGATTCTATGTGTCTCCACTGCACTGCCTTCAGCCACCACACTTCTAAGATAAAGGGTCACAGCCTATGCGTGAAAGTTGCTCTGTTCTTCTCTGTCTTTTTTGCTTTTTTTTTGTGCCAGTCTCCTACATCTTTCGGAACAGAAGGATGACTGGGATTACATTTCATATCCAAAATAGAAAAGGACCTACCATTGTGTATATGTTCTTTCTTTTCCCCAGAAAAGCACATTCTAAAACAAGATAATACAAGATTTGCCAAGATCTGTGTAAAGCTTCATTGATTTTATTGTTTCTCCTCATGCTCTCACCACACTAAACCAGTTCTGCAGGACTATATCCTTAGATCCTATAGATTTGGCTCTTTTTCCATAAACTTCAAAGCAAAGACCTTGCTTACTTTCGCACGCCTTTTTGCTTTTGCACTTGAGTTGTATAATTGTTAATCCAAAACATCCTGCCTCAGCGATGCCAAGCACTTGAAAATTAAAATACATCAAAATTTGAAAAGTTATTCAAGTCACCCCAAAAATAGTTGGCCTGCCATTTTCCACCTGATATAGTTTAGTGTTGCAGTGAACATTTGGTGTGTCTCTGGATAATCCCTTGCTCTGGTAGGTGTGTGTGCTCTTGTCTTGGGCTCTACAGCTAACACCAGAGCTGACTGCAACATGAGCTAAAGCTTCCAGGAAATCAGCTTTCTGGAGTCACTGTTGAAACAAGATCAGCCAGGAAAGATGCCACAGAGGTACAGATTTCACAACATTTCTTCACTCACCTCAACTGAAGATCATGTTGGCTCTGAGTTAGCTCATTCATAGCCCACTTTGTTTCTCCTTGTCTTGTTGCTTTGGGTTTGAGGGTGTAAAGTTTCATGATGCGTGTGGGACCCACAGCCTTGCTGCTTCCTGCCGATCCATCTACCCTTCCTCCCTGCCTGCATCCTTCTGGGAATCATGCAGGTTGTTCTGGCCAGGTGACTATAGTTGTGTCATGAGGCACTGAGGAAGGATGTAGCCGCCTCCCCAGGAGATGTTCCCAAACAGGGAACACAACAATGTCCGTTGCCGGACACCTCACAGCTGCTGTAGAGTGGTGAAGATAATTCACATAACCAAAGGTTTGAAGTGTCAACTGTTTTCACATGACAAAAAGGATGGTCTACATTTGTCCTGGTACTTTTTATGTGCCCAGTCCCAGAGACTGTGGCGTGAATCCTAGGGGATACTTAGAACCACCTCGCTGTTCAGAATAATAGTTAAGAATTAATGGCTTCCAGCATCTGAAGGGGGCCTACAAGGATGCTGGAGAAGGACTCTTCATCAGGGACTGTAGCAATAGGACAAGGTGTAATGGGTTTAAACTGAAACAGGGGAAATTCAGGTTAGACATAAGGAAGAAGTTCTTTACTGTGAGGGTCGTGAGGCGCTGGAACAGGTTGCCCAAAGAAGTGGCAAAAGCTCCATCTCTGCCAGCGTTCAAGGCCAGGTTGGACAGAGCCTTGGGTGACATGGTCTAGTGTAAGGTGTCCCTGCTCATGGCAGGGGGTTGGAACTAGATGATTTTAAGGTCCTTTCCAACCCAAATCATTCTATGATTCTATGATTTACCAACATGTAGATTTGCCATGTCCAGCACACATGGCAACTGGCAACCTTCAATTCATGCAGGATTGGACCTGTTTAATCCATTAATCCTCACAACATGTTCAAGCAGCCAGGTTTTATTGTCCTTATTTTGTAGAAGAGAAGAGCTCAGGCAGCAAAGTTGGGTGACTTGTCTTTTGCCACAAAGGGGATTTCTCCCTTAGCTCCTATTACTGGTGCCAAAGATCCTACCTTTTCTAAAATAAAGGGCTTAATTGGAAGCCAGCTGAAAGAAGGGCTGCCTTTGGATCAGTCTGGGTTCAGGAAAGGGGGATTTAGACCACAGGCTGCCCTGGGATGCCTTTCCCTGCACCTCTCACATGACAATCAGTTCTCATGCTCACACCCTTGTTTCATGTCTTTCAGGCAGATTGAACTCTCCCTAAGTAATTCCTGGATTAAAAGTACAGGCTCATGCTCATCCAGTGCTAAACACCTCTTGTTTCTGCTGCAGGAGGAATGAAGCACGCTCAGCTCAATAAACTGCATAACAACTTAGAATTATCCAAAAATAGGCCAGGTGTTATGAGAACCAGCATTTCCTGAAGCCAAACTGCATGTGTTTGCTACAGAACACCTTTCTTTATAATACCCAGTGCTGCAGGGGCTTTCTTTCTTTAAGAAAAACTTCTCTTTCCAGAAAATTATAGATCAAGATCAATAACAAAGCATTAAACATGGATCACGGTAACAAGAAACCAATGGAAGTTTATGACCAATCAATCCACTTCACTCTGCCAGAGCAATAAACCACCACTGCAGTTAGAAATTGTTGAGCTGAGTTTGCAGTTTAAAATGTCATCCAAAATCAATTGCCCTCCCAATTAGACCATTAGTTGTCAACAACTTAGTTAAATAATAAGCCAGTGGTACACATTTGCTGGGGAGCAGAGTCAAGCTTGAGCTGTTTCCCTGGCTACTTGAGCTGAATTCGCGTCTGTTATCATTAACATGAAAGTGGGTAGGAAAGAAAAAGCCACGCTGGAAATGAAATCAAGTTCTCCTCCCACTGCCTGAAGCACATAAATCTTCTAAGTTAATGGTGCCATAGAATAGGTCTGATTGACTTCAGTGGGGGTCAGGGATGCACAAGGAATGTGGGGTCAAGCCCCATGTACCACTGACCTTTCAGAGGAGGTGTGTGTTATTGCAGCCTCCACCAAATCCACAGCTCAGTGCCCACCTAATGTCATTAGTATCTCTCTATACACACAGCACTGATGACCCCTGCAGACCCTCTGCTTTGTTTTGTCTGTGCGAGCAGCAGTGGGAGGAATTGTGCTGTTAAGTAAGGCCCAAAGATATGTGAAACTCAACTCCTGCCCTTGGCCTTTGGGGTCAGTGGTCACTAGGCATCACTGTGGAGATGGCTCCTTACCTGAGGTCAGCTCCATCCTTTCTCTCCATGGGACAGAGTTAGAGACACTGCACAGGAGGGGAAAGATGAGACTTGTGAAATAGGGCCCAGCAGTAGAGGAGGAGAGTATCTGGGATACACCAACCATGGGACAATAGGCCACTACTAAGCATGGCTCACACCAGAGAGTGTCCTGGGCACCTCCCTGATATGTTAATGCCAGTGCTACATCATTTTGGTACAGCTTGGCACGTGGTTGCCATCTCAGTGTAGTAGTGGTGGTGTATTACCCACTGCTAGTGACGATAGGCACTGCAATAGCCTGATGTAGTTGACATCACCTCATTTCTTCCAGCGGGATCAACCGGAGTCAGGATCTTAGCAGAAGGCAAACTTTAAAAATTAAAGCTAATAAATAAATACAACCAGCAAGCCTGACAGCATTTATTCTCTTCTCACACCAATTTTATACTGTTGACTCTCCAGAGATGTCAGTGACATATTTCCTGGGTTTGCAACAACATCAACAACTACATCAAGCATATTGCACTCACTATCTCTTGCATCTGACAGCACTGTTGCTCAAGACAGAGGACATGGGCCTGCTTCTTTCAGGATTGGCACCCCTATTGCTGAGCACAAGGCAATAGGTGATCAGGTTGCTGTATTCAGATACACAAAGCACTCACCTCTGCAATTCAAACAGCAGTGGTACACCTGGACAGCAAGAAATTAGGCTGGGAACAGAAACATAGGAATCAAGAAAATTTATCTAAAGCCACTCTTCCTAAGCTAGTTTATTTTGGCTCCTGGTAGCATTTTGCTGGTGTCTAAGCAGGTAATTCTGCCATGCTGGAGCTACCCTTTGGTTAACACGTTCAAGAGCATCATGAAGGCAGCCACTATTAAAGAAACAAAGGAAGACCTGAATGTGATGACTAGAACAGTAGTCATCACATTCAGATGTGATTCAGAACTAGAAAAATAGTGTCATGTCACTATTTTTATTATTTTTTAGCACCTTCGTCTATTTTTTCATGACAGGACAAAGTAAGTCAATGCCACAGCATAGCTACTTTCACCTAGAGATTTGAAAGCTGGGACCAGCAGATCTCTCAATAGCCTTGCTTTTGCCACCATGTTATATGCCTAAAAAACAAGTGGGCATAAAACCATCACATCAACATTATTGAAAGCTCAGCCCTACCCTTGCACTGTTCTTTCCTCTGAAGCACATCCTGTGTGCAGTTATTTATATTTCTTCATGCTGTCCTTTCTGGCAGGCTGTTCTACTTAACACCCCCAAGAGGAGAATTCCCAGCAGGACCTCTCCACAGAAACACTGCTTTTAACCTACCATTATAATGACCATAATTTAGTGCCATTGTATTTCTAGAGTGTCACGTCCCCCCCAAATGTTAAACATTAACCTTGGGCCCACTATTGACTGCTGAAGGCATCTGCTGCAATCATATGGGGAAATATTGGGCATTATTTGGCTCTTCAGGAGATGAAGGCATACAGAGGTCTATGATGTGCTGTTTTCAGGGAAGAGCAGAAAATACCTGTGCAGAGCCAGTTTTAAAATCAGTCTTTAAATTGGGCTTTCATAAATTCTGCTTCCAAAGGTTGGTCCAGTAAAGCACTAAATCTTTCCACAGCCCTAGCATTCAGAAGGCACAGAGGTTTCCTTGATGATCAACCTTGTTAGCTCCAAGGATCTATTCTTTTGGAGCCCTCATTGTGTGGCAAGAAGAAAGAAGAAATGAGTTCTTGGAAGTAAAGACCCTCCTTCTGTTCAGGTTTGAATAACGAAAGGGTCACCGCCCCTGAAGGCTTGCCTCTCTCTTTTCCTTCTCTTAGACCACATAAATAGAAGAGTAACACCAGCCCATAAACTGAATACATCAGGTTCTGATCAGTACCCCAAAGCTTTTGCAACACATGAAACTCATCGATGCTGTCACGTGCACAGGGTGTCACGTGCATGTTAATCCTACGCAGGATTGAATGTGCAGATTCTTGTCTGTCTGTGGCGTGTATCTCCTGTTGCATAACCCCTGAACAACACTCTGCCCTTGGAATGAAAATCTGAGAATGTTCTGAACTTCTCTTAACCTGCAAATGGAAGGCTGGTGGTAGGATTAGCAGGTACTGATGGAAGAAGTACTAGGAAGCAGGAATCCTAAACCCCATCTCCTTTTCCTTTGTCTTCAAAGGCCCTGACAGGTCTCCCTCTTCCCTGTTTCTTCTCATCCAAACTTAACCAGCAAAATCCTTCCCACCAAGTCATCCATTACTTTAAGCCTTATTTTACTTTTTCAGTGTTTTGAAACAGCAAGATAAATCTGATTGACCCATCCTCCTCTGCTCTCTCATACAGCTCACAGTAGCAGACTGGAAGCATCCCACGAGATGGTCTTTCATGTGAATGCATCCAGCAGCTTGTACACAGGGACAGCCATTCCTATTAATTGCACATGGGGGCATCTAAAAATCCAGTGATGTTCCTGTTTGCAGACACATAGCAGACCCAAATAGTTTACAGTCAAAGCAGATGAAATCGCATTGTTCCCTGATGTAATATGGGATGTTAATTATTCCACTTTTCCAACAAAGAGCAATGTGGTTGTTACATTTACCTAAAGCCATGTGGGAAGCTGTGACAGAGCCATTGGTTAAACTTAGGTGGCTTTGGTTCCTGTCCACACCTATTTACACAAGCATTTCTCAGGGATGGCATTGCATCAAAAGCCTTAAATACACCCAGACCTGTACACCTTAAGATGTGTGGCTGTGTTGCCTGCCTCTCTGAGCCTACCCTCTTACAGACAAATGCAAGATCAGTTGGGTAATATTTGCTTCTCAGCAAATCTAACTAGCTTGTTTCTTATCACTGCATTGATGTCTAGGTATGTACAGTTTGATTATTTTTCATCCCAGTGCCTTTCAGCTCAAAGCTCTATTCAACCTGGCCTTGAACACTGCCAGTGATGGGGCAGACACAGCTTCTCTGGGCAACTGTGCTGGGGCCTCACCATCCTCACAGTAAAGAATCACCTCCCTCAACCAGCTGGTCACGCTGCTTTTGATGCAGCCCAGGATATGGTTGGCTTTCTGGGCTGTGAGCACATACTGCTGGGTCATGTTGAGCTTCTTGTCAACCAACACCCTCAAGTCCTTCTCCTCAGGGCTATTTTCAATCCAGTCTCTGCCCAGCCTGTAGCTGTGCCTGGGATTGCCCTGACCCAGGTGTAGGATCTTGCACTTGGCTTGGTTGAACTTCACGAGTCAAGTGTGTCAAGGTCCCTCTGGATCCCATGCCTTTCCTCCAACATGTTGACTGCACCACAGAGCTTGGTGTCAGCAGCAGACTTGCTGGGGGTGCATCAATCCCACTGTCCATGTCATCCACAAAGATATTGAACAGTCCTGGTCCCAAAACCAACTCCTAATGAATGCCACTCATCACTGGTCTCTTTCTTTTGTACTCTCTGGTGAATAGATACAGTTTAACCATGTTCTCCCTTGTCTGTTCTTTTCCTCTTCTGCTTTGTGTCTTGCCGTCTTTATATCACAGTGAAGTGGTTTTTTTGTTGAAGAAAACTGAAGAGAAAGGCATTAAATATGTCAGCCTTCTCTAGGTCATCTGTACCTCTCCTGTTCCTCATTAGGTAATGCACTTCTGCCTGCTGCTGTCTTTCTCTTACTTTGCTGTATTTATAGCACCTTTCTCCTTGTTTCCTAACACTCCTCAGTGGTTGTAATTCATTTAGCACAGCAACCTTTCTGCCCTACATGCTTATTTTATTCCTTGATCTCATCCTCAGTAATGTGACCTCATTCTCCTTTTTAAAATGATTCTTCTGGGACTCTCCTATCCTTGCCCTACCCTCTGGATATCCGCAGTGGGTAAAGGTGGATCTTCCACTGTAAGCGATGCAGCCTGGCTCAGGTGTTTATTGCTCAAGAAGGGAGCTGCAGATCCTCACCTCTGGCCATGCTAAGCAAACCTGCCAAGATGTGGGACCTCTCTCAAACAGCAAGCCTTTATCAACCACACAGCATTTCAGTTACTCCCAATCCTTCCAACACCCACAGACAGGGGTACGGCCCATATCAGGGATATGCCAGATGAAATCCACTTATCTGCACCCCATGCCACTGACATGCTGTGACAGCAATGAGTGGGGAATGGTGATCCTCAACCTCATGCCCTATTTCCACCAGCATCCAGAGACAGGGCACTACAGAAATTTCTCTGCCCCAGTTAAGTGAGGGAAAGCCACAGTAATCTTCACCCAGTTCTCAAATCCTGCTGGAGAACTTAGTGTCAGCTAGAGACTTACTTGGTTTTCTTCTGCAGCAGGGATCAGCATTTGCTTGTGCAGATCCACTGTGGCAAAGTTAAAAGGATGCAGGTCTGCCTTGCTCTGCTCTTCCTCCCTGTTGCACACAGGAGCCAATACTTCCCAAAGCCATCTCTGTAAAGTCTGCAGGGAATTAACATGACACTGACAAAAGTAGAGCTGTAAAAAATGTTTGTATTTTTAAAACATATATCTCCTTTGTCAAAAACATCTGGCATAAAGAGCAAAAGCTAACACTGTCCCACAATAAGGGTAACTCAAACAGATATACTGTGACATTCATGTGGTGAGTCTGCCCTGCTGGTCTCTGTGCATGCTGCAGAAGGAGGATGTCTAAGCAAGAGAGGTTCACCCACGTTTGACTTCCCAAAGGCACAAGTGGGCTGCAACCTTACCTGTTCCCTCTGTGATGCTCAGCAACGCAGCTCCCACGCTCAAGTCACTGCAGTGCTTTGCTGTACCCAGCAGCAGGATGAAATGCCTCCTGAGCAATGGTGGGCTCTAGCCCCGCTTCATGTAACATCACCAGAGGCAGCCCTAGGAACCACTGGTAAGGGAACTATTAAAAACAGTCTAAAAATGCAAAGAGCTGATCACAGCCTCAGTCCAGGTAGGATACCAAAGAGAGCCGATTGCAAGCCTCCAAATAGGACACCAAGGACTTCCTCTGTCCAGTTTGGGCTTGGTGAAAACTAGAGTGATTCTGCTAAGACTAGACTTGGTCTCACCAGGTAGCTTTCCTCCTTAGCATAAGATGTCAAATAATATGCAAAATGCTTGCAATTGTATCAATACATGTTGGCTTTAATGGCTAAGCATGGTTTTGTGGCAAGTACCTTAATCCCAGCATGTGCCTCCTCAAAAATCTTCCCTCTTTGAGGCTGCAAGGACTTGGCACTCAGAAGCCGAGGGAAGGGAAAGTTGTTGGGATTTGTGAACCAGCAGCCCAGGGTGTTTTATTTCAGTGCACCTGGAGGCAAACAGCTCCAGAGAGCGTTGCCTCCATCATTAGAGACAACAGTTAACACAGGGCTGAGAACAGAAATTAACAATACTCATGAATTCCTCTTCCAAACTTCCTAGCTGAAAACCTGATTAAATGATGTTATAAAAATGCATTTTTAACATCTATAATACTCACATATATATCTGACTATTGTGGTGTCCCAGAGTATCATTTATAATATCACAGAAGCACTCTCCTGCTGAGATGGCCCCGAACGATCTCAAACCTCTCTTTATCCAGGAAAGGTGGTTTGGTTGGGGTATTTTTGCCTTAATTCTTTAAATTCAGGTAAACCCCGAGGAGTTTCCCAAAGCCAGCCTAGAGCCTGGGTAGGAGATCAGCAGGGCTGGTTTGTTTTTCCACCCACAGCTGATCCAGGCCTTCATTGCTGCCTATCTCATCCCATGCGACCTCAGGTGAACCATCATGGCCCCAGCCGTATCAGGTTGTGTGAATGCAATCTAAATTCAGCAAGCAGCCCTAATTAATGCTCCTTATGTTTGTTTGACTCACCGAAGATACGTGCCGACCTAAGTAGTAAATCTCATCGTTGCATAGGAACTACAGAGATCAGTTCATTTCCAAATGTGTCCTGGATAGAGCCCAAGATCTCTAATGCTGTGGGGAAAACACATATTGAGTGTCAAATGAAAGCAACAGCAGCTCTGCAACAAATGGCAACTTCCTCCTGGAAGAGTCAAAGATGGCTGTAGCTGCTGATGCTTTTAAATGTACTTTCAGAGTATTAATAGAGCTGATTTAAAATAGCTCCTCTCACTCCGGTTCCTGCTTTAACTCATACCCAACTGCTAAACATACTGTGGCTGCTCCTGCTAATACGCTCCCTGACAAATCACAGCCATGCGTAGGTTTCCTTTCAGTATTTCCAACTTACTCTTTAATGGGAGACAAATGTGTCTTATTTGCTGACTGCTTAATGAGTCTTAGGGAATTTCCAGGCATGCAATGAGATGGTGCTTATTAGAGCTGCTTGCAAATTGGTTTATTTGCTTAATTCTGTGCCCATAGGATATTCACTGGCACTTAGATGCTGCACTGGCTGGTGCAACACTAACATGTAGATCAGTTTATTAGATAAAAAAATAGAAACTTCAGTGGGAGTATTCCCATTTGCACTTGACAGGAGTCAGAAACCAGCCTATCAAACTGGCAAGATGTACACGTAAACAGTTGCTTTACTCATGTAGTTGTAGGATAGCTATTGCTGTCTGGCTTCCCACTGTAAACATCCTGTATAAACACATTAAGTACCTGATCCTGGCAACTTCAGGACTGTTTAATTTCATGCACCTAGGATTTACTATTGCTAATACAGAGGTACTCTTTGTTTTGGTGGCCATGCAAAGGAAAGATGTCTCTTTGTGCATCTGTACATGCATTTTGGAGTTGGATGGATGAATTGTCTTGTTTTCTTCTAGGGTAACAACTCCATCAGGAAACACTTCCAGGTGCAGGTTTCCTGACATAAACATTTATACTATCACTGCCTTTCCACCTGCTCTCAGCCTCTGGGCTGGATGTGAGAAGTATGGATTAAGGGCTAGGGACAAGGGAAAATGCAGCAGGGAAAAAATTTGAGAGTGGAGCCTGGGGCAAGCGTACTTGGGGAATGAGAATGGCTGGAGGAGATGAGGGAGGGCAAAGGATGGAGTCATGGGCAGGGGTGGGGGAATTGTAAAAATATAACGTATAAGATACAATTTTGGCTAGGATGCGTGCATTTTTTCACTGGCAAATCTATTAGTGTCCTTCACAAAGGGGTTTGTTGGGTGCTGGACTGATATGCGGGTACGTGGCTGCAAAGAACCTTCAGCAACAAAAAGCCAGATGCGGTGAGTTTGATCAGAGTCGGATGGAGTTTGGGGGAATAAAACATCCCAAAATAGGTGGTCATTGGAATAGAAACAAAAAGAGAAATTGTACATTGACCCTGAACTCATCTGACTGAAGAAAAAAGAATAAATCCCTCATTTTTCCAGCATAAAAACCTATGCAGTTTTCTAGGGACTAAGAGGCCTTAGATCTTACTGTTTTGTCTTTCTTATTGCTAGTAGGGCATTCAGCCTTAAGAAAACCATTAAGAATATGTTTTCTCAGGGTATCATAGGCTTTTTACTATTCAACAACAGGGGAAAAAAATGAATTAATATTCTGTTGGTTTCACAAACTGAGTGAGAAGGCTTCAGGATTTTCCTCTCTTAGAAAAGTTTTACTTTGCAGGTCTCAACTGCACCCAAATTAGCCACATTTACTGGGGAATAGCCCTGTTACTGTTTAGCATGTATGTGAAATATACAGGCATGCCAGATGAAAACCAGCGGTATGAAATCAGTGTAGCAAGAGAAAAAGGCAAGGATTGGATCTGACCCTCTGGGGCTGGCTGCCGGCAAGCCTGCAGCGTGTGTGCTCTCCACTTTACACCCAGTGCCCTTGATTTCTCCGGCTGTTTTGAAAGACAAAAAGAAAGTTGGTAATCATACACCGACAGATGGTTCCTTGGTTAGTTACTCTTTATTTAGAGGGAAGCAACTGCGGTTCATCAGCTTTTCCTTTTTTTTTTATAGCTACCTCATGGTGAACTTTCAACTCCAAATCTATTTCTAAGAAGAATTGTGTGGCAAATGCCTATTAATAACAAACCTTGCGCTCACTGGAAGCTTCCTTTTTCGATGTTCATATTCCATTCTTTGAAATGTTTTCACCCGATTTCATTTCATTTTTTTAATGACAGAGCTGTCTAGAAAGTTTTCCAGTGAATGCCATATTAAATATATTGCTTTCATGCCTATAATTAGAACTTAGATGTTTCTGTATTATTTTTGGACTTGCTTTCCTTACCTTAATTGCAAATTGATAGGTAATGAGCTGCTTGGTTTTTATTTTGAACCTAAACACTATTGATTGATCAATTTGGAGCAAACACTGTGCTTGTAGCACCTCTCTATGCATATTAGAGTTAAGCTGTATGTGTGAATAGTCCTTTTGCATGGTATTTTGCAGAATTCAATATACACTTAGAGTTAAGAATGTCTCTAAATAACTTTACTTGATGGAAGCCTGAACCAAAAATTTGGAACCATTGGCTTAAAGTTGAAGAGTGGGTCTCTACAATAAATAGAGAAATCTCATGGCTAGGGGTTCATTTTCCTTTTGACCCTGTTGGGCTGATGTAGGTATTTGTTGTACATCTTAGATCCAAGTGAACAGCAATTTCTCCAAGATTCCCTAATTGACGGAAAAATTTGTAAAATTCCAACCAAACGACGAGAGACTCTTTGGGAGCCTTTGTTTCATGTTTCCTGCCTGAGCAGACATCAGTACAGGCCTGCATCAGAATTAGTGAGTGCAAACAAACTTGCACATGAAGCAGTGGCCAAGTTTTCTTTTACAAACATGAGGGAGACTTAAATATTTTTTTAAGCAACACAAACTCAACATATCAGAACTACTTTTTTCAGCTATTTAAGTGGGTTGAAGAAAAAAAGTTGCTATCTTTTAAAAATATATTTAAAAGAATATTCTAGATTTGCAAAACAGAAGGGGGCCATGTCTATACTTAGTTACCATAGAGAACTTCAAGTAGCTGAGCTTATTCATTTTCGAAGAATTCCTCTGAATCTTGCAAGCAAAAATATCAGGGAACTCAAAGAGTCAATTTAATATCTTTAATTCTGAAAGAATCTGATCCAAGCCTGCTCCAAATTATTTTCTATTTGGAGCTTACGTTTTGGGTTACTCCATTACAAATCTGTCAAATACAAATTTACCTCAAAACCAGACCCTAGCTGGAGGGATCAGAGCAGAATTCAATACCATTTCCAGGTCACTCAGCGCTATGCAAGTTCAACTTTTTGGAATTCCTCACTTTTTCTCAGGTTATTACCACTACCAAATATCTGCCTCAAGGTTCATTCTGCAACAGGGAAAATGAGAGGAAGAGTCCTCTTTTCACAGGAGTCTTATGCATATACCACATTGATGGCCTTCTAGCCAAAAAATGTGTATAGTGATTTCCTGTGAAGAATGGCATAGTCTTAGTAGATGGGATCACTGACATGAACAACTCACACCTTTGCAAACCATTGTCTACCTTGACACCCCTTTGCAAAAAACTCTCTCCTTACCAATGATACTCAGTAGACAACTGGGCATTTCTTCTGTTGTTTTATCCTCAGTTACCTGCCTGGACTTGAGTTTGCCCAAGTGCTACTGAAAGACATTAGGATGATGTCACATTTTCACATTGAGAAAGAAGATGCCACAAGAAGATGCAATGGGAGATCCTTTAGCCAAATCTATCCAAGGGCCTGGACCAACTACTTCAAGGATTTGTGTGCATCTTCCTTGCAGGAGAGCTCAAGATAGCCAGGACTGTTGTGCTGACCTTCTCCAACTTCTTGTCATGAGAAACGGGCATGTCCCCAGTGCTCAGTCCACCCAACTTGCCCTGCAGGCACCTTCCTCCCTCTCCCTGAATCCATGGATCCTCTTCCTCCCCTCCTTCTCCTCCTCTTCCTCTCTTTGGCCCTGATCTGAAACCCCCACAGGTCACACAGTGGGCAATGAGATTAAGACCCAGATTTGTAAAGATGATGCCTTTTTAGACAGCTTAATAGGCCAGATGCTCAGCCGAGGATCAGGCCATCTGTCCACTCAAGCCCTACCTGTACCAAACAGGTTATTGCCAGCAGAACTGTTAAGAGAAAGAGGGAAACAGCTTTGGACTGCAAACCCAAAATCTAGCTGCACAGGGACTAGAAGGACCTCATGACACTAGCCATGGGGAAGAGAAAATAGGACATGATGTTCGTGACAGACATAGGCATTAGTAAGAGGGAGACAATCCCAAGTGCATGCACAGTGAAGGACTTCTTTGCCTTTTCAGCAGATATAAAGGAGCCCAAGAGTCAGCAAAAAACATAATTATACTAAGTTTAAAACTCTTTACACTGCCAAAGTAGTGTGAACTGAGCCCTCCTACAAACGAGAGCCAGGCCCGGTCTTCAAAGCCAGCTGCTCCTTTAGTGCAGTGATCTGTCTCCATACTCGCTGATAAGCAGTCTATGCCCCGTGACTTATAATAAAAGGGAACGATGGTCCCTGAACAAACCCAGAGAAGAGGTATTGATTTGCAAATAGTTTAAAAGAATATTCAAGGGTCATGAGCTGACCCTTTTTCAGCTCTGACATTTTATATCAGGGAGGATCCTATTGAGATGGGAATTCATATCCTAGACATTGTTTTGTCCTGTTTCATAAATAAATTGAATAGCTTAATTGATTGACACCCACTGCACTTTCCCAGCTTCCTCAGGCTCAAAAGTACACTGCTGTTTTCTGCCATAAGTAATATGAACTTTCAATCAGCTGCCAGGCACAAAAAGGGATGGAAAATTCTTCATACAATAGCTGCAATCTGGCATACGAGGCACTGCAGGTCTAAAGAGGAGAGCAGTATTTGATATCACCAGGTATTCATTTTTTTCCTGTGGCAGCAGTAGCATTTTCCTACCCAAATGACCTAAATTCTAAACAAGAAATACCCCAGGGCCCCTGCAAGGAGGAAGACCAGTTTGTTTCAGTATTTATGCGTCCAGGGTTTAGGAAACTGGTTTGCAATCCTGTGAACGCAACATGGGAAGGACATGCTGGACCACCAAATTCAGTCCCTTGGAGGTGCTAGTACAGCATCTCTTCATCCCTCCTGGACTCTGATCCAACTCCATCTCAACCCAAGAGACATTATTTGCCCCCAGTCTCCCCATTTGCCCCAAGATTTCTATCTGATGGTTACAAACCTTCTCCTAATTTTCAGTCCATGCTTATTTGTGATTAATTGAGATCAATCTCTTCTCATGGCAGGTTTATTCTTTTCTTAAATGGCTCTTTTCCTCCCTGGATATTTAGCCCCCTGATGGATTTAGTGTTCAGCTCTCCTCCTCAGCCTTGATTTCACGAAGGGAAATAAATAAATGAGCCATGCACTTTGAATCTCCACTTTTTAAGACAATTTAATGGCCTTGAAAGTAATTCTAGTAACTTTTGGTGAGCTTTTGGTAAGCTTATAGCCCACACTTTCAAAAAGTGAGTTTGAAAGTGCTGAGGACTTCCTCTTGGGGAAGAAAAGTGTGGGTGTAAGCACTTACCTTCAGTTGCCCAAGCTGGAAAACTTCAGCTTCTAACCTCTGCATGCTTTAATTTCCTCATCTGTAAAACAGAAAGGACAGTACAGACCTCAAAGGGGAGTAATTAATGTTTCTAAAGTGCTCTGAGATCTTCAGGTGAAAGGTTCAATTCTAAATGTGAAGCTCTTTCGTCTGTTATTCCTTACATGTTACTTCTTAAGGACTGCAAACCCTGGAGGGGGGGCACTGAGCCAGACTAAAGCCAAGGAAAGGCTTCTCCATTTATTACAGTGGGAAACTTATGCAAAAAGTTCCATAAAGAGTGACAGGCAGCAGTTGCTAAGACGGAGCAATAAACACTGGGAGAGAAAGAATACTGCCTGAAACTGTTGCAAAACCAATTGCTAAGATCAGTACTACTTTAGAAGAAGCAACAAACAGTTAAATCTATTTTTCTTGCTTTGCTGCAGAAGAAATCTCTCCAAGGATGACCACCATATGCATCCTCATCTGTAATTAATAAATATTTGGAAGGACACTTTCCCACTCAACATATGAAATTATAGATGATCCCTTAATTCCCCAGACATTTGCAAGCCTTGTCTTGTCAGAATTGAATTTACTACAGCTGATTACCCTGAGAATGCACTGACCTTCTTAGCTCCTGCTGTGGTCTTTATTTTTTCCATGGCAGATAATATGGGGACCAGAAACTGGGGACTTGGTAGTAGGGATTATGTGATACTAATGAGACAAAGCTTATTGTTGATGTTAACTGTTATTACCACTAAAAAAAGTGCACAACTCCAGACAGATGGACTTCACTTTGTTACATCAGGAGGGAGTGAATGCATTTTGACAGTAGCAGCATCTATTTAAAATCTGGATCACATCTGGTGCCTCTCTGAAGCAGACCATATCTGATCAATCAGAATTATGGCTCTTCAGTCTCCAGACGAGGTAGAAGAAATTCATTATCTGTTTTGAAGCCTGCTTCTCTTTCATCTATTAAAAAATGAAATAAGATTCGTTGTCACTGGATCCATTTAGCTACTGAAAGAATAAAAAAACCCAAGGACAGTAATTAAACTAGCAGGCTCCACATCTGAAGACATGATTAATTCTTTGAAACACTGCGCATGTAGGTGCTTGGCTCATGCTAGACTTCAGTCAAGAGTTTCATAGCTGATGAAATATATAGCCTAGTACTTATCTCCATTTCTGGTTAACTCATAAACTCCTGGAAACACCCACATGAATTTCTTCAAACTCTAGCAGAGGTCAATATTTGTCTTTCAGGCACATTTAGCCCCTGTGCTGGGCATGCTTCTTGGGACATACCACCTCGAGGACAGCAATGTCTCCATTGGGCCTCCTACTTCTATGATTCTATGTCCTTGCTCTCCTGTGCATCTCCAGTTTTGAATGCTGAAAATGGACACTGAAATGCTAGGATTTCTTCCATGTGAAGTCTGCTGAACCGAAAAAAGATGATGGTTTACAAATAACTAAAAGCAGAATGCAGAAAGATGTGCCCCGTTTGGACTACTTGAATTTCTTAATACATTTTTTCTGATTACAGAGAGAGCTTTTGCTTGCCTTTGCTGATGAGTACAGAAGTCACATCAACTATAACAGCCTATGAAATTCTTGTCATTGCTTCCCTCTTTACAATGTGTTTTGTTTGAGGTCTGCAAGAGTGCACTTCAGAAGGCAGCATTCTGAAAGCAACGGACTTTTATTTCCCTCATTCACAGCTTTTAAAACAAAACTTAAATTATAAGGAATTTTATAGGTGTTATAGCTAAAGCTGATCAAAATGGTATTTTGGGGATGAGGAAACACAGGGTTTAGGTTCAAAACTATAAACTTTGAAAAACAATTTAAAATGCTCATCAATGTTCATGAAATATTCCTCTAAGTTCATTGTCAAATTGCTATTTTTGATTTATGCTGATGAAATCCAGAGAAAACATCTACTTCCATGTGTGGGGTGGCGGCAGTGACCATAACCTTCTAGAGGAGCATCAGGTGTGCAAAGGAGACCAAGGCTGGCATTAATTTCTTCTGTAGCAGTGATGGCTCAGGAGCAAATGATTTTCACTGCTTATGGATCATGTCCAGATGTGTAAAGTACAAAATGAGGTTTTAATAGCTGCATGCCCCAAAATGCTAAACCACCCTTAAATTTAGGTGGGGTGACTCCAAAGCCATGTATCTACCATGGGCACAGGCACGTCATGGGAAACTTGACACTGGATGATATATATCAAAATCTCCTGCCAGCAGTAGTAACCTCTTTGGAATTCCTACAAATCATGGATGACAATTTCCTAACCAAGAAGTAAAAATTACAGTAACTAAGGTGGAAGTGATTATGTTTGATTCCTGTCTAACCCAGTTAAAAACACATGGTATTTCAAGACAGCCAGTTTCACAAAGCTGAATCAAGTACAAGCCAGCTGTAAGGAAGCTCTGAAGACTAAATGCGATGCTTGTAATGAATAGTTTAAAATTATTTAGCAAAATGTAAAAATAACAAATTAACAACAACAAAACCAAACTAAAACTGTAAGTAAAACCAATCTAGGATAGAAAAGGATGCAAAATGAGCAGTAATAAAGATGAATGGATGGATGTTGTAAACACTGGAAATACATCCTGGAGCTATATAAAATTAATAAGGAAGTAAGGGATGTAAGGAAATACATATGGCTGAAGAAAAAGACAGTAAGAAGCAGATGTTTGAGTCCACTGAGACCAAGAGTGACCCTACCAATACTATAAGCTCATGAACAGTAAGAACATCAGAATAGCCAGTAATACTGCAGAAAGTCAGAAGTGTTTAACAAATACATCCATTCCTTGCCCAGGAGATTATCAGACATTGTGTTTATATCATAAGGAAAGGATGAATATTTTCTACTCGTGCCATAATCGAAACAGAATTAAACCAGTCACTACTAAAGTAAATTTTTAATATCAGTACAAGCATATACCTCGCTCCAGAGCAGGTTAGAAAGCTCCTCTGGATGATGATTTTAGTTACTCAGGTCCAGAAGTGGCAGAAACTTGAGAGAAAGCAAATATGATGGCAATATTTGGGCATGGTGAAGGAAATGATCAAATAAGTACAAGTCTGTCAGTCTGACGCTGAGGGTAGTAATAACAGAAAATTTGATAAAAGATTTAACTGCTAAAAAATTCAAGCAGCTACTCTAAATAACAACATTTTGCAAGAACTTATGGAAGAGAGAGCTTCTGAAAGTTACTAACTTAATCACTGCACAAGACAGAGACAGATAGGACCTGTCTCTTTTACTTGTTCTCATATCCCAAAAAGATGCAAAATATTCACTTTATCCCTCAGGTAAAACTGTTTGGGGCTTGGGACAACCTTGAAAAAACATTTCTTATCAAACTTCGAAGGATAGAGGAGGTCATAATTAGGGCTGGTACAACTTGATATGCTTTTTCATTGAAAATTGCCAGCTGTAATCTGTAAATTTTTTAGTTAGTTGTGGAGATGCAGTAACAGTGTTTTGTTAGTATCATATTTTACCAATAGTATAAAGCTTGAAGCACCGTGATCCAGAACAGCTGCAGGAAGCCATGGCTGATATGAGATACTCTTCTCTGATTTATTTTTATGTACCCTTCAGTAATTAACCTCCAATAAAGAAATAAAGTATCTGTGAATGAAGTAGAAGAGAAACAGCCAACTTCATCTATATTCTACCCAAGCCAGCCACAGGCATGAAGCGTGGTCTCTGTAAATAACTGAAACACTTTCTTTTAGAACCCTGTCATTTCCTTGCTGAAATAAGGCACATCAAATCCCTTGGGGTGAAGAGACAAATTCCCTTTTCGTCCTGAACTTTCTGAAACAGTCCCAGCACATGCTCACCACTGCCAGATGGAGCACGCAACGACAGGTTATCGAGTTCAGGAAATGACTGGGGTTCATGTTGTTGATTGCTTTGTGCAGTTATTTCTGCATTTTCAAAGAACCCTTTTACCATACGGAGATGAAAATTACTTTCAATCTTCAAACCATCAGACCTGCTTCAACACTGTCTGTGACTTCAGGGGTGGGATTGAAATCCTAGATTGGTCCATAGGAACACAGCAAGGTGTCCAAATTACTGATGCGGTCAGTGGGAATGTAGTCAACTCAGTGAGATATGGACAGCTATTTGCCTGAAGAAGACATCCGCTTTGATCAGCAGGTTACATCCCACTAAAAGCCCTTTAACATCTAATTTTGCAGTGAAATGGATCCAATACTTTGCAGCAGGAAAACTAAGCTCTTTTCCAAGGAAATATTTCAGTAAGTTTCTCTCTGCAATAAAACACCTCCTCAGGACCATACAGAAGGCATTGCTTACTGCTTTAAAGCAAATATTCTTTCAAGGACCTGATTGTTCCTCAACTCTTTGGAAACTTCTCTGCTTCACAGCTCTGTCCTCTTAACGCATGGTGTCTAAAGGGTGCAGCTACCCCCAGATTTTTGCAAACACCATGCCTGTCTTTAAGAATAAGTGCAAACCAAAACTTTCAATTTACAAATTCAAAACTTTCTGCTTTTTGTTCTCTTTGAGAATTTATTCTTCCTCACTTCTGGATGTGCCTGTTGACCCTTTCTAAGGAGGGAAAATGACAGCGTTCTCCAAGTGCTGTGTGTGCTCTTCCAGCTCCAGCTGGGAAATAACACTACCTCCGAGCCAGGCTTGTAGAAGATGCAAATCCCTTGCACCAAGACCATCCTCCCTAAACAGCCAAGCTGGAGCCATCTCTGTCTTACAGCAGAGAGCTGAGAAATGACAAGCAATATTGCTCAGGCCACCCTAAGCCGTCACCTTCAATGCGAACTTCCCCACTTGCAGGAACAGGATGGGAGGTACATGGTGTGAGAATGCCTGAGGTATGAAGACACATTTGCATCACATCTCTGATAATAAAGATATGCTGCCAAGTGGCTGTTTATACGTACTCGGTTATTGCATCGTGATTTGCAACATTCCTGAACATAACATAAAGACCGACCCCAAACTAAGACAATACCCTGCAGCACCAACCCTGGTGATAGAAACACATTTTCCACACCTGCAGACTTCACACCCAAACCAACATCTCTTTAATAAACGCTGAGGGAGGGGCGGAAATACCAACTCTGGAGTTTCATCAACAGTTAGAGAAAACCTGTTAGCGTGTCAACAACCAGCTATTTCTACTCAATGGCTGTCACATCCAGATGAAGCATGTCTCTCAGTTGTTCCCATCTGGGACAAGGGCATGATGCAGGTGTATACTAATTTTAAAAAAGCAATCAGCCTGACTTATGGATTGCATTAAAGGAATCTCACAGTGGAACTCAGGCACAAGATTATCTTGTTTATACATATAGTGTAGGCACGTTTTCATCCCAGTTTGAGTTTGGATTTTAAAGCTAATTACATTTAGTTTAGACAAGATGAGATTTTTAAGTGCCTTGACAGTGGTTTTGCTTTGCAAGCCATGCCAAGTGCCAGTTATCAGAATGTTACAATCTTCTGATCTTCACCCCTGACATTTTTCTTCAAAGCCTTTTATTTCAGATTCTTTAGGTATTCTTCAGAGCACTACCTTATCTTCCCATTTGAATGTCATTCACTCACCTTTCACACACGCCAAACATTACATTGCTTGTTGACTTAGCAATACAGCCTTGCAAGATCCCAAGACACTTGTCATCAAAATGTTTGATAATGTAAATATTCCCTGAAAGAAAAAAGTACTTTTTTTCCCACTGAAATACTGCATTCTAAATTCCCACCCCCCAAAACAAAAAATTAACCAAATTTTAAGGTTTTATGGCATTTATAAGAAGGAAACAAAACCCAAATATATGAAAGAAAGACACTGAGCTGCTATACAAACCATTATAGTCTTAATTCCAAAAACCAAGTAAAAATTTAGGATCTTGGCAGGAGTCCAGGTTCCTCCAGCTGAGTTTCAGTAACCTGAGAACTTTAATAAACCTGGACCAAGCTCTTCAACAGTTAAATCAGTTGACAAAGGAGGAGCCCCTTCCCTGGGGTCCTCACTGTCTGCCATCAGCTGAGGACATGTCCTGCTCGGTCTCAGCAGTGCCGGGAGGTGCTCCCCCTTTCAACACCAGCCAAATCTATTTGTGTCACACACACTGCTTGCCCAGGACCATCCTTTTTTTGTGCCTGTGCCCATTTGGCAAGCGTCCGGGCTCTTCCCCCAGCCCCTGCTCCTATCACTGCACACACACAGACTGCAGCCTGAGCTCCGTGTTGGCACTTCAAATTCATAACACCTGTTTTGAAGGTTAACAGATAGTGACAAGTATAATCACAGCCTCTGCTGCAGTTTTAGCCTGCCAGCCAGCTGATTATGCTATTACTTTCCATAGCTTTTTCTCCCCACACACACACTCCATCACTTTACCAGGCAGTTGTGACATGCTCCACTTCGGAAAGATGGTCACCTTTTCTTTGTCTCCTTCCTGGTGGCCAACAGCTCTCAATGCTGTTCCTCACAGGCACTGCACTGTGGTGCTGCTCCTCAGCAGACGCATGGCGCAAGGATGCTCCAGTGGCTTTGTCCACCTTATGTTCATCAGGGCCACCACACAAGGAGAGGTTATCTCTGGAGCTCCATCCTCACATTTTGCATCTATGGGCTCTAAGGTCCATGGCCAAGAGGAGTCACGAGCTGCTCCTGTCATGGCTGCACGCTGCAGGACTGGGATTGGAGCTGCGGTCATGGCCAGGGCGGGAGGGAAGTCTAATCTCAGTGCAGGGGGCTTTCATTTGTCAATGAGTGTGCTTTGACAGAGGTATTTTCCCCAGGCAGCCTGGGCTAATCTTGTGCAGGGACGAATAGGAAAAAGGGTGAGTGTAGCAACATCTCCAACTCCCCCTAACCCCTATAATACACACTTTACTGGCGTTCGGTCCTACAGCCTCAGTGGGGACACAGTTCCTGGCCATTGCAGTGTGCAGAAAGATGCTGGCCGAAAATATTTTCAGCATTAGGCTTCTGAAAACTTCTGTCCAGAAACTCCTCTGCATTTTTTAGTGCACCATTTTGATTTCACCTTAGCACAGAAAGGAGAGATCAAGCTTCCTCCTTCCATTGCTCGAAGAGGGTCCAAAGATACCTGCAGCAGAAAGGACACTTGAAGTCCATCTCTATTACAAACCTTGCTGACCTGAGCTAAGCAGCATGGACACTGAGCGAGGGTTCTTTCTTCAGGGTGCTTAACACATTCCTCAATTGAATCCTGAGACTAGAAAAGAAATGTTGAGCCTGGTGGATGTAATCTGGAATGGCAGCGGGGAAAAGCCAGGTTGTTGCTTCACAAAACAGGGGCACACCACTTTTTGAAAAGACTTGTTTTTTAAATAAAGATGAAAAAAAGCTGCTGTAAATATTCATTTAAGGGGTGACTAACTCTGCACCCAAAATACAGCAGGTAGCAGCATTGAAAAGAGCCATGGGGAGCTGACAGGGTCTGCAGCACTCCTCCCCAGGGAAATCCATCACTTGCTTCCATTGGAGCCAGCAAGTGTTTTCTGCAAGGCTACGCAAAGTGGATATGCCCGTCCCGGTCCCAGTGATGGGGACACTAGCCATGTTCAGCAGGTTGACAGTAACAGAAGGTGGTGACAGGAACAGTGGTTGCATCTTCATGGTGGAAAGTCAGAGGCTCAAGACGCAACTAGAAAACATGACACTATTGGTGTTCATGATGCTCATGATATTACTGGTGTTTATGATGCTCAGAGCAGCCTTCCAGTATCTGAAGGGGGCCTACAAGGATGCTGGAGAGGTACTGACAGGGAGGTTCACACCAGTTCATGGTCTACCAGCTCCCGATGTGGGACTGAGACCCCTTGTTATGCTGGAGCGCTGGCACATAAAGGCTGTTGTGGACATTAAGAAACCAGAATGGCTCAGCAAAACAGTCCACAGAAGGGAACAGGCTATTTAAAGGATGCTTGCCCAGGCTAGGCACCAGCAGTGCTCTCTTTGGAAGCCAACAACCCTATGGGGGGGTTGAACAGTATGAAGTGAGGAGTTAGGTGCCAAGTTCTCATCAGCCTTTTCCAATCAGAACACTGCTGCTAAATTTAAACAAAATCTGTTCCTGTCCATTCTGCTTGCCCTGCTCTTCCCTGTCACACAAGGCAACCTAAACCTGATACACCCACCAGGCACTTATTTATTTATTTATTAGCAGCCTGTTCACCTTGTGACCACCCATCCATCCAGAACATCCCATGACCTCAGGGGCAGCCAAGGGAGCCCAGCCATCACTGTATGGGAAAAGATACATGCTATAAAATGCATGCAATATGAAGCACAATAAAGATGCCAGTATGATGCACTCAGAGTCCCCAGGAAGCATAAGGGTCTGCATGTTGTCCAGCTCTCATGTAACACAGGGCAATGTACCTTCTCCACTATTAGGGTTGAATTTGAACCAAAGCTGTTCCCAAAAGAGAGATTAACATCACAAACACAGGTTTTCTGAGAGCACATCACCTTGGCAAATGCTTTTCCTTTCTCTGAGAGAGGAGAGACGGAGGAAACGCCAGCTCAGAGCTCCTGTGTCCCCAGCTGCACAACAGGTCAGTAAAGAGCAATGAAACACGCCATCGGCCAAGCTCATGCTATTAAGTTCAAAGCAGCGATGCCACATGAGTTTTCCCCATATCATATAAACAAGTAAAACCGAAACTTCCATTCCTTTTCAACAGCACAAATGCCATTTGAATGACATGTAGGGTAACACCAGGAAAGTTACTGCTGTAAAGTAAGCACCTGGGGTTTAGTTTGCATACTGCATGGATTGGGGGCTATTATCCATTTAATGTATTTCTTTTGTCATGTATTAGAAGCAGAGCTTTTGAGAAAAATATATATTTGCATACCACCCAACACTGTCAGTTAAAGCATTCTGTGGTATATTGCTAATAGGATACCACAAAAGCCCAAAACAGGAACACCACCATTAGCAAAAAACCACAGGGCATGTCCTCAGCAGAAGGAAGAGACAAAACACACCTATGTTCCACACTGGCATCCAAAAGTTTCCTATTTGTCAAAGCCAAAATATTGTCATGATCACACCGTTTCTGAATGAAATCCAAGGTGGGTGGGTGGGAAAATGCAAGGCCTTTTTATTTTTCCTTCACACATTTCTGAAAGGAAATAATGTTTTACAAAACCTTTCCCACTGGGAAGAAAATATTAGAAAAGGAAAAAGAAAAGAAAAAATAAGAAGACAGCAACAACAATTCAAGCTACATTTGACCCTGCCAAAACAGCTTTTGTAATTACTGCCCCAGGAGAGACCTGGGCTGTGACTTGGGTTTCCTAGTGTTTAGTTAAAGTAATACACAATAACATTAAACAGTGTGTTGGTTTTCCCAGGGTCACTTATGGCCTGACCTGGAAGCTGTGGCCAAACTACCAGAACTTTTTAGTGTCTGGTCCTGTGATGCTGGGTTTGTTTAAGTAACCCCATACAGACTGTACATGCTCTCTAAACAAAGCCAAGGCTGTGAGCACCCAGTGCCACTGAGCACAATCCCCTTGATGTGCCAAACAGCTCCCAGACACACATCTGGCCCAGTCCTTTCCCCATTGGTGAATCCATCCCAGGACTCATCTGTTTCAGCTGGTTACATTGAAAATTAGATAGGAGATGAAATTGCCTATTTCATTTGTTTTTCTTCAGTGACAACAACAAGGGGAGGACTGGGGAGGAGGAGGGAAGGACTTTAAAAAAATATCCTCCTGCATGGTATTTAAGATTTGAACACTGGAAGGTGAGACTCTTTGGCACCACACAGGCAAGTGTGCAGAGTAATTGCTCTGATAGCTGGACCCAACTTCTGCATTTCTGCTTAGCAGGTTAATGCTGAACCACTCTTGTGAACCTGCAAATGATCTAGAGCAGCTACGTAAGGCACACAACTGAAGTCTTCACTCCAGAATAATCTGGAAGAAGGCTTGGATTTCAGATTCAATATGCGGTTTTGCCACAGGCGATGGATGATTTCTGTCATACAGACTTGGAAACAGCTCTGCTTATGATAACTTGTCAACAGGGTAGCAGAGGCAGGCAAACGCATTAGCTTTTCAGTCCCTGTATATGAAAATGTGGATGGATTTCTGGGCTGTTACTCAAGCCCAAATACCAACTTGACACCACATGTGTTTGGGGCACTGGATAAATAAAGCCACCTACATCACTTATGAATAACAGAAAACAAGGGACAACAGGAAGAACCTCCTCAGGCCTTCAGGAGACAGCCAGCTGAATTAAGAACAGACACCAGTTCCCTGACGTGGCTGAGAGCAATCCCACACCACTGAGTCAGTCATTCCCATCACCAGGAAAGCTGAATCCATCTCTGTTGACTTCTCAGCAGACAAGCTGACCACAGCATGGGAAGCAATGGAGGAAGAGCATCCACCTTCTTAACTCATCCCTACATAGCGCTTTGTGTCTGGAGCACCACAGAGCAGCAGTGTGGGAGACATTAGCCTTATACAATGAGATGGAGCATCTTCCTCAGTCCTCAGCCATGACTCTGCAGTTGGCCATGCCAGGCCTGGCCATAATCATCCACCACAAGCACATCACATATACTTTTATTTAAATATAGACAGGTGATCTAGTCCTCTGCCACTGTGCAGCTAACTGATGCTTAGCCAATTAGATTGATCTGAGTGTCCTAAATGGGACGTAGTCAGCATTTAAGTAGATCACTGACAGAAATAGAAAATCAGAAGGACCTGGGAGCTATTTTGGTCTAGCCTTTGACTGTAAATGGTGTGGTTGATAGCTGAGATGACTGGCTCCATTACAAGTAAGAGCCTCATCTAGAGTAAACAGATGAACTGGCTCAAATAGACCAGCTTCTGTTTTTACATCTTTATGAATCTTTTCCTATGAGAAATACTCTTAACAAGGTCTACACTGCCTTAGCCCAAGGTCCCTTACAAGTGAAAGTTATGTGTGTCCAATTATTGCTGTACACAAATGCTTTCAGATGATGTGTTTCGATTCAGAACACCAATATCCACATCTGAAAATGTGCCCATATCTTCTAACCATATAGAGGACTTGGCTTCCAGTAGAGAAGAATTCACTAAACCATATTTTGGAATGCAATATCCAGCTCCCGATCTTTGACTAAATATTTGCCTCCCACTACAGCATTTGAGAAATGTTAATGGTCTCTTCTTTTCTTCTAGCCAACACCTGTGAGAGGGAGGGAAGTAGGACTATCTCTGTTTTACAGAGGATCACTGTTAGCAGAAACAAGCTGAGGTCAAGGTTATCTGCAATGTCTACAACCCAGCCAGAAATAGTTCTTCTGGTTCTGACTGAAGGTATTGAAAAAGGCAAGAAATTTGGTCAAAATTGTTCTTGGAAGCTGAACTTCCCCTGACAGTAGAAGAATGTTTAATCCAGAAAAAAACTAACATCACAAATCCCACTGGGTGAAAACTGGAATAAAGCACTGAAATAGACAGTATTTTTCCCATCTGTGAGGATAACCTTACCACGATCTCCCCAAAACGGGGTCCTTCAGTGCTTCATTCAAGAGTGGATGCCTTTCTCAAGCTCATTTAGAAGCTACGAGCTTGACGCAAAATATTATCTTATGGTCTGAATCATGTGGGAGGTCAGACTGAGAGATCATCATAATTTCTTCCAGCCTTGAAGTCTGGCAGATTAGTGTCTTCCATACGATAGTTCTTGCTCTGAGTAGATGCTGAATTATTTCAGCATTTAAGTGTTTTGCTGCTGGCTCTGATAGGATTCACTGCTCCTACCATGCTGCCTTCCAGCTCTTTATCTTCAAGAGAATGCCCTGCTGGTAAGGGCTGACACGAGCTTTGTTTTCCAGTCACCATTTTGTTATAACAAGCACAGAACCCAAGAATGGACTGACAACCCAAGATAAGAGAGTGGCTGAATATCAATTCACAGCCTCTTTCTCAAGACAGGCTCATCCAAGAAACACCAACTGAACACATAGAGAAAATGCATTAAAAACTTCCTGTTCTGTTTTGAACACATAGAGAAAATGTGTTCTCTTCCTGTTCTGTTTTGTTCTCAGTGCTCCAAAATGCCAAGGATTCTCAGGAATACCCACCTGGAAAATGTCCAAACAAGACCTGGGATGCCAAAACTGTGCTTTAGTAGATGACACCTCCTAATAAATCACCTTGGTCTGATGTCTCTTTAGGAGAAACCTACTGTTAGAGTCCAGCCTAACTGCAAAATCATGGAATAATTTAGGTTGGAAGGGACCTCTGGAGACCCTTACTCCAACTCCTGCTCAAAATAGGGTCACCTTCACAGGTGTCTGCTCCAGTTTTGAGTATCTTCAAGAATGGAGAGTCCCCAGACTCAAACTACTGGAAGAAGAGCAATAAATAATGAACCAAACTCTTCTTGACAGTGGTAGAGCAAAGGACAGTAGTAAAGGGTAGCAGAAGAGGTTCCCAAGTTGCAGCTCAGGAGGCTCAGACTGGCAGCTTTGGGACCTGTACCTGGAGAGGGGGTAGAAACTCCACTCATAGGGGTTTTCCAGAGTTGGCCAGAATAAGGCTGAGCTGGCCTTGGCAACAGCCCTGCTTTGAATGGGAGGCTGGATTAGAGACTTCCAGAGCTCCCTTTCAACCAATGTGTCTATAATTCTGTAAATCAATGACCAATGGATCAATCACTGGAAGTCAACATAGCTTTTGTAAAGGTAAGTCATCCCTCAAAAATTTATTAGATAGTTTTGAAGGCTCACCAGACATGAGGGCCAGAGCAGTTTGGTTGGTTACTGCACTTGGATTTCAAAAAGCATTGACAGCTGATAAAGGGTCTAAAGAAATTATTGTAATGGATTATCATAAACTCATATCAGATTAAAACATAGAAAAAGTAGGTGTAAATAACGATACATATACACACATACGTGTGGGTACATATGTGTGTATATTTTTGTATATGTGCACATTCTGACATATGGAATAGAAGAAGAATTTCTGGAAAGACCCCCCCAACACCTCATAACTTGTGCTGGAATTTCACCTGTTTAGTGCAATCATAGTGATCTGGAAAGGGGATGAGCAATGAAATGACCAACACTCAAGTACTAAAAGTTACTCAGAATTTTCAAATTTAAACCTGAATGTAATTGTGAGATGATCTCATGACACTGAGTAATCAGGCACTGAAACCACAGTTAAAAGTCAGCGTCAATAAATCCATATAAACGTATGGGGGACAAACCATCCTAGCCACACATAGAATTCTAGCATGGTTTGGGTTAGAAGGGATCTTACAGATCATCTAGTTCCAACCCCCTGCCACGGGCAGGGACACGTAGGAAAAGGGCTGAAGTTAATTGTGACAATTGTCTGAAAATCTCAGTAGCTTTGACAAAGAGAGTGATACGATTTATCAAAAGAGGGAAGAGAGCAAAATGAAAAGTCTGTTCCATACCCCAAAATGTTGGAAATTTTAGATAGCCCTGGTCAATATTTCTCAATAGCAAAACTACAAAAGGTAATGTGAAGGGCAATGCTGATCAGAGACCTGGAGTGGCATCTGTGTGCCAAGTGACTGCATCAACTCTTCTGCTGATGGAGGGATGGGTCCTCAGATGCAATGACACTGGAAACAGGCTGCTCAATCTGCACTTGTAATTTCCCCCAGCCCTAGCTTAGGTTCCTTGCAAAAAACATAACTATGTTCAATTCACCAGCACACCCAGTTGCCACCCATAATGTGGGCAGCCCGATTAGTAGCCTGAGGCCATTCAGGAACTTCATTCTGCAATGGCCAAATTACATATATGTGACAAGGCCTACCAGAACCCCCCCATTTTAGCCTGCGGAGGTAGACTGAGGGAAGGACAGAAAGCAAGAGACATCTCTGATTCATGGGTGCTCAGGTGAGATAAGAATAAACAGAAAACGGTTCAAAAAAAGCTGCATCTTTCACACCTCAGGCCCCGTGATGGGACTGTAACAACCACATAGTCTTTGAGTGGCATCAGGAGCAGCAGGGATTCCAGTTTAGTGCCATTACTATTTACTTATAAATAGTATCAGTGGGTGGAAACTCCTATTTCCAGTATTGAAAGGGAACAAATCATTCTACAAGTCTCTGCTCTCTCCAGAAATATCAGCGTCAGTGGATTTGACATGTTCGACAGCTTGAAGGACCAGCTCTGGGCACCAAAAGCAGTGGACAGGACTTGGTAGCATGAGCCAAATTGGGGCTGGTGTACAAAATCCGAGGTGCCTGTTACACTTTACAGGTAATAAGTCCAGTGAGAGTCTGCATCTTGGACCAAAAAGAGCTTTCTTCAGGTCTGGGCCACACGTTGACATAAGAGGCAGGGACCTGAACTGCCAGATATTTTCTTGACAGTTGAACAAATTCATATTAGGTGGAAAGTCCTTTCTAGAAAGACTTTCATACAAAGAGCTAAACACACTGGCAAATTTATGATGTAGGACATGAAGAGCTAGGATGCCAAAATGGTCAAGTCAGCAGCTCCTACCCATACTCAAGCCCAGCTTTCCGGACGTTATGTACGGACCCTTGAGCTCTTGGTATGATGAACATCATCCAAATTGATTTGAGCTTCTCCTCCTGATATAATCAATGTGTAAGTCACAGCTTGGAGCTTCTTGGCAGTAGTTTTTTGACTTCAGCAACTTACAGAGTACTAAAGGACTCTTACAGAGTGCTGCAAAACCAGGCAATGCCACTTCTGAGTTTCAGTTGTGCCTGACAGGTTTCAGAAATCAAAACTCAACCTCCCAAAGCTTTGCAAACAGTGTGTGTGACAGGAAAGTTGGCCAGCACCCAAGCCCATCCTGACAGGGGAAACTGGCTCAGCTGTTTCTGAAAACACCTACTCTATTCACCCATACACCGAGCAGTTTTACAAGTTAGTCATTAACCACCTCACCCCCACTGAGGCTCACACAGTGTATAACAACCTCATGATGTGGCTTTCTACATCCAAGTGCCTTGCAGATGTGTCATGGATCCAAACCCTCACACATCCCTTTGGGGTCTTGGGAAGGAGTGAAAGGAAGGAGTCTTGAAAGAAAACTCCCATGATGGTTTCAATGGTACTCTCACTGCCAAAGAGGAGTCAGGATCCCCTGTGGGTATAGCCCCAAGTGATGAAGTGAGCTACAGGAAGTCAGCTGAGGCATTATAGAGCCTGAAAGCAGCTGCTAGAAGCTGCATTGTGGTAGTGCTCACTGTATCCATGAAAGCTCACCTGGGACATGAGAAACGAGTTCCTCCTCAACCTGGAAAAGAATCAAATCACTACCCTGCTCGGAAGGTGTTTTTAACACAGAGGTACTGGCTCTGCTGGATCAAGGCATGTCCTATTGAAGTTAGGCTAAGAAGTAGCCACACAGGAAAGACTCATGGGGCTAGAAAGATTCCAGGTGGAGAGAAATGAGACCTGGTAATTTAGGCATTTAGCAGAGACCCGGATCCTACTTCTTCCTCCAGCTGGATCTCCTTATCACTAGACCATGCCTTCTGTCTCCAGGACAAACTGCATCGCACCACTCATTTCCTCCTCCCTTCATATTTTCAGTGGCCCGTTAAACCTTGAAGGGGCAGAAATAGATCCTGCAGAAAAGGACCAACACTTTTTGCTTGGTTTTGAAGAGATGTGCTTTGAGAGAGCTGCCTTCTGCCATGGAGCCCCCAGCTTATTGCCCCCTCAGAGCAGGACAAGTCTTGTTAGCACAAGGTGGGATTTTCCAACTGCCTTCTGGCACTCGGGAGGCTGCCAGCACACATGGCACGGAGCTGCAGTGAAAACCTGGAGAGAACATTTGACAAACAAAAGGTTTCACTCCTCTTCACAGCAGTGACAGTATGGAAGGAAACAAAACAGAAAGTGACACAGGGCTGAGATAACACCCCGCGTGCTGTCCATCCCTCTGGTTGGGTTGCCTTTGGAAACCTTGGTAAAGAGAACATGCTCCAGCCTCAGAGTCCAAGGTCCTTGTCCCTTGCTAGCATCTTCCCTCCACCCCTAATTAGTATCTGCTAAGCACTGCTGTGCTAAGGTCTTGAGCATCGTGGTACCATCCCTGTACCCTGAAGCCCTCTTCCAAGCAGCAGCTGTGGTTGTACCTCCTTTCCTGTGTCACACACACTAATGCTGTGTGTCTGCTGCAGTCAGGGAGCGGGTCAGTAGGTGACATTTATCTCCTCAGCTGGAAGCAGGCTCTGGCCATGGCTGAGCGAGCCGCGTCCTCGCTGAGGGCCGCCACGCGCTCGGGAAGGAAGGAGCTTTCCTTCCATCTGGCAGCCCTCAGAGCAACAGATCAAGTGACGCCTTGTTAGTTTTAAGACAAAAGGGGAGGGGAAGAACAAAAGATCAGAGCAGGGCTGATTTCTGTCTTGTCGGCCTCCCCCGGGGCTCTTTCCTGTTTATGAAGAGTTTGCTGAGGGCTACACATGAGCCTCAAGTACAACCTCTGCTCCAGACAGCCCCAAGCACTCGGGAGGAGGAAATGACTCCAAACTTGGCAACGCAAAGCCCGTCTCTGCCTGCACGTCCTGCTGCTTGCTGCAGAGCAGAGAGCAGAACATCTCAGAGGAGGCGTGCGGCGCACTGCTCTTTGTCACAGCTCTCAAAGTGATGGCAAATGCACACCGAAAGTGTGGCACTTGGAAAGAGGCAGGCAACCCCCCAGTCCAGTGGAGTCATGGAGCCAACAGCACACCTAGAAATCATAGAATCACAGAATGGTTTGGGTTGGAAAGCACCTTAAGATCATCTAGTTCCAACCCCCTGCCAGGGGCAGGGACACCTCACACTAGACCATGACACACAAGGCTCTGTCCAATCTGGCCCTGAACACTGCCAGGGATGGAGCATTTACCACTTCTTTGGGCAACCTGTGCCAGTGCCTCAGCACCCTCACAGTAAAGAACTTCTTCCTTATATCTAACCTGAACTTCACCCGTTTCAGTTCAAACCCATTACCCCTTGTCCTATAGTTACAATCCCTGACAAGGAGTCCCTCTCCAGCATCCTTGTAGGCCCCCTTCAGATCACACAGAGTTTCTCATGAAAGTGACTCAAAGGGAACTAAGATCTCACATGCTGCCAAATATTTATGGGAAGACTTTCCCCTATCCAGATTGGAAGGAAACAGCATTTGCTGGGACACCTGCAAAGCCTTTGTTCCTGCAGTAAAGGTATGAGTGTAGGGTTCTGGGTTTAGATATATTTTTAATAGGAGCTAAACCTTGGTTTGCAAACACAAGAGCCACTCTGGCCTCAGAACAGACAAATCTGCTTGTGATGGCTTGGTTTATGAGCACAAATACAGACTTTGAAGCATGTGTAGGGTTATGGTGGCTCTGCAAGGAGAACCATATGTTAACCCAATCACTCACCAGTGGTGTCTCCCCACCCTCCCCTCCACAGTTTTAACAACTATCACCCATGAGAGAAGCAAAGGCTTTCCCCAGGTAAAGCTGAGGGACCCTTACCCTGCCCAGGACCCTTCTGTTCAAAATGACCAGCTAAAACATGCTCATTGCCATGCCTGGGAAAAGCCCTTTTGAGGCCCTTAGTATAAAAAGTGAACACACAAACCACTCCTATGATACAACAAGGTTGAGCAAGCTCAAGTTCAAAGGTGCTCTGTCAACCAACAAGACAATATCTTTCTCCTGCCTGCCAGCCCTGCAAATGCAGGTTGTGGTTTGAAGCCCCCTCTGAGGTCCAGAATCAGCACCTCAGTGCAGTGCCCCTTGGGCTGTAGCTGTGGCTCAGGGAGGCTGTAGTCCTCCAGCACCCCACTACATCTCCTGGCATGGGACACCCGGCTGCCGGGAAAGAAGGGAGATGGCTCAGCTTTCCAATTCCCAGAGGAGTCTACAAGGCAGGCAGTAAACAACCCACAGCAAACAGAGCAAATGGAACCAGAGACACAGTAAAGCAACAGAGCTGTTTTCAGATGGCTGGAGTACGTTGCAAGCCAGGGATGATTTAAGTGGAGTTGGCCCCAGGTTTGCATTTAAGCAGGGCAGAAATAGCCTTTGTTGGCCAAAACCCAGCATATCCTACAAAGCAAAGAGAAGGAATTGGAGTACATCCTGCAGGTGCAAGTGCTGTGTGTCCAAAGCATCTTGCAAAGGTAGGAGCCCATCCTCACTGGCACCACTGGTACACGAAGGTGCTGCTCAAAGTGGGACAGAGTTATAGTTGCACTGCATCAAAGAAGTCTTTACCCTAATCTGCTTTAAATCTCGTTGATTCATCATTTAATTTAACCTCTTCCCCAACCCTGGGAGTGCAGAAGCTGTTGTCTTGCAGGGCTCTGCCCTTCCACAGCCTCCCCATGATGAGGTCTCTCTCTGGCCAGATGTGTGCAGATGGCCAGAGCAGATGTGTGCAGGGGACCTCCATCACTGGACAGCAAGGCTCCCCTGGCACAGTTGGACTCATGCCACCCAGCCCTGGCGACGTAAGACTATCAGCCATGGAAGGGCAGTTGTTCTCCAAGGCAAAGCCCACTGGTGTCCCCCCTGAAGGCAGGTCAGTGCCAAAGGACACTCCGGAGCTGGGGTGACACGTCCCACATGGGCAGTGGCCTCCAACCCTGCCAATGCACTGCAGGTGGCCACAGCAACTGCAAGCTGTCCTGAAACTGGAGCCTTTACAACTAGTTAGATAACAGACATGGTCCATTAGTTTGGCAGGCCGACAAGCCCCCATGCCAAAAAGCCCATCTCTACTCAAAAGGGACACTGTTAACAGTAACTCAAGAGGATGCAACAGAAGAAAATAAACAACAGTTGAGGCAGTTGGTGTAATTGGCCAGCAGATGAAAATAAATTTATGCCAGCTTGTGAATACGGCTGCTGAGCGTGATTCAGTGAGTAAATCGTGTGGCACAGAACGCAGGGCAGGCAGGAATAACATTAAGTAACAGACAAAGGCCAGGCTGCCTTTTGGAGAATATCACCCCTCCAACCACGCAGCTTTCCCCATTTCTGCCCATTTCACCCACATGTGTCCCCTCGCATCATTAATGTACAGGTTTCCCAGCCAGCCCTAGTGTTTTTCAGGGAGCATATGTGCCTGAGCCTGCTAAAACAAATACCCAAACCCCCAAAACCCAAGAAGAATTATAAGGGAAAATGCTCAGCAGAAAATCCCAACCATTTCAAGTGCTCTTTGAGCACCATACATGAATAACAAAGAGGGAGCCTGCCATTTATTCCTTTGCGGATCACTTTTAAGATCAGCTTTTGTTCCGTGCTTTTTAGGGCAGCTCGAGTCCAATGGACAAAAATTCCATTCCCAGGAGCACACAAGAAAGAACCGGGAGCCCTGGGCTGCACATTTCACCTTTACTTTTATGTATTCTATACTATAAATGTTCAGCATGGTCTTAACACGCTGAGCCAGCGTCTTCCTTTATGCAGTGGGGCCAACAGCTTGGAAACTGGGATTCCGCAAGGAGGAAAAGAGGACAGAGGCTATAGATTATGTGAATCACCTAGAGAAAAAGCGACCTCAAGCAGGGTGGATAGGACCCTTTCAAATGTGAACATCGTCTCCACTTTGCAGATGCTGCTTCTCGATCTTAGTGGCAGCAGAGAAAATATCTCCCCTTTTTGCATCCTGACCTGGATACATATAAGGCAGTTTAGACACTTGCATATCTCCTGGTTTAGCTGCAAACCACTCCCTCTTATCAGCTCTCTCTGCGAAACACCAGCCTACCTTTTTTGCAGGGAAGCTCCAGTTCTTGCTCACATAAAGGCAGCGGAGCCCCAGTACTCATGTTCTCTCCCGTCTTCACAGAGACATCTCAGCATGTTGCCAGCTCAAGCCCATCCTTTGCAGAGAGCTGGGGGTCTCCTTCCTACAGAGAAAGCACTAAACAAGCTCCTAGCAAGAGTTTGTTTCCTTGCCTTTCCTCTCAAACTGGTGGCTGCTTGTCTCCCTCCTCAAATCCTGGTTTATTCACTCTATCTTTTTCATGACAGTCAACCAGATCACAGTGCAAAGCAATGAGGTCACTATCAACTCTGCAGAAGATGTTATCACTGCTATTCTATGATTGTCTCACTCTCTGCCTTGACTGCCTTGTTTTCCTGAGCCACATGGGAAGAAGCTGCCTCTCCACAAAATATAGACATAAGAAGTCTCAAGGGCTATGCCTCAGGTAAGAAAGACACTAGCGTTTCCTTGACAATTATAACTCTAAGAACTAGAATTTTTCCTTTTTTTAGTTGCAGGAGAAATATTTGGGCCAGATTTTCAAAGATTAGTTCAAATCCCATTTAGGCAAGGGAAATAATGGCCTGTTTTTTTCCCCCAGAAGTTAGAGGTTCTTTGGAAAAAATCAGGTCATAAAAGTGACATAGCAGGACCTGTCGAAGGCAGAGACTTTCTACCAAACCTTGCCCCAAACAGCTTTCCATGCCGCCAATGGTCACTCCCCTTTACAGCCTCCCATTGAGCTGGGGAAGCAACATCACACAGGTAACATCAGGCATCTGGGGGAGGTGGGGACCACCAAAGTTAGTATTATTAGATATAGCTGGAATATTGAAGCAGGTACTGATAGGATGAACAGATTCACTGAAACCAAGGCCAGAAGGATCCACAGCACGCATCTAGCCTGGCCTTGTATGTCCAGTACAGAAAGAATCTCCTTCTTTAAATATGAGAAATGCATCCACAGCGTGACCACAGCCTCGTAGGCATTAAGGCATTTTAGGGTAGGGTTAACTAACTAACAATGAATTGTTTCGTGCACATTTGAAACCACAGCGTTCCTTTAGGAGACCTGTTTGTGGGCACGTGTGGTTGCGCACAGACATGTGGAGGCACCCACTGCTGCACTGTCTGATAGTGAGGGGACCCTACCACGTATCTTTGCACCTGCAAAGCCACTCATCCAAAGTCCTCCAACTGCGTCGCAAACGTTAATTCACAACTCACATCCTGGGGACATCGGTAAATATCAACTCCCCTGTTTTACAGACAGGTCAAATGTTGCGTCATTTCAGTCAATAGCATTCAGAAACTAAAACCAAAAGGTCATTTTCTGGTTTAAGGACAGTATCCCTTTCCCTATGTTGTGTAATATTACTTCATGTTATGCAACCATTTTTTCCCAGTATTTTAAATATGTGTCTATCCTCAATTTTGTTGGCTGCCACGGTTTTCTGTTCTGCAACTACAGATAAGTGTTCTGCTTATTTGCTGGAGACCTCCCTTATCTGCAGGCTTTCATCATATCTGAGTCCCCAACAGCTCCCATCCCTACGGAGCACCACCAAGCCCCATCCAAAGGCACTGAAGGGGACTGTTTGGACCCAAACCTTGAACAGATATCACTGGGACAAGCTGTGAACCAGACACTCAGACATCTGATGACTGTCCAGACATGTCTGAAACCCAGAATTCCTTGGGTGGAAGGCATAGCTGTCCAAGTAGCAACTGGCAAATCTAAGCCATTACTTGAGGTTCATTTTCAACATTTAGAACACAACTTCCCCCTTTATTTGGAGAAATGCTATTAATCATAGAATAGTTAGGATTGGAAAGGACTTTAAGATCATCTAGTTCCAACCCCCTGCCATGGGCAGGGACGCCTCACACTAGACCATGTCA
Source organism: Strigops habroptila (assembly GCF_004027225.2). Lineage (NCBI taxonomy): Eukaryota > Metazoa > Chordata > Aves > Psittaciformes > Psittacidae > Strigops > Strigops habroptila. The sequence goes on from NC_044283.2 coordinate 7,846,365, forward strand.
CCCAAGACTCTGTCCAACCTGGCAGAGGACTTTTAACTCCCCGGACCTCCTTGTTAACTCCCCTGTGTTAAACCACACCTTGTAAAGAGGGAGAGGAAATTTGTGATCTCAGGACAGGCTGTTATTGGGGAGTGACACAACTGTAGGAGCTGTGGGGCAATTTCTGCTCTTATTGTTGTGACCCGCTGCTGCTGCATTATTAAAGCATGCAGTGCCACACAGCTTTAGAATAACCTTGTCTGCAGCAGGTGTAGCTCCAGATTTCGTATCTCCAAGTTCATCTTTTGTTTGCTCTTCTCTTGTTGGCGAGACCTCTGGTAGAACTCTGCTCAGGGTGACAACATCAAGTTACAAAGGCTGGGGAGATGATAAGGAGCGGGAAATGAGTTTCTGTAGTGGATACAAATTCAGCATCGAGATAGCAGGATCAAGCAGAAAATGAGATTTCTTTTCCCTCCTCCCTTTCTTTTTCTTTTGTATGAAACAGGGTGAAACAAGAGTGCTATTCTTGTCACAACTGCAACGTAGCTGGTGACAAGTGACGCTAGGGCCTATTACCTGATCCTCTTCTCCCCACTACTCCTCTTCTCCCCACTACTCCTGTGTTCTATGGTGGATGACCCAGGGAAAAGAACTGCCTTTGACCAGACTGTGACAAAATACACGGCCCAGGAACATCACCATGGGAGTAGCCATAAGCCAGTTTTGGCACCAGCCCAAGGACAGCCATGATCTGCCATAATCCAACCATCTGCCTCCTTCCTTCTCTTTCCTCTTGGACCTGGGACAGGGCAAGCCTCACATTGCCCCCACATTGCACAAGGTATCCTTTAAAGTAGCTAGGGAAGATACCATGCAGTCTTTACAAGCATAGCTTCTCAGTGTTCACTGTGGAAGTACAATGTTCATCCCACAATAGTGGTAGAGCAGACATTTTGACCTGTATCTACCAACCCAAAAGCTATGGTGGTGCTTAAGGCTAAAATACCATCTTCTGGGCAAGTTACCTTGATCTTCAAACTCATTCCTTTTCCATGAGGACAACACAATATGTATGTCCCAGATCTTCCTCCTAACCCAGTGATGGTGGAAGACTTGAGCTAGGAACAATCACAGTTCATCACAGGTTAGAAAGATTAAGATTTAATACCACTCACCAAAGGTGCCCTCCCTGCCCAGCAACAGTTGAAGTTATACAGCACCTTCTAGGTTCCCCAAAGGGCCACTTTACTGTTAGACAGGCTCTTAAACACTTTTTTTCCCCTCTTCTTGCAGCACAGAAGGGGAAACACTAGCCTAGCTGATTGAAAACTTTGTTTCATGGAGTAAAAGCTGGCAATACCGAGGAGAAACATAAGCTCAAGAAGGAATCATGCTCAAACGAGTGCCCTATTGTGAGATAAGTTTTTCTTTTAGCAACGAATCAGCATAATAATCCATCTGTAACACTAGCTGCGTCTGCCTGTACTACAGCAAAAGGCCATCTGCCCATCTGCATATACGTTCAAAATGGAACAACCACGATGGCCTCTTAATGAAAGGCACTCAGCAATTAGCACTTAAGTGTAATCATGCCCGGGTGGTTCTGAACCCTCATTTGTCCTCCCCACCCCAACGCAACAAGTGTCTGTAACTTTTTCCCTTTGTTTTTAACTCAGCGATTTCTTTTTCCAACGGGTGAACGTGTTCCTATTCCTGCAACAGCAGGAGCCGAGTTGTAATCGACATATGTCCGGTGTAAGCTGTACGGCCGCGAATTAGAGGGGCAAACTGCTCATCGCTTCCAAGATACCCACCTGCTCGGGGGCCGGGCTGCAGCAGAGCCATCCACTGCGTGGCTCCATCTGTCTGATGAACAGGCTGCACACTTGCTGAAAGCCGAATCGTTTTGCCTCTATTTACTTCCTTTCTTCCCCTCTCTTCTCTCCCCCTCCTTCACTTCTCCTAATTGGAGCTCGTATGAGACGTTCAGACACCCACCAAAACAATGCAGCACAATGAGGCCAGCGTTCGTTAAACTGCTTTAACCGAAATCAGTGCCTGGCTGAGGCTGAGCAGGCATAAAGGAGACAGACCTTGTCAGACCTCCCAGAGCGGGAGAGCTAAAGAACAACGAACCAGGCTACAAAACAGCACAGAAAATCCGTTTGGGATGCACTGTGTTACAGTTATAGAACGTAGCTGCAGCCAAGGGTGCTTTAGCACATGGGTCCTGCTGGGAAAACCAGGCAAGAGAACATGCCTGGGGTTAAAAACCCTGAGGACCAGCTCCCCAGAGAGCAGAGGGGCAATGCAGGAGGGAGACCAGAGCATCTCTGTGTTGGCCTCCACATCCGCTGCAGGTTCTTATCAGTTTTAAGGTGTAATCCCAACACAGGACTTGAGCACAGGCCCGAGGGTGTACAAGAAAGTAGTGGGAATTGTGTGTATTGGTATTGTAGAGTCTAAGCAGGTGTTATCAGTAAAGCACAGCTTCTTGGAGGAGGTCTTGCCTGTCCACAGCCCAGAAGCATGCTGGCATTCCCATAAAAATAAGGATATTTCTATCCCTGCTGCAAAAAAGTAATGTCCATGAAACTGAATTGCTCCCAGCCTGGAAAGTGCAGGCTTCTGCATGGAGTGTCTAGGCAAGGACATATTATGGTCATGAATTTCCTTCATTTAATCGCTTAACCTCATTAGGGAAATGCTGATTTCTCCACTAATCAGACCTTCCATTTCACCTTCAAAGGAGAGAAGGGAAAAAAAGAGAAGTAATTGTGATTCTAAGTACATCTTACTAAAAACATTCAACAATCTACCAGACAGTAAAGACTGGTACGTCTGGAAGTCATATTATTTTCCCAGTAGCCTGCACTATCTCCATGGGAATCAGTTACATTTTTAGATGGACTACTTGTAAAAGGCATTAAAATTAGACAGTAAAAGCTATTTGCAAGAATTAACATCAATAGAAGCACCAATGTTCTGGTGAAAGAGTGAGAGACAGAGAATGAGTCGCGTTTCAAACACCTGATAGGTCAAAAAGGGTCTTTCTGGGGAAAACACCACATCCTCGCAGATGACAATGAGATTTTTCTTCATGCTTTGTGCCACCTTGTTGAGTGCTCCCCAGCAGGGCATGTCTGAAAGATACATCAAGTTCCTCAAGCATTTAGTATAGAAAGACTATGGGAGAATAATGTTCGCCACGTACCTAGATGTGTTGCCACACACAGCCAATATTGGTTCCAAGTACAGCAAATTTTTCCATGGGTTGCACTACTCAAACCTGGCTCAACATCTTAGAGGATAGCTTTTTTCCATTCATTTTATCCATGATTTTCCTTTGGCTTTAGAAACCCATTTACCAACCTCCCCATCTAAGACAACCTTCCTCCCCCACAGACATCTCACCATGACAAGCAGCTTCCCCTCAGCCCCCCATGAACTCCCACAGCCTGTCAGTCCCTTCTGATTCCCCCCACTCTAAACATTCAAGAGCCCAACAGTTGACATGACTAATTGCAGTTCAAGGCTTGCAGAGGTGGATTTCAACACTGAAGTCCCTGAAACTGCTCATCAGCCTTCAGCCAGATGAATTGCTGATCATACTTTTCCAGCCCCACTCCCACCTCTGCCCAAAAGAAGGATGCAGGGATTCCATGTGAGTGGTGATCCAGCTGCACTGAGGGCAGAGCATCCCTGCATCCCCCCTTTGGGCCACCCATAGCACTGCACATTGGGGTTTTGATGGCAGTGGAGACACGTGGTGTGCTTTCTAGGAACAGCTTTTACAGGAGCCATATGTTTTGCAACCACAAAGCTGTGATGGCAAAGAGGTGCCATCTCACGTGCAGCACATCCATCCAGCATGCAGCTCAGGGGAGCTTTAGCTATTGGCTTCAAAGGGGAGCACTCCCGGGCACCAATGTGCGTTTGGCAAAGGATGAGAAACTCAACTGACATCTCTGCAATGACTGACAGGGAGGCAGCAGGCCCACAGCAGGGCACAGCAGATGGGGTGAAGTGAGACCAGCACCATCTCTGGGTTACTGCTGCTCTTGCAGGTGCCCCTGCTCTCGCATGGTCTCCTACTGCAGCACCCCATGCTCCTCCCTGCCCCCTTGTTTCATACTGCCTTTCAGCACTGTGTGGCTGAGGAAGCTCTGGGAACAGGTAAGGAAGAGGGAAGGGGCAGATGCCCTTCATAAAAGGTCTGTGGGCAATCCTGACCTTGTTTCAGCCCTGGCCAGGGCCCTCACTGCTACCATTCTGCACAGCTCTTACCATGCAAGACACACAAGTCTTCAGAAGTTCAAGGTCTAGATAGCTTTGTGCATGCATAAACAAGACTTGCACCCTCAGTCCTTTCCTGCTTATGGACTAAAATCACATTCTGTTCCTGAAGACCAATGGTTTTAGGGAACTTTTCTTGGCAAGAACTCAAAGAGGCTGGAGCCTAACTACTATCCCAGCCGTTCCCACCAGCCCTGACCAAGGTAAAGTAATAGAAATGCCTTCCTTTAGAAGGAATAGGACACCTTGCATTTGCTACCATTCTGACATTGTGCCACAAGCCTTATGGTTTAAATGATGATCTTCCATACTGCATTTTTTTCTATTTAAATTTCTCTATTTCTGTTGATTTCCATTTTTCCCCTCACTTTTGTTTCTATTGCAATTCTCTCATTTGCGCTAGATAGACTCCAATATAATGACACTTGAAAGCAGAACATTCACATTAGACAGACAAGTCAAACACACTCACCCTGCGCTACATGATGGAGAAGAGCTCCAAGATCAGGTCACCCAATATTTTCCCATACAAGACGTTAGACTTGTTTCCAATCACTTAAAGGTGTTCAGGCTGAAGTTCTTCCATGTCAGGTGATTGCTTTAGGTTGATTCCTTCCATTTGTTAAAAAGAAGATAAACCGGTTGAACACTCTTCCTACAAAGATAAGGGGGGAAAAACCCCAAACTATGGTTTGCTCATATCCAAACTATGCTTTGCTCATAAAAGAAATAAACCAAACCCCAACACTCCATCCAAAAATAAAACCAAAACCAAACCATCAATCATAGAATGGTGAGGGTTGGAAAGGACCTTAAGATCATCTAGTTCCAACCCCCCTGTCATCTAAAGCACACCAGTTTGTAAACTCTTACTTGAGATTTCAGCAACTCAATTCTCTAAATACCTCATGCTTGCTAGGCATGTGCCTGCCATTCCAGGTCCCTGCTGCTGCCTGGATAGCCCCCACGACACCCAAACCCTTCCAACAGACATGATTTCCCAATCTGAGAAAGGATGATGGGCGCAGCTGAGCAGCGTGGGGGACAGAACAGCTTGATGAGGATGGGGAGGCATTAGGGATGCTAATGAGTCACAGATGATCTACATCAAGTAGATCACGTTGTTAAAGCCAGACTTAAAAAATCCAGAGTAAACCCATGCTCCCTCGGCATGGACATTGCTTTCATATTAGTTAAAAAGCGATGAAGACATCCGCAAAACATGCATCTTACTTCCCATCTGGTAGATCCATGCTATCAGGCAATAAACAAAGCAGTAGGCTGTTAGCTCGCATAGTGGATAACTTTGGTGTGGTTCTTAAGATCATGGCAGTGCTGATGACCAAATCTGGAGAATTAGTAGATTATCCTGTCTTTTTTTCATGGGAGGAATTGTATCACATAATGGTTTTAAAGCTGTGTGTTATAGGTGAAAATTGCTAAGTTCCTTGGAATTAGATAATAGCAGATGCAAGGCTGCCTACAGACTTGTAATTCACCCCCATGCACCTTTCTGCACCATGTAGGGTTCTCCAATTGTGTAACAATGTGCTCCATCTTCCACAGAAATATGCCTCATTCAGTGCATGGGAAGGACCATTGGGAGGGTGAAGCAGGGTCACGCAGCAGAAGCAAGTCACTGCATGCTGCGCTGAAGCCTCATTAGCTGCAGACACTAAAGGCCCATCTTCTGCCTTTATTCCAAGATCTCTTTCTTCTACCCGTGAATTGCATGAGAATGGATTTTGAGGAATATCTGCTTCCCTGTGATGTGAGCAGCCCTGTATTTTAGTGAGCAATCCCATTGCTACTGCATATGGCACAAGGGCCACAGTACTGACCATAAGCCACAGCTCTGACACTTCCAGAAACCTATTCAGACTGTCTCAAACCCCAGCCTGACATAGAGTAGCTGCAAGATGGAGCAAGGAAAAGCAAAGCAAAGCAAAGAGCAGGCAGCTGGGGCAGTTGAACATCTGTCCATAGCTGAATGCTCTGGGAGTACAGTCTCACTCCACACTGCTGCAGGAGTCTGGTTTGGGCAGTGGAACACAAGTTTTGAGTACTCAACAGACTAACCTTCACTTTAAATTCACATCATCACTCGCATCAGACAAGCTTACCTGAACCAGGACACCACAGCTCTTTGTCCACACTGAGCCATCATAAAACATTTAATCTTATGGTTTGGCGTTTAAGGAGTTTAAGAAGCGAACTGCTGCTCTAAGGAAGTTTTAAACTTGTCTCTAGAGTTCACGCAACACGTCCCTGGCTCATATCACTCACAGCATAGATCTCTAAGCAAAAAAACCCATAAAAGCAATGCTGCCAGTGGGTCAAATAAGCTGCAGGTAATGAAAGCCCCCTCATTCTCCCCTAGTAACTACCAATCCTCAGCATACCGATGACTGTTGTACTGACCAGATGGTGGTGGGAGCAGTAACTTGGATGACGTTAGTTACACATAAACTCCAAAACAACTGATCTCAAAACTCACTTTGAAAACACATCAGAATGGGCTGCTAAGCATATGGCAGCAATGCTCCTCTAAAACTGTGTTTTGTGTGTGTTAAACAACCAACAAGCTCCACCAAGGGGTCCAAGCATAAGCAGCCACAGCAACAGGATCCCATATACCAACTGTTTCATGCTCATCCCTTTATAATGCTGAGGAAAAGGTACAGAGGTTTGGTGGAAGTGGCAGTCCACAGCTCCTGGACTGGATTGTTTGCAGGGCGAGCACACAGAACACATGCCACCAACCCAGCCAAATCACCTCTTTTAAGGACAAGGCCTTGAATGGAACATCACAGGCTGGTTTGTGTTGGAAGGGACCTTAAGGCTCATCCGGCTCCAACCGCCTGCCATGGGCAGGGACACCTTCCACTAGAGCAGGTTGCTCCAAGCCCCTGTGTCCAACCTGGCCTTGAACACTGCCAGGGATGGGGCAGCCACAGCTTCTCTGGGCACCCTGTGCCAGCGCCTCAGCACCCTCACAGGGAACAACTTCTGCCTAAGAGCTCATCTCAATCTCCCATCTGGCAGGTTAAAGCCATTCCCCTTGTCCTGTCCCTACAGGCCCTTGTCCAAAGCCCCTCTCCAGGTTTCCTGTAGCCCCTTTAGGCACTGGAGCTGCTCTAAGGTCTCCCCTTCAGGAGCCGCCTTTTCTCCAGGCTGCCCCAGCCCAGCTCTCTCAGCCTGGCTCCAGAGCAGAGCTGCTCCAGCCCTCCCAGCATCTCCGTGGCCTTCTCTGGACTTGCTCAAGCAGCTCCATGTCCCTCTTGTGTTGGGGGCCCCAGAGCTGGACACGGGACTGCAAGTGGGGGTCTCACAAGAGTGAAGTAGCAGGGAAGAATCACCTCCCTCAACCTGCTGCTCATGCTCCTTTTGATGCAGCCCAGCATACGGATGGCTTTCTGGGCTGCAATCTCACATTTCCAACCATGTTACGCTTCACCCACATCCCAGGTGATGTGCTGAGCAGCACTGGATGATTTCCAGTGAGAGGATGAGCCCTGCTGCAGGAGCCCACTGCGCACGCACACAGGTCTGTGTTCCAGTACTTGTAAAAACAAACAGTGAACAGTTTGCAAAATAAACACAGAGAGCAGATTGAGAGAAAATATTCCTGCATCTGCCAACCAACACTGAGGACTTCCCAACAAACCCACGTGCTTTCAGACGTTCTGTAGAGCTGGGCTGTACGCCAACAGATCATCAGCATCTTTACCTGCAATCTGAAAGTGAATATAACTTCACTGCGTACCACCCCACCAGAATGGACTTGGATGCTGACAAATAGATATTTATGTTATTCAGAAAGGTGATTTAGCCCAAGCTGATGACATAGATGGGTAGATTCCAGCAAATATAAACTCTGAATAGGATCTACAAATTACAGTTGAACCACGCTCCTACTGCTGCTCCAGAGCACTTTCCTTGCACATGATTCTCACCTCCTCTTCCTCCAGCAGTTATTTTACCTTGGAACTTTTAGGTTTGCCTGACATGCAAGTCACACAGATCCAAAGGAAAATGGGATGGGAAAGGGCTGTGGGCAGTCAGCCAGCCTTTTCTTTGCCTCAAAGCAAGCTGAAACACAGCTATTGCTCCTAATAGATGCTTGCTTTTAACAGATCTCCATTTGTGGAAGAGCTACCTACCACCATAGAATTATAGAATGGTTTGGGTTGGAGAGAACCTTTAGATCATCTAGTTCCAACCCCACTGCCACGGGCAGGGACACTACACACCAGACCATGTCGCCCAAGGCTCTGTCCAACCTGGCCTTGAACACTGCCAGGGATGGAGTATTTACCACTTTTCTGGGCAACCTGTTCCAGTGCCTCACCACCCTCACAGTAAAGAACTTCTTGCTTGTATCTAACCTGAACTTCCCCTGTTGAAGTTTGAACCCATCACCCCTTGTCCTATCACTATAGCCCCTGATGATGTGTCCCTCTCCAGCATCCTTGTAGGCCCCCTTCAGGCACTGGAAGCTGCTCTGCGGTCTCCACGCAGCTTCTCTTCTCCAGCTGAACAGCCCCAACTTTCTCAGCCTGTCTCCATACGGGAGGTGCTCCAGCCCCCGATCATCCTCACGGCCTCCTCTGAACTTGCTCCAACAGGTCCACGTCCTTCTAATGTTGAGGACACCAGAACTGCACACAGTGCTCCAAGTGAGGTCTCATGAGAGCAGTGTAGAGGGGCAGGACCATCTCCCCACACATCTGCTCAGCCATTCCCTATTCTTATATTTGGCCTCAGAGGAAACTCTCTCTCATCCGAGGTGCAATTAAGGCCAGTCTACCATATGATTCCAAGCTCAGTTCTTCCAGTGCATCCTCACAAGTGCACTTCCCCAGCCTGAAGTGCAGTGTCTCAAGTGGCATACTTAGTGGTGCTCCTGTAAAGCACAGGATTATCTTGAGTCTCACCAAATGTATCACCATTGGTGAACCTTAGCCTGAAGCTTGCTTTCCTACCACCAGCAGGACAAACTGCCAGGTCCCTTATCTGAAATACTGCTCGCTAGTTGGCAGGACTCTGAATTTGTGCAGCTGTTTCACCCTATCTAAATTTAGTGCCTTGCTGAAAAGGATCTTGTCTTCCCCCTCCATCTCCTCCCTGTAGCAACCATTTCTGCATGATGCCAAGACTATTTTGAATTCTAATGCTATCTTATCTTCCACATCTGTCCAGCTTCCTGTTGACTGCAAATTTAACATGTGTACTACTTTGTTACCAAAGTTGCTAGTAAAAATAAAAGATAAAGTGGCCTAGAACAACTCCCACAAGCCCATGCAGCACGTTCTTCCGTTCTGACACTGGGTGCAAGGCGGAAGGAAACCACTCCCGGAGCAGAGCTGCTTACAGCCTAGCTCAGCCTGTTTCCAAATACAATCCAATCTCCAAAACCACGCTTTCCCTTTCTCCAAAGCACCTTCTCTATCTGCCCAACAGCCACTACAGATTTTATCCTATGATCAAGTGCAACAAAAGTGCCAAATTCACCATCTGTGAATTTCTTTTGGAGCAGGACTCAGAGCTTGGGGAGGGGATGCAAAGCTAAAGCCTGCTGCATCTGAAGTAAATTTTAACCTGTAATTCCTTTCACTCCTGGTTCTCATGAGGGATTATGTTGGCATCTGTAGACAAAGTGCACAGATTCCTTTCAGCACATTTCTTCCTTTGCCAGTGTTACTGCACAGCTGCTCAACTACTTATTTTCCTGTCACCCACTAATAAGAGTCTAAACTAGATAATTACTACTTCCTACTTTCATGAAACTTGTTCTTCAGTATCTAAAACCACTCCCTTCTGTTCCCATGAAAGGGCCATTTAGAGTTTGAACAGCTGGCTCACCAGGAGACCCAGTCCTGTGTTACCATAAGCAAACATACCTCTGCCTTCACCTGGGAAAATCCCTTCCCACCCTAAGCATCTGGGTAGGAATGTGGCTTTGTGTTGACTGTAACCAGCACACCTACGAAAGGTAAGTGGAGAACCTTAACTCTGAGGCTAGAGCAGTCAACTCACTGAGATCACAGCCAGACTATTTCTGAGCTAGAATAAATGTTACCCGGTCTTCTACTCTTGTCTTTGCTCTATTGCTCTCTTAGTTTCAGGTCTTGTTAATTTGTTTGCCAAGACAAAGCACATCTTACCTCCTTTTATTCATGCCCTCTGAGGCATTTTCTTCTTCTACTTCTTCCAGGAACTTGTCTCCCTTGGAGAAGAAAGAGTCAAATGCATTGCCACATTAGCTTTCTCATTCCATGCCATTACACTTAACTAGAGTGCTTTCAAATAGGTGAATTAGCTTTTAAGTGATCCCAGTAGTACTATTGGCCTTTGCTACAATCCCTGCATTAAAGCTGATTCAATTTTACTTACCTCTATTGCTCAATTAAGAAGAATACACAAAGAGAAGCGTAGTTCTGCAACTAGTAATTGCAGTCCAGGGGGGAGCTGGGTTCTTCCATTACCCACAGTGACTGAGCACTGTACTATAGCATGTTTCCCCATCTATCCATGAGAGGAAAAAGCTGTACATCACTTGCTACTTCCTGAAGCAGCAGCAAGAATAGTGATCCTCAGTTGCATCAGATTATTTCAAAGAGCTTTATGGATGTGTATGCCACCATTGGCATGCTCTGGTGCTACACCAGAGCAAATACCTGTGGGGCAAGATGCACACTGTTAACAGGAGCTTCTGAAGGAACCCAAGTCTTTGCTCCAACAGCAACACCTTTATTCGCTCATCTAGAAAAAGGGGAATGATTTTTGTCAACAGTGAGCAGCTTCACTTTCTCCCACACTATATATATGAACATATCAAGAACCCAGCAAGTCTATGCAGTGTTCCTGCACCTTACTACACACATATACTGGTATCACTATCACAGACCGTTGCTACTTGTAGTTGTAAATGCAGTAGGAGTCATAAAAACAAGAAAAAAAGTTTGAAGTTTCTTACTGGCTACCCAAACTTTCAAATATTGGTATAAAGTACTGAGTGACATAAGCTGGGTCAGTAATTAAAAGTCCAATTCTCTTTATGATCAAAGGCTGACCTGAATCACAGGGTTGGAACTTGTGTCATACCTTGCTTAGTCTTTGTCATATGCCTCTTATTTTAATCACATTCCATTAGCTGACTTTAAATATGCTGCTGTATTTTGGTTTTATGGCACAAGTTACAGTAGAAGTTGGCTCCTTTAAGCAGGCTAACACGATGCACTGGAATGGCATAATCTAAGCTTCCCCATTCCTATCCAATTTAAAACCATTTCAAGATTAATTTCCCCCTTGTTTAGGAAAATCCTTATTGTGGCTGAACTAACAAAATAAGTATGTGTTGCAATAGGCTGCAATGAATGCAGTATTACATTTGAGATGACTGCAGTGCATGTAATCACTGAGACACTTTTGGGACCCAGCACGAGTTATTCCCCAGCTCCCCAGACTAACCTGATGTCACTTTCTTTTTAGATGACCAGAAATCTGCTCTCTCCCTCCACCTAAGTACCACATTACAGAATCTGCCCCAGATTACACATCTTCCACTAGTAAAATTCATAAGCAGACACAAGTGCAAAGCAAAATGTCATTTTATTTAATTCAAGGACTATTTTCCTTCTAGTATTGCTGAAGGGATCACCTCCTGGGGAATTGATCATTACAAAGTCCCTGTCTAAAAGTTCAAGTGCTCTTGTTGTACATTCTTTTGAACCACAGAAAACAAAGACCAAGTAGGTGGGCAGCTACTTGCAGTTTTATCCCACCTAAATTAGCATTGCTTCAGGCTAGAAAACAATTCAAGTAGTAAAATAATGGAAAATGTTAACCTTTAAGGTCACTACCATATTTTGATCAAAAAGTCCTGAACGTATGAAAAGAACATTTGTACATGTTATGAAGGTTTGTTTTTTTTTTAACCAGACACTGTTGAAAGATGGCAGTTAAGTATTTTGGACCAGTTGTCAACCAGGTATTTTAAGAGTTCTATCTGAAGGTTTATTACCAATTTCATTATGCAATTCACTGTTCACATTAAGCTCTTTAACAAAAGCAACATATACCCGCACCAGAATCACTGTAGACAGATTTAGTTTTATAGAATGCCCTTCTGAAAATTCATTTCAAAATAGAGATGCTTTTTCTCCAGAACTGTAAAAGCCATAAAAATGCAAAATATCTGTTAGGAAATTTTTAATCAAAATTATTCCTTAATGTTCAAAATAACATTTAACCTCCTACTTCTTTTTTCTTTGTTGTCATCCACATATTGATCAATAGACTAAACAGGTAACAATGGTTCACGTTTTTCCCCCACCTGAAACATTTCTTCTAACACAGGCCCAAGATAGGCAATACAGAGATTCAGGGACATGGATTATGCATGGCAAAGGTAATCCTCTATCATTTTAATTTAGAACAACTCTGATTCTAGCACACAACTTCCGAGTCTCAGTTGTTTTCAATCTGCTCTAGGTCCAAGTCTCCACAGTCTAGAGGAAAGATGCCTTCTTCGGTGCTGTCACAATCACTTGTGTCCTCATCGCTTTCACATACTACGGCTGCTTTCTTATAATCCCTTGTTTTGAAGCTACCTTGGCATGACCCGTGATGCCTTACTTCATCCAGCTGTTCTTTCATCGGGCTGGAACCAGGGGTGATGATGTTCATAAGATCATTTGAGTCACATGGGGATGACACAATTGTCTTCATTTGTGTGTCATCATCATCATCTTCATAGTCAAGGGAGCAAAGACTTTTGGAATTTTTTAAAGTCTGCAATTAAAAAAGACACATGAATATATTAACCATGAGGAGAATAAATTCCTTAAATTCTTGAGTGGATTGAGAGTATGTACTCAAAGCAGAGTGCCACATGTTTATAGTAATCTTGGAAACAGGAGGGCCATGACGTACTTACTACACAATCTGGTTTTGCACAGGTATTTTGCCTGTGGAGCTTCCCACTAGTGAGAAAAACTGCCAGTCCCCCTTTTTTATGCAGAAAGATCCAAAAGCCTAGCTTTAGTCAACTCAATGAGGAATTACAGATACAGAGTTTTGATGTTATTAGCTTTCCGGCAAACCCAGAGCACAGCATTTGGTAACATCAGCATTTAGGTCAGACAGCTGCACTGCAGCCCAATCAACAATTAGTTTCTCAAAGTTCCCAACCGTGCACACAATGAGCCCTAAGGCATCACCTCAACCAGAGTCCACAAGGCAACAGCACATTTGGGTAACCTCAAACAGGGGAAAACCAAGCTTCTTAGAAAGCATTGTGCTCCAGAATCAGCTTAGTTTGTCTTGCATTTGGATGCTGTTTGAACCAGAGCTCAGGAATTTGAGCAATTCTGTTTAAATGAAAAGTATATTAAAACCAGAGAAGTACTCACCTTTAGTTAGACAAAGGAAAAAGTAAACCTCAGTAAATGTGCTACCTCTGTCCTTCGGATAAAGGGATAAGATTTCTAAACTCCTCACATAACTCTAAGGGACTCTTGACTAGAATCCAAAAGCAGCATTTAAGAAGTAACAGAACTATACAGACAGAAGTTAGATTTTAACAAGTGAGAAACTTTTGAGTTCTGCCTTACACAGTGAGAAAAGGGTGAAATGGTCAGGGCTCCTCTCAGAGGTGGTAAGAGCCAGGAGAATAAAGATGTGCTAGCTTTCATCATCTTACTGGTTAAGTGACTCCAGTCTCTCATACACATGGCAATCATCTTATTACAAGTAGATCCACAGGGAACAAGACCAACTTTCACACCCATTTTCAGCTTCCTCTCCCAATTTGTCACTTCTTAAGTATTTTATATTTGTTGATATATTCAGATGAAATAGGAACATTGCAACACTCCCAGTGTGCTATATTCCAGATGCTCTTCCAAAGCACTGGGTAATCTTTCTATTTCACCAATGCACATCAGCAGCCACACCAGCTGCTTAACAGTATCTTTGGGTGCTTTTTAAACAAAACTTCACAGATTCAGAAGAAATCTGAATTAGTCAGCCTTGCCTGTATACAACTGGATGAAGAAGAGAATGAGGAAAACCCACTGAGGTGATCTGCCTGACCCTTGAGTATCAATGTTATACATGGAACATTTTGCAGACAAGCCCACTGCCACTCTGCAAGCTCATATAGTTCTTTGGGCATCCCTACATCAAATCTACATACAAAGTTTACTTGTGGAAAAGCTTGAGCAAAGGTAAAAAGCAAGAACAGTGGGGTTTTGGAGTTCAGTCACAGCACAAATAGACTGAGTGAACAGCAGTTCTGGTATGGGATGGTGCTTCAGCATCATTGGTATCTCTCCATAAGTAAGGCTGCAATATTCTCTCAGCCCACACCACAAACTGTTTACTACTGATCAGAAGTTTGTTATGCCTGTATTGAACACAGCACTTACCTTGCTCAAACAACTTTCATATCTTATAACAGATATCAGTCATAGGTTTCAGGCTAGAAGGATGTATAAGGGATAATCTACTTTGCTTGGACAGACACAAGACCTAATTTAGGAGTTGATTTATGCAACTCCAAGACCTGCAAAGATCAACTTTCAGAAAAAAACCCCCAAACTGTTGACCATAGTTCTGTCAGGAGGAATTCACCAAAGCCTTTGTTAGCACACCCAATTTTGCATGTGACTAGCAACAACAAAATTGATAACCCTGCATGATCAAAAAGCTTTATATTTCCAAATTTCACTTCCCTATGAAAACAGTATTGGTATAAAATACATTTGTTTTCAAAACATTTCTATGTAGCTCACAGCTTATTCACATACAAACATTTGAGCTCCTTTTTATGACTAAGAAGCGTGAATTTCTGTCATATTTCCTTAAGCAAAACAGTGTATTTTTAAAGTAGAAAGTGTTAAAGGATATTTTAATCCTAATTCTATCTCATTGCTTTGAGAAAGAACACATTTCCTGTTGTGTATCTCCATATAGGGGACAATATTTTCAGTTCTTTAAATCTTATAGTAGGTACCGGGAAGAAAAGGGGTCAAAGAAAGGAAAGCTTTGAAAGTTCTGCTTTCAACGTTTTAGAAAGGAATTCCCAAGTCCCCCTTCAAAATATCTTTTATTCGATTTACTGCTAGAAATTAATCCAACCACACAGCTGTCCTTCTAGAAGGTTTGTGTACATAAATGGAAAATTGCCTGTTAGCTGTACTGTGCTGAAACCACTTCAATGGGAACTTTTAGCCGGCTTCAACACAACAGCAAGTGCATTCAACTGGTTCTTTGTTCCCCTACTTGTCACAACCTCACCGACCTAAAAATAGGTGGATTTATTATCTCACAGCACAATCCCACTTCTTTCACAAAGCAAAAGGTAGAAATTGCAATGCATTCAAGCCCCCTGAACTGCAGCTTTACATGTTACACTGGTACAGTACCACACCTTTCAAGCACAATTGTGCTCAGTGGGGAGCCTGCGAGTACTTGCTCAATGGTCCTCATTTTATAAAGGATGCTGGACTAACAAGACAAAAGAGTCCACAGTTGGCAATGGATAGAACTCAATCAGCTAAAAGTATTCTTTTGTGTGATGGAAGAAAAAAAGAAACTCAGTTTTAAAAGAAGTGAGGCGATAAAATGTCTGAATATTAAGAAAAAAACCCCCAACTTTGTACCAAAAACAATGGCAGGGAAGGAAATAAAAGAAATCTCTCTAGACCCTTGCCATACAAAGCAAACAAGAAAGGCCCAGAGTAGCCTGAAAGGAAGCTAATGTCTGTACTCTGTACTAAACCTCCAGTTCAGAAACCCGCAATACATCACTTTCCAAATATAAAAAGCAATAAAAAGGTTGCTTTTGTTTTACTAACAAAAACTAGAGCATTTGCTACAGTAGTCAAGGGAAAAATAAGTCATTTATGTGCATGAAAACCTAGTGTATAATGGGAGCAGCAGTTCTCATGCTTCTTCCCCATGCCCCCATCATACACCAAGTCCACCCGTTTCCCCCCCAGTTTTGAATGGGGTGGAAGATACAGCTGCTCTGAAGAGGTGCAGCTGCAGCAGCTGGCACAGAGCAAGCAGCAGAGGAAGCCTGAAACCACCAGAAGCCCTAAGCCCATCCTACTGCTTCTCAGCACTAGTCATCACAACAGGATGGGCTGCTCCCTAAAGCCACAGGCTTAGGAAGAGAGGGAATTCAGCAGACTAATTAGACTAGTTATCTGGCTTGCTTTCCTTCCCATCCCGAGACTGTTGCCTGTGAGTGCACAACACAAGAGATACCAGCACACAGGGGTTCTTGACTACTAAGGTCTTTACCACAGATACACAAAAAAGATGCATGTGATACAGTGGTTCTCAAGATGATGGGACCCTGGAATATCAGCAACCAATCCAAGTGCAACACACTGAAGAGGCAGCACAAGCACGGAGTAACACGTGGCTTTTTCTGTTGCTTCCCTGCACCTAGCCAGTGGAGATGGAGCAAGTTTGATGGGTGGCACCTCTCCCTTTGAGGGTTTCACAGGTCCTTATTTCACTTCCTGGACTTACGCTTCCTATCGATTAGTCGAACTGACTCAAACCCAAATACCTTTACTGATAGTAACTCATACCACAGTTCAGTTGTAGATCAGAAGCACCATACACAGCATGATGCATTCATACCTCAGATACTAACCTATCCCCAAAGAGGTTACAGCTTAGCCTCAGCAATAATGAAGTCCAACAGCACTACAAATTCATTACATTGAAGAGATTTCATTTAATGAAGCTAAGAGGGAAACTTAAGGAAGGACTTTGAGTTATAAAAACAAACTGCTACAAAAGACCGGTCCTAACAGCTCACTGAATCATGTTGAAAAACTGCCTTCTGAACATAGCATCTATCTGACTGATATCACATCCTACCACAAACAGATGTCAACTGGACCCTCCCTGTAAACTGAATTTTCACTTCATGCATTTAATTACTTGCATTAATATCATTACCTGTGACAATTCAAGATGGAGACATGGCCAGTGTCCACTGTAAATCATTACAAGTGTCAGTTGTATAGATTAGAAGTACCCCATCACAATCCTAATCCCTGCATCTTCTACTATGGAGAAAGTGAAAAATAGTCAGAAAAAAGCTGCCTTTATGTAACAAACTATTAACCTTTCCGCAGAGTAAAGCTCTTGACATTTGACTTCTGTCTTGAATAGCACGGAGCATTTTGTGAGCACTTCAGTGCTCACAGATAACCTCAGCTTTAAGCAGCTTGCAGTTGAGAAGAAATACTGCTTCACTGGTATGAAGTCATGGTGACAGGAGGAAAACAATACAGTATTCTTCATAAATGTGCTATGCTTGAGGCTTGCTAATGCACAGTTTAAAACTTTTTGGTGAAAGAAGTTAACTGGAAAAGAATTTCTCCCTGCTCAAATGAGAAGAGGTATAGGAATACATGAAGTTTTTCAATTCAAGTGTCTAAAAAAACCCCACTTCAGTTCAAAAAACACTGCAGATTTTTAAGCTATGTATTTGAAATAAACCCAAAGAGAAGTCTCTTTTTGACTTGCACTGAGCTACAAAGCAAGTAGTTAACAAAAACATCTGTATTTTGTGGAAACAGAATCAAATCTCTAAAAAATTCCCACCTCCATGAGCAAAATCTAATCTCTGATCAAACTCACTCTGAGAAGCAAACATGCTGTTCGCTTTCTGTAGCTCTGCAATTATGCCTCATCTTCCTGGAAATTTAACATATATTTTTATATTCAAAAATGCAATGTTTATTTCATAATTTATAACTAGAGAGCAGAAAAAACATGGCATACTGGATATGAACGGGAAAGAGCAAACAACCTCTACCATTCTGCCATGTGATTTGGCACTTAAATAACCATTCCTTACATCAGAGATAAAGGTGCTGCTGCAGTTCTTGTAGTCAAATAAGGTAAATCCTATTTGCAAAGCCAAAGACCTAGTTAAAAATCAATACAAGCTGACATGCAGCAATATGGCTCTGACTTGAAATGAAAGTTGTTCAGTACTTTGTCTCTGCCATATCTTCAAAGCTTATTTTAATTTTTCAGATGTAGGTGCCCAGGAAGAGAAATAAACCGACATCAGCTCATTTCACATCAGCTGCTAAACAGCATCATGAAGTAAGAGGCTTTCATCTTCCACTAGCCAGACTGTTCTAGATTTAAGCATGCAGACCTCTGGTGTAGTCTACCATGAAAGTTGATCTATTTATTGGCCTAGATTTTTCTGCTTGTATTCTAAATTATGCCACAGTATCCTTACAAGTTTTGTTTGAGCTGTAAGAGTTTGTGATTTAATTTGGTTTTTATTTAGTGCTATTAGTTGAAAGAATACTATGGCTTAATGAAATAGAAATATTTAAGTGAAAGGCTGAATTTGTCTAATTATACTCAAGTATGCAGAATACAAGGCTGTTCATCATGTAAAAATAACTGACAGAAACCATTGGAATAGTTAAAGGCTACAAATGAGAAACAAAATGCACAAAGACTGGGTGGGGGGAATTGGGGGTCCAGCTCTTTGCCTGAGCACTGCTGCAGTCCATACACAGCCATCACCCACACTGGCTGGGAGGTTTTGGGAACTCTTGCACTGCAGTCTTCAGATCCGTACAGCAGCCTACTCGTTTAGCTAGGAAACTCTACAGGACTCCATTAAAACCATTGCTATTGTACCAAATTCCAAACAGCCACGTGTGAAGTCACAGGCATGGCAAATTCCACATACAGCAGGGATTACAACCACCATGGATTAAGCTCAACTTCCACACCTGCTTCCCCCTTGCCCCAAATTCAGACAAAATTATACATGACAGGCACTCCACATATGAAATTAAATTTCACACCCAAACCAAATATCCTCTTTTCCTTGTAGTGGTTTGCAAAGACCATCTGAACAACTGAGGAGAAAATTCACAGACCCCCTCATGTGCTCCTTGTGCACATGTGCTCAATTAAGTTCCAACATTAAGTAACATAAGAAACTAAGGAATTTAAGCAGATTAAAGAAAAGTTTGTCAGTCTAAAGGTGTTTAAACTGAATTTAAGCAGACAAAACACTGCTGCTATTTTTCATTCATTCCTTTCTAAATTAAATTTGGGTTGAATGGGGCAGTTTAGTGTAGAAAACTCAGGTGCTGGGGTTTAGCAGTTTGTTTAAGTCCAGGACCATTTATAATGGGGGTTAACTTGTTTGTTTGTTTTTAAAGACAAACTGGAAGCTAAGTGAGTTAATACAGTTCTTCATGTAATACAGTCAAGAATATGATTTAACACCAGTACTACCATGAGGAGTGTGAACATATATAGCAATTTTCCCCTTGTATAAAATCTAGGCCAACATTAAACTGCATTTTAAAAGTCTACTGTGTGGAATTTTAATTAAGATGCTGGCATCTTACATTTTCTAATTTAGTGCATTTGTGAACAGCAACCTTTTACCTTTCCTGCTGGAATAAGTATAAATCATGTAAGTTTTTATCATAAGAATGTGGAATTACATTCTACAAGCATCAGGCCTACCTGTTTCACCTGCATGTAATTAAGTAGAAAGCTGCAACTATTCTTAGTACCACTCCAGCAAGCATAAATACCTACAGATGCTATGACTTACTCCATTAACTAAAACAGAAGAGGCTCACACAGAAGATTTAACTGTTCTGAACCGGCTGATAATCAATACAGTGTCAAACTGGAACATAATGACATTTGCTTTGTTCAGCTGAATAGTACAGTACAAAACTTTGGCCAGGAAGAAAGAAGACTAAAGCCAAACAAGGCAGCTATTAGATACAGCAGCAGTGTTTGTCTGAAATGCACTGATGCTTTAGAAAATAGGCTTCCTCAAAGGGAAAGCAGCACCACAGAAAGACAGACTCAAAAGGGCACTGAAATAGCAGGAAGAGTGCCCTGGAAGATGGGTTCTAGCTCTGTTCTTGCTTAGGCAGCAGCTGCAGCCTGAAGTCTCTTGCAGGACCAAAGCAATTGCTCTGCCTTAAGAAGAACTGTATTTGTATAACATGTAGTTATTTTCCTATTTCCTGCTTGACCCTAAGCACATCTCTAATACCGACAGTGGATTTACCCAGCTTATGGATGAACTGGAGAGCTGGACAGTGTGGAATTGGGCCTCCAATTCCAAGCACAAGCTTGAGAGGCTTCAATCCAGCAAATTCACATCATCCAACTGCATTAATGAGTGATGGTGTGATGAACAAACAGCTGCACCATTTGTGTTCATGCAGGGATGATGAACACATCTGGTTTTGTAGTAGAAGGGCACAGAGGGAAACAGTGTAAGCACATGCTCTCTTCCAACAGAAATGATTCATGTTTTGCCAGCGTTGTTCCATCTTTTCCGATTCAAGAACTTTTACCTTTCCTTTCAGAAAAGAACCACAGTCTCTGGAAACAAGAAACAAAGTGCATATTACCATCTTCATTAATAATATGAATAATTTTATAGAGACTTAGTTTAAAGGATGTCTAATTCATACAGATTTTAGAAAGATGCATCTAGTTTTCTGCATTACTATACTGGGAAATAAAGGAAGCATGCTCACATCATTAACACGAGCTACACACACCTCCCTTCACATAGATATACACTGACATACTTCACAGTTGCTCATAATGAGCAGTAGAAGAAAACTGCTTAACAAGAATATGATTTCTTGCAGTATCATCTCTCGGCGTTCAGGATCCAAAACACAAAGACTATCCTGGGTAGCTGAAGCCCAGGGTATTAATCCTCTGACAGAAGCATTAACAGACTTGCATACTACAACCAGCTCTGAAATAACATACAACACAAGAGTTTTACTAGATTTCTAACCAGATGTATTCAAACAAGAAAAATAGCTGAAGCTTGTGCTTCTACAAAACTCCTAATAATCAGTCACATTCTGAAGCTGACTTTACCATGCCAAACTCTGTTCTCGAGTAACATGATTTAAGTTGACTGATTACGCACCAGAGTAACACAGGACAGGATCTGACCCTTATGGCTTCAAAACATGACCATATTGGCTTCATTTCCTGCCATTTATGTGTCATCTATTTTTATAGAGAACTTCTATTCCTGAGCAGTTTAGCCAAGGTCTTACTCCTTCATGACTTTGCTATGAGCTGCAAACAATTACTTTCACAACTGAACCGCATATGCACTGATTTTTGCAGAGTACACCCATGTACCAACTTCTCCTAAAATTCCAGCATGTTCTTTTTTATTCTCAGGTCAAATATTAAGTCGATATGATGGGTCAAATTTATAAGAAATTAGAGAAGTAAACTCCAAACCCCGATTCTAAAGCTACCCTCATTAGTTACTGACAGATGTCAGCCTCACCTATATTATTGGGTTATGCTGGCACTCCATCATAACTAGCATTTTAAGGGATTCTATAATTGGACCATAAAGTTCACTTCTGCCAGGGAAGGGGGATGGGAGAAAAAAGGAAACAAGACCTCAGTTTGGGAACAGTTCTCCCTTCTTTTGACCAGTCTGCCACTACAGAAATACTTGTCCAAAACAAAGCCTTAAGATCTTGTTCTACAAGTGCACCCAGGCCTGCATAGGTGTACATATGCATGTGGACAATGTGCAAGTGATGTCAGGAATCTTTCGTCCAACTTAATGCAAAAACCACAACAAATTCTTGTAGGAGCATTAATTCAAACTGTAGGTGGACTCTCACCTCTAATTATTTCCAGAGACAAGCTGAACACAAGGCATTTGTTTAGAAAGAACAGAATTAGCACTGTTCACTGTCAGTCTATGATACATATACTGTATTTTACTAGCTTAGTATCTGATTTTGGACCTTTCTGAACATTTCTGAAACAATGTGGCTCAGGAGGTGTTCTTGACATCAAGTGGCATTTTTAATATTTTTTATATATTTTTATATATGAGTATTTTTAATACTGTATTTTTAATACTGAGTCAACTTGCGCTAAAACTTGTTTGATAAATACAATTTGGACAGGTTTATTTGTTCAAATACCAAAGCTGACAGCACTTCAGCAGTTGATGCTCAGTATGCTTCTTAAAAGAAGTTAGGTCAGGAAACGATGGTCCTTTATCCTTCAGCTGCACTGAAAAACAATACATGTTCTAAAATACATCATATCAAGTCAGAAGAGAAGCAAAGTATATGAAACTTGTGTAAGGCAGAGCCAACATTCAGAATCTTAAAGCACTGCAGTAACACTAAAACTGAGCTCAACTTCTCACTATGGCCAAATTCAGTTTTCCTCTGTTTTGTAACAGAATCAGTTTGCATGAAAAAGCTGTAACATTCAGAAAGCCATCCATTCAAGTATTACACACACTTTGTTTTAAAGACTCAGATTTGTTTATACTACCACAACTTGCAAGCTTCCTAGCATACCATAAATGCCTTTTAAGTTTTAGTCACATGGTTACTACTACAATAAAAACAAATTGGGAAACTAGTCAGAATTCTCATTTACTTAACATTCAGTTTCTGGTAATACTTAAGTTTTAGTGCAGAAGCACGTGTCGTCATCAGCATATAAAGAACTGAATACTTTCAGGTATATGAACAGATCAGCTATTTGATTATCTGCAGCTAACCTTAACACTAAGCCATCACCTCCCAGATCATTTATGCAGAAAACATCTGCTTATAACTGTACTCCATTAAAAGTCACATCTAGCAGCAACTTTAAGAACCTCCACAAACTTCTCTACAGTTTGCAAATACTTGAAAAAGACCATGTAAACAAGTCAATATTTCCCATCATAATAGAAGGACAAATTGACATTACTAATTGATGTAGATAAATACAAATCAGCTCATTTTATGTGCTTCAGACATCTGTTTTGCTTTTATCTCACCTATGTACCAGTATACACATGCAGCAGGAACTGATCTACGCAATACAAGCCTAACAGAAGACAAAGTGACAGTTAAACGTAAGACTTTCCAAAGCCATTTTAATAAACTTCTCTGCAGAGAAAAAGACTCAGGTGAATCAGTTCAGTTCAGGTCTCTTTCAGAAGATTATGCATCAAGTCAAAAATTGACTGTCAAAAAGCAAGGGAAGTTTTATAACAGATAATATTCAGAGTATGGAAGACCAAAGCCTAGTTTCAGAATTGAGAGTCCTTCCATTCTGGTACCATGAAGAAACACTAATCTACTGATTTGATTTAACATGTTATTACAAGATAATACTGAATATTGAGACAATCCCCTCTCCCCAAATTACCCCAAGTTAAATGCAAAGAGGTATAGCTCAGTTTCTAACAAGTTCTTTAAAGTTACATTGGGATTTCATTTTTTTTGCCAAAAAATCTGGAAAAAGTTCCTGTATCAATGATGAAACACTCCTACCTCTTCTGCCAGCCACCATCTCACTCAGTTCAGAGCAAGCAAAAACACACCCTAAACCCCTGCCACCTGCCAAAACCCAAATGGTAAAACCTCAGTAAAGTGCTCTCACCTCTCTTTAAACCCTCTGGTGCAGCTTAGGAACATTAAGTACCTTATATATAACACTGAACCATGGCTCCTAACTCAATATTGTATTGTATTCCAAACAACATCACCAATAATTTTAGCATAATCCAATTTTATGACAGGCAAAGTAATAATTAAAAGAGAAAATATCCACAGCTGGCTGAAACCCAGCTTTGACTTAATAGATGGCCCCTTTTCTCATAATGTCAAATGCAGCTGGTCTGGTACTCATTAGCTCTTTCAACAGTGAATACTTACTTGTACATACAAGAACTTGCCAGAAAAGAAAAGCAAATCTGCAGCAGATATTAAGCTGCCTCCTCCTCCTCTTAGCACATTGCTAACAGAAAAGTGCCATACACGTACAAAGCTGGTTTCAGGTACGACAAAGCAACACAGCACTGAACAGCTCTGAGGAGCTCCAGCTATTTGCAAGGCATTAGTTACAGAATGCCATTTACAAAAGAGGGGGGGAAAACCTCTATCCCTAATGAGATTTCCTTTCCTTCACTATCCTCAAGGCTTTACTCCCTCGCTGTCAGAGCACAGGGAACCTCCAGCACAAGGGCTCACTTCATTAAATGCCATTTCGGGCCTAATTTCGCATTGTGACCCACTCTGCTGATGCATAGAAAGCAAAACGCCAGATGCTCTCTGTGCCTGCTGCCTCAGCAGCATTTCATTCACTACCCCAAAAAACTTCCAGGCATCCATTCAAAACCAAGTACCCCCAGCCTGGTCTGTCCTGTCACAGCACAAAGTGCTGGCTTGTCTTCAGCTCACTTTTGATGCTTGCCTATCATCTCCCAGCACAGCCTACTCCTATCCTCTTTCCTTCTTCCCAAGCCTGCTGGAATTTGAACTTTAAATGGACGCCCTCCATGGCAACAATTGATAAAAAAGGACCCTTTGATTGTTCATGCGTTGCAGAAAAGAAAAGAGGAGATTCATCCTGGCTGCGACCTAGCAGGAACTCATCAGGCACAGCTCCCCTTCCATTGCAATGGGATGCCTTAGCCTGTAGCTACTCATTCAAGCTCCCTGTGTCTACGTTGCCATTCAAAGAGGATGAATTCTTCAGGTTTCCCCTGTTAAGGAATTAAATGTTGATCCTATGAAGGGCAACACCAAGCTTGGAAAGCTGCCAGAAGGTTCTGTAACACTCAGCAGTTTGGAGTTAATTCAATACTTATTGATATGTAGCAGGATTTATAGCTGCATTATTTATAAGGGGGGAAAAAAATCAGAGCCATATTTAGACCTTGGTAATAAACTATTTTTAGCACCATCTGTTTTTCTAGTTTGCTCCCTTGCTTAGGCAAGAGCATACTTTTACCCAGTTCCCTCTTCCTTGCCCATTTAAAAGAATCCACAGAGCCTAAACCAAAGCACAAATAAGGATCACACTGAATATTTATCATGCAGCCACCTTCCTAATCATGTTTTGGAAATCCAAATTGCTGACTAAGGACAGTCTTGGGCTGATGCAACAGTATATCTTGTCTTCAAAACTGAGCAGATTGTTTTAATCCAAGGGGCAACATGTTTCACACGAGGTTACTATCTGGATACAAACAACCGATCATTAAACTGCATTAAGCCATCTGAAAAGTGTTCCTGCTCCTGGCAGTGCTTTTCTGGGCAATAGTTGCCAAGTTTCACCCTCACTAAGCCCACAGACACTTTGTCACAAGTGCGTTCTGCCAGGCCAGCCTGCTGTTAAGAAGGGGAGACACGAATCATAAGCAGTCGCTGCAGGCACCTTGCCTCTGTGAGATGAGGTGTTCAAAGCTGCAGCTGCCACCTAGTCAAAAGCACCCCCAAACCTCAAATTACCCTTCAAGCTTACATTTATGTTCTGCTTTTAGCATGGGACACAGCACTGGCGGTCTCTGCAGCACAAAAGGGACAGAGCGAAGGGGCCACCGGTTCCTTGAATCCCAAGGGAAGCAAGGCTTTGGGTACGTGCATATTGATTAAGTTCAGACACACTTGATAGCAGCAATATATCCATCTTATTCTGCTGACTGACAAAAGTCAGTCCTTTTTACCCAAAACAGCAGCACAAATTTTGGAACATTATTAATCATGTCAGATTAAGAAATTTTGCCTTAGAGCAAGGCAGAAAACTCATCTAAAATATGAGCCTGTGAAGTTCTTACTCTGCAAAGGGCAGCAGCAGTAAGGGTTGCAAGCTGGCTTACTAGGGCTTGAAGCACAAGTCAAGCATTCCTGGGAAGTAGAAGATACACAGCCAAAAAAACAAAGACCAAATCCCAGCATGTAGCACATGGGTCAAAATTCAATTCTACACACACACACACCAAGAACATACAGCCATTATAATGGGTTCTAACAGAGTCCTGAGGGCTTCGAAACATCCAACCAATCCATATTATTGATTAATATAACATTCATTTGACACTGGCATTATGTGACTATTTTAGAGCATGAAGGAAATAAAGCATAACAGGGCTGTCCAACCAGCAGCCTGTGGGATGCCTCCTCCTTCCACTTCACTCTTTTCAATAGAGAAAACAGGGCACAGCACTTCTAACAGCAAGTACAACAAACTGCCAGGTAGATAGATGGAAGGGCTCCTTGGCAGCGTGATACAGAGCCAGGCCGTTCCCAGGATCAGAGCCAGGATGCTGAAGCCTGCTCCTGGTGAGGAGCATCTCATATGTTCCAACAGCAACCACTGTGCCCCATCTGCCAAAGCTCAGTGGCTGCTACGAAGTGATGTGCCAAGTGGTCTGTCCCTCTCACAGGGGGAAAAAGCTCCAAATCTGTGCTACTTTGACAGGACACATTTCAAAGGACAGGCTGCCTCAGCTGAGGAGAGTTCAATAAAAACTGTTCAAAGGGGAGAATCAAAGTCTGCAGTATTTTCCGTGGCCATATAAAGCACATGGACAGAAGCCAACATATACAGTAACTGTCACAGTAAATTTAAGAGCTATTGCCAAGTATGTTTAAGAGTAAAAACTAAGCTTGCAACTTGTAGCTCAATTCCCTAAGGCTGTTGCATAACCTGCAAATACATTACAACATGAGAACAAATTAATACTGGTGATTAGCCAGGAATGTAATCGGCGGATCTGGAAGTCTTCAAAATGCAGCTTGTTGCAAGCATTGTACCAAAGCATCTAACTTTCAGGTGGGCAAGGATGCTCACTTGTTTGCACTCAGTATCAGTCTTACATATAACCATGCACTTTTACACAGATTCGGAAGGTGTAACCTACCTTATTCCTTTACAAAGTGCACACCTTATTAGCTAGCGTATATGCATATTTAGTATGGTTATGCATTAAGACAGGACTATAGGGACACATGAATTAGAGTCTCAGAAAATAACTGAAGATGATGATGGCAAAAAGAGCCAGCATAAGGCTTGATAGACCTGCCCATCCACCCTTCCCTTACACACCAGATGGCCATGCAAAGACAACAGTTATCTGTCCTTAAAAACCAATGATCACAAAGAAAGGACTTTGTGATTAACTCTCAAGCCCATACCCATTTGAGAGATGGCTGAATGCCAGTGAAGGGAACTGGGGTAAGTCAGAGGAGTCTGTACAAACTCTGTTTATATCCTAATCCTTAGTGATCTCTCCCCTACATCCCAGTGCCTGAAAGGGGTCTAAGCAATTGTGACCCGCAACTCCAACACCAAAACCCTTTCTCAGCTAATATTCTTACACAGGAAGCCTGTGTTGAAGTACTCTACATCTGGTTCTAGCTGTATCAAATCATGTATTGGCAAAACCCAGAAACCATTAGGACATCTGCAATTTATCCTACTTTAGTAGCTAATAACCTCTAGGTGAAGTCTAATGTTCAGCCCATTTTTTAAATAAAGTGCTGCAAAAGCACTTTCAAGGTAGTTTTAACAAAGAATGTGACTTTTTAAAAGGGTCATACAATAGAAGTATTTTAACCTCAACAAGCTTGCTGCCACTACTTAGCATTTTGAACAGAATTACTTCAGTCTTCATGATGATCACTGTTCAGCAACATGCTGCCACGTCAAGGCCTCCAAAAGCAGAGCATAGGGGAAAAGGTACAGAAAAGCCTTTTAGCATTTATTTATATATATTAACAGAAAAATGTTCTCCTTAAACAGCTACAAACAAATCAATCCCCTGAAGCTAGTCAGAATAAGCATATCTATACTAGCCTACAAGGTCACTTATATTAACTTGTTCAGTGTTAACTCTTCCTAAATTAGAGTGGTATCACCCTTGATAAAATGCTTCTGCTTGGAACATGACATGGACACAAACTTCTTAAAGTATTTCCAGTAGTTTACCATTTTCTACAATTGCTCTGTTTTCACAAGAACATGCTGGCTTATGTCCACTAGAAACATTTGGAGGCCATTTGAACATGTTTGTATTGTACTTTACTCAAGCTAAAGGTGGGATTCCAAGTCTTTAGTTGTTAAGATTTAAGAATTGAATGCATACTTCAGGTACTGCAAATATGCATTTACATAAAAGAATTCCTCCTACCCCCATTAAAGAGTCAAGAGAACTTGTGGCTTAACTGTCATGTCCTATTTTGTAGAGTTTCAAGGTTACTTGTAACTGCTGAGAGTCAAGAACAGTCATTCTTACTAGACCTCAATATACCCTGAAGTTTAACCAAATTGGTTTTGAATTAAACTGTACTACTACAAGACACAACAAAAACATTACACTTGACATCCAGGTACCCCATTGGCTTGTGGAGTTCATTTCTCTTAGAACAACTGAATTCTTTCTACTGTCCACCCTTCCAGGGAGAAGACACCACAACAGAGCTCAACCACCACAGTGAAAAGTCAAGCTAACCTGAACTTGAAACAGGTTTTTCCTCAGGGATAAGGTAGCAACCAAATAGCTTGGGTCTCAAAGAATTTAATAGCTTTCCAGAAGATAGGAATCAATTACATTCTTTTCAGTATATCCTAGCTGCTTAAGATCATTAATTGCTACTTAACTACCTAGAGTCTATGCTTTCTGCAGTTAAAGTAGCTTGGGCTCAGTAACAGAGGACAGCAAATTCTTGCTTCTTCCCATAGTTATTTGAACTCTCCAGGAGGTGTCCTCTCCCTAGGAGAGAGGACAGCAGAAGGAATTCAGTTATTTTAGAATACTAATAGCAGAAGATAGTATTTTTCAACATAGAGTGGGTATATTATTTAATTAGAAATTTAAGGTGAGACTAGAAGTTGAACACGCTCTGTATTATATTAAATCCCATTAATCCATTCCTATTCACCTGACTTAGTACACATGTACAAAGTACTTAAATTTAACAAGCTTAAGAGCCATTTGCCAACCTGACTGCACACTTGCATGCCCTGAAAACACGCCAACTACACCAGCTTTACAAAATTATAAAAGCAAGGGTTTTGCTCTGGGATATGCAAAGTTAAAAAGCCCTGGAAATCCAGCTTAAAATTATTTCTGGTTCTATAATAATACACATGTAAGTTACAAAGGCTACCCTACCCAAATAATGTTTTTAAGTGCTTAACACAATGACCACTATGCATTGAGAACTTACAGCAGTACACAATCATTTGAAATCTTGTCACGTAAGTAACCTTCAAACAAATAGGGTAAGTAACAGTCCCAAAAAACACTGCTTAGGCAAGTTATTATGCAAAAGTAAACTGTAATTAAAAGCTGGAAGGAGGGAAGGAAAAAGTGCCATATATTAAGTTTACATTTTAAAGATTAGACCATATCAGGAGCCTCTGGATCACTTTTATTATTGTACACTGTGAAGAATTTCCAGTGAGGCTCTATGTTGACTATGCTTCAAGCACATCCAATTTCTACCACACAGCACATACTGGAGCAGTTACAAGTAACCTTGAAACTCTACAAAATAGGACATGACAGTTAAGCCACAAGGCACCTGTCATATGCATCCTAAGATCTTAAGATCTTTGATACTACTTGTACATCATAGCACTACTTCACACCACTTAACTTCTAACTCACTATTTCAACCTAAATACCCTTATAAGATACA
Organism: Strigops habroptila; assembly: GCF_004027225.2. NCBI lineage: Eukaryota > Metazoa > Chordata > Aves > Psittaciformes > Psittacidae > Strigops > Strigops habroptila. The sequence goes on from NC_044283.2 coordinate 7,876,187, forward strand.
TCTTTTGAAAAGGACAAGTTTTAATACTAGCTGAAATTGAGTTGCCCAACATTGACTGAAATACAGAAAAATTTACTCCTGGTAAACCAAATTTACACCATAGAATTCTTGTTTGAATTCTGCAAAGATCACAAAGTCCTCCTGCTTCTTACTGTTAACGTACATTAGCCTAGAAGACAGCCAAAGCACATACCTATCAATGTAAAACAGAACTGAAAGTCAAGATAGTTAAAATATAACTAGACAAGGAAAAAAAGAAGCAGCTTCATACAGTATCAAGAGCCAAGCCTGAAGAATACCTGGAATCTGCAAAACCCTTTCCAAGAAGGGCAGTACTTAGGGTTTACAGGGCTTAAATTGCTCAACCCCTGGTCTTAAAGGCTCTATTAAATTCTGTGTTCATAAAACATGGATTTGGTGGCCAAGCAATCACATATGGAATTTGAGTTGTGGAATTTCTCTTGTATGACAAAAGGGACCACATAGGCTACATGTCTTCTAGTTTTACTGTTCAAGCTAGGCTGAGGCAAGGCGGTTGCTTTAGCAGGTTGGAAGCTAGTAACAAGTATTACCAAGTGTGGTATTGGAGCCTCCTACTACATAGATCCTTCCTGGGTAAGGACAAGGTGGAAGAAGAGACTCACACCCACAACCTATAGCAGATACTGGTTACTCTGGTGAAGTGCTAGAGCATCCAGAGGAGGAAACAAACCAAGTCAGGCCCCAGGACTGATGCAGACCCGAGTATTCACCAAAGTGGGAGCCCTTACACTGACATGCGCAGCATGTTCTTTTCCTACTGCACTGAATCCTGTGCAAGAAGCATCCTGTCCTTTCAGAAATGAAATAAAAGATAATCCTTTGTATTGATACAGTTACACAAAAAAGCAGTTATACACAAAATTCTGCATGTAAAATTTCAACACTCTGATGTTCCTGATTGAGGCAAACTATGTAATGATACCAGGAATGCTGACGTATTACAAATAGTATAGCAAATACTGAAAGTTAGGAATTTAACAGGCCTCCAAAATGTAACTCAACATTTTATCCCATTGCATCATAGAAGCAAACAGACCCACATCTGTGCTAGAGAATTCACATTTTACCTTTCTCCTGATGTGATCAAGAGGCCCTTTTTGCACCCTCCTGAGATACTAAGACATGTTCCTTCTCCCTTTATACCAAAGGTTTGCACCCACAGAGGAAAAACTGGAAAAACGCACTAAGTGTCTGTATTCGGCTATTCTACAATAGGCACTGTCCTTCAAAACTTGCACCCTTCCTCACTTGGTAACTGTGCTACATAGGCAAGCCTCAACTCATTCCTATATATATGGGGCCTTGCTACAACTCATCCACTTAAAATAGTTGTCAGGCTTAGGGTATGATTAAGAGAAAAACACATTTTTAAAGATAAAGTTTGGTTGATAGTGCAGAATAATTCATGCGAAAGAATGTTCGTGCTGTTTTCAAATTAAAACCAGAGGGTGTTTCCCTACTACAGTGTAAAGATGTTTGACAGTCTAAAGATGTCCTGTATACCTTGCATTACTTAAGCACAATTCAATTAAACAAGATCAGATTAGTTCCCTGGCATTCAGGCAGCTGAAAGCAATGGTCCTAAGACAGAGGAAGACAAATTTGTTCAAGAAGCTGCAACAAAGTGAAATTGATCCTCTCTCCTTTCCCCAGTTTCTGAAGTATTCTGCATTTTTGCTTTCCCGTCATCCTTCTTTATAATGCCCAGAAGAAAGGATTTTGGATGCAAAACTAAAATGAACTGGCGAGAAGTTTAGCTCAAAAATGCATTAGCTACATTTAACAAAACGTTCATTGAAATTGGTTAGATCAGTTCATTAGGTTTTGTATGTAATTTGAGCACTTAAGACATTTGGTTGAAGTTTAGAAGCTTGCCACATTAATAATGAAGTTAACAGCACACAGAATCCCCATGTTGGCTGCTTAGTATGCAGTTGCAGCAAGCAAAAACAGTTCCATCTTAAGAACCAAGGATGTCTTTACTGTTTTCTCAAAGCTTTGTGAAGGCAGTTAAACTGGAAGTTCTATTAAGCAAACATCCAGATTGATGGAACAGTCATTTCAAAGAGCACTGAATAAGTTAATATTTTTAATTACTGCAAGTTCAAGATTCTTAAAACAAAGGCTGTGAGGTAGATGAAGTGTGTCCTACCAGGACTGCAACTTGAAGTATAAACAGAAAGCTAACAAGGCTTATGTTTCATACAGGATAATGTCGTTGTAATTGAGACTCCAAAAAGCTCAGGCTAAAACAAGCTCTTCACATCTTTGCAGTTCTACTGTTAAAAGTCAAAGTACCAGTTTAGTCATTACCATTATCAAAAACATACTGGCAGCAAGATACATCTTTCAACCTAGCAAAATAAAGCTTAATACGGAAACACCTATCTACTAATCCTGCTGATGACTTCTACTAGAAGTTATGCTTAATTTCACACTACCTTCTACTGCACTTCAGAGTTAAGAACTCCTGTTCAGGAGCTGCATTTTGTTCTCCATCACTTCATTATTACAACAGTCCTAATCTCCAAGGTGCCATCTTATTTGCTAGCTAATGCAAATATTTACTTGAACTATTTAATTGCATATTTAAACTAGACAGGTGATGCCTGATCAAAGTAATTTCCTGAAAGTCAGATACACAACATAGCAGATGTGTTCACGTGGCAAAGCAACCTCAAAAACCTATGGTGAGCTCCAATACTGGGAACAGTGCAGAGAAACTATAACCATGACAACAGCTACTCACCTAGAAAAAAAGCTGCAATGCCTCCTGGTACCAAAACAACACACCAGTCTTAATTTCATCTTATGTTGTCCAAATACAAGCAGTATTTTTCACCTTAAACTGACAATTTTTATGTTGATCTCCAAAAAGCAAATTTGAAATCAGCTCCTTCTGCTATACACACACATAAAAGGTGTGTAGAAGAGAGACTTACTTAAGAACTAAGAAACCCAAAGACTTCAGGACCTAAAGAAAAGCATGTTCGAGGAATTACTCTTTCGGTCTTTTGTTTGCACAGAAGAGCAGACAACTCCAAACATCTAGATAGGAAGAAACTAGATAGGATAGAAAACTGGAGCCTCATTTACTCCTCTTCATTTTCTTTTATATAGACTTGCCTGGAAAAATACTATATTGACTTCTACCTTAAAGTATTTCTTAATTTAATTTGTAGTTTAATAAAAATTATTCAATCCTTTGCTTCAAAATGCACAGTAAAAACCTCATTCATCTGACCATTTGATTACTAGGAAATCCCCACATGGATTCCAGAAACACTCAAAATCCTAACCCAAGGCACTGAGTATCCTTCCTGCCATGCTCTCCCTTCCACCACTCCAAAAAGCTCCCAAACTTTAGAGGCCTTCTTGATACTATCTACTCCCAAATAATTCTTCTACCGCAGACTCCCCTTTTTGCACTTCTCATTTTAAAATGGAAATTCCCTTCCATGCATACACACAAGTCTTCACCTTGCACTTTCAGCAACAAAACCTCATTTCACATCAGGACTGCAGCTGCATTTATTGTAAGCCAGTTTTAGTCTTTCATCCAAAAATCCACAGCAGTCAATTATACTAAGGTAGTCTTACAGATACAAGTTTGAAGAAAGTTATTTTCTCTAGTATGTTTATATACCACTGAATTCAAGAAGTCTTTCTGAACATCAAAACCCCCACAGAGATGAGTTTTCTGCACTAATCCAGCTAAAATCTAGGACCTCCTTATCTTCTCTCTGTTTCTACTGATCTCACAGGAAGTTTCTTGGGTGGAGACTTGAAGAAGTTTAAAAGCCTCTGAACCATATCTGAATTACTGGTACTGGTTTCGTTTTCTTGCATTTGCCTATTTCTGATGTCCAAAGACAGATCTAAACCAGAATACAGTTACACAGAAAAAACCTCAGCCCTTGCACATCTTCAGCCACTTAGAGCTGAAGAGATCACACACCCTGTGTGACCACACAGATCACACAGATCAGCACAGCAATTAATTCCAGCTCTTAACATATTCTACTTACCCTTGTTGACATAATCAAAGCAGCTCAAAACACTTGTCCATAAGCAAGATAGGCAAGGCAGCTAAATGACCTGACTTCAGTCCAAGGAGGCCTGTAACAGCATGACACAACTAGCCTTGGAAGTTACGCCTTATCCCAAAAGGAAAAGGGTTAGTTCTTCAAAACAACACTATGACACAGTGCTTGGCATAAAAATGCAAAAGATAGTCTGTATTAAAAAAACCTAACAGCAACAAACTTGAGCTGCCTATACAGCATAAATTAAGCTTTGCACCTCCATTGCATACTCTACAAAAGTAGAAAAACAAGTCCAAAAGAGAACAGTTGTGTTTTAAATATTCTCCTCAAGATCCATCCAGTGGTCATCATGATCAGATAGTTTTATAAGAACTATAAGTCTTCTGGTTTTATGTATTTAACAGCACTGGCATATTCACCTCAGTGCGGCACACAAACCAGCTCTCTTATGATATCTACCTCAGCTAAATTACCATATATTACTTTTTCCAGACATAGTGCAGCAATACCAAGAACTCCACACAGACATGAGACCTAATCAACTGCACAAATGTGAAGGTGGCCATCTATAGACAATGCATCTGAAGACTGGTTAAAAGGAGGGGAAAAATGCCCAAAAAAGTACATTATGCTAACGCACTTCACTAGTTAAAGTTGAGTGGCACCAGCCACATAAGGGAAGGCTGGAGTATAAGAACTTGATTGAAATGATATCATGGGCACATTTATAGAAAAGCACAAGATCACACTATCAAACTGCATCATGAGGAATTCATCACTTGGAAGGGTCATAGTAGGACAAGAATAACAAGTGACTGCAGTCACCCACACAATACAGCCGTAAGAGGAGACAGAATAAAGCAAAAGCAGACCCAAAGCAGAAAAAAGTTGTAGTGTTTTAAGAAAGGAGTCAGAGGTAGGAAAGGTTCACAGAAAGGTTACTTCAGAAGAACCTGGTTTAGAGTTGGGAAAAGGATAATCCACACAGGAACTGATCTCTAAATGTACATACTGTGGAGGGATCAACAAGAAAGAGCGAGCTAGAGAACCAGCTCCAGAGCACACACTCAAGTAAGTGATCAAGTGATACAATCAGCCATTAGCAAGTTATGCAATCACTCTCACAACCTTATTTGTCACCCCAGTTTCCTAATAAGCAAACCTAACATGCAAACCATGTTAGCAATGAACAATAAAATCCAGTTTCAGTTAAAACCTTTGGTAGCCATGCTCACATGCTAATCTTAAAGATAAACAAAACATATCAACTTCTGCTTTATTCACTTGCCGTTTACACTAAGTTGAAGCCTGGGAACCTATATAATCTCTTTCAACAAGAGACTTAAGCTTGGCTATACATCTGACAGCTATTACTTTTTGGGAGATTTTGACGTTTCTGCAGTATTTAAGACTAACCAAGAAGGTTGCGGAACAGAAACTAGTTGGGTGGGGAGTGTTACACAAGAACAAGCTTATCATAAATCTCCAAATATTTTTGAGTAAATCTCAAATTATTTTGAGCTCAAGTTGGTCAGTGAAGGGTGAAAGCAGCCTGGTACAAGTTAAAATACTCTGAGAGCTGTATCTTGAATACAAAAAAATAACAAGGAATCAACATTTAAACAGCCTATGTGACAGATTAGCACTCCTAGGCAAGACTTCTTTATACAAAGAGTGTTCCCATTCATATAAAAGGAACCTGTCGCAAGTTTTCTGCATGGAGTACAGCAAGAAGATAAAACCAAAATGAAACAACTAGGAACTAGTGGTTTTAGTTGATCAATGAGCTTCCTAAAGGAGATAAAAAGCACATTAAAACAAAAAATACAAGGGGAGAAAAAGCATCACTAACAGTCACTCATGCATACTCAACTCTGAGAAACAGTCCAGAATATCTTGCTTAGTGGTCTTCAGGTTTCTAACACCTAAAATTTAAATTGGAGAAGTAAACCAAAAACATTACAGTTGATTTTTTTTTTTCATAAAACAACACTTTTTAAGCAAACTGGTAATAATCAAGCCCTTTAGTTGTTAGAGAAAGGGCATTCTATGCCTTACTCTGTGTACAGAAAGCCTTTTCAGAGAGAGAATAAAAAAATCAAAGTAGGTATGAATTAAATTAAAGAATTTAAATACAACTGGTCTGGAATTTATGTATAGAAGGGGAGTGTTAACAACAGCGTTCATAGTTCACTAACAGTTCCACTGAGGTTTGTTCTTAGAGATTAGAGGTTATTACAAATATGACTGTTTGCTAAAAATGCATTTCAACATCCTGCCATTCCTCTTTGTTTCCTCATCTATAATCCTCAGTTTTACAGTCTCCAAGCACGAACTTCAAGGACCAAGTTAATCCTGCTACAACTTAAAGGTAAAACTACTAATATGCATTACAAACCATATTATCATCACAAAACTAGACCTGACCCCCACTCTGAATAAGTATAGATCAAATGATGCCCCATGGAAGGCACAATACAAGGTCTGTTTCGTAAGATGGGAAAGACTTTACCACAACAGAATAAAAAAATAATACCAAGTATGACAGCAGTTACAGCAGCCAAGCAGTACTGTTTGCAGTATTTCCTGTAAGATATCAAAGCAAAAAAAGGTCTTTTTTAAATAAACAGAGGAGAAATTCAAAGTGTCCCAAACCTGTCACTCATTATGCTCTGCAGACAACATGTTGTAGCAGTAGTTTGAGTCTCTTTCCTATTTAGGTCACAGTTCTCGCTACTCCCACAAGTTACTGTGGTACTCTGACTGGGACAGAGAAATGCCTCACATTGCCACTATTAGTCACAGTGAATATGGCAGCATATTGATTTTTACTTCGTATGACTGGTGACTACTTTCATCAAGACTGGAGAGAACAAGATTCTAAGCTGAAGTTACTTCACAGGTGCACAAGGAACTCACAAGGTAGAAGATCCTGCATGTATTAGTAGAGTCATACCTGAAGAAGAAATACCATTTATGCTTAAAAAGCCATTTGAAACCAAAGGCTGTCTGAAGAACATCAGTTTTACAAATCGTGCTGCTTGGGGAGGTAATAACTGGAAAAGACAGGCATTGAGAGCTATTCATAGACCTCAAGCATAAGCTAAAAAGGCAGCAGAGGACGTTCCTTCCTTCCCCCATCAAATGCCAGCACCCCCTCCTGAAGTACAAAGTATGCTTTTTTTTAAACTCATACATTTAAGGCACTAACTTTGAGATTGTCAAACTGCTGACAGGGGTAAAGAAGGAAGATATCCGCAAATTCTGTCTGGGAACAGAACTTTTGGCAAGTTTTCTCCCTTTTGCCACCATCATCTGGTTGCTGACTGTGCCATGCATCCTACTTGTGTCACAAACAGTAATATAAAAAGAATGACTCCTGCTTCCAACATTCAGTTCTGTTATCCTCCCTCCAAAAGAATGAGAGCTTACAGCAACAAGTAATAGTCCATAACATCCTTATAAAACATAAGCACATGCAGGCACACACATATCCAGCGATGGGGAAAGAAGCTGGCAACGCTTTGGAGGAAAAAGCTTTCAGGCCATGTGGAATTAGTCAGGAGACATCGTGCTGGCTTGCCAATTTCCAATAAACAGACATGTATTTTGTAATGATGCTTAACTGCCATTTGACAAAAATGTTGATTCCCAGTAGAACAGTTCCATACTTCAGGTTTGTACCATGGAAGATGCACCCTAGAAGAAGGGTGATGTGCCTACAGGAAGGTTTGTTTTCTCAAGGCCTGTTACTGAAGGAGCATTTCAAGTTCAAGTACCTACACTTTTTGTTTAGTTCTAGAACACAGCTGGGCAGAACAGCACCTAAACTGAATGGTGACAAAGGCAGAGACTAGAGGCTCTCCAAACCATGCATCAAACCATCAGACAAACTCCTTCAGGCAATGATGTTCAAGGTAAGAAAAACAGTTATCTGTCTTTGAAAAAATAACTAGGTCAAGAAAATACTCTTCAGTGTTTAGAAAAAAAGCCTACAAGGCTATATCTTAAACATTTTGACCTGCACAACTCTGGTTTAGAACATATTTATCAGTTATATTTCAGTACAGAACACCTAAATCTGTTCTCCACAGCAACATTATTTAAGGAGCAAGACTGGGAAAAAATGTTCCCCTCTAATACTGCTCAACCTAAAAAGCTATTTCTAACAAATTAAGGACTTCATTAATTAGCAATTAGAGCTATAAGGAAAGGACCTTTTTCCTCATAATGAAGAGGGGAATTATGCAAGACGTGGATTATCCAAGCTCCAATGCATCTGAAATGGAGCCCTAGATGGACAGCAATCTCCCCTTTTGGCTTTTGTTTTTAACTATCAAGGTAACTCATATTCTTCACATCAGGAAGAGGTAAAAACATCAGATATAAGACTTGCATTATCTCCAATAACTTGGCAAATTGAAAATTTGCAGATATCTGCACTGACACCACAATAAAACTCTCAGTTAAATGGGTTGGTTTATTACAACAGGATTAGAAAAATTGAGAGCAAGTTCAAATTCAAGCCTGGTAGAGGCTGAAGCCATTGGGATAGCACCTGCCGGTCCTGCCTGAGGGACCTGCCATCGATATCAACGCTTGCTGCAGATCATCTGAGACTACACAGCAAGCTTCAGATGTGCCCTAGAGAAAAGCTTTTCTGCTCTAAGACACCTAGACATATTTTGGAAAGGCTTTCTTTCCCAGAATGGCAGTTCCTGGGAAAAGTTACCAAAATCAACAGTTTTGGTGTCAAACAGCTTCATCAGTAACAGAAGACTACCAAGGAATTTTACTAGTTTTATACCAGCCACAGAGTTACACATGAGCAACATCAGATGCACTGGAACAGCATGGATTCAGAAGACCACTCGTGTTCAGTAGAGCCATTACGTGCTATGGACAAGGCTCTCCCACTCAATAGAAAGTAGGAGACTTGGTGATTAAGCACCCCAGGCTACTCAAAAGAAGCCTAATACTGCCAACTGGTAGCTTCCGGCTTGCTGAAGTAATTATTTATAGCACTTTTAAACTATGCTGAAGCTACGTAAAGTTGTTAATCTCAAAAATAATTAGGCAACCTAAAGTTTAAAGTAAAGCTTAAAGTACTTCTACTCATCTAAATCAAATATGAAGCTAGTGTTACATGAACACTAATGCAGGCAAAATATATCACTTCTCCTAAACTCTAACAATAGATTAAAGTTTAATCTCTGCTGCCCTAGAATAAAATCACAAGAACTAAGTGAACAAAAAAACCCCAATAGGTAACCCTGTGAGAGCAATTCACATTGCTTTTGTATCATGATGTAACAAGTTGGCATTTAAAGGCTTCATATATTAGATTAAATTATAAACTGGGTAGGAAATGTTTCTCTAAACTGTCCCACTAAAAGGCAAAATACCTGTCAAACACTAAAGCCTAGCAGAAGCAAGACGTTAAGGATCTACTAGTCATTTGCTGTCCCACAAATCCATTATTGCTTCCTCATATGGAAAGTTCTTAGGGACTGCCATATTCTGAAGCCTGGCAGTCAGAAGATGACTCACTTGCTTTGAGACAAAACATTATTACCAAAATAATGCCTGTTTCATACAGACATTGTAATCACCATTGTATTTGGAAGAGGAAAACAAGGAAAAGGAATTCAGCTTCCCTTCCTCTGAGTCCTCCTCATACAAAACTCAAACCACAAGGGTAGCAAGGGGAGGGGAGTGAGGAAGGAGAAAAACAAATACTAAAGTGGTTTCTATAACCAAAACCTCCATAATTTCAAAGCAGACTAAATGGCTGCACGACATTAACTTGCTACAGGATGATCACAGGAAAGCACAGCTTCAGAGAAGATAATGCATTATCACCAATGCCTTGCACACTGGTTATTTGCTTAAGAACATCATTAAAATACCAACATAAGAATTCAAGTATTTAGAGAACCCAAGCTTAAAATTACACAAGAGTGGATGTGAAAAGGATGAAGTGTTTTACAGTTAGCACATCATCCATGTAATAAGATAAACAGAGGAAAACGAAAGCGAGTGATGAAAGAGGACCTGTAATTCAGAACAAGGAAAGATGTCATTTCACCCACCCCCCTACCAGAGCTTTTTGGAAACAAATTCAAGTTCCCAATAAGCACTTTGTTGAACAGGGGGAGTCTCAGTCTCAATTATATCCTAGATTCAAAAATAATTTGAAGGAAGTTGACAAGAAGTAGTTTCAACATCTGGTTTTTTTGTTAAGGACGCCCTTTTTTCCAGCTGTATTCAACCGTATAACTGAACTGCAAAGTTCAAGAAATTACTATTGCAAACATTAATTGCTAACAGAGATGCTTCTGCTTTATGAAAAAACTCACTCTTCCTTTGAAAGGAAAAGAAGAAACAGTGAAAGCTTTGAGAATCAGGCATCCTTCCCAGTTTAATTTGTTGGACTTAACATGTATCATCAAGCCAAGAGGATCCAAACTCACCCACCCAGTCTGCCACTAAAGTCTCCTACATCTTGCTTTTGTAATAACTGCACTCTTTTGTTAGCATTGTTCTTCCAGGAAACCCCTACAGCTTACACAATCAACTACATGTATTGCAAGCATAAGGGCTCACAAGCTGTCCAAAACCAAAGTTAATTCCACAGGACAGTGTCTCTGAAATCCACAGCATTTTTTCCCCCCTCTCCATTTTGAGCTGAGTTACCCATTACTTATATGCACTTGGATAAAGCCCTCAAGATTTACATGAAAAGCTCAGACAAGTCAGTAGCTACACACCATAGCACCATGTGGTATCCTAAGCCTTATGAGATTCATTGTGAAATGAAGTTATAATCTGGCCTGCCTGCCTTCTAGCCAAATTCTGGAAAGGTTTACACAGTATTTACCTACCCCTGAAAGAATGATCTAATAATCTTACTTCATTCTAGGAACCTAGACTCTTCTCACTGCCACAAGATTTCATCACAGCACACTAAGGAACTTAAAAGCACACAAGTCTCTGATCCTCCCCATTAACAGTAAAAGCTCCCAACATTTGCTCCCCAACCTGCCCTTTAAAGTCAATCATGGCGCTAAGATTGTCTTTAGACACCACTACTACAAACATTTTGGTGAGAGACATGGCCCTCTGTAAAAGACTAATTCTTATTTCACCTGGTATAGTGTCTAAACTTATTAAAAGAAGTTAAAATTTAAGAGTTATGTTGTTTTGTTAGTTAAGCGTAACACCCAGATTTACAAAAACTCTCAAGATTTTCAATGATTTCACACGCAAAACCACCTGTAAAGAGATGGGGGGAACCTTACTTATAGAAAACAAACATCAGTTTTCAAACACCACAGTATTAATAAGAACTGTGTAATTATAGACAAGCCTTTGAACTGATGTTAACAAAGTCACTCCTGATATAGTAAGAATTAGAGACTTCCTACATTACTTTCATGCAACAGATGTGCAGTGCATCTATTTAGGTTTAGAAGAATGGAAGAGAGCCATACAGCTATGCCTGAAATGACAAAATCCAAACTCATAACTGATTGTCAGATAGTCACATAAAGCCCAGTGCAAAACACAGATTTCTAACAAGGCTAAAAAGCTGTCTTTAAACTGAACTACGTATGCCACAAATGCATACTCTATAAAAATAGTTTAATACCTCCCTGAAAATACTACTGCCATTTAAGCAAGTTCCTAGTGAAACAATGGACACTGCAAGAAACAAGCAGTAGATGCTACATATGATTAAAAAGTTAAGAATGCTAACAAGTACAGATATATTTAAGCTCCAGTAATTCAAATACAGGGACAAACTCCTAGTTCAACTGGTCCAAGAGGAAGCACAGAGCTCGCAGAGGGAATGACTTGCTTTCCTCGAGTCAGAAATCAGCATTGACTTTTCTGTGTCAGGTTACTGCCTATTCCCCCTGTTTGAGAAGGAAAACACCACTTGAACTAGACACCACCCTCCCGATTGATTTGTAACAGCATGTAATAAAGTTGTATTGGTTTGAGGGGGCAGGGAGAGTGGTGTTCAAGGCCAGGTTGGATGGGGCTTTAAGCAACCTGCTCTAGTGGAAGGTGTCCCTACCCACGCCAGGGGGTTGGAACTGTATGAGCTTTAAGGTCTCTTCCAACCCAACCCATTCTAGGAGATATATATATATCTCTATATATATCTATGTATTTTGGGAGTTTAACTCCACTTCTTAGTTATGCACATCTGCACTGCAGCCCACAGAGATATAAGGGTTTGTTCTGATGCAATTCAGGTTAATGATTTTCTTCCCCCCTTTTTTTTTTTTTTTTTTTACATTAAGTTTAGAAAACAGCAGTTGATTTTTATTTTTTTTTTTGAACGTAAGAACTTCAACATAGGAAGCAGCATCTGTATAATACTTCACAAGAGAGTAAAGAGATAAGAGGACTGAAAAGGTTCATCACTTTCTACAAGATATTAATTTTGATTAATTCTATTTCACTGGAGTACTCTGAAGAGCTTTAAGACATAGCTGTTAGTGAAAGCAATAGTCTAAGTGTTTGACTGCAAATGGAGATGGAGATCTAGCTGAACACTTTAGCTGGGCCTACTCAAGTCTTCAGAAAGCTCTGCAAGAAGTCCTTGACTATTATTTCTTACGGCAAAAACTACTGCTCATGTGTATCTCCTCTAACTCTCATGAAATATTCCAGGCCAAATGCATAATCATTCCTAACATCGTCACAAAACAGAAAGGAATAACTGGATTACAGACTCCTAGTCTCTAGACACCATGCTTAGTATCTGCTATCCCTCCTCCAACTCCTGCAGAAGTGGCTTTCAAATGGAGACTAAGAGCTCATATGTCTTCATTAACCAGAGGACCAGGAAGCTTAAAGTTTTATTTCCATAAAATATGGTCATGACAGTAGGAAAGAGATCCAAAAATACATGCCACTATCTTAAGTGAGTCTGAATGAATTTTACAGCTTAAGTAAATATTTCCCACAAAAGGGTCTTTATCTCTAAGAAAACCATGTTTCTGAAGGCATTTGAAAGGCTACAGTGGACCAAATACTAGAAAAACATATACTGTGGGAAATAATCATGCATCAACAGAGAATTAGACAGGATGATTTAAAACATCTTTCCTCACCCATGATTTCCACAATTGGTTTTTATAGATGATAGTAAGCCAGATGTAAATAGTCACTTACACAAACTTCAAATTCAACTGCTGTACGTCATTTTTCATTTAATTTGAGGATACAGGAGACTTAATCACACTACAGAGTAGATGAACACTGCTCAACTTCAAAGAAGCCAATTTAACCTAAAATGCAAGTAAAAATACTCGGAAGTTTACTAGACATCTTACCCAGAGACAGGTACAAAGAGTTCAAGAACATCTGTGCTATGTCACCAATGACAGTGGTTCTGGGACTGTCACTGGCCATCACTGATGTTTGCTCAAAAAGTGTCTGTGTCTAAATGCCACGGAAGAGTAGGCATTGTAAGAAATTGTTCCAACAAAGAACGGAAAAGATGAGGGGTGATGAGTATAAGCTACTCCTGGGCAGATTCCAACTGAACACAAGGAGAATTTTTCACAATGAGAACATTCAGCAGTTGGAATAATCTCCCCAGGGAAGTGGTGGATTCCCAGTGTTGGACACAAGATTCAGCTGGACAGGGTGCTAGAACATCTAGTCTAAGTCATGCTTTGCCAAGAAAGGTTGGACCAGCTGATCCTTGAGGTCCCTTCCACCTGGTATTCTAATGAACTTTACACATACCTGTTCCTCTCCAAAGAGGAGCTTCTCCCAATCTTAGCAATTCTCTAGCTCCTAAAACTAACTTGCAATGTATAAATACAATAGCTTGACCAAGCCCTAGCAGATTGAAGCTGACTTGCATTTCATTATTCAAAATCCTGCAGGCATAGCAGTAGTTTATTTTCACTCTGAACCTTACAAGAAAACCTTAGGAAAGTGTCTTACTCCATCTACTTTCTATCCAAATATTTGTCCTCCAAGTCATAAGGCTGCCTGCTGCCTTTAAAGAAAAGACACACTTTGGAAATGTCAAAGTCTTTGGCCTCTTGCATGTACGGGTACATTACATAGGCAAACAGTAAAGACATTTTCCTTGAGGTCCACTGCTGACTATTTCTTTTCAGCTATAAATTAAGCTTATGCCTAGAATTACACAAAGTAGATTTAAACCACTGATTTACTTAGCTGAACAATTTTGATACCCAGCTCCCTTCCTCTGAACAAGGCCATTGACCACTGAGCTTGAACTACTTCATGCCTTTTGAAATACAAATCATGTTATCTTTTGCTTTTTTGGTTTATGATCACTTACAGAAATTACTACCATGGGAAATAAAGAAAAAGAACAGAAAAAGGCCCCAGAACTGTTTCAAAGCAAAGGTAGGCCAGGATTAACTCTACTTTTCAAATGTGAAGTTAAAGGTTCCCAAAGGAATAGTATTAAGTTTTCAAACAAGAACCAAAATTCTTTCCCTGGCTCAACTGCTTCATTCATAGCTGTTCTTTTTGGTTCTTAACCTTATACAAAGGTAAACTACTAGCAAATTGACTAGTGTTGCATATTTATAGTTGCTACAATTTTAATGATCCCAATCAACCCCAGTCCAATCCTTCACTACATATACCTCATCTGTATTTTCTGCAAACCATATTCCAAAAGCCAAGGGCACCGAGGGTGCCCTGAAGCAGAAGATATCCCCATACAGTACATTTACCATCTATTTTATTTGAGAAGCAACGACACACACGAAAGCATCACTGAACTGCAAAGTGACATCCACAGATAGAAGAAAAAAAATCAGGCCTATATTCTGACCAAGAGATGCTGTAAGTACATCTTCTTACACTCTTGCAAGAGCCCTAGTGATTAATACTTGCAACTGTATTAAGTATCTTACCCCAATCACACTACACAAGCGTAGCGCGCCAGGTAGAGAACAGCCTTTGCCGACTTCACTGTATCCACAAGCAGAAAATACATCTACCCCAAATAACCTGTTTGATCCCATTTTAACAGGGGGCCGTAAGAGACAAGCTTCACATAAGCATCTCAAACTATTTAAAGCAACATGCTTACTATTTAGAGAACACAATCTAAATTAACTTCATGAGCCAGTACTTAAAGCTACCTCAGCCCATCCAGGCTTGACTCCCAGGTTACTCTGCTAGCATTGTGAGGGACTCTCGATACCGCTTCTTACACATGCTAAAGCAGCAGCCTGGGAGAAAGCCTAACACCAAGTGAGCAGCTACTTCACTACACTACTCATTTATTACAGCATCTTTTCTATGTCTATACTTAGTTTTTACTTGTAGCAATGACACTGCTAATACAGCTTGGGAACATTATTCCATTTTGTTGTACCATAATCAAAGTGAACCCATCTTTAACTATGCTTAACAGGGCGTCCTTGGAATTTTCTAGACAAGAATTCAAAGGATCAAGGAGAATGCTTTAAAGCTTACTTTGCTTAAGCTTAGTGAGGTCACAGTATGGCTAACTCTACTACCTGTCTGCATACTGACTATGCAGACATAGTAGTGACCTCAGTTACCTCAAAGAGGAATAAAACAAAACGAAGGCCTAATAGTTCACAGACAGCAACCACAAGTTGTTACCCTGGTTTAGATACTTAAATAATCAGTACCACATCTCACCCTTATATCTATTCACCTTGGCTTCTCCCAGCTGGCCTACAAAAGTAAAACTGAAGTAAGCAGATGCAAAGATTCCACAAGAGAGACCAGGAGTTACTAAGAAAGCCTCTGCAGGAACAGTAGCGATCATCTGATCCAAGTTCTGTTGCAGCACTCTGATGTGTTCTGTCCTTCATAAAACACTGCCTCCTCATCACACCCTTCAGGGAAATATATCCACCTCCACCATTCATCCATACTTTCTGTATATTTTTAAACTGCTGTGGAAATCACTATCAACTTGTCCCTCTGCTTATCCTCATACTTCAGTGATACTAGTCTTGCTGTTTTGGCCAGAGTTGGCAAGTCTTTACAACTCAGTTGCTATCTTCTGTGATAAGCCCTCCTTGCTATATAGATCCACAAAGCCACCGCATTACTGTGAGGCAAAACATAAAATCAATAATAATAGAGACAATTTAAGCTCAATTTACTTTAATGATCAAAGTTAAAGTGTCTTGCTGATTCAAGACCTTAAGCTCCAACAAAGAAAATAAATCAAGCATTCAGGTGTCTGGAGAAGATGAACAGCTTACAAACATTAAACTGCTGTAGAATATTGTGAATGTCCAAAATAAAGGGTTAAAAAAAACCCCCAGAAAATAGATCTGTCAGTAGTCGTCAAGAGTTTGAGCCACTGATGCACACTTTGAAGCCCCCAAAAAAGCCAGGCCATCATGCTTCAGGAAGTATCACATTGCATTCATTGTTCCTGAACCTCAAAGCAGCTGCTCTCTCAGGCAAGGTGCCAGGCTACACAGAGCTAGGCCTGGCATGGTGTGGCACTTAGGATGTCCCTCAGTACCAAGAAAACCCACCAGTACAAAACCCAGATGACTTAACAGCATTTTTAACAAGGCAGAAGCACCCTGTGGTAAGAAATCACAACTTCAGTTCCCAAGTTCCTTCACAGTTTAGACACCCTTAACACTTTTCAATGTGTTTGTCTTACCTAGTCTAACCTTAATGCACAAGATGCCATAGCACCAAATAGTTAGAGCTACTCCTTACTTGGATAAAGCCAGCTTTTTTTTTAGTATTAACTATTTGAACAGACCAAAGACCACTTTGAGAACACGATGAAGTTTGGCAAGTGGTGTTTAAACACTTCGAGTAGCACAAGAATGTTAAACACCAACAAGACTTCAAACTACAGCGTGTTGTTTTATCTGAAACAGAATTAAATCTCACTGTCACAATAAAACCTGCTTACACACTGCAAAACACGTGCAACCTCTTGCTGTTCTTTACTTGTTGCCCCTCAGGATGAACTAACATGATTCATGAAGCAGAACATCTGAAAAAGCTCACCAGTTTCCTCTTCAGTAAGGAAATGTTTCTATCCATCTACTGCAATTACCAGTTTAAATGCCACCTTATTCTCTGGCAGCCCCTGTGATAGAGTTTATTATCTGCAGAAGAGCACAAGTCCAAAGAGGCTCTTTGCCATGCACAGTCATCTTGAAATACCAGGGTGATCAGATGCTGCACTGAAGGAAGACAACACTCCTCACCAGAACCAGCTTCTTACTTGGGCTATTGAGAACAAATACGAAGTAGGCATAAATACTGTGTTCTGCATCTAATACAGCTATTCTTGCATATATAACTGAACAGAAATTTTGAGTCCTTCGGGGCTAAGAACAGCTATCATATTTTGTTATCTTTTCCTACTGTCTTTTCCACTTGTTTTTACAGCTGTCTTCATGTTCTAGAAGGTCTGAAGTTTCACAGTTTGTATTTTCAAGTCCAGAAAAAGATCCTTCCAGAATTTAGCACTATGCAAGAGCTAAAGTGATGTACAGCAATCTGCCTGATCATTTCAATCTATTTCTACGTATGTGAATTACTCATTTTACTGAATATTAATGTAGTGTTTTCCATGAGAATTGAAGCTATGGCATATTCTTTTCCAAGAGCACATAAAATCTAAAACAGAGGGGGAGTACAGTGAAGTAAAGTGTGAAGGTCTGTGGCAGAAGAACATAAAATCAAAGTATACAGAAAGAAACAGTTTGTGGTGTTAAGAGCTGCCCAATTTCTTTCTTCCTTTTAAATAAAGGCACAAATTAGAATATTAAAGAGGCAACAGTGGAAGGAGCAAGCCATGAACAAGAACAGAAACTAAGGACAGATTAATAATCTGAATTTACTGACCTATGAGCTCTAAACTTAGAAGGCAATGACAACGGGAACTTCTGGTAAACGCTGATTTAAGAGAATTCCTAGCTGAGAAACCCTGAGCAACTCTGGCAGGTGTTTCAATGCCAACCCTTCAAGACCTTAGAGTGTTGGCAGAAATGGCTGCAGACCCGAAACTCCCCTCTTCACAGTCATGGCTCCCATATACCACCACAGTATAATGCAAGAACTCTCCCTTCCCAGCACCTTCAGATCTAACCTAACATGGGTCAACTATGACTTAAGCTCTCCACAAGCATCTAATTACTGACCTGGTTTTGAGTAGCTATTTGCTAAGTTTAGCTTTTCAGGAAGATTTAAGGATATCAAAATATTTGCAGTAAAGCTCAGAACAACAACAACAAAAATCCTTAAAAGCATTTGTTTTCAACCCAGGTCTTTCATAAACTGACTTAGAAGAGAATTTGAAATCACAGAAAAAGTATTTTTGGAAGCAATAAGGGGCCATCAAGATACGTAAAAAGAGGTCTTACTGAACTTCCCCTTAGCGTAGTCCTGATCTTCACTGAGTTATATGCAGATATAGGACACATGCACATCTCCTTGTATGACACTTCAAAACAAGTCTTCCGTAGTATTAGCTTATAATATTTTACACAGCAGTAATTTTGTTTAAATTGGGAGAAATGTTTAAGACCACAGTATTTGTTTCAAAGCATATACATCTGCCAGGATTTGGGACATGGGGAGAAGGTAGGCTATGAAGAAACATAAGAGTTTTAGCAGTGTAATGGGTAAGCAAGCTGCCATTCTAAAGAAACCCCAATATTTCTTGACAACTTCATTCAATTTTTACTTCAAATGTTTTCAGTACTGGCCTAAACAGATGTTTTCACTGAAGTTTAGCATGTTTGGAAACTGATCTATTTCCAAACTATACTTTGTGCCTTTAATTAAATACTCAGTAATATCTCTGAAAGAAGATTCTCCAGAAACAGCTAGAAAAAACCCCATCAGGCCTTGACACTGCAGAGGGAACTTTGTTGCATAAACTACTCAGCTTATTCTAAAAACATGATTTCAAAATAGGTCTTATAGGAAAAAGTGATCAAGACTGGATGAATACTAGTTTGTGCAGCAGCAAATCTAAGTAGCCAAAAAACTTCCTATACACACAGGCTATATTAGGTTTTCTCCATATACACTGTTATGCCATCTAAATAATCCATACACCTGAGCAACTGGAACTACTCTGCCAGTCAAATACTGCATCTTACTTCTAGAGCTTGAAGAATGTAAGCAGCAAGTCCAGCCAGAAATGGAGCAGGTTTTAAATAAAGAAACCTGCGTTAAACCACACGGGCAGCTGAAAGGCAAATCCGCTACTATTTCTGGAGTAGATTAGCAAACTAATCTCAGTAGTGATTAACACAGTAACAGGTAAAATCTGATTAGCTAACAAGCAAACTTGCATCTTAACCAAAACTCAGAACAGTGTCTAGCCCTGTCTAGAACAGAACTGGTTACCAGCCTTGTGAATAAGCAAACAGATTATTCTTGTATGGCTTGCCAACGAGTGACCTACTCCACAGTTTCATCAAAAAAGCTGTATTTTTTAATTAAGAAAATCCTTTAAAGTTCTACTCAGCTTTTCTTTTGCACAGTGCAAAGGAGGAACACTGGTGCAGAACTATTTCCTTTCTTTATGCTTTTATAGCTATTTCTGCAAACTGCCTCTTCCTCACTACTCTTAACACATCTACTCACACAAACCTCCTGAGTCTGCTACCTACTAAAAGCAGTAGGGTTATATTCTCACAAGCACAAAATATTCTCTGACCATAAAGTAAAACTCAATTTTACATCTACAGAAACTAAATTAGCATCTTCAATTTTAAACTGCAGCAGCTGCCTCTGTGGACACAGAAGCTTTGAAAAGTGAGCCGTGCACATGCATTTGTATTACATGCAAAGCGTAGGCTTGAACTGGAGTTTACTAGTTTTTTTATATCAAAACTTTTATTCTTACATGAGGAAAGTAGAATTCTGAATAACTGGAATAAAACACCTCTCCATTGAGCCAGAGCATCTGCAGCTGCTGTATTAGAGCACTACTTCAACTTCAGACTGCTTATTAGCATTTTCTTTCGTTAGTTCATTTATATAGGGGTTTGCTTTCTCTCATTTAACATTATGGAACTACTTAAACTGCAAGGGGAGGCTAACCAAACAGATTTACACCAAGATGATTTAGAAATCATTGCACACTGTACTCTGGGAACAGAGTGGCACAACCTTTTCGCTAGCCTGTCCACCCCCCCTTCAAAATGAAAGGGAACCATGGAGAAGTCAAGCCATTTCTTTGGTCTCTGCTTCAAGCATCTTTTCATAGCTCTTTGTACTCTATATCAAGCAGATTGGACTTTAAGAACTGGGCTTTGGGAACAAAAAGTAAGTAGCTTTAGGTTATATAGCAAGTATAAGGAGCCTGCTATACTGCTGAAGGTGATGTGTATCAGTATAAGAACACACAAGCAAGTCTGTAAATAACCCCTTAGTTCAATTTATCTAGAAACAGCCTTTCTGCAAGGGTTTCCCTTCACACACTGAGGAAAGTAAAATCTCACCCGTGTCATTTTAAAAAAGTCTAACGATGGCCTGTTCCATCGTACATCCTCCTCCCGTCTGCGCTTTAGCCGGCTCTTCTTTTCATTCAGAACACAAGGCTGAGAGCGGCATCTCAACAAGCCCTGACGCCGGCTGAGCTCGGGTGTGGAGGTGGGAGTGCTGTTGGCTGAAGGCAAGAGATTTCCTGTCTCGGTGATGTGCTCCTGGGAGAGGGAGAGGCGGCGCCTTGGGTTAAAGTCACAAGGGCCTCCAGAATTCCAGCGGGTACTCGAGCTTGTGCTGCCCTCGCTACTGTCCACAAACCCGCTGCTGGCAGAGGAAGGTCTGGGTACTGGTGATGTGTTGAAGCTGGTGATAGTGAAGACATTATTGAGCGACAGTATGTTTTGTGGCAGACTGATACTTGTGCTTCTCTGTAAGGTAGCACTTCCATGACTGTTGCAGCGTTGCAAGGTAGCGCTACCGCCACTATTACACCGTCTCTTTGACACAGGAGTCCAAACTTTTGAGTTGCCAGGCTTCCACGGGGACCGACAGCGAGCCAGCTCATCTGGCTCAGACAGGGACCTGCAATGGCGTTTTGTCGGTGGTGCCAAGGGTTGACCCGAGTTTTCGTTAAGGTTTAATTCACTTATCCATCCGGACACCATAGATGTACTGGAAGATTCCTGCTGCCACTGCAGACTACCATTACTGGCAGTGCTGGTGCTAAATGGGCACACTGGGAAAGGGTAAGCTGAATTCCTTGTTGTGTCAGTCTGGATTGGGTAACCGCCATTTAAAGCTTTCCAAGGACTCTCTTCTGAAAAGAAAAGAAAGATGCGGGTGAAAGATGTGAAAAAGACAATTTGTTTTAAACCTAGTTTAATGTAAAACCATGACTCAAACTCAAGCTTAGAAGGATGAGCCATGAATATCCAGATCTTAAAATCACACTACAGTTACATATCCATTTTAAAAAGGGTAGAAAATTCAAAAACCAAGACTAAAGTATTTCAGAAGCCAATCCAGGATTGCAGTATGTATGTAACCTTGTTAATGCTGCTTGTTGTATACTGAAAGATTTCAGCACTGTGTTTCTCAGTGAGGAACAGGGACAGCTTCCTTACCTGCTTCCTAGTGCACAATACATACCACAAATTAAAACCTGTAACAGTGAACAACTTATGGTCCAACTAAAATGGATTATTAACAAGTAATGCAAGAACCCACCAGGGAATTTCTATTTTTTTAATAAAAGAGCAGGATAATCTCTCAGACTGGTGTCCTTCATTTGGCTGTTATGCTTTTCTATTAAGAATACTTTAACAAAGAAGAAGTTCGAAAGAGATGGGCGTTCGCATTCTGTGGTGTGAAAAGCTTTACTTTAAATTAGAAACAGTATAAAGTTAAAGCAGATTGCAGGTCGTTTCCTTTTCTTGCTCATACTCAAAGTGTAGGGGATAAAAATCTTAATTCAATGCATAAAATAAAGCAAGTATCCCTTAAGAACCTCCTGCAAGTTTCACTGTGAATACAGGCATAACCCACAGTGCACGACTTCTCATCTGAAGTGGCAACGCTGGGTTAAAAGCAGTCTGCCAGTGAAGCCTCTCGCTCTTTTGTAAAGCGTTTCTTTGAGAACATTCTGCACATTTTACAGCTGTTCCTCCACATTATACAATGAAGTGTAAGAAGAACTACAGCAGACTTTGGATTTGCAAATTGAAAAGCAGCAAAACTGTTGGCCAGTTAACAGTGCTTCATGCTTGGTTAGAAAATTTGCTAATTTAAACCAATTAGCCAAGTAAGTTTCACTTATCCCAGCTTTAAAGAAAGGGTATTTAAAATAACAAGTTTTTCCCCAATGCCTATTTTAAGAACCTAGATATAACTTTAAATACTGGTATATTCTTATAGCTGCCTAAGTTTTAGAGTAATCAACAGATAAAAGATTTGCTGAGTAGCTTTAAAAATTGCAAACGCAAATAGTTGTACATGTTCCATGCCCAAAGTATGTCATGGATTATCCTGTTTATTTCAATCTTATTTAAAGAACAGCCTATTGTCTCAAAATCATTTAACTGTGCAGACAGCTGGCCTATTCAAACAACATGTTTTATTAGAATTCCTCTGTCCTTCCTCCTCCATTCTTTCAGATGGGTACAACCACATACTGTGCTTTGCCTTAAGCATGTAAGCTCTTCAAGGCAGGGACCATCCATAATTCAATGCAAGTAAAATAGCCGACACAATGGGATCCAGATAATGTTTGAAACTCCTTGCATGTACTGTAGGACAATTTGCTAGCTTGGACTGCCCTGATTTTTAAAAAGCCTTAGGAAGCTTTCTCCCAGATTGGGAAGCGGGTTTAAAGTATACTGAGAAATAAAGTCACAAGCTGCACGTGTGTTTTAACTGTTTACATGGTAGAACCATAAAGGTCTTTTCCAACATAAACGATTCTAAGATCACCAATTCCAACCGAACACTGCCACGTCCACCACTAAACCATATCCTTCAACTGCCACATCTACACATCTTCTAAATACCCCCAGGGATGGTGTCTCCACCACATTTGCTAACTTCCATTCAACTGGGACCATCCTGGTTAGCCACACTGCTGATAACTGAAAGCAGTTTGGTGAGCCCTTCTGCCAGTTCCCTCAGTACCCTCCTGTGGATCCCATCCAGACCCACCCAGATTTGGGTGTGTCTAAGTGGTGTAGCAGGTCGCTCACCATTTCCCCTTGGATTATGGAGGCTTTATTCTGCTCCCTGACCTCATCTTTCAGCGCAGGGGGCTGGGTACCCAGAGAACAACTGGTCTTACTATTAAAGACTGAGGCAAAGGTGGCATTAAGTACCTCAGCCTTTTCCTCATCCTCTGTCACTATGATTCCTCTGGTGTCCAATAAAGGACAAATTCTCCTTAGCCCTCCTTTTGCTAATATATTCATAGAAACATTTTTAATTGTCTTTTATGGCAGTAGTCAGATTAAGTTCTAGTTGGGCTTCCGTCCTTCTAATTGTCCCCCTGAATAACCTCATGACATTCTTGCAGTCCCCTCCTGAGTTGCCTGTCTCTTCTTCCAAAGGTCATTAACTCTCTTCTATCACCTAAGTTCCAGGCAAACCTTTCTGCTCAGCCAGGCCAGTCATCTTCCTCACTGGCTTATCTTTCAGCACCTAGCAAAGGCCTGATCCTTCACCTTTAAGGTTTTCTTCTTGAAGAATGTCCAGCCTTCCTGGACTCCTCTGCCCTTCAGGATTGCCTCCCAAGGGACTCTGTCAATGAGGCTCCTAAACAGGCCAAAGTACCCCTGAAAGTCCAAAGCAACAGTTCTGCTAACTCCCCCTCTCCTTAGTGTCATTTCATGATCGCTATGACCAAGACCATCCAACCATCACATCACCCACAAGTACTTCTCGGTTCACAAATGACATCCAGTGGGCACCTTCCCTATTTGGCTCTCTCACCAGCTGTGTCAGGCAGTTCTCTTCCACACATTCCAGGACATAAACTGCTTCCTCTCCTGCTGTAGTGCACTTCCAGCAGACATCTGGTAATTTGAAGTCCCCCATGAGAACAAGGGCCAGCGATTGTGAGACTTCTCTCAGCTGCTTATAGACTATAGTTTACCTCTTCATCCTGTCTTGGTGGTCTATTATAGACTCCCACCATGGTATCTGCCTTGTTGGTAATGGTATTCAAGATGAAAATACCATTTCTCTCTGAAAACTCACACAAACCAAGATTCGCATTTTACAGGGAATCCCACTGAATAAAAATCCTCCGTCCTTAAAAACACAAAAGACCATGCAAAATTCCAAGTCTATCCCTTAATAAAGCAGTACAAAGTTTACATTTCAGTAAGTGGCATTTTAATTTTTGCTAGATACAACTTACTCTTATTCTAATAGGACCAAAGTGGGAAATGCAGATAACACTTGTATGAAGGCACTGGACTTCAACTTACGGCTTGCATCATGCTGGATATTCTACATGGTAAAGCATGTAAGAAGGTGTATAAAGATTTCTGCTGGTTGAGGAACCTGAAGGGATGTTTAGCATGAAAAACAGCACTGCTGTGCTTCTGTACAGCATAGCAGATATTGAACCAAAAAAAAAAACGTGTTACAAGGGCTTTTACTATGCAAAGCAGATCACAAGCACAAAACCAACAACCAGCTATTCCCAGTATTGTTCCAAGACCAGCTTAAACCAGCAGGCTCTACAATAGCATGCTCCATCCCCCTCACCTTATTTACAAAAGAAAGGCTGCTTGCTATACCAATTACCTCAGTAAAACACAGCTAAGGTTTCTGAAGAACTTACCATTGATTTCGAAAGGGAACAAGCTGCCACTTTTGTTCAGCTTCTCAGATGAGTACTGAAATCAATCAGAAGAAAAAAGTTTTAACTGTCTGAAACAGTCAGCATAGGATACTGCATGCAGTTTTCAGTTCCCCTATATGTGCATTTAACAATGTCTTTAAAAGGACTGGGTATCTTGAAGAAATTCCTGAACAGCTGATCTTCATAAATAAAACCTCTGGTATCTAGATATTTCTAATGTTTTCTGATATATTGTGAGGTATCAACCTGTTTCAAGAGTTGCAACATTAGCCCATGTGAATAAACTGCAAAATTCAGAGCAATAATTCATCCTTAAAGAAAAAGCTTCGATCCAATTCTCATTTCAGTGGAGAGGAAATTACAGGCTAACAATTGGGTTTCCATTTTCAATCTTCAAGCAAAACACTTCATCTTCAACTACGAGACAGGAATAGCTTTATCTAAATTCAATATACAAGCTCTTAAGGGTCACCACCATGAACATTATCTCAATCAGGCTTTACCAGTATTTTATGTTTTCTTAGAACCAGTGTAGCAAAACGTTTGCTTATTTCTTAGAGTACAAAAGTCAACAAAAAATCCTTACTATCCAAAAATCATCTTTTGCAGACTGACAGTCTTTGAAATCATGGTTTATTGGCAACGGCTCACTACTCAGAAACAATATAAAGCCCTGCTTAAAACCATGTTTGCGTGTAAAAGGCTTCAGAATTTATGATGAAGCCTCATCAGTAGCATCTGCACAGTAGGACAAATTTGTATGCAGGTTTTCCATTTTCTTAACTAACTTCACCTAGAAAATATTACTACAAAGGCATTCTTAAAGGGTTTAGATCTCTGAGAAAGAATAGAGCTTGATATCCAGCCTCCTATAAAGGAGTTATAAGCTTAAGACTCCATCAGAGTCCAAGGGTCATTATTTACTCGCCCATCACCACCTCAGGATGAAGAAGAAAACTGCTTTGAAAGAGAGCAACACACTTTATGTGAGCATTGTTTTATTGTGTATAGCCAAAGAAGATAGCATTGTACATACACTTCCTTTCCAGATACAAAGTCAATTTTTAAACAAACATCCTTGTGCTACAAAGCTTTTCTTGCTGTACAGCAGCACATGGAGTGCTAGTGACAACTTTATATCCTTGAGCCCCACACAAGACACAAACACCAAGCTATGGTAATATTCCCTTGGTGTTATTGTTTGAGGTAGGAAATAATGGAACAGATGAAAGGATAAGACAACAATCACATATTTAATCTTATTCTTTTTTTAGCAATGTCTGCATATGAAACAAGCCATTTGATTTTTACTCTACATTTGCAACTGTAGATGCATTCTTAACTTAAAGAAGGCTACTTTAAAGAGCAGAACCCCAAGTTTAACTGCAAATCTGATTGAGATTCAATTAGCCCCATTCAAACCATCTGAAGCCTGCAACTTGACAGCAGCAGCAGCAGTCACTTTTACTAGTTTGCTTTTCATAGCTGCAGTTGCCACTTATATATACACACATATATTTAAAAAGCCAGTATGAATTGTTTACTCTAAACAGCTAATAAGGTATCATACAGAACACAAGAGCACATTAAGATAACAGTAATAGTTACATTTCAGCTGTCCCTGAAGGGGAAGCAAACAAATTGGAGACTTAAAGATAAGGTTTTTCAGCAAATTCCTCCCTCTCCAGTTTTCCCCAAATGAAAGGCAATACCAACCTATTCAACTATCAGAAGCTAAGGAAAAGACTTTTGTAACAGAATTGTGTCAAGTGTCTTAGCTAACGTATCTCGACCCTCAGGGAAAATGGCAGTAAGAATGACTTAATCATAACATAAGGGATGTTTAAAAGACCATTCACACAGGCTAAGGTCTTCAATGCTTAGAAGGAACAGAACCTCAAGGACAATCCCATGTGGCGATTAGATCAATATTTAGTTTTCACAAGTAGTTTTCAGCCAAATACATCCTTAACAAGGTTCTCTCCACGAATGCCTGAGTTATTTCATTACCTGCACTTTAATCACCTTAAAAAGTCTTGTCCATCAGGTAGAGACTAAACTACTGTGTCTGACAGCTGCAAAGCACTAATAGCATTTTTTGAGGAGGGCATAGAAAAAGTGGGATCACATACACACAGACTATCCATACTACAGAGAACCGCAATGTTCTCTAACCCTGACAACCACCCCATCCTCTTAGCTATTTCTAATCAGCTCCTAGTGAAGTCAGAACCCAGTTCTATGACAGAGCAGACATTACCACTACAACTCTTCAGTGATCATTTATACAGAACCTTATTAAGTTACAAAAGGTGCTAATTCTCTGGAGACTCAGACCAAAACCCCTCACTAAATGTCACATGTGACATCATATGCAGGTAAGGGACAGTAAGCTGCACTTAGTAAAAGCTCAAGGCACTTCAGGGTGACGAAGGAGACAAGTAAAAGAATCTCCTTTATGATCTAGAAGCCAAGTTATATAAGTCACACTAAAAATACCCGGAAACGCTATCTGCTAGCGTATTTTAATGATGTCAGGAAGTGCAAATTTGAGTAGACTATCAGGCTGTAAATTGTTTATAGGAGGGAGGATCGTTTTTATCTATACAGCACATAGCACAATTCCCACTAGATATTACTGTAACAGGGCACTGAACCAGTTTATCAGGTCTCCTGGGTTGGCCACGCTCTACCCTCCCCCATTCACTCCCTTTGTGCTATGATCTACCTGAAGCTTTCTGAATGAAGAACTCTTTTATGATTACACTTCAGAAGAAATTGCAATTGCTGAAGAACCTTGACAGGGAAGCCTGCTACCTGCTGTGTGAAGGAAATCTTCCTTAGAATAAGGCTAGATTATTCAACAAGGTCATTTTCCTTAAGAGGAAACTCAAGAGGTCACGTACATACATCTTCCAACTATTGCTTTTTATGTGAAAACCCCACCAAAGTCTGATGACTCTTGAGAACTTCCTGGGAAAAGGCACATTTTAAGACAAACACAATGAAACTACAAGTTTCACCTAAGGCTGGAATTGTTAGCTTCATGCAAGAAAGTGGATCTGAACCTCTTTTGTGCATTTGGAAAGACTATTCTCAAAAGGAAAGGAATTGCACGGTATGGCATTTAAGACAGCACTGCAAATTTCAATTGGTTTACTGAGGCTCAACAGCTGTGCTTGAGTTAAAATACTCATGTCAAAAGACACCTAGTCTTGAACCAAGTAAATGGAAAAGGCACGCAAGTGAGACTGACAATGAATTACAATTTACACCACTAATTTAAAAAGGGCTCTTTGCTAGTGAAGACCCAGCTGTAAAAAATAAATCTGGCTGTTCTTCTGCATACACTCCAATGTACTACATGAAGAGCTTCACAGCCTGTGCTATCCTGCTCATTATTCTCAGAATGACTTCTTGATCTTCACAATTTTAAAATTAGTTCTTTTATTTCAAGGCATTTTCTCCCGTTTCCAAGTATATTCGAGTTCCTCCAATTTATCAGCATTCTTCCGAAACCACAGAAAAGCCAGCGTTTATTATTCAAGTACTAATTTAACCACCACCATGCAGATGGGACTGTCATTGTTTCACTAGGCCATGGTAGACTTCCATCTCCCTACCAAATAGCCTCCAAATATGACTAGAGAGGAAGTAGTGAGAAGCATTTGACCTTTTCTCAGAATATAAAGTACTAATTAAGTCAAGTCACATTTTAGACTCAGCCCTCGAGACTTTCAGCTAGTGGCTTTCCATCCAAGGAAGTCAGCCCAGTTTTAAGTCTTTCAACACAAGTCAGCTTCATGAAAATTAAAAACAATGAAAACCCAAATGTACAGAAGGGATTTATAGTAGAGCTTTTTCCTTCCACAAATACTTTTCTGGAGATGCTCACATTTCCTTCCTAATAACACACCTTGAAGTCTTGCATCTCACACACTGTTTCATCACTAAACAATACTAGCACCTACATGAATACCAAAAAGTACAGGCTTAGCCAGAACACATAGAAAAGCCCTCAAGACTCTTAAGGCTCTCAAGAGATCTATGTTAAATCAAACAGTTGGTCCTTGTTTCCTTGAATGATGCTGTCAATTCATGAAAGCCATAATATGCTTGCATAAGATCTCACTGTTGAGGAGTCAATCAACCAAGGGATACTGTTCTACTCACTTAAGAACTTGCGACAACCTTCCTGCTTTTACAGAAGGAAACTCAATAATTCGTGGTATTTTTCCTGAAGGCAGGTGCAGCACAAGAGTGTACAACATTACTGAGCATGCATGGCCAAATGACACGCTAGTTTTCCAAGCTGGTGTAATTCATTTAATAGAGGAGTAAAAGCAGCTACACCCAGTACTTTACAACATACTCAGGCAGCAGGTAAAGGTAGCTGGTCATCATACAGCTTACACAAATGAAGTGTACTATGTCCTATATATGTTGTCTTTATGCCCAGCTTGGCTAGCTGGAAGGTAACTAGTTTTGAAAGAGCTGTTCTTTCTTTTATAACCCTCATTTACAAGCTGTATTACAGAATAGCTTTTCCTCAGCTATTTTACCTGCTTATGCCAAGACAAACACTTGTGCAGATGCCCTATGAAAAGAATCATGAAATGATGAGGGTTAACATTAACCTGAGCAAGAAAGGTTAGACTTAAGCCTTGATCAGCTCACAATACAATTCACTGCATGATCCCACAGAACTTTGTGCCAGCACAAGTAATGAAAGGTGCAGGCACAACCATTTCAGAATGGCTCTAAATTCCTACTGCTATTAGAAGAAACTACAGCATTAACCTGAACTTCTTGCCAAGAAGTCTAAGTGTGCTAGAGCAGATTCAAGACACCCACTAGCATTCTTTTCCCCCTTATTAAAATTCAGCAGTTGTCTTTTTACTAGTAGAAAAAGGGTGCTTTATCTTAGGTTCATGTTTTAGTCAAGAAGCCATCATTTGCTCCCATGAAACCTTTTTCATAGGGAGCATCCTAGTTGCATGCTTTTATTTATACTTGCTTCTCCATTTATACACCTTCCTTTGTGATTTCCACACTTTTCCAAGCTGCCATTGTGTACAAACAGAATGTTTTCCTGGCCTCAGAACTCATTTTCTGCAAGAACTAAAGAGTTTACAAAACCAATTACTTGATGAAAGAGGAGAGGAGCAGAAGGGTGAGGACAAAGCCACTGATGAGACATCATCTGCTATTTTCCACTCCTTTGTGCTTTATTGTAAGTACAGATAAGGGCAAGACTAAAAACCAACGAACCTATAACACATTACAGCATGCTAATACACTCCTGTATAGACTCCATACAGTGTAAAAGCAGTAATACATCATTCACTACTCTTGCAAGTCTCTGGTCCAAAACCTACAGCGACTATTAGTAAAAGGACAGCTCAGTTTTCAAAACTTATGCAAACTTTAGTGCCTCAAAAATTAGGAATTACAAAATGCCACTATAAGCTTAGTTACAAGCACTGATATTGGTTACAGGTCATCACTGGCTCACACCTAGGCCCAGAGTTTAGTTACAAGCGATGAGTTTGCCAGTTCAAGAATACAGCAGATTCTCCTACAAACTGTATCTCAAGTGCTTCATCAAGCTAGCCAAAATAAATGTAAGCTGATTAAGCACTTCTAAGACAGTTAACATCATCCCAATACTTTTATACCTGCCTTTCAAGAATATTTAAAGTGAAGATAGTAAAGTCAAGTAAGTTATTAGAAGAATTCTAAATGGACCTGTCACAGTTTTAGAAATAAAGCCTTTGATTACGTCTACTATTAGACTACTGAACAAAGTACTGGACCAAGGGTCAAGCACTTCACATATGAAAATTGCAGGTGCTTTTGTACAACATTGAGGATTTGCTTCACCTGGTTTGGGCTTGTGAAATACATATGGAAGCAGCTCAGCTACTTAAGTACAAGTCACAACACAGGCAGAAATCTTACTGTTAAAGTAACTGAACGCACTTCAGGTTCAGTGCTTGGATTATTTACTATTTGAAAAGATAACTGGAGCTGAACAATACTTCAAGGTTTAGGCAAAATTTTTTTTGTTGTTTTTCATTGGCAAGTTTGACCTACAGAAGGGTGCCATTACAATTAAAGTCAATGAAATAAAGTTGGTGTATTACATGAAGAATATGGTCTTAGTGTTCCCAGGGGGGCATCCAAAATGAATAGAAGACTATTCTGCATTACTCACTCTAGAATAGGTAATATCCCATTTCACAAGTAAGACAGAATAGATTTCTTAGTGTCCGAATAGCATGCTTGAACCACACCACGGACCCACAGATTAAACTGGCTGAAAATAACCCAGTAAATATTACAGAGCTTTTCAGAGCACCAGGCATCTGACACTCTGGTAAAGCAAGGATCTACTAGCACCAACAACAGTCTGGTAGTTAGTAACCTGATTTTCAGTTCAGCCGTATTTACTGGGTGACCCATTCTCCTTCTACCCAGTGCTGACAGTTACCTACATAGCAGCCACTGATTTTGTAAGTAAATTCTGTTGTCAGATATCAAGCACTTGGCTATATGAAGAAAACTTCACCACATATCAGTACTTGTGGTTTTTGTTAGGGTAAAAGGAATCCTGAGTTTAAATACCTCTCTGAAGTCATTAAAACACTATTTTTTTTTAAGAGAACAGGCTTTTCACTATTTAAAATGAAACTACAGGGTTAAAAAGATAATTTAAATAAAGCAGCACTATTTCAAGAAGGACCATACACTGAAGTTTCACTTCCCCCCCTGCTCCTTATAACTCTCATCCACCTTGCAAACCAGTCCTAACTTAAATAACTGAATTCTGGCTGATCTACATTCTTGAATTTGTTACGTAGTTTTGAGTTATTCTTAACCTACTTTGCATTTCACATTTATTACATGTTATTTTGGTAGATCCTTACCAGATTAATACTGTACGTTTTACACGTCAGATCATCCAAGCTCTGGTTCTGCAGCTTTTCTGTTATTAGTGTTACCATGGTAGTTGCTCCTTTTCCACTGCTCACACAGAAGTGTTGGAGGCTTTTTGGTCTCTTCTTTCAATACTCATGAGCCATTTCTGGTTTGGTTTTAAGTCTTGAGATTTATGCTTCCATCTTATTGCCAAAGTTTATTTCCAGATGCTGTCAGTGTATCATGTCTGATTTTCTGTAAAATTGGGGCAGAAAAAGGAAGAAGTCAGAACAATTCTTGAGTACATCATAATTAATGTTGTAATTACAGGACTCATGTTTGGACCATTTGTTCATGCAAGTATACTACTCTGACCAATGCTGAAATGCCTGGCATTTCAGATTACACATCTATTCATGAAAGAATGCTCCTATTGAGATTCCATTGATGACAACTTCAGAAGGGGGATGAGAGTCATACATAGTAAAGAGCAGGATATTTGGCAGTTTCCTACTATTAGTCTGATTCTACCTAGGATTTTTATCCAAGGCAGAAGAAAAGGCTTAAGCTTTTCCTCATTTAAACTGCTATTGAAGTCTTAGCCAGGTATATGAGAACAGTGTATGAAAGATGCAGATACCTACCATACTGTTCTGTATCTTTAACACTATTTGCCTTTTTAAGACATTCTACCATGTTGTTTCATTGCTAATCCCTTCTTAAAAGGCGGCTGGAGCAGTGGGTAGCTCAAATGCTACATCCACTTTCCAAATCCTCAGCTACCTTTAATATATTCCCTGTGTTTTTTCTTTTTTAAAGGTTATGTAATTGCTACCTGTCAGCAAACACAAGATCTTAAACTTGTAAGCAGGACAGATTACCATACACATAAAAGCATCACTGACAAAAGCTTAGATACCTTTATTCTGTGAGCAGTCAGCTAAATCAAAAGCACCAGGTTCACTGGCTGCCTCTTTCTATCCTAAACATCCTCAACACAATTTCTCCCCTCTTCTTTTCCCTCAGTATCAGTAACCCTTAACTGCTGCAACATCGTTCCTCACTATCTTCTAAAAGTCTTTATTAGCTGGTGGTTTTCACCACAGCAAGTGGACATCCGTACTTTCCTCAACTCCACCTCATTCTTCCAACTCTCAAGAACCACCAGAACAAAACCACAGAACTTCAGCTTCCTCATTTTCCCCTCTTCTACCACAGTGTCTTCCAGGCTCACAGAGTTCTCAAATTCACTTTCAGTTTCCAAAAGCAAGTCTACATTAGTATTATTTGTAATTTCTTCACAATACCTTCAGGGAACGCTTATTCCACATGACTTCACACATAGGTATTTCCAAATTTAAACAAAGCAACACAAGCCTTGAAGAAGGAACACTGATGCTACTAGGACCAGAAGTTTACTTCTGTTTGCTAGGTTTTAAAGTCTACAGCAAAAAAACAGCAGAAGGTAATTCTAAATGAATGTTTCCATAAAATATTGTCTCTTCCACACTGCTTATCAGCTGTTTAGCAAGAAAAAAGCCATGAATCCATGACCCAAGTTAAACCCATTTAAAACTAAGATATTAATAGCATTAATGGCAACATTAGATTATCTTTTAAACCTGTTGCCTTTGAGAACATCCTCAAATATGATTTTCACATGCTAACCATGCACTATTTCACCTTCACGGATGTCTGATACGTAACAGCCTCCCTCTTAGCCTGAGAGCTTTTCCACAACTATAGATTCCGCCAATCTTTTGGCCTCATTCTCTTATCTACTTTTACGTGCTAAATAGAATGCTTACAAGTGCTCTTCAACCACAAATAATGCTACCCAGATGTCTGGATATTCCACTGGTCTGTTTTTACAGAACATGCCCTATCTTTCAGGAAAGCACCCAACAATCTGAAATATCTACCACATCTTGTTCTGAAATTACACCAAGTCAAGTATCAAAAGCACTCAAGTTCATACGCTCTCTGGCTGCATATACCCTTTTCAATGTAAGCATGTGCCAAAGCGAAGTGGGGGTCATGAAATATCATGCAAGTTTAAGGGCAAGTGTGTGAAGGGAGCAGTATTTAGAGTAGCAAAATCACACATTGTAATGTCCCTTTGAAACCTGGGGAAGTTTAAGCTAGACACAGAAACACAGAAGAGAAGTCAAAAGGAAGGCCGACTGTGTCAGAAATTGTCCATATACAGACTGGAAACATACTGCAGGTGAGGAGCTTAGTAACGGGCACAAAGACTTTCAGATTCATTTTAAGGATTAGTATTTCCACAACTAAGAGGCTACTACTAAGAACCAGCTGGGAAGTTCAGCAGGTGTTTAATTACTTTTCTGTTTGGAAGGGCCATGTATGAATTTGTTCCTTAAGGAAAAAAGCAAATCCAATAAAGCTACCAAAACCAAGGGAGGAACAAGGTTTTGATTTCTAATTAGTTAGCTATAATGCAGTTATGCTTTGCTTAGCTCTTCTAATTTCAGATGTTTCACTGAAATTTTAAGTCAGCATGATGCAAGCTAGAATATGGAGAGAAGAGACAGAAGGACATCAGTCTTTAGCTAATGAACCAATACATTCAGTTGCATGAAAGGATAAAGGGGAGGCAAACGAAATCACAGTGTCAGGGCACTTTCAGAATCAAGCCGAATAGTACAGTTATCCACATTCTTATATCCTGCCAGCTACTGAAAGTAAGACTTGAGTTGCAACCATTCGGGCCCTTTCTGACAGTGTGCAGCACAATCAGTTCTGAAACACAAACAAAGTGGAAATGCCAAAAACAGTTTCTCATTTTAGCAACCCACATTTACCAAAAATACTTAAAGTGAGACATGCTCTTTTAAGAAAAGTTCTTCTATTTATTTTTTAGTATGTATTTAAGGGCTCCATAGGACAGGGGTGAAAAAGTGCTGTTAGCCAGACAAGCCTCCACATATAAGCTCCCAGTTTCTACTGCTCCCCCCATCAGCAAATTCCACTTCTTAATACCAAGCACAAAACCCAAGTGTAGGAGTTTTAGTTCAGATCAAAAGCATGCTCCTCATCCTCCTTTAGTGTGCTTTAGCTCACATTATGGACCAGTCTCACGCAGATGTAATCCACTCTGAAACAAAGCCAGAAGGTACACGACAGCCACCTTTAGGTGTTCAGTGTGCTGCACTAGACTAATGCTGGCCTAAAGCAAGGCACCAGGCTGGGCATATGCTATGGCCATCAGTACTACTGTTTTACACTACACATTTGTTCCTAGTAGGCAGTCCTACTTGCTAATGATGACATAATGAATGTTTTAAGTGAACAAAATGTTACCATCATCACATTCCTACCAACGAAAACCATTCCAGGTTACAGTTTGATATACGACAGCTGCCGTCACAACTATCAGTGTATTTTTTCTCTGGCTATTTGCTGCCCACAGCAGTGTGCCAGCACAAGTGCCTTTCGGTACTACACAGAGAACCAGATCAGGAAATTCTTGTAGTTAGATACAAGTAAAACATTTATTTTTGTTTCTGGGAAAGGTTGTTTTCCAGCTGGATCAGTTCCCCAGTCTGGTTTGCCATGAACTGGACACGAATGAGTGCGTGGGCATACTGTGGGATGCTGATACTGCTTATCGAGGCACCTGTTCAACCACGGAGTCAGGGGAAAAGCAAAGCCCTCTAACATCAGCATTTCCCACACTGAGCAGGAAATTCTCCTATAATTGGGAATTAGATGTCCCCTTCCAAAACATGGTTTGAATACGTTTTGCTCCTCTTTCCCAATTCATGCTCCTTTGACTAGTCACAGTTACCAGCTCAAAGTGATCCAAAAATCATCTCTGAAGCCTCAGCACCTTAACTCAAAGTCCTGGTTCACTCTGGTTGAGCTATTTATATTCTACCAGGAATTGCTTCCCTCATCTTTGCTAATTAATATTGGCTGCTAGGAGACAAGAGATTCTTAAGAGCCACTCTAGCTTCACTATGCTGTTGTCATTTTAAAGCTTCATTAATACGTATCTGCAAGCCTTATAAGCTTTTGGCCCTCAATACCTCCTAGGAGGAAGTTCCTTATACTACAGAAAACTCCTCATGGTATTTTCACAATTTAGGGGATTTCTGTTTGTTTCAAGATCCTCTGCTGTGGCATGTATTTAATGTACCCACAGAGATAGTAAGCTGCTTATTTCATGTACTTTTTCCACCACGCTCTCTTTTCAGAGATGAATAAAGGCTCCTACCTCTCTTTTCCACTCGCTCCTTATCATGCCCCTTATGCTTATCAGGCTGAATCCCTCTGAAACTGCTCAGAACTTCAAACAAATTAGGTTTTCAGTAATGAGAACCATTTGACCATTCTTGTTACAGCAACATGGATCCTAGTGAATTCACGTTTCTTCAGCTGCCTCACGGCATAGATCTTAGCACAATCAAAAGTTCTGCCTACCATTGCAAGTACATGCCCTGCCTTCTATACAACCTGTAAGTATACCCCAAAGATACACACCTCTCTTGTCACCAAGTCTCTACAGGCAGCGGCTAAGCCAGGCATGCAAGTTCAAACACCAAGATCCTCCAAGCCTTAAAGTAATAATAATAGCCCTTGGAGCTCCAAGTTGGATGAAGTCCTACAAGATTATGGCCATCTTTCTCTTAGCACACCATCCTTTACAGATCCTGATTAGGGAGAAGAGTGAAAAAGCTGAGCCATCCAAGAGAAACACACCTAACAAAAGATGTTAGTCAGTCTCTGTCCTGGGAGAGACTTAATCTTACTAGGATCTCCTTAAGCTGTGGGTTGTAGAGGTGAGAGGAAGAGAAGCTATTTTATTGCTCAAAGGTAGACTAAAGAAAAGGAACAAAATAAATGGACTATAAAAAAGTCAAACTCCAAACCCAAGCCAAAACTAACATTCCTCACAGCTAGAGAATGAGCTGTGATGGAATCAGTATCCCTGATTTAAAGTTCTGTTCTATGACACATTCTGAAGTCTGAGAAAAGTAAAGATCTATTATTCTATCTCTATAGTTCTATTAAAGAGAGGTTTCATTTCTTTAAAAGTTAAGCCACAAGTAGTAATGACTTGTAAAATCTCTGCCAAATTTAAGGGTGGAGATAGAAGAAAAGAAGTGCTTGTATCACAAATTCTGTATCTTCTTAGTGACGCCACTGGGGTCTTTTTTGGGAAGACTACTAAAAATACGGATTACCCAACCTCCCAGTCAATTAAAGGATGTCAGAGGCTCATCCAATTTGACAACCTACTTTCAAAGAGCTGAAGAGTCCTGATGAAGAACATAAAACCAATTCAAAAAATCTGTTCTTGGCTCTAAGAAAGAAAGGCAGCCAGACTCATTTCCAACCCACTCCTCCTCCTCCTCTGCATGCTGCAGGACAAAATGTTCCAGCAACAGCTCATCTCACTGGGAAAATTTACATTTGTTTGAATCACTGCTAACAATTTCTCCTCTGCCTCTGGAAGTTCCATCTTGGATAAAGAAAAGATCACAAGATTTTAGATTATTTCCCCGTAACACAAATGTAGGTGTTTCTCGACGATCGCAATCCCATTTATTCTACCTATGGGATTAAAATGACCCAGTGAGAACACAGAAGGTTGTTCCCCCTTATCTGTTCTTTCACATCATCTCCTAGTCTTTGCTTAGAGAGCTACATGGAACCCTTATTACCAGCAATCCCATAAAGACATACTTAGTCAGCTCCCAGCAGAAGAAAAGGATTAGCTAGAGTCAAAATTCCAACTCGGATAAGTAGGTCCTTTAAAATATTATCTCTGCTTCAGCAAGCCAAAGAAGCTAATCACCCCAGCAGTACTAACTGCACATCTAGATGATTTTGCTACTAGAGTCTAGA
The DNA here is from genome assembly GCF_004027225.2 of Strigops habroptila. Classification (NCBI taxonomy): domain Eukaryota; kingdom Metazoa; phylum Chordata; class Aves; order Psittaciformes; family Psittacidae; genus Strigops; species Strigops habroptila. Next base: position 7,913,903 of record NC_044283.2, read on the forward strand.
TGAAAGATGTTGTGATTTTTTTGCCTCCTGGCACTTTCAGCAGCATCCAAGCAGCATTTCAGAATTGAAGCATCACACAAAACTTATCAAGTTTTAACAGAGCATTATCTGTCCTTAGTTATGCTTGAAGCAAGACTAAGTTGGAAGACCAGCTTTTTAGAAACTGCTAAACTAATACTTCATGCCATCTAAAAAAAAAAAGCTACATAAAGTCTAGTTTCTTGCCATGCAAAATTCCAGCTTCCAAATGGAAAGAGAACATTCTACTCTTAAAACTACACATTATTTACCACAGTGCTAAGAAGTTCACAGGGAGGCTAAGCATTCCTTGTAACATAAGGCTATTATAAATAACTTTTAACCCAGAAAGGTTTTCGATAGCTGGCATTTGGAGAGAATTATTTGGACTCTATCCTTTTCAGCACTAATCTGCAGAGGGGTTATTCTGCAACCCTCCAAAATTCCACATCAACTCTTAAAAATAAGATATTTAATTAGAAAGTTTCCTGCAGCTAGAGAATTATCCATCAAAGTTTTGAGGTGTAGGTACTAGAGGGTGACAGCTGTGCTTCCAGCATGTTATACTTTAGGGATCTTCTCTTAATGCACCATTATCCACTTTATTTTCTCAGGTTCTCTACAAAAAGTTTAAAACCAGTGTATTAGAACATCGGTTTCTAACCAAAAGGGACAAACAGTTTATAACTCTAGTTTGTATTCTGTAGAAATTGTTTCACAACCATCTAGGAAACCCTATTTAAACAAGAGCTCCTCTCCCTGAAGAGTTCAGATGTGACAAAATAAGGTAAAGCTCAACATTACTCTCTACACATGCTAGAACTCAAAATGAAGCCAAAGTTAGTTCCAACATTCGCAATTCAGAGTTTCTTTCAAAGAGTAAAGAGATATTTCGTGAGCTACAGAATCTCTTACCTTTCTCCATGCAGTACTTTCACAAGCCAGTTTTTATTAGAAGAAGCCTCAATATTAGGAGGCATTCAAGCCTGGATTAAGGTTGCCACAACTCCAGCACAAAACTGCAGAAAAGGATAAGGAAAATACGCTAGAAGGCATCCTTTATATTAACTGACAGCCACTGGAGTCAAGTTTCTTCAGATACTCCACAGGCTCCGGGAGGACAAGCAACATCAAGAGCTCAGAACTCTCTTCTGAAGAACATACCCCACTTACCATGCAAGACAAGACTATATTTCACCCTTCTAAGGCTGAAAAACTACAATTAGGTTGTTATTGCCTCCAGAGATAGATGAGAAAAAATATTAGGTCCACTTGCCTCAAATGCGGGAAATAATTATGGAGCCCAGAATTTCACTGTTTTAAACCTAAAGTATTATCATTCTAACACCAACCGGTCACTGAGACAGCTGTGACAAAATATAAACCATTACTAAAATAAGGCTGCATCCTACACTCTTGTTTCTACTCCATCTCCCACACTTCAGATGCAAGAGCTCCTACGAGAGGGAAGCAAAACCTCAACCACCACATACAGCCTTTAAACTCCATTTTACTTAAGATTCAACACATTCTGGCAAATTCCTTCAACTCAAAGGGAACAAACAGTACTCAGATTTTTCTGATTGAAGAAACAGACCTTGTTCAAAGCCTCCCTTATGAGATGGACAAAAACCTGTGAGCAGAAGCACCGGAAGTCAACTAAAGAGAGTTTCCTGGCTTAAGATGGTGGTTTCCAGTTTGCAAAACTCACAGCTAGATGATGTGCTGGAAAGAGACTAAAGTTATTACTCTGGTGTATAGATTTCTCATTCCTCAGATGCAGAATTCATCCAGCTTGGCTGAGAAACACAGACTAAATAAAGAGCTAATATTGTTTAATAGAATTTTAATCAGAAAACGGAAGATTTTACTCTGTTACATGATGAACTGCTGTCTGAAATAAATATACTATGCTTTAGGTCTCAAAGTTACTATCAGGTGGTTTGGGTTTGTTTTTAAACCAAGAGGAAAGTCTCCCTCCAGAAAGGTGAAGGAACGGTTGAGATAGGGGATGTTAAACCTTTGTCACAATTTATAAAGTATATTTCTCAAAGCACAGAAGTGCTGGAGATATAAGCTTGAGAGTCTTTTTCCAGGCCACACCTAATTAAAGCAGGGAATGTATCACCACAGAAAACTAGGGCTAAGAACTCAACCCAGCCAGAGGTTAACACATTTATTACTGCTAGCTCGTATCAGTAAGAAGTCTCATCACTCTCCCAGGTTTAAACCTGTCTTTCATACTTGAGAAAGACCTAACATTCACATGGCAGACAAATCATCCTGCATGTTTTAAAGGATCCTTTTGTCAGACAGGACAATAGATGAGCTGTGCCTTGTAGGTTATCCTGTACAAAGATGCTTTTCTAAGATGCTTTTGTTACTTACGCTCTCTTTCCTAAAAGAATCTATCACTATTTAAATGACAGGCAATGATTTCATTCATTTTGCTGAATGACATTCCCACCTATGTTTGGAGTTCCATTTGAGTTAGCCATCAGCGTTGGCCTGTGACCAGTCATCTCCCTGCAATGTGCCAGTTGGACTCTTTTTACCTCTTCTCAGCATTCCTGCAGAAAGCACAGGACTACAACATAGTGTTGAGGAACAAGAAGTCTGGCCTACTGAGGCTTTTATATATGAACTCCAAAGCCTTTGCCTCTGCATAATTATGAACTAAGGGTGCTAACAACCATTACTTTGAGAATATGGTAGCTGAAACTAAAAATTATTACCTGTTTGAGTAGCTCAGAACAAAACCTAGTGGGCAACCACCAGTTAAGAGTATTACTATAATGTTCGGTCTACGATATTACTGAAAGCAGCTCAGGTCCTACACGAATTATTTCCACCTCCACATACTGTTTTTATAAATATTCTATTTAAAAAAAAAAAAAAAAAAATCAATGGAAGTATTTATTTAGTATAAAAAGCCTCCAGTAAGATACAAAACGGACTCATTATAAATAGTAATTTTTACAGAGAATATCAGCATTTGAAGAAATATACATACCACCAGCCTAAGCTTACCACACTCCCACTAAAGCAAGTGATACAGATTATACAAGATCCATAAGATTTTATTTTACTCTAAGGCTTGTGAAGAAAAGATACAGATGGAGATTAACAGGCCCTACAACAAAGATATTTGCTTCACTCCATCAGAGAAGAAAAGCCAATGGAAAAAACCAGCAGTATCACCTACTTTCTCTTAGTGTTTGCCTTTAAAAATGAGCAGTCAAACAAGCACATGTGTGTGCTTCAAAAGTACTCAGGCCTGAAAAAACATGTAGCTCTACCCCTTAACTTGTACAGCAGTGACAGTGATGACTACTCCACACACATCCTGCTCCCCCCTCCATGATAGATTGAAATAATATCAGTACTAAAGTACTGTTCTATTACCAAACCCTGTGTGCTTGGAGCTGAGGTATTACACAAATCTCTTCCATACATCCTGCTCCCAAAACACACACAGCTAATAAACCTCCCCCTATTTGCCTTCAGGTTCATTCTGAAGGGTTTCAGACATCTGGTTGGCTTGTTTAAAATAAAAAGCCCAAGTAGTAGGTTTGTTTTTATGATCCCAAGTGTGAAATGTTCTTGCTGGAGGCCTCAGGCCGGGTGAAAAACACTTGTGTTAAGATGCTACTTCATGGCATTTCAGGGATCTAATGAGCTATATAATCTGCACGCAGGGAAGTCTCCCTCACATTAGCTTGCGTGCAACTACGGAAATTAAAAACAAGAAACCTATAGTAGTCCAAATATTTCTCGGTAAATAGTACAGCTGGTGAACTGCAGAGCCTGCTAAATTTAGAACTCAAGTGCTTAGCAGTATTCTGTAAATATCTATACAGCTCAATGCTTACAGTAACGTGAAATATGCTTCTCTCCGAGCCTTCCTGTCCTAGTTAATACTACAAGTAGTATTTCCCTCTCATGACAAAGTCCTATGCCCAGTTTAGCAGCACAAGAGAAGTTTCAGTCTCTGAAAACTGTAACTCTCCAAAAGATCATAGTGCAACTGTACTGAATGAACACATGTATGTGCACATCCTTATTTTATCAGTTTATGACAAATAAACTGTTTACATATTTTCATATAAACCCTAAAAGTCTAAAAAAAAGAAAGCAAATTACAGGAAGAGCTACACAAGAGTAAAGTTCTATGCAGGCTTTTATCCAGTAGTTTAAGCTTTCTGCTACATTATCTATCTTGAAAGAACACTGAAATGCATTGAACAGATACGAGGTATGGTGTGTAACGGACAACCAAGTTCCCTCTCATGGCCCAAATTTGCTCCCAGTCATGGCTGACCATCTGTAATTTTTACTCAAGACACTCAATTTGATCTGGCAGGAGACACCACCTCAAGGAGACTGAAAGCCCAAGTTTCACAACACCCATCTAGTTACATGACCCATTAGAACACAGGGGGGAAAAAAAGAGCCTAAATATCACACTGCTTTCAAGTAGCAAGAATTTTCTTTAACATAGAGGTCTCAGATCACACTATAAATACCAAAACTGAGTGCTAGCTTGAAGAATGTGTTGCTGCTCCTTGCTTTGCTAAGCTACAGTTCATATCAACTTTATTTGTTGTTTTCCATCTTGTTTTGCACATCCCATGAGTTTCTGAAGTCCCTACAGATCCGCACTATGTATATACTGCTCTGCTACACGTGACCTCTCAGTACAGTCCGCAAGCACTCCAACTATGAGCAGACCACAAATTAAAGTCCATTAAAATAATGGAATGAAATGCAGTATGTGTCAATATTGTGTGTGCTTTCAGCATTCAATTCAGATATTACTTGAAGTGCCACCAGGGACATTCCTCTTGCCAGACTGATTAAGGTACTTCAATAAAAATTACTTCAGTTGAGCTATGCAGCTCTTACTAGTTCACTAGACCATTCCAAAAGCAAGCTAATGACTTTGTCTATGCATTCAGCCTTCCACAGCACACTGAATAGCTGGATTCAGGAAACACTGCTCTCGAGGTCAAGACAAATCAAGGGTACTACTGCAGTAGGTATTTAGTAAAAGCATTTATAACTACATGTACTAAAAGAAATCTCATGAGACAAAGTTACATTGTGTAAGAGCTGACTACATAAAGTAGAGAAAAAAACCAACAGTGAACTCAACTACATCAGTGTGATTGTTTGAATATTGAAAGACCACCCTCTGCCTGATGGAAAAGCTCAGTATTTTCACTGTGTACGACCTCAGCACTATCAGATATTTAATAAACAAGTCATTCTGCAAGCAAGTTCTATGGAAGGATTCATAGAAGTCGCTAGGAGTCCAAACTGTGAGGTTTACTCACGCAGAAGCCCTAAAGCAAAACCATGCTTCTGTATGGGAAGCAAATAGGCACAAGGTGCCTATCAGCACGCCAGTATTATGGACCACACTTCAGACAATATAGGGCAGAATAACTCACTTTTATCTGAGCACAAAAATGCCAGGAGAAAAATCAAAGCTGAGGAGAGGTAAGAGCTCCTCGTTTCGATCTTCACTGACTGGGTCAGAAATTTAGCAGCTTTAAATGGTGGCAGGTAAGTCACTTGACTAGTGAGTCAAGCACATAACATCTGCAGACAACAGTGCAAGAGAAGACAGGACCATGAGCATTAGGAGAGGAAATGTGTCCTCCCACTTGGGCAGTTACCTTTACAGATGACTGCATTCTGACAAGATCAACTTCTGGTAACCAAGCTGAAGGACAAAACAGTAAAGATTTACCTGATAAAGTCAACAATAACAGAGAGGCAATCATGTCCTTTCAGCTCTTCGCCTGAAAACTCTTAATCTTTCAAATGATCTTTCAATACAGTTAAAAAGTGTGCTTTTATCTAACACACTTGAAAATAAGCCTCTGCAATTACATCTGGGTTTCTGGCATCTTCACTCATGCAAAGGTTAAGCATACTACAGTCTGCGTAAAGCACTAACATCTTTTCTGCTGAATATCTGAAACATCAAACCACTGCGTTAGGGGAAGTCACTGGCTGAGCACCTGGACCCAAAGAGTTCTGAAGTAATAAACAAGCTTTTGATAGCTGCAGCCTTTTCTGCAGGTGCAAGAGGCTTCAGTTTGGCTCAGTTTTTGTAATTAGTTCAATAACTGGTTTAGAATTTTGAAATAACTTTGGTTTTATTTGATCCTTTCAGATCTTGTGCTCAGCTAAGAAAAAGAGTGAGGGGAAAGGAAGGTCCCCCCCAAACCAGTTACAAAGTTCAAGACTGTATATTTAACACGACTATAAAGTTGAGTCTAAAAATACATGTATTTTGGAATGGATTACTAAAATTTGAGCACACTTAACACAGACAAACCTCCCACAACCAAGTACGAACCCATTTTGAAAGAGCCCTTCTGAACACAGTTGCCCCATCACAGTTTCCACAGCCAAGCTTGCCTAGCAGCACCACTGACAGCAAGATGCATCCAACTAAAAAAGCCTGGAAAAAGCTTCCTAACAATAAAATCCCTGTTTCTGTTAATTATTATAAGCTTGGAACAGCCCAAATATCTAACCTGAGGGCAGGAACTGGGATATGCCTTGCTGTACAAGCAAGTACTCAAACACTGCACGCAACAAGCATGGCATTAATCCCCACTTTACCCACACCCTCAATCCTTGCCAGCCACCATCTCTTCAAGGGTATTGTAAGGGATACTTCTTAGTCATACTATTCCACAGCAAAAATCAAAGGTTTTGGATAGCATCGTGAAGCTACTTATATCTTATGCAAATATAAAAGCCCTTTTACTACTTCATAACATTAAAAATAAGCAACCATACTTCATCTTTTTTATCAAAATACAGAAAAGTATTAACATTCTAAAGAGCACTCAATACACATTTCACCATCCACATTGCCTTTAACTTCTCAGCACTAGGAGATGCTGCCTTACTTTTAACCCACCATATGTTGCCAAAAAGGATGATGACTGAAGTAACCTCAGCTAACAAACATTCAACATCTTTGGAGAAGGATTACTGAACTTTCTAAACCTCTGCTCAAAAGACCGCAGCGTGATTTCAAAGGATAGATGTCTGCGTCCTTAGAGCACACAGTGGAAAGAATGGTTAGAAGATTAATTATTCCAGCTTGTGGTCCACTGCATCAAAACTTTAACTACACTCAAATATATCTGTGTGATGAGAATAAACTGCTGCATATGCAGGGACTACAAACAGGGCAATGATTAGAGCAAGACTAAGGAAATTACTGGCAGGTGGAGATGCAAAGTGGTTTGAAAGTTTACAGAAAGAGATGCTGGAGAAGCAGTAACGAAGAGTATTTACAGAACTGCATCAAACAATGCCAACAGAGACAGGGCTCAGAGTAACCCATTTCTGTAAGTACAAGATTCATTATGTGAATCAAGTTCAGCAGGAGAGATACCACAAGAACAAAGATTCCAAAGGCAGAAAGTTGCACCCATAGAGATGTCAATACTTCAAATACAAACCCAAGAAAAGAACCCTGGAGAAAAGTTAGCTCCAAAAAGCTGGGTTTATTCTTCAATGCCTAGCGTGCCATGTAAGAGAAATTTCATCTCAAGAATGGTGAGCTTAAAACCACCCCAACTACAGATGACTTCAGAGTCATCCTAACACCTAAAATTATTTGCAAGGTACCAGGTTTAGGCTGTTATGAGATAGATTTGAGTACAGGAAGAGGCCATGCTTTCTTTTGGACATAAGTTCCTGAAGCTAGGCCTGCCTTCATTCCATGCCTGTCTTCAGAAAAAGGTCAAAATTCTTATGACCAGTATCCAACTCTCCACATTCCAGTAGAATCCCAGGGGAAGACAGGGGACCTTCTGTGAGCACTAAAAGGCAATAAGCAGGTGAGTAGCACCCATCAGGTTCACCTTTACATCAGCATAACAGGGTTTAGAGACAGGAAAGAACTACTGAGGTCATACACCTAGATTTAAAGACTTCTGCTGTGGGAAGGTAAGCAAAGGCTTTGTAGTGAATGCAATACTTGGTGGATAACCATACCCAGCGAGCAGTTACCAGTGGTGCATGGGAGAGCACACCAAACAGGAACCCAGCTCAGTTCATTGATGTATTTCCCATCATCTGCTGCTGGCAGAGCAGGCTTGTTACAAGCAGGAGAAAGGCAGGAAGAACTGCAAGAGAGCATTAAAGCTCTGCATAACTCTGACAAATTCGAGGACTGTCCTGCAAGAAATAAGATACAATTCAGTTCTGAAAGGTACATTCCAGCAGGATTTACCAAGGAAACAGGAAGGCGAGTTCTTTACAAGAAAGCTGTGGGCTAGGCTGGATCAAGCAGCTGACCTTGTGTTAAGTGTTAAGCTGTTGTAAGGAAGTCAAATGTATGGGGATGCATAAACAAGAATATCAGCTCCAGGGCACACAAAACAGTCTTTTTCACTCCACTCAGCACAGGAAAGCCTTAGCTGTAGTACAAAGTTGGGCTTTGAGCACCACACTCAAAGACCAATGTGAACTAACTTGAGAAGAACGATTAGAGCTGAAAAAACATGACCTCTTGGGAAGAACTGAATACACTAGTTTGATTTAGGCCAGAAGTGTCACAAGGCTGCAGGGTAGAGGGCAAGACACAAGGAAACAGGAACATGACAAAGACCAGTTCAAGTCTTTTTAAGAGATTACTAGAGGGGAAAGAACAGCTATACCTCATGTGCAGGGAATTAGGCAATAAGCTTGACCTGCAGTAAGGAAGATGTCCAGTTCCATATTCAGAGCAAGTCTGAATGCTGAGGACAGCAAAGCACTGGACTGAGAATGAAGTAGAGCTGCTCAAGCTTCTTTTACAAATCACATTAAATGTGCCGTACTGGTTTGGGGCAGAGGACTCTCACAACCAGCCTACATCTTTTCCAGCCTTATTTAATGACTACCTTTTCAAGCCAACGTAATGTCTTTGCTTACCCTCCTACAGTGTATGTTTAGTTTCAATGAGCTACAAGTTACTTTTCTGATCTTTCAAATTAAAACTTCAGGATTTGCACATGCAGGTTATTTGACTATACAACAAAAGAAAACTTGCACCTGCCTCATGCTTTCTTCACAGAAATAAACCAACTCCAACCATCTCCCATGGCAGCATGCAAATCTCAGCAATACTGCAGTAGCCTGTTGTATCTTCTTCCTGACCAACAGAAACCAGAAGCCAATTACTTCAGAAAGACATTCAAGCTTGGCCTTCTATCAACCTAGAACAATGATGTAGTAGCTTCCATTGATGTGGTGTCACTAAGCATCATCACACAAACATCTGCACCTCACCTTTTACAACTGTAGCCTTAGGCTTGGTTAGGACTTCCTGAAGATGGAAAATGTTGCATGCAAACCAAATACTCTAAAGTAAAAACTAAGATATGCGGGATTTTACAGATGGGCAGTTGAAGCCAGTTAGAGGAAGCCTGTATCTAAGTTACATGTTTACATTTAAACTGCAAAATCTAAAGTCACTAAACCAGAGAACTATCTCATTAGAGCTCAAGCACAAATAGGACACTTAAGAGGCATAAACCAAAGACAAAACACTATTCTTTTTCATCCTCTGTAATAGTTTGGTACTACAAGTATTTGTCTGCTTTGTTTAAATGCCATCCTTCCAATTTGAGAAACATGGAAGTGAGAGCAGCAACAGTCCATCTTAACCTCCAGGAGCTCAGCAATTCATTATCCAAATACTGGACAGGGCTGGTCAGAATGGAGTGCTAGTGGAAGGAGATGATGAGGTGAGCAAGCACACACGTAGCCAAGCTCAAGTGGACTGCCATACATACTGAGAACAGGCCAAGCTCCACACATGATCCAGTGCCAGCAGTATCTTCTTAACCAGCACCTCTGCTATTCTGCCTTAACTTTTGTTAGCCCCTTAAAGCAGGCAACAGCACTTCAGTGTAGCCTCTGAGTTACTCACACTTCTCAATTCAGCAAGTTTCAACTTTGTTGTTCCATTTCATCACTTGTAAAACATGAAAAGATGAGGTACTAGGTACCCACTCCTCTTTCTTTTCCCACTAGAATATATAGATACACTGTATTTTATTCAAGTAAGCAGTTATTGAATGCTGTTTTCATTACTCCTCCTCACTTACTAAATACTGCATCAGGAGCACAGCAGTAGTCTTGAGGCATGCTTACGCACCACCTACACTCCATTTCAAATAGGACATAATGACTAATTATTTGCCACTACTATCAGTATGGGATAATTGAGCAAAAAGGTTCCTTTTTTTAAAGCTAGGATTATAATTCTGTCAGTTCATCAAAAAAATTATGCGGCCATACAAATAGATCCTAGGCACCTAAATAGAGACCATCACTTATAAATCATGGTCCTTAGAAGAGAAGTATCTTATGTTATGAAAACAAAGCTGGTTCATATGACAACACAAAAACCACCCGCAACCTCAGTGGCTATCTCTGTGTTGACAAAGAAATGCTGTTCCACAAAAGACAGAACCCAGCAGATCCAGACCCATCCGGCCTCAAGCATGTTTCCACAACTCTGTTGATTCATAATCTACATCACACCTGAAGCTCTAAACTTCAACCTTCCATATTCCGCATGCTACTTTTGAAGCATGGAAGTTGATAAAGCAACAGGGCATGACAGATCCTAGTGACACATCCTTCCTTAAATATGATGAATTTCCACCCATCTAAAGCCAAAAGAGGTCAAATCACCAGAAACCTTGGAGGAAGACACACAAGTGCATTTTTCACTGGGAAAGCAGGGGGACTTACAGGAAGCAGTACCTTTAAAACAAGAATTTTCCCTTTAAACTTGGAAGGGTAGGATCAAGAACACATTACACAATATCCAGTAGTAACTGCATGAAATGGAGGAATACTTTACTAGGACAAAATCTAAAGCCACAATTAAGAAGGTGAAACATAATACATATGCGCAGCACTGAAGGAATGATTTAGTGCCACTGACATCAATACTAACTGCACAGAGCAAAAATTAAACATGCTGCAATAATAATTTGAAGTGCCCAATTAGGTTCAAAAACACATATACCCTACAAATTAAAAAACCTCCCAAACCCCTCAAAGGCATTAATGCTGTTCACAATGTTATTTGAGATGCAAATTAGAGACCTAAAGTTAATATAACACCAACAGAAGTTCCTATTATTCCCATTCATGGCTCAAGGGAAGGCGACAGTAGAAATGAAACCTCAGCCTTGTCGTATGAGGTCTTATTAGGACAGCAAAGGTTTTTCCTTCATTTTTAAAGTTAACCCATCTTAACTTCAGTGTAGAAATTGCCATATTATAAATGTGATCTTTCATAAACCCAGAAAACTTAAGTGCATTAACAAATATACAACAAGCCAGTGGCCAAAGCTGGTTGGATGAGGGGGGTGTTACGGAGAAAGAAGTATTCTTCGAAAAAAAGGAATTCAGATCCCATCTTTCAGCATCACAGATCTCAGTGTAAAGCACAAAAGTAAAGGTACAGTGGTGTAGCAGTTATTTCTTCAACTACTTCCTGTACCAGCTGGGTTCCAATTTTAAAGCTCAACAAATGCAGAAATGGCTTTCTTCCATCTCAAATGCCTTTCCCACGATGACATTTAGGTCTTAGTATACTGAGTCAGTTTTGCAAATGACACTTCTAATGACAGCTCCAGGCAAAATATTGTTTGATTTCACACTCTTAGCGCTATCTGTACAGACTTATACACACTGAAGAACAACTGCCATCACTGGCACTGTATGTCCAAAGCTCTAGGCCTGCAATTTGATGTATCATTGACAGTATTCTTCCCTGTACTTCACTAGAGTTTAATTTTCCCAGGAACTTAAATGTTGTCATACCAAATTCAGAGCAATGATGCTAACATTAGGTCATCAGAACCCTTGATCTTGCCGTTAACACCAAACAAGCAAAACAGAAGTGATGGTCTGCATGTCACTAAAATATAACCAAGTTCAAACAGTGGAAAGCCAATTAGTTTTGCTTTTATTACTAAGTTTCCTAATTGAAACATTGCATATTTTCTAAAGCATGATATTCAGCTGCCTGCTTAAAAAAACCCAGTGCTGTCAGTAAACCAAGAGCCATAACCCAGATAATGTGTTTAGTTAACAACCCTGCCTACTTCCTCCCTGCAACCTGAAAATCAGCAGAAACATGGCCTTCAGAAGTTACTTGTGCCCACTACAAAGCATTAGAAGTTAGCTGAGGAGTTTCTTGCCAGCTTGTTGATGTCATTACTTCCCAAACAGATCGAAGAGAAAAGCCAAAACAACATAAAATGTAGAAATGGTGATATTAAGGAGTTGACACAGGTTTTTCTATACTTAACAGAGCTGCAATATCCAGCTGGGTCATCACAGGAAAATTTGTATAACAGCTTAGAAAGGAGTTAAAAATATCCTTCCTCCCCCCGCCTTTTTTTTCAGGCCTCCTTTTGTTAGGGAAAGAAAATCCTTAAAGAAACCCATGTTCTGAAAACACAACTGTCTCTATGCCCCAAGCTGAGTGTTTATGGTTAAGAGAAACCAACAATGCACAACTCTTTTTTTTTTTATAGAGACTCTCATCACTGGATTGCAATACTTCATTGCTAAGATCTTGCTAACCACACAACCTTTGTGACATAACAAAAACCAGGTTGTCAACATAAGTGGCTACTTTTTAAGTATACAAAGTCAACAGATTAAAACTTACCTACCAAGAGAGCATGAGCCACTACACTGAGTTTGAATAGGTGTTTTCTTAACCATGATTTTCTTCCCTAGAATTAACGAACAGGGCTACCTTCTGCTCAGTAACCCTTCCTTCAGGAGTGCTCATAAAGCCCTTCACAGGTTGCTGTATGTAGTTTCACAACCACCACCACCCCCTGTAAGCTTATGTTATTTGGTATATGTAAGCATATCTAGATTAAAAGTTACAGCTACCTCTGCAACAGGCAAGAATCTTGCATGCTCTTCCATAATGTTTCCAAATTTAAGTTTCTATGTAGTTAAAGTCTAAAGACAAGGTGCTATGAATGTTTATCTGCAAGATCATTCTTGCATGAATATCGGATACCAAGAATGTAGTCATCTAAAAATAGCCCAAGAAGTTTATTTTATAAAAGTAAAAATTAAAGTTTAAAGCAAGCAAACTTTTATCTAAAAAGAAAGCACAATACTCATGAGCTTGCAGGGGAAAGGGAAATTCACTGTTGCCAAAAGGCAACGTTTCTGTTTATATTATGACCATCAAAATACACAAACAAGAAATGTAAAGCATAATATAAATACTAAAATTCTCCACTAAAGGATTAACAAGACTTTTCACTAGTATTTAAGAAAACTCAAAGCAGAACCAGAAAGGACAAATTCTCAGAACAAAACTCAAAACCAGCACCAAAAAAGTGTAGGAGCAAGGAAAGAAAGAATTGTGTTTGGAAAGTTTTAAGTACATGATGTTTCTAAAGGGAATAATCTATCAAACCACAGGAGGTGACTAGAACTGCCATCATCACTGCTAACACAAAGGAATGTAGATTGGGGGAGGCAACAGGGGAAGGGAGAGAAAGCACCAGGGAGGGAAAAGGAGAAGGAACTAAAAAAGGGAGCTACAGTAATGGCTACCAGACCCTCAAGGAATTCCTATAGGAAAGAATAAATCCTTCACGCTTGTTTTAAATAAAGCAATCCCTGCAATAAGTTGCAGTCATCTCTGTGAGGTTAAGCTTTCAGTTTATCTGCACACCATATTCTCCTAAATACGGTTTTATGCCTGTACTCAACTTCCAAAGCTTAACACAATGGTTGCAAATACAAGTAATATTTCTTCTTTCAGCTTCCTCACTCTTCCATATCATAGTACCCTGTAGAGAAAAAAAACACCTCAGCTTTTCAAGAGGAAGTCAAGCAATTTAACTACACCAAGTTTAAAATATACCCCTTTACAATTATTTAATCAACTTTAATTCTCAAGTTAAGGAGACAATAACTGTGGGTTACACACTGGCAGGTAAAGGCCGCTAGAGGACAGCCAGATTTCCACAGCATGGAACATCCTGAAAGGATATCATTAGTGGGATGATCCTGCAGATAAGTATTTTAAGTCTGTGTGTAACAGGCAGCATGTACTTCCATATGATAAAGAGTAGCATCTTATTACTGCCAAAAAAACCCCAAACCCACAGGATAATTAAAAATAACAGATATATTAATATGAATAGTAATTCCCAGAAATTCAAAGTGAGCGAACAGTAAACCCATTTTCTAGTTAGGAGCTCCACCAGCTTATGCAGAACTACTTCACATGTATGGTTTTAGCTCCCTACACATGGTAATCTCCTGTCTCTAAATGCAATTCTTCCAGGCATTTTTCAGAAGCATGATAATTGTAAAGATACCAGCTCTTTGGGCTTGATCATGTACCCTGCACCTCCAATAAAACCAGATCAAGTCACATGCTTTGTTAGGAAAGTTTCTGCAGTTCAAACATTGTACTCCAGATTCCATAAGCCCGACCTGAAGCAAACAGACTATTCACAATTAAAACACATCCAGAAGCATTTTTCAGCTTGCCACAAGACACACAAACTTACTGGTTCTCGCCAAAAATGGCTTTGACAAAAATATTTCCTAGCAGCCAGGCATATGAATGGGAGGCAATGTAACAGTAAAGGCTGTAATAACTGTTCTCGGGAGCTAATTTTAATGTAAGCACAGTGAACCAGAAAATAGATTTGACCAGCTGGCTCAACTCATCCCGAGGCCTAGAACTCGGCATGCACGTTAAAAGCCAGTGTCTTATCTGGTCTGAATCACCAAGCCACCCTCAACCTGAAAGTTACAAAGCACTATTTCTGTTACAGCTGCTTTCTGAAGGGTTCTAACTCGATATATCATCTACCTAAAGAGAAAAAGCCTTAACTTTCAGATCCCTGCCAGGAGAGTTCAGATAACTGATGTAACGCTAAAGCGGAGGATCATCTGCGACGGGCGGCCTCTGTCTCACAAGACCTAAAGCACCCTCCTTAAACAGCATCCAAATTTCAAGTACACATTTCTCTTCAGCCTTCACGCAGGCAAGGAGACATTTAATAAGCCAAATAATCAGAACAAAGCCATGTTACTGCCCTTAGAAAAGCCAGAATAACACAAAGAGCCTATTCACTCGCCGATCTCGGACTTTTGAGCCCAACTGGTCGTTACACTTACGAGCCATAAATTAGAAATCAACTTTCCTATTGCTGAAGGAGGGGAAAGGAAGAAAATAATAGCCGTTTTCACGCAGGAATCATTGTGGAAGGCAGCTATTGTGGAGAAACATGCACCTACTCTGAGGTAACTCTATCCTTGAGCAACAGGGGGGGTGGAAAATCGCCTCAAAACCCCCGGGGTACGTGCCTGCAGGCATGTGTCTCGCAAGGCAGCGGCACAAAGGAATGCCCGAGCCCGGCCGGGCCCGGGCTCCTTCCCTTCCCCTTCCCTCCCGCCGAGGCAGGCCGGGGCCCTCACCCCGAGCAGCCCCACCGCCCGTTGGGAGGCAGGCACGGCCGCCGAGCCGCCCTCATTCACCTCCCAAAAGCAATAATTAATACTAATAAGTTGAGGGTTTGGGGGGGGGGGGGGTTGGGTGTTTCTTTCTCCTGCTAGGGCTGCAGGCAGCCGCCGTTTCGCTTCCACACGAAGCGTTCGGCTAATGGCAGGGCGAAAGGCAGCCAGCCTTTACCTCCTGCTGCGATGGAGGAGCGCGGCCCCCGGCCTCAGCACCGAGCACAGCGATTACAAATAGAGCGCCGATGCCTCTCTATCTACCTATGCAATTACGGAGACGAGCAGCCCGCAGCTCTGCGGCAGCACCAGGCTGCCGCCGCTGGGAAAGGCACCGCCGGGGCCTCACCACCACCCCGCAGGGACCCCCCTGGAGCAGCCGTCACTCCGCCACCCGCCGAGAGCTGTCCGGTCCCCGCAGCCGCACGGGCTCTGGGCCTGGCTGGCCGCTGCCGCCGGCCACATCAACGGCGGTTGTGCTCGCCCTGCACCGGCGGGCGCTGCCGCCGCGGCCTCCCCTGTGTCCCCCTCCGCTCCGCAGCGCCGGCCGCCGGTACCTGCGCCCGCCCGGGCCGCCTCCCCTGCGCGTATGGACTGCGCTGCTCCACGGCAATTGAACAAAACACAGCCGGCTCCGCCCCCTCCCGCACACCGCCCGCTCCCATTGGCTGGGCCGCCCGCCCGCCGAACTTTAACCCGCTCTGCCATAGGGCTGCGGGGCGACTCGGCCTCGCCCATAAGGGGCGTGTCCGCCTCCCGGTAGGAACTCACAGCTGTGATGCCG
The DNA here is from genome assembly GCF_004027225.2 of Strigops habroptila. Lineage (NCBI taxonomy): Eukaryota > Metazoa > Chordata > Aves > Psittaciformes > Psittacidae > Strigops > Strigops habroptila. The sequence continues at coordinate 7,930,260 of NC_044283.2, forward strand.
GGTGGAGCGGGGGGGAGGAGGTCGTGCTGGACTACAGCTCCCAGGAGGCATTGCGGCAGCGCGGCGGGCCTGCTCTCATTGGCCAGCGAGGGCCAATGCGCTTCTTGCCTAGGGGGGCGATTACGTCATTGCGTCCCCGGATGGAGCCGCAAGAGAGACTCGGGTGGTGCAGTTAGAGGGGTCCGGTTGGATGCAGTGCGCATGCGCGCTGGGGAGCCACGGGGGTCACCTCAGGAGGGAGGGAAGATGGCAGCTCGCCTCCTCCATCCTCCTCAGGGTGCTGGGGCTGCCCTTAGGCTGGAGCGGTTGGGCCTTGTATGTGGGAGATCTCCATCAGGGCCTGGGCTGGCGCTGCTGGTTGCACCCAGCTTGGCAACACAGAGCCTCCGCAGGGGCTGAGGTGTGAGGCTGTGTCAGTCCCACAGGGAGCAGGAATGGCGCTCCGGGCTTCCTCATGAAGCCATGGCTTGTCCTAACCAACTCATGTTGCTTTCCCCATCGCTGGTTCTTGCCAGGTTCCTCCGCGGACGTGCGGTGTGTAACGGTGTGGTTACACTGCCCTCTGCTTGCCTGCTCCGCGCCTCCCTCAGCTGGCAGCTTCCAGAGCGGCTCGCTGAGGATAACCTCGGCCTTCTCTTCCCCCCCCACATGGACCCGAACCGGTGAGGTCTTGTCTCTGAAAATGGAGACAACAAAGCAAAACCAACATCTGCTTCTTTCTCTGCAAAAAATGTTCCTATGGGAGTTTTTCAGAAGCAGTTATGAGTCAGCCGTAGTGAGGAAGTGGGATGTGTTTGGACAACAATTACATTGTGCACTTGTCAGGGCAGAGGCTGCTTTATGCGGGTGCATAATCCTTAACATCATGAGAAACCAAACCCTGATTTACTGTTGCCTACGGGCCTGACATTACTGAGGTGCAGGTATTTTTTATTAATGGCAACTATTAGCAAGCTCTTCTCATCTCTTTAGCAAGCATCTGTTACTTCAGCTTTCTGCAACCTGTTCCTCAGTGTTTGCACATGGAGTTATATTTCACTCCCTCACCTTTCCTTTGACCCAGTTGTTTTTAAGCTGAATTTGCTTTATTATCCTGCAAGATCTTACTGAATTACAAGTCAATGCTGCAACAGATACTCCAGTTATCGTTGCAACGCAGAGCCCAAACCAAAACACTGTTCCTGGGAAATCTTTATTTTGGCTTGCTTTCTTTCTAGGCTGTTGAATTTTAACTTCAAGAGACCAATAACTTAAACCCAATTTTACTTCAGATGGCATTACGAGGTTTTGCTGCTTGTTCTTCATCCCTGTTCTCCCATCTTTTGCACTCTGCCTGACCCTACAGTACCCAGTTTCTTCAAAAAGTTTGTGTATTTTATTTTATTTTGATGAACTTCAGGCTGAAATCTTTTCCAATCTCTTTCCAAGATGCCTTTCCCAAATTATACAATGAATATTTAAATTAGTGTGCTAGTTCTCTGTGAGATCAACACCTACTTCTCTTTAGAAAGATCTTGCAAGCGATTAAAGGTATACAGAAGAAAGTACAGAGCTTTCTCCCATAGCTCAGCCCTGGCTCTTGAAATACTTTCTGGTTGTGCTCATTTTGCTCCTGGCCTTTACTGCGAATTCTAGCGCATGGGAAATTGTGGTTCATCTGCTTTCATGATCCTGCCCGTATCTTTGGCAGGGATTTGGCTCCATTCTTTAATCAGTTTTGTACACAGAATTCCCCACTGAAAACAAGTTATCCCTGAAGCATTTCATTGCTAAATCTCTCTCCAAACTTAGAGCTAACAATTTAGTTTTTTACAAAAAATGAAGTCATGATATAATTTCATCTTTCACAACCACTATGTGTAAGTATTCCCCTGGAGTTTAGCAGCTCAGGCATGAGAGTTTTGATGTAAAACTGGTGTCCCCTCACCTACGAGCTCAGCCATTTTCATAGTTTTGAAACATTAATGTTTCAGTTAAGCCACAGTACTTCCCCCAGCCTCCTGCACTATTTCGGCTGCAAGTAAAGGTAAAACCAGAGGGAACTTTGTGTTTCTGAAACCAAATATTTCCAACCAGGGCAAAAACCAGGCAGTATTTAAATTACCTGATGGATTAGATAACTCTTAAATCCTCTTTCTCTTCTATATGCTCCCTTGTAATTTCTCCCCTGATTTCTTGTACTGCTTTCCATTCTTTTCTCCAACTTTATGTGGTTGCCCAAAGAAGTGGTAAATGTGCCATCCCTGGCAGTGTTCAAGGCCAGGTTGGACAGAGCCTTGGGCAACATGGTTTAGTGTGAGGTGTCCCTGCCCATGGCAGGGGTTTGGAACTGGATGATCATAAGGTCCTTTCCAACCCAAACCATTCTGTAATTCTATGATTTATCAGCTTTCTTTTTCCCATTGTGGCAATGGCTGATACACTTGTCTTCTGGGGTGAGCTACTTTTACCTGTCCATAGCCCAAAACTGGGTGGGAAGCTGCGCCCTAAACTACTGATGTTCCAGAGGTGGTACCTCCTATGATCAGCTGGTTGTATCCCAAAACTTATTACGTGGGCAAATCCCATACAATGGTGAACAAAAACTAAGGGACTGGGGTGGGAGACAGGAGTGAGTGATCATATCAGAGACAGGACAGGTGGTGGCTTTAATCAATGTCATTCTGTATTCAACCATAGTCTTCTTTTATGCCCAAGAGTAAAGCTCTGGCAGGGATCCAGTTTATAATTCAGACCTTGGTAAACACAGACCTGAATTTCCCTCATGACAAGGTTCGATAGTAATTGTCTAGCACTTTAAATATCTAATTACAAACATGCTACCACATGTTGAAGTGGTTGGTGTCTGTTCACTCAACTGTGTGTCTCCAGGAAGGGCCATCTGTTTCCAACGGAACAGTGAGACGTAAATGTAGGCAGGTTTCTAAATTAAAAATAGAGAGAAAATAATAAAGAGAGACACAAAGCTGTCTGTGCAGTAAGGTACAGGCTGAAATAGGAACCATCAGAACGAACCTCAGGAGGTGGTTTTCACCTTGGGGAACTGATGCCTGGCATGGTTGCTCTAAGATACCCTTCTGGGGATTCTTCTATGCACTACTGGAGCAAGCATATAGAAGTCTCCACTACATATACAGGTTATGTATTCAGTTTGGTCCATTTTGACTCTTATTTTCTGCAAAGGAATTCCATAAGTTCCTCTTACATCCTATCTTGGCACCTAGATCTGATTATTCAAGAATGGGAATGTTTCCTCCTCCTTAGTCAGAACATGGTGGATAGGTTTGAGTGATGTCCTGGCTTTGCCTCTTGCACAAAAACAACAGATAGACCTTAATGCCACGTGTGTGATACTACAAAGCTGCCAATCTAGGCAAATCATCGCCTCAGATCAAGAAGGGAAACAGAGGAGACTATGCAACTCAGTTCTTTTTTTGTTATTATTTTCATACTGTTTACAGACAAGGAGCCCAGCACCTATTTGATATAGTTAAAGAAATGAAGTGCAGAAATAGTTCAGACACTCTGTAACATGCACAGCTGCTCATAAGGTTCAGAAGAGCATTTCCAACACTAATTGAAATTGGTTGAAGGGTACTTTGCTGTGTGCACTGATCACGTTTTACTGAGCACAGCATTAGTAAGATAAAAGTTAGTGTATTTATCGTATATAATGGTCCTCTTGCAATGAGTTAAAGCAGCACGACAAGCGAGTTGGATAGCAAGTCTCAGTTGGGATAGCAAGTCTCAGGCAGATTTACCCCAAATCATGGAATTTCTCTCCTTGTAGTAATCACTGTGAATCATTCATCTGTTTCTCCCCCTAAAATATGTATAATGGTAAAGGGGCCTCTGTTTTAAAAGACAAATTAATCAAGGTCTGTCAGAAAGATTCCAGAGCCAATAAAATCCTTCAATGATCCTGTTTCCCTCAGGGTCACTTTGTATTCACCCTCGGGAGCAAGGGGGCAATGTGGATTCCATCTCCCTGCCCAGGGAGTCCCCTCACAAGGGAGTGAAGAAAGAAACTGGACTGACTTTGGAGGCTGACATTGAGCAGATACAGGAGACGCTGCTGAGGTATTGAGGGGTCCTGTGATACCCTGCATGTTTTGGTGGGATAGCTGAGCATGGCTGAGCCTCATGAAAGATGCTTTTCACACTTCTCCATTCTCTGTGTTCAGCAGTTTCACTGCTGAGCATACAGGTTCTGGGCACAAGAGGAAGTTCTGCCACTAATTATATGTATCAGTTGATGGTTTTAATGTAAACCTTTTAACGTAAACCTCAGACTGCTCAAACAGATGATTTTTCTGTATAATGTACTTTTCCTTAATGTTCAAGGGCTTGTTATAAATGAGATAAAGCAGTAAGAATGCTAAATAAATAAGCTGGAATGGAGAAGCAAAGCAGTGTTCAGCATCAAAATCTGAAACAAGCAGAGGGCTGACATCCTGGGATATTAGAGTCAGGGGTCTCTTGTATACCACTACAAGTTAACTAGACATTATGTTCTTTGTGAACTCTTAAAAGGATTTTGAAAATGTTGAGTTAATCATGACCAGATCAGGTTTTATTGGATTTCATGGAAGGGTGACTCCATCCCGTGCCCCCTGTACGCAGCTGACTTTTCCTGCACCCAGCCTTTCACCTCCATTGACTGCTATTCCAGCTACACAGTTGCCTGCTTCTTCCTAAATTGAGCCATCTGGCCAGGATATACTTCATTTTTCAGGGTATGAATTAGCCACAGGATTTCGGAAAGGGCAAATCAAGCTCCAAGTGCTGAGCCAATACAGCATTGTTCTGTTTTTCCCTGCAGTCCCCTAGGAACAGCCCCACTCATGAGAACTCTAAATTGCTAAGAGTTCAGCCAAAGCATCTTCTCCCTGCTCAAGTTTCTAGTCCTTCCTACATACGTTTCCAAGTGCCTTGTTCTTTTTGCAGTATACAGCACTTCCTTCCTAGCTGTTCCCTGCTTGACCAAATGGCTTATTCACCTCCTGAGTGAGCCTTTTCTCAGCCCACAACTTTTCCCCAACTTGTCTCTCCTTGAAAAAAGCCAGGGACAGTGAAGGCATCTCAGTTACCTGCATCCTGCTGCAGCCAGAAGGACTGCCTGAGTTCTCGGCTTCGCATTCTTCTTCCCAGGGCTTAAGGAGCTCTTGCAAACTCCCCTAGTGATTTCCAATGCGAGACATAGGGAAGACAAACCACTAACAAATAGATTTTATTAACAAGCACTGTTACTTAAAGCATGCTCTGCACAATGTATCACACTTGTTACTTTTCACCATCCTTAATACAGAATTTCTGCATGAGCCATTTCATCTGCTTCTCATTTTTTATGAATTGTTTTTTGGGGGGAGGATTCGGTTTTGGCTGGTTTTGTTTTGAGTTTTTTGTTTTGCTTGTTTTAAGGAGATAGATAGTAGTTAGCACTGGTCTGGTACTTTTATTATCTATCCAAAAATCTGAGGGAGCAAGAAGCAAACTAATTTTCCTGTAGAAACACACTGGATAAGTACCTTTTTAGTGTAAGAATTGGTTATACTTGCATAGGTACTGTTTTCTTTTATTCTGCCTCAATATCTGCTCAGAAGTGGTGGAAGGTGTGCAGAGGGCAGTGGCGTTGTGTCAGGCCTTAATATCTTTTACCAGTTTCCAGAAAACAATGATCTTTCAAACATGAAACTTTACTCAAAAACAAAGTGGTTGCAAACCAGTAATATCTGTATTTCACTTCATCTCATTCCTGAATTGACTGTGGTTAGATAGACAAGGAACTATTTTAATCATAAAATCAAACCAGAGATTTAAGGATGAATTTCCATTTGCATTTCAGCCGAGCACAGTGATGTATGTACAAGATTTTAAACATGACTTCTTCCTAATTCACGTAGGTTTGTGCACACTAATGATCAGGTATATTCAAGTATTGAAGGCTTTACTTTTATATTTCTAGATAATTTCCCCTGCAGAAGGCAATTCAAATGCCATGTTTCTACTCATGCTCCCAGACCTGCCTCCTCTGCTCAAACTAAAATTGCAGCCTGTCTCTCAGAAATCCCATCCCAGGTACATAACTGATGGAGCCCATTGTGACTCAAATAGAACTTCTAATTTTCTCACACTTTCCTCCTCAGCTAATGCAATCTCATCTCATTCATATCCATTCAAACTGCTGCTGCAATGGTTGCCTAGCCATGTCCTTTAGCCACACTAGCTTTCTCATTTTAACTCTCCAGGGCTTTATTTTTGTTCTATCAACCACACACTCCACATCTTTCCATGCAAAGCCCTTCATAGCCTGTGTTGCTTCTGCCTTTCACTAAAGCAAAGGCAGCTTTTGCCTCTTGAGCCCACCAGACACTGTGAACTGCACCATGAGATCACCTAGTGTGACCTCTGCTTACCTCAGGCCTTTACATTTAGCAAAGATACTCATATGTTAAACCCAAAGGGTTCAATTAAACTAAAGGATTGTAATTCTCAGGAGACTAACCTGTGTTTCACAAGCAGAAAACAAGAGTGATGACCATCACCTCAGGCTTTTATGGTGGCCTGAATGATTCAGGAGGTCAACCAGGTTGTAGAGGAAGGGGATAAAAAAAGACAAATGAACCTTCATGTCCCTGCTCCCCTGACTGGGAGGGAGATGTCTTCTTGACCCCAAATCAACCCTGCGAAAAGGAGCAAGAGACATTCATCAGTCCTGTAGAAAGAAGGTTTCCTCATCACTTCAAAGCACCCACTTAAACTGTTCTATGTTTTGAGCTATGAGACATCTAGGATGTCTCTGAAGAAGGGAGGAGATAGTATTGGAGCTAATAAATTTTAAGAATCTGTTTTAACGAAAGCTGGTGTCTTTTGGATGTGTTTCAAGGTTGACTGACAAAGATGCAAGTCCTGACTGAATCTTTTCCTGCAGTTGGGGTGGGTGAAAGCCTCACAAGTTTCATTTTTTTTCTGTCTTCTCTGTTCTCTAAGAACTGTGTTCTCTCTGTGTTCTCTAAGACTGCAAGAACTGATTAAGTGGTTTTGTCTTTGCTGGGAACACTTGTAGGGTGTCTTCTATTCAGTTGGCTACTTCCATAAATTGTGTGCAAGCTCCAAAAGGCTTCTAAACTTTTACAAAATTCAGTTGAAGTTGTCCAACTGGTTTTGAACATGTTGCATCATATAGAGATATGCATGGATAGGCACAGATGACATGCACCGGTGGCTGTGTGTTGGGCAAAGGAAAGTGGGGGAGCATTAATTTCTCCCTCATATCATTCTCTGATACTGTTGGCTAAAGACAGGAGATTGGATTATAACCATTGCTTTAATACTGAACCGAGATTGTTAGAAGTATGTCGAAGGCTGTGCATAAAGCCTTATTCCCAGGAAGAAGGAACTGAGCAGGAAGACTGTGATACAGGTACTGGCTTCAGGAAGAACCAGTGAGACTGCCAGCCCCAAATCTAGCATCCACAGAAGCTCCATGGTTTCTTCTTGAACCTAATGAAGTATCTCATGGTTTAGTTTCAATGGCAAGTGCAGTGCATTTGAAATAAGCAGCAATTCATATTTACAGTCACAAACTGCAATGCATCTGACACAATAAGGGCCACCAGGATCTATAACAAAGATCAGCCATGCAACCTCTGTCTTGTTATTAAACTACCAATGGACACCTCTTGTCTTTGTCTTGTGCCAGTCTTTAGGCTTTGGAGAAATTCCCTCTTAGTATCTGCAAGGTTGTATTGATGTCTCTTCTCGTATCCCCTCACAAGCTGGGACTTTGCTCTCAGATCTACAGAACCTTGTCAAAGCCTACCAGTAGTGTGCTGAAAATGCTTCCAACCAGGCTGATCTCCATGCATGTACTCTTTACCCTTAACTTGGGTGGCTGCCTGCTTCTCCTCTCTTGCCTTAGCCTTACTTTGGCAATCCTTCAGGCAAGGACTATATACTGATTCTGTATTGGTGCACTGCCCAGCATAACAGGGACCTGGACCACCACCAGAGTTCATAGGTACTTTGGGAGGATAAATAATAATGGTAATCTGCAAGCAAGAAATTGCTTTGAGGGTTTGGGGCATGGGGGTGGAGTGTTTTCTGTGAACCAAAAGCTGCAGCTTACCCCTCCAAAAAATCAGGTAAAATATTCCACATACTGATCTGTAGATCTCAAGTGAAGAGACGCCACTGTAAACAGCTAAAAGAATTTCCCTCTCCCCCAGAGAGTTAGCATCAAAGATGTTTTTGTGAGGAAGAAGCACAATCTTTGAGTGTATGATTCCTGTTTCAGTTCTTCTTTAATGTTCTAAAGCCAGCGGGTACTTAGTTTATAATAAGCATCTCAAACATTGTCATTAAAATAGCTGTTCTAATTTTCTTACAAGTGGTGCATTTTTAAACTCATTATATCTATATGCCCTGTGTCCTGGTTCATATGCCAGGGCCTTATGTGAAAGAAATTAAAAGCAAACTTCACAAGAGCAATGTAAGGCTCTGCCTGTTTTTCTCCTGGTTACCAACCTTGTACAAATTAAAAGCACATTAGCCACTTTGAAAGTAAATCTGACTGCAGTTCAACCTCTTCTCTTTGGAGTTTCAGTTTGAAGATAGCAGTGGCATTCCACTGGCTAAGCCACTTGAGTGAATTTCCTGATTTTGCTTGGTTGCTTAATTTCCTGTTGGGCTCACATTTTGCCTAATTCAAGACAAAAAGACCCCTATAAATGGGATGAATGATTGAAATTGCAGAGCTGGACGTCGTAATTTGATTGCAGTTCAGCATGTGCCTCTCAATAGAGGTAGAATTTCTGAGACATGCATATAAGTAACTCTAAAAATGTCTTTGATTCAGCATTTTCTCCCCTTATTGAATTACCCATCTATGTATCCAAATATCTGTTATCAAAGGTCTTCTCCTTGTGTTTAGGTTTTAATGTGTGTCCATGACAAGTTTCCCCCTGTTATGACATCACTCTTCAGTCTCTAAACCAGGACAAAATGTAAAACAATAGGAAGTGCTTCGGTCTGTTATTCATAAAAGCTCTCCAGCTTTTTCCTCTAGTACTGAGGAGTACATTCAAAGCAGATCTCCTTCTCTGCATTGTTTTTCCAGTCGTGGGCTTTACATTCAACTTTTAAAAGCTCAGGATAGTGAATGGAACTAAATAATGCTTTAGCAAAAGCCTATAAACAACGCATACATAATACATACGCTTGAAGTCTCTAACCTGATTGTTCCACACATCTTTCCTCTATGTATTGCCTGTCATGCTGTACAAAATTACTAGGCTATAAAAAAGCTTAAAGGAAAACTGTTGGCTTTTTTCCTCATGTGCCTTCCTCAGTGAAGAATACAACCTCTGTGGACTTATTTATCAGTTAGATCAGCAGAAGACTTTATGAATTAAAAGATGTGCTTCATAGTTTTATCTGAACACCATCAGCCTAATCTTTTTTGGGAAGGATTTCCAGGGCAGCTCTGTCTGTGAATGCAGTCCTTCCACAGCACTAGCCGTGGTCTAGAAGCTACCCAGCATATCACAGAATCATAGAATCATAGAATGGTTTGGTTGGAAGGGACCTTAGAGCTCATCCCGTTCCAACCCCCTGCCACGGGCAGGGACACCTTCCACTAGAGCAGGTTGCTCCAAGCCCCTGTGTCCAACCTGGCCTTGAACACTGCCAGGGGTGGGGCAGCCACAGCTTCTCTGGGCACCCTGTGCCAGCACCTCAGCACCCTCACAGGGAACAACTTCTTCCTTTTATCTAATCTAAATCGCCCCTGTTTCAGTTTAAAGCCATTCCCCCTTGTCCTGTCCCTACATGCCCTTGTAAAGAGTCCTGCTCCAGCTTTCTTATTGGCCCCTTTAGGTACTGGAAGGCTGCTTTAAGGTCTCCCCAGAGCCTTCTCTTCTCCAGGCTGAACAAGCCCAGCTCTCTCAGCCTGTCTTCATAGGAGAGGTGCTCCAGCCCTCTGAGCATCTCCGTGGCCTCCTCTGGGGCTGGAAGCTTTAAGAGTTCAAACTCTGCATAGATCAAAGCTAAACTAAAATCATGACAACATGCTGAGGTTAATTTCTGTGATATCTGTTATCCGGGTATCTTTTTTGTCAAGAACTTGCTGGTGGAATGGGTACCAAATTATTAATATAGGTGAACTGAACCCCTGTGTTTGTTAAAGTTAAGTATTATCTTGGCTTTGGGTGCTGGGGCCTGATGACTCTGAAAGGGCTGTTGCAAGCCACATTTCCAGCAGCCTCATTTGCTTCAGACATGACAGGCAGATCCTGCAGGAAATGAAAATGCTGTGTCTTCTTTCCTGAAAAAATATTATTCTTAAGCATTACTCTTGCATATGTCTTTTTTTCAGATGGTCTGTTAGCAGCAGGGACCTTGCTATGTTGTACATCTGGTTAATGGCCTAGAACTTCATCACTGTTTACAGTTATTTCTAACAGGAACTGAGATCAAAGATCGAGTTAATGGAAGAAAGAACAATGACAGATGAGAGCCAGTCTTCTGTTAGGAGGGACTATATTCTGCCCTTGCAGAGCTTTATCCGAGAAGTATTTTTCCATCTTTGACTACTATAGGCCAGATCCTATGATCCTTGTATTGACCAGCTTTGTATTTAAAAGTACATCAATAAGACCACATTTAATTTGGGCACATTTTTAAGCCACTGTCCTTTCGCTTCTTGAAAAATCCATTTTATATAGCTAGAGCTATGTAATACTGCCTCTAAAAATACTGGGCCTGGGCATCCTTATGGCCATGAACCAAGTGTACCAGCTTTTTAATGATTATACACTTGATCTGGAGGTTGCATCATCTCCGTTCTTGCAGATAGAAGAATATAGGTTGAGACAGGGAAAATAACTTCAGAAGAGCCACATACACATGGACCCAACAGCTTCTCTCAACTTCCCAAACTGAGGTAGCTCTGACAGTGGGCTTCAGATTGCCATCTGCATAGCAGCAAATCTAAAACTGTGTATATAACATAAACATGGCCAAGGTATTATGACTGATTTGGGTGGTTCTATTTTTATGTTCTTTTATTTTTAAGCGAGCTAGGAGCAGCCACGGTTTAAATTAAACCCGTCACTTCCACATAATTGAAGAGGGATTTACAGACGCTTTTTCATGCCAAATGTTGTGCATGTACAGAATGAGAACCAATTACAATTAATTTCTGAGCCCATGTTCCATACCCAGGAAGCAGCAATGTGCCTCCTTATCACCACAAAAAAAAGGGATTTTATAGGGGGTTTATGCATTTTTTGCAGTGCTGGAAGGGGCTGGAAGTTGTGAAATGCTTCAGATTCCTTCTGCACACATTTAGTCCAGGCAGGCAGGAAGGTGCTCCTGTGTAGCAAGGTCTGCAGGCTGGGACAGCAAAGGGTCTGGCTGCATTTAAGAGCTTTAACTGGAAGTTACAGCAGACAAAAGCAGCGACGGTTGCATTCCACCTGTTATCTCTGGGAGTCAGCAGCTCTGCCTTCCCCCTCCAGCTTCCCTGCAAGTCCTGGCAGCGCCGAGATAACATTTCATTCAAGATCTGCTCACACCAGGTTATCGATGAAGCTGCAAATACCTGAGAGAGCAAGGCTGGATTTGCAGCTTGCTTCACTTAGGGTTCAAGTCTCGCCTAGTACAATGGAAGTCCAGCTGTCAGTGTTCTTTGTCACCCAGCTATTAGAGGATGTCATTTTGCTATGGCAGGACATGAAAGGGGGTTTGAAGAACACTTTGCAGCGATGGTGGCTGACTACTGTGTTTCTGGTTACACTTAACAGCACATTCTCACCAACTCTCTTCAATTCTGCTTGTTCACAGGCCTGGGGCAACCGGAATATCTTTCTTTTGTCCCACACTCCTTCATCACCATGGCAACAAATGGGCAAATATTATAATTTTTCTTTTTTTTTTTTTTTAGGTAGGCTGGTGAGTTTTCAAGACCACACACACAGGGTACAGGTATTCAGACTCGGGGATTAGCACATAAAAACCTTGTTTTTAACCAGTAACTTGGTCTGTGTCCCTGCTCCGTGCCAATGCCCACTGGGAAACAAAGTCACACAGTGCATTGGTGAGTACACATGTATGTGGGCAATGCCCAACGCCAGCCTGTGGCTGTTGTCACCACCACTTACAGGGAGGTTGACATCCTCTCCAGAACCACCCTGAGCTCGTCCTAATTGTGCCACTGGTGTAAATAAAGATCTTGTGCAGGGGGTTAAAAGTTGGATTTTCACTCCCAATAGGATGCTATAGCCCAAAGCCCTTAGGGACACTGCAGTCACTACTCACTATGGCCTGGGAGGCAAAGTCACCATCCACTTTAATAAACACTGGTCCTAAGTGGAGGGGCAAAAGGAGCAACATCAGTAGCTCATTGTGTGCTGGGAATTGAGGGGGGATTCACCTCTGCCTTTGTGGAAGTCAAACCCTTGCGTCAGCGAGAACCCCACCGGGCAATACTCTGCCATGCAGCAGCAGTTATAACATCGGGGCTATAGGCAAACATGGTTTAGAGTCTGGGAAGAGATCCTTGCCAGCTGCAGCTGCTGGGAGGCAGAGTGTCTTGGCATGGCCGTTAGACTGATGGATCGCCTGGCATCAGACCCAAGGAAGCATGAGGGCTCTCATCTGCAGCCTCTGGACCCAGCAGCTAGCCAGAGGTTTTGAGTCTTTCCCTAACTTGTGGTTCATTAAGCACCCTGCAATATCTGTATCACTAGGGTATTTCATGGGAAAGCTTTCTTTTTGCCTGTTACGTGTTGCTGCTTGCACATGTTTTTTTCCCCTGTATCTAGACCATCTATTCTTTTCAAGTGACAGATACTAAAAGTAGTAAGCTGTAAAAACATGTACCACCAGAGCTATAAAGAAAATCTCTCGGGAGATGGTAAAACAAACCCAGTCCCAAACACCCTCCCCTTGCCCACATTGCCAAACCACCTCCTTTTCTTCTGCCCTGCCAACAACTCAATTCTTCCACAATACCTACAGGGAAGGAGGGGGTAGCAGATTAAAAAGCCAGGTTCCTCCCTCCCTGAGGTTTCCCAGCACGTAGTGCCGGCCTGGGGAATACAAGGGAAGGAGAGAGGAAAGGCTCTGCCCTGCGAAGGGCCAAGCAAGTTTTCAGCCGTATAAAATAGATGCAGTTCCAATCTCGCTGGAGCCGGTGTTGAAAGATTTCAGCAAGGCCAACACTTGACCTTTAGCAGACAATAGCCCCGGCCCTAATTGGCAACTGCTCATTGTGCGTTTCCATGTGTTTTGAACAGGCGGGTTTCATGCTCGTTCCTCTGTAGGCTCAGGTCTGGGGCTGCGAGCGGGAAGCGGCAGAGGTTGGCTGATTTCTGATTGTTCTATAATGCCACCTGCTGACTCAAGGGCGACGGTAGCCAGTGTATCAAAAGTCCTTTCACGGAGCCCTGCTTTTAACTTTAGTGCTATTTATATTAATGGGATCATTCAATGCATCTCACTCATGTTCTGATTTAGAGGCCAAGGACAGACCCCAGTTACAAATCCTGAGTGAACACCGTAAGATATATTGGACACTAACTACACTCGCTTATTGTGCTTCAGTTGGGTTGCAACTACTAAATATAATGAGGGGGTGATTGAAAAGGTCTTGATACTCAAAATGTTAAAATGTGGTGTTTGTAACGCACTATGCTTGTCCATGACTGATGCAAGCTGCAAGCATTTGTGTTACAGCACTACAATGCGTCTCCACTAAGTGACCAAGATGATGGGAGGGGGGGGAAACATAAGTGGCTGCTTTACTTCCAAGGGAGGCCCAGATCTTAACTCGCTCTACAAGCAAGGATGCTTTCTTCATCCATAGCAATTCATACAAAGATGGAAAGAATATAGTAAGGAGGCACCCATCCGGAAAAAAGGCTCCAAATCATTGACTTTGCAAAGCCTGGGAAAGTTCAAACACAGCTCTGGAGTGTGATGCTGTATCACTAATTTAATCTTTTAACAAACTGAAAAATCATCACACTTTTCTCTAACAAAATTCTCACTTCCCGAACTCATCCCATTACACCAGTGAGTCCTTGTTCTTCACCACTTCCCTGTCTTCACCAACACCCTGTTTTCACCCCCATCTCTGGCTGAACCCTTTTACTGAAGTATCATCTCCCTTGCAGGGCATACAGGCTCCCAACACGCCTTAGCTATTCCTGATGCTCTGCCTGTGCTCCTCTGGTCCTCTCACATCCTCTCAGGTTCTCTTTCCTTTAGCTCCAGTTCTGCTTTTGCTCCTGGCACTGACCTTGTGTGTCAGCTCCATAAATAACTATTCACTCCGGTCTCTACCAGTGCTTGCAGCAAATCTTTGTGTCTCACTTATGAGTTCCAGGTTGATACTTAGGGTCCATTTTTCAGAGGGCTTCTGATATGGGCAGCTTGACACTCTCCAGCGTGGTAGAGACAGGCCCTGCAGAGCCTTTGCACCACTTTCCTCCTTCTGGCACCTTAATGGGGTCTAATTTTTGTGCTGGCCTCCCACACCCTTAATAAAAGATGCACATTCAAGCAGGCTTTGTGCCCGGAACGCAATTAAGCATCCAACTGTCCAATCTGTGTGGCCAAATCCTCGGCATTCCTGGGGGTTCTCAGGTGCAGGTTCACACTGGTTCATCAGGTTTCCATAGTGGGGAGGAAATGTAATTTAGCTCTTTCAGTCTTAGTCATTGAAAATAAAAGGGGAGTAAAGTGAAGCTTGTCTTTAGCTGTAGGAATGGCAAACCAACCAGGCATGATTCTTTATCTTAAAGTGAAATTTGCAAGTGAACAAGGCATTATAATTGATGCAGATTTAAAGATATAAGGTGAGGCTATTCTGCGTTTGGGTTTAAATGACAAACCTTATCTCGCTTTTCCCATCCCCTCCCTTTTTCTTCCCTTGCACAGCAGAATGCTTAACAATAATTTCTCCAGCCCCAGTCCTCAGGACTGTCATTCCCCACAACTCCAGCAATTTCTTCAAGCAGCTGGTGATATGTAGCAACCCTGGAAAAATCCACCCTGCTTTGTATCAGCTCAACAGCCTATTTCAGCTCATGGGGCTCTTGAAAAGACAAATCGTGTTTCCTCTGCTCTTGAGGTCTGAGCAGTCCCACTGCTCAGTTCTGTCACTTCAGGTGCAAGAGTGGTCCAGCCTTTGTTAGTCTAAGAGGACTACCTCAATAACTGAGTGGGTCACACTTACTAGGTTACGTACCCTAAAAGCAAGAAGAACCCAAGTCAGATTGGGATAACAATGTTTAAAACAAGGTATCGAAGAAAAGTGATTGTTTTTCGTCAGTGCCTTCAGTGAAAAACCAGTTCCTGTTGCACAAAAGCAGGAGGAGATGGGAATGAAAGGTGGTCAAACAATGAGGAAGGAGTGTTTCAGTACCGCACAGATGTGCTCGCTAGATCAGCATTTCTCTGTAGCCGCCTCTGGCTCCATCCTTAATATTGCTAGATTTGTGCAGGAAAACAAGGATGTTGCCCTCATTGAGGTCTGATAGTGACAGAGGGAAGGGATGTTTGGAAGGCACTATGTGCTGCTGAGATACGATGGCATGGTTACTCTGCTGATGACAGCAGTGGCACGGGAGGCTCCTAGGTCTTTTTCTGGACACTTACAAATCACAGTTCTCTTCCCAGAGAAGATGAAGTGTTTGGTCAAAGGGGAACCACCACTATTTCCCCATGTTTTTAAAGGCTGGCAGCCTCTGCGAGGACATGCAGGAGCTGCATCCAGCACCACACTGATTCTCCAGCTTGCAGTTTTCCAGATGTCAACTTCCTACTTGCCCTGCTCTCCATGGCTGCTGGAAGCCCGCTCAGTCTCATTTTTCTACCCTCACAAATATCCCTGCTGCCCTGCCCTGTCATTTGAGCCTGAAATATCAGTAACAGATCTTTTTTGTCTGGGTTGGAAAGGACCTTAAGATCATCCAGTTCCAATCTCCTGCCATGGGCAGGGACACCTCACACTAGACCATGTCACCCAAAGCTCTGTCCAGCCTGGCCTTGAACACTGCCAGGGATGGAGCATTTACCATTTCTTTGTGCAGCCTGTTCCAGGGCCTTGCCACTCTCACAGTAAAGAACTTCTTCCTTGTATCCAACCCGAACTTCTCCTGTTTAAGTTTGAATCTATCACCCCTTGTCCTACCACTACAGTCCCTGATGAAGAGCCCCTCTCCAGCATCCTTGTAGCCCCCTTCAGATACTGGAAGGCTGCTCTGAGGTCTCCACGCAGCTTCTCTTCTCCAGGCTGAACAGCCCCAACTTTCTCAGCCTGTCTTCATACGGGAGGTGCTCCAGCCCTCTTATCATCCTCGTGGCCTCCTCTGGACTCGCTCCAACAGCTCCATGTCCTTTTTATGTTGAGGACACCAGAGCTGTACACAATACTCCAAGTGAGGCCTCACGAGAGCAGAGTAGAGGGGCAGGATCACCTCCTTCGACCTGCTGGTCACGCTTCTTTTGATGCAGCCCAGGATACGGTTGGCTTTCTGGGCTGCAAGCACACACTGAAGCCGGCTCATGTTAAGCTTCTCATCAACCAAAACCCCCAAGTCCTTCTCCTCAGGGCTGCTCTGAATCTCTTCTCTGCCCAACCTGTAGCAGTGCCTGGGATTGCCCCAACCCAGGTGTAGGACCTTGCACTTGGCTTGGTTAAACTTCATAAGGTTGGCATCGGCCCACCTCACAGGCGTGTCAAGGTCCCTCTGGATGGCATCCCTTCCCTCCAGCGTATCAACCGAACCACACAGCTTGGTGTCGTCGGCAAACTTGCTGAAGGTGCACTCAATCCCACTGTTGATGTCAACAAAGATGTTCAACAAGATCAGTCCCAACACTGACTCCTGAGGGACACCACTCAATGCTGGTCTTACTTATTAGCTAACTTATTAGTTATACAATAATTATGTTTTCAATGCTTGAACTTGTTCATTGTTCATGTTCATATTCTCATGAGAGAGAACATGAGAAAAAATTGTTCTGGATGTTTACTCTGAAGAACCAGAAGTGTGAAAGTACACTTTGAACTAACAATTGCAGAAGTTCTGCCCAGTCTTTTTGCTGCTAAGATCATTGGCACAAATTAAAGCAATGCTTTAATTTGGTATTTTCGTTCCAATTTGGAAGTAAAGGCTGAACGAGGAATGACATTAGAGACCAAAACTAGCTCCTTATTATTTGCAGCAAACACTAGATGGGCTATTTTTCAGAGAAAAGGGGAAGCACCAGTAAGGGATGGCCTGCTTATTTGTCTGGTTTAGAGCAATCTTAAGCCTTTGCATGTTGGTAATCTTCCCAACCCAAGTCCATATGTTAAGTCTGGCTGGCTGGAGGGAGGAAGGGAAGATATGCAGAAGAAAATGCACCAGATATCCAAGATGAGAAGTTATGCAGTCGCAGGCATTTGTAAAAGATGGGAGCTCGCCAGATCTTCTGCATGTGGGGGGGGGGGGGTTGAAAGTGGAAACCAGCTGCTGTTGTCCTGTGCTACCTCCCAAGCCATGGAGATTGGCCCACCACAGCTAGAGATGGAGAAGGGTCTTCATCAGGGAAGCCCAGCTCTCTAGTGGAGTTAGAGATGACATGAGACAATCTCATCATCTCATCACTGACTACCAGACTACAGCTGACCCATGATAATGACAGCTGGGCTTCATCCTTCACCTGGGGCAAAGAGCAAGTAATGTCATTAGAAACTATGGGAAATATCCTTGAAAACACAGTCACAGTGATGGACAAGGCATTATTGTGACTTGGGCAAGCCTTGCCCAAGATATTGAAAGGAGAGCAGCTCATAAGGCTGGAGGAGGTGTGTGAGATAGGACCTTCTGTCTGTGAACCCACCAGATAGTCGGTTCAGTTGCCACGGCCATCACTGTGCCTTGGCATGGATGTTGGCTTGCAGACTGAAAAGCCATGCTGAATTTGTCTCATGGATCATCCCTTAATAGCTGCAAGCATTAGGTGGTTCAGAACAAGAGGAGAGAAACCAGGGAGGACCAGCGTAACCCAACCACAGGAGATGTTCATTCATTTACAAACATGAGATTTATATCTCCTTTAAATTAAGGACTATGAGGCACTGAGAGCAACAAAATGAGGCAGGATTAATCTCTCCAGAGAGTCCATAACTAGCCTTGCTTGATTTCCTTTTTTAATAGCAGTTTCATTGCAGTACTGGCTAGAGCTCAAGAGAACTCTAACAAAAAACCCCTTTTCTATCCTGATGTTACTTAACAGGGCTATGGACGACTGATGCTTCATCTTCAGTTTCTTTAACTGTCTTTAACAGAAATGTTACCTGAAATGCTTCCCAGATGATTGGATTCATGAAAACATGTATTAGGAAGAGTCATTAGAAATGCCTCATTGCATCATGAACAGCAAGGAAACAAGCAGTGCTCCAGCCACCCCAGAACCACGCTGTTTATACCCAGCAGAGAAAACCCCATTGGTCTGTGGTGCAAGTTAAAATTATTTCTTTATATTGCAGTATATCTGCGTATCTATATATCTCTCTATATATGTATATATTAGATATTTACTGCCTAAAGCAGAAGGTCATTTTTGTCTTCTAGATGAAGTACAAGGCAGAGGTGCAGCAGGGGAAGTAGCCCCTGCCATGCCTCTAACCTCCTAAGTGACATCGGGCAAGTCATTTCTTGTCTGTGCCTCAGCTTCTCTGATGTTAACCACCTCCCTGGGGAAGCACTGCTATGTAAAGCCCATGTATGACTGTCACTTGCATTTTCTCTGTACAGGAAGGGTTTCCTGGATCACTCCATATAACTGAATAGATTTTATGTCTCTCCAAACATCTTCCAAAGGACCATGAGCCTTTGTCCGGCTGCAGTCCCATATCCCAGCTCATCTCGCAGGCAGCTCGGGCTGTTGCTGTCTGCTACCCTGGGATGCTGAAATCTCGCACCACACACTGCACTTTGATGTGGCATTGGCACAAGGAGGATGCTCCCCTGCAGCAATGCACAGGGTGAATCCGTGCAGTGAAACGCCGAGTCCAGGCAGGAGCAGGACGGATTCCATGGTTCTTGTGCTGTTGTCGCTGCCTCCTCTTCACTTTTCCCTTCCTGTAGCAATTATTGCTCATCAGCACGGATTAACAATTGCAAAGCAAACCCTCAGAACAAATAAATCCAGGGAGAAGGGCCAACCTTAGTCAGTGGAGCTTTGCCACTGACTTTAAATGGGATTGGGATTTAGCCCTGCAGCCTTCCCCTGTATTTCCTCTTTTCATCCATTCATGTGCTACACATGTGAGCTTTCTGGCAGTTCCCCCAGCTTTGGGATGAGGCACTCCCAGGTCTGAGCTCCAGAAGTTGCACTCGTAACCTCCTGTAGTTCTTCTCCACCCACTGCCTGGCGCTGTCTTTCTGCTAAGAGTCGTTCCAGCCATTTAATGGTTTCTTTTAAAAGGTAGGAGAATAAAGACAAAATTAAATCTCAATTCATTTGTACAGGCCTCTGTTGGGCTGTGAAGAATTTAAAGGTCTTCTCACTTCATCTCTTGTTTATCTTGTAGCCTCAGGCCTCATCTATATGAAAGAGTTGCACCCATCCAACTAGATGTTAATTTAAACCAATTCATTAAACTAATAGCAACCCTGGAGCAAGTGGAGGGATGGACGCTTCTGCACCATATTAAAACCAGACTCCTATCAGCTTGCTTTAATCTGGTGAGAAACTAAACCAAGCTAAGGAGCACCCATGGACAGGTTTGCTCTGGTTTTGCGGAACATGTGGAAAAGAGCAATGCAAATCACACCAGGGAGTTCTCACTCAGCAGAGCTCTGCTGCTCATTCACCTGCAGAGACCAAGTCATGAGTTGAAATGCATGCCTTTCACTCCAACCTAGCTGTGTCTGGTGCAAGACTTGAGCTTCCTTTCTCGCAGAAGGGAAGCAATCTGTCTCCATCTTAATGCTTTACAGAGGATTCTTGGAGGCATTCGGATAAACCCTCTTCAGCAGACAAGCTCCAGCAGATCTAGATGCACTGCTGGAAGTGCTGTTGCTTCCCACAGCTGCCAGAGACCAGGGAGGGAGAACACATCTCGGGTTGCTCAAGTCATGGCCCAGCACCTTCACCCAAACTGCTGAGGACAGGGTGGGAATAGAGGCAGCAGGTTTTGCAGGTTGGTTGGGAAGTCGGCACACAACCATTGCTGGACGTGCCATGAGCTTCCACACAACATGGAGACAAGCAGGGAGCAGAAGCTTCTTGTCCCACCCCAGCAAAGTTCACCAGAGCTGATCTGTTCATGCCTTGGATCCTGGGCGCAAGCTCAGCCATTCAACAGAGATCTGGAATAATGGCCAGGAGCCCTCAACACACCCCTCTCTTGCACTGGAGTGTGATCTGGAGGTCTCATACCTCTTACCCAACCCAGGGGCTCTGTTTCAGGGCTCTGTTTCAGGTTCCTACTTCACGGCCAAGTGAAGTCCCTGCAAGTGGTACTAAAGGCATAGCAGTGTTGGGGGCTTCCATACCAACTAAAGGCATAGCAGTGTTTCCATACCACAGTGGTGGGGGCTAAATAAGAAGCCAGGTAGAGCATAGCTCCCCTGAAAAGACTGTGATGTGATGAAGGAAGGAAGTGCAAGGACCACCCCAAAGTCCCAAGCTATTCAATGAAAATAATCCCAAAAAGGAAAGAGGGGAGGGATGGGACTGGAGCATTTCTGCTTCGCAGCTCTTCCCTCTTTCCAGTAACTGGACTAAGTCGTTTGTCAATATCTAATGAGGCTTATGGAGAACATGAAGCCAGACTCTTCTCAGAGGTGCCTAGTGAGAGCATGAGAGGCAGTAGATCCAAGCTGCATAAGTGAAATTCCAATGGATATTAGGAAAAAATACTTCATAATGAGAGTGGTTAAACATGGGGCCAGAGAGATGATGGTATCTCCGTCCAAGGAGATGGTCAGAACTAAACCAGACAAGACCCTGAGCAACCTGATCTAGTATTGAAGCTGCTTTTGAATGGGGAGAAGGTTCGACCTGATGCTTTTCTTAGCTCTTTGCCAACTTAAATTACTCTGTTTTATTCAAAGGAAATAAGGCAGAAACTTCTTATCTGAAGCCAGCTCCCATCATGTTCCAAAGACCAGAGGTGCCTCACAGCTAGTAAATTCACCTGGCTGTTACCCTGAAGACAGAAGGCAGAAAGAAGATTAGGAGACCTGTGTGTCAGGTCACTGCAGTGCAGTTCCACGGAGTAGCACACAAGATTTCCCATCAGTAAGGTGCAAGTGGGAAAGTGGAAGCCTACAGTGAAAGCTTCTTGGCAGGCACCTACCTGCTGTGTGGGCCACACAGAGATGTCTTGGCTCCAGGGGCCCCATCCAGGATGGGGAAGTTGCTAAGATGCTTGCTGGTGTTGATAACATCAGTTGGCTTTGCCCTGTGTTGGTAAGCACTGGGAGTCTGGGTGTAGGTGGCTGCCGCTGGTTCTGGCACTTCAAAGCTACGTCAGTGAGATGTGCTTTGAACAGCACTACTACGGTGTGTAGACCTCTAGCAGCAGCCACGACTCCTACTCACTGCAAGTACTCAAGGCAGGAGGAGAAACAGTCACTGTTAGTATGGGTAAAACTCCTTAGGCCATGTAGGGGCAGTGTAAATCCTAGAATCCTAGAATGGTTTGGGTTGGAAAGAACCTTAAGATCACCCAGTTCCAACTCCCTGCCATGGGCAGGGACACCTCACACAAGACCATGTCACCCAAAGCTCTGTCCAACCTGGCCTTGAACACTGCCAGGGATGGAGCATTTACCACTTCTTTGGGCGACCTGTTCCAGTGTCTCACCATCCTCACAGTAAAGAACTTCCTCCTTATATCTAACCTGAACTTCCCCTGTTGAAGTCTGAACCCATCACCCCTTGTCCTATCACTAAATAAAAGATCTAACAACATTTTTGTTATTTAAAGGAAAGAAGAGGAAACTAGAGGAATGGTTTTGCAAAAGCTACACAGATTTTATCAATATTTGAATATTTTGGGGGGTTGCTTTGATTTATATATATAAATATTCCAGGAAAAACATCTGAAACTGTTGTTTACATAAATTTTTCATCATACGGGAGATATCCTGGTGTTTTCTGCTAGGTCTGGTTTTATATTACGATGATTCTTTTCATCCAAGATTTAAACTTATGATGCCAAAGTTTTCATGGATTCAAAGGCACAATTAAATAAAGTTTCAGGAGGGAGGTATGCCGAGGGCTATGAAACACAAAAGCGTGATCTCTAACTCTGGAAGCCTTTAAGCCACAGATAGCTGGAAGCTAGGAAAGCGTTCCAGAGAAATCTCATAATGTACGTCCATCCTTACCTTCCTTTCCAGCATCCAACAGAGACAGGATACTGGCTACGTGCTGTCTTCATGTACTCAGCTCCTTATGGCCAGAGGAAAGCGATGATGGATGCTCCCTTGATTTCACTCACCTACTCTCACTAGGGATAGACTCCTGTGGTTTGTCCATACTGCAGCACCTTCAGCCTGCGCACACTGAGGGTACAACCTCCCCTTTTCTCCCTCACACTGACCCTTCACTGCGTTGATTCAGATCCCTTCAAGATGCAGACTCCGGGGTTTTATTCCCCATGTGGTTTTCTACCTGCTTAACAAGTTGATTCAACATGTGCCAGAGTTGGCTCAAGGGAGAGGAAGGGAAGCAGAAGGAAGAAGAGCAAGATTTCCCCTCACCATGGCAAGCTGTTAGATTTGCTTTTGCCATAACAGAACTTCTGCCTTTGGGCACAGCTCCACCCGACCTGAAGATCTTCAGTGCATCCCCTGAGCACTCTCTCGGCCTCCTTTTCCTTCCCCATTTTTGCATGGCTCTGGCTCTTTTTGCAGCCTTCACTGAGCTAAATCAACTGGCTGATCTACCAGTTGTTTGGCTTACAAAGGAGTCTGACAGCTACAAGAGATGGTACAAAATAAGTAGCAGGAGCATGTGGTTGGCTGGAGATGAAAGGAGAGGGGTAAGAGCAGGAGAAAATAAGTTCCTTCCTTACAGCAGCTGTGAATTGTTAAACTGCTCATACATAACTTCATCTCCACCCACCTTTTGAGTATTTTCCTTTTTGCAAGGGCCAGGATCTTAGCATAACATCCCCCAAATCACTTGCTATTAACAATGCAGCATCAATCTTCACGCAAAACTGCATGAGGCTTGAAAAGTTCTTACACAAGCTGGAGGAGAAAGGCCACATGTGGTTCCCCCGAGCACACGGCCGGTTTAAATACCATTTAACACTTTCTCTGTTGGTCAGGATGAGAAGGCTGTCCCATAGAAGAGATCAGATGCAACAGGGAAGGCCTGGTGCATCACAAATGGACATTAAATCATACCAGCATTGCCAACCTTAAATACTCTTGAGCTGCTACACTTGCAAGAACCTAAACCATGGCTCTGGCAAGGAAAAGAAGAAAAACAGTTCCTTATATAATATTTATTGCACAGAGATTCCAAAGGGCAAAGCACCACAAGTAGGTTAACAAATAGGTTGCAGACTTAAAGTGCGAAGTCTGGTGCATCTGTTAGATGAGTTGGTGGTCTCGGTACAACTCTCACATGAAAGGTGTTTTCCAATGTTCCATGTCCATGGTGGATTGAAGGAGAAGTAATTGAAGTACCACAAGAAAGAAAAGCGTTTTTAGGGAATGTTTCTTAATAGTAAAGATACTGAAGCACTGGAAATGATTCCTGGGAGAGGTTTCAGAACCCCAGTGAGGCATCTGGGGTTAGGAAGAGGTCTGGCATTGTGATGGGTGAAGCTGATCCTGCCTTGGGCAAGGTTGGATTGTCTTGATGTTGGGCATTACCTAGACCTCGTTTCAGCTGCTGAATTTGACTCATCTCTTCCACCTCATCCCACAAATCAGATGTGGTTATAAATTATACCCAGATTAGAAGGATCAATAAGGAGTGTAAGAGCAACTAACAGATTCTAAATCATATTGGGTTGTGACTTATGTGGACAGTTTCCCAGTAGTTGTGACCTTCAGCACAACACAATCCTCAGTGGTTGTGCAACGTGAACAGAAAATGAGTTCATGCATTTATCTATCTGACAGCACAATGTAACTGTGAAGGATGGAGGAGCAAGTTGCCAGAGATCTCACAGAGCTTTCCAGAAGTCTTTTGCTACTTGCTGTGAGCTGCCTCAGAGACACAATCCCTCACTTTGCCCCTGGCTGTTCATGGAAGATGCTAAAGACAGTCAAAGTACAATGGGAGATGCAGGAATTCAAATCTGACCACCCAGATGGGCCAGTGGGTGCCTGGTGAAGGCCCTGTGCTCAGACACCACATTCAGCAAGTCCACAGGAAAAGAAGAATTAACACACAGCCATAACCTGGAACGAAAAACCAGA
This sequence comes from Strigops habroptila, assembly GCF_004027225.2. Taxonomy (NCBI): domain Eukaryota; kingdom Metazoa; phylum Chordata; class Aves; order Psittaciformes; family Psittacidae; genus Strigops; species Strigops habroptila. The sequence continues at coordinate 7,954,712 of NC_044283.2, forward strand.
GGGAGGCAGAAAACCTGATATAATACAACTTCGATCATTTCTCCCTCACAAGCAGTGCTCATGGACTTCCCAAACGCCTGATCCAGGAGCCATTTGAAGTCGGGAGGTTTCCATTTACTGCAGCAGATCTCATATCAGACGAGTTATCTATAAAGCATTTAGCTACGAGCATCTTTCAGTCCTCAAAGCCTACTGAACTGCCTGCCTCGTCGAATTTGTACAAGGGCTGAAGTTACTTTCTAGTACGATGAGGTCTAGGCATAGCTGAGGGTGCTTAGAGAAGGGATTTTAATGAAATTATGTGTAAAAGTATAAAAGTGACCCTCGTATTACCAGGGAAACTTCATGATTTTTCATACTCTGTTGATCTGAAGTTTCTGTTTGCTCAGAAAGTGTTGACAGAGGCTTTAAGACATCACACTGAAACAGCTAACAAAGTGGTCACTGCGCTTGTCTTTTGTTTGGTTAAAGAGATTAGAACTCAGGCAGTGGTGGTGAAGAGACACAAGAGACCTCTCAGTATTTTATGTCTGCTCCATTAGATATACCCACCCCAATACAAAGATTAAATCCTTGGACACAGAAGCTAAAGTATATTTTAATTGTATTTGACGTACAGTGTGGTTACTGCATACTCACAGCTGTAAGATGAAGAAAATAAGTGAGGATATAAACAGTTCCTTCCAGTCAGCCTACACGTGCTGACAGAAGAAACAAGAACCTGTGTCTCATCTTGTTTGCACAGCATGGGAAAGATGGGGGGGGGACAGCCAGAGCAGCTGCAAATAACTATGTCTGTTTCAAATTCAGAATGAATCATTTTCTTGCTGTAATTCCTGACAAATCATTTTCTTGTCCAACAGTTTTGAGGTTGATCCCATAGGACTGCTGGGATAATCATCCTGACACTGCAGATAACAGGATTGTGATCATAAATCTCAAGATTCAAGTACTTTCACCATGGTTGAGTGGCATTTTAAAAGAATAAAAATACTTTTCCCTTGAAAAGATGGCAGCACGAAGGGCACATGCAGAAAGTGAAGCCTTGGAATTACAGAACAAAGCATCATCTTTGTTTTCAATTCACCATGTGCTCCTTATCATTTCACCCACATTCTGCCCACTAATCAAAGGAGGAAGGCTTGGCTGGTGCAACCGGTTCGGGATAGATCTATTTGTGGCTGTTGCTATTGCAGCAACAGCAAAAACGCCTTTTCTATAGAAGAATCCAGGCTCTGTCCCAGAATATAAGTGACTTATTCTGAGAACAATTATTTTTATCTGCAGAGTAAAAGAACCTTTACTCCAGACTAGTCTTGTGTGGAGCTATTCCAGTTCATGTACATGTAAATGATGGATGGAAGCACACCCGCTTTCATTATCTCGCCCTAGTTGGTGCAATTCTGTCTTTTCCCCATGGAAGACGAGAAATCAGGTATTTCAGCAATATTAGTATTACAGAACTAGGAAGCTGTTTTCTTTAGGCACAGAGAATTTTGCCTTTTGGAGCTGGTTTGGCTTGCCTTCTGCAAGCAACATGAGAAGAAATATAGAACAGCACCGAGTCGTTTATCAATATGAAACACTCGGTTAACGAGATGCACCAGTCCACAGCCAAACCCTGGTAATGGCACATCTAAAAGACACCACCTTACTCCAGGAGTTTTATATGTGAATGCACCTAAATCCTTGGCAATACCTACAATTTGAGCCAATGTGACAGTTAACCACAGTCCTCCATACCCATGGCTATCAGGAAAATGATCACCTTCCAAATCGAGAGGAATTTGACATTAATAAAGGCGTGCTGCTCCCTGCTAGGCAATTCACTGACCTAGCAGACATGTCACAGTATGTCACTTGCAAACGAGCAGCAAAACAGGGCAAGCATGTTAACTGAGATACTGCTATGTGAAGGAGAAGGGGCTGGAATTCTGGGTTTGCTTTCTTCCTCAAGGACCTCTTCAGCAACCAGCATCTTCTGAAGTAGTTGCCACGTATTTGGAACTAGATGATCTCAAAGTCCTTTCCAACCCTAACTGTTCTATTCTATTGTGCCTAATTCTCTTTTACTAGGAATGCCTGGTAGGTCTTGTGGTTTCTGTCCCTTCTGCACTCCCCATTCTCACATCCCTGTCATGCTCAGGCTGCACAAGATACCTTCTTTAAAAGAACACTAACAACAACGGAGCTAAAAACCAGAAGAGGTGGAAGTAAATGACTCCACAAAAACCCAGAACAAGGCTATATGCTGTACTGCAATCTTAGCCAGGGGGGTCTAACAAGGGGTCCCCATTTTCCCTGCACCACAGGCAGCCTGGTAAAGCAAATAGACCTCTACAAACAAAGCACTGCTGCTCCATGGGATGGCCAGGTTTTCCTGGAAGAAGTTGGTTAATTCAATGAGTAAACAGTTTTGCACAGGTTGTAATGAGAGTGACTCGGAGTGCAGTGAAAGCTGCTTACCTTCTGTTGTTGCAATTGCAAAGCTCACACAACAGGACCTTGCTGTGTGGTTTAGGTATTCTGTGTGCATGGGAGTGAGTGCTCAGGGATTTGAGAGGGGAGAGGGAAGAGTCCAAATATAACATTTAAATGCAATTCCTTTGATGGTGCAGCTGTGAGAGGACAACTATCTGAGCCTATCTGCTGTGATATTTCAGAAGCTGCATGGTTTTACTGACCTTTATTAAATATGGTTCAGAAGCAGCACAGAAACCGCGTCTCCATGGCCAGCCTCTCCTCAGGTCATCTCTGCGGACCTCTGTTCCACAGTCATATGCAACACCAACCGATGCTTCACTTCCCCCCTTTCTTGTGACCCCATCTGTTTCCCACCTTCTCTCCCAAACACCACATACAAGAGGTGTTTCCTCAAACAGGAAGACTGAGCCCTGTCTGCTTTGTGAGAAAGCTGCACAGCAGCCCCCACATGAGGAAGAGGAGTCAGGGCAACCTGCTTCCTGGTTCATTCCCAATCCCTTTGCATGCTTGTACACTCCTTTACATTGCACCACTTAATCCTGGTCTCTTAATCGCGGGGAGCACAGAGCAGAGATGTCCCGGGTAAGGGCAATCCAGCAGCATCAGGAATCATGGTGATAACCACAGCTGGATAATGCAGCCACACTGCTTCAGAGCCAGGCAATTCTTTGCCATTGTCCAAGGGTGCAGATAACTGTGAACTTCAACATGTCTTCACTTCTGCACAGAGTAACCCTACGTGCTCTGTCAAATAGGATAAAATACCTGCCCTGTCAGATAGGAATGATGACACCAAGTGACTTTACAGGGGATGGTTTCAGAACAAAACACACTGCAAGGCAGTTCCCCGTGCTTCAGTGTTCATTTCTGAGACCCTGCAAGCCCTAACTCACAACCTGTTCAACCCTTTCCCTCTAATGCTGGTTAACTCAGTAGCTAAGGTGACAAATACAGATGTGCTACAGCACCAGGCTGCTGTCAGCAGCTGCAGTTTCTCAGATGAATGACCATGGGCAAGGCAAGGGATCAGCTACCTGCAGCGCTACACTGGTTTACTGCAGTGGAGGGTAGCAGAGGAGGTTTTGCAGCTCTCTTTTCAGTTTTATCCTCTGTATTCAATAACATATATGAAGGTTTTTCAGGCTGATGTGCAGAAATCACTCATCTAGAATGAATACAATAGTTGAGCCTTTCCTGACAGGGCTAAACCATTCAGAAACATAGCAAAGAAGCAATGAGAGCACAAAAGTGTCTCCTCTACTGCTGGCACCTCTAACAAGCAGCGGTGTGGCAATGCCTGGTGTGATTACAGAGTGAAATTTAAATGCCCTTTCTCCCAAACCATTCATTCTCCTCTTCCTGGCCTAGCACCCAATCCCTGGCTAAGCTCCCCACTACCTCTGCACACTTGATATTGGCATCATGGCCATCGGGTTTGCGACAACAAGAAACTTGTGCCATGCTTGGAACTGCATCTAAGAGCATCTCAAAAGGGGAAGGCGTGGGGAGGGAAGTGTTACCGAGGAGCTTCGGGAGTTTCTCCAATAGACTCGGTTCATTTTCTCTGAAGCTTCTATGCTTTCTCTTTCCTCCCCTTTCACCCCGCTCCTCTCAATGGTCTAGTGCCCTCAGAGAGTCCAGGAGCAGACACCAGCTGGCCCCAGCAAAGGCCACATCCCCCACTGCCTGCGTTGTTCTCCCCAGCTCGGCTATAGGCATCCCTTAATTGCATGCATATCTTTCAGGCTATTCTCCATGCATGAGCTGTCACAGCAAAACCTTGCTGGAAACACTGGAATTTCACATTTTCCATGGAGATTTCCCATATCAAATGGGCAGTTTTACATTTTTCCATGAAATTCCTAATGACTACCAAAAAAAAAATAATACAGGCGCAGTGTTTGGAAGGACTTGCTCAGCTTGCCTTCAGGCCCCATTCGAGTGTTAAATGCATGTGTGTGAATTTACTTAGCATATCATTTCAGGGATAGGATTGGGATATTTTTTTGTCGTTGTTGGAGATGACAGGAGAGAAGCATGCATTCATCCATCCATTCATAAACCCAACTTGTGGCACCGCACACTGGGGAAGGGATCTTTCGCATCATTTTTAAGACACAGAGAGAGTGCAAAGCCCTGTCAACTGACAATATCCATCCAAGCTGTCATTGCCAATCACTTGAATGGACTGCAGCAGAGAGTGTTTTCCACAATGAGATACCAATGGGGGTGACCATTAGGTCAGGAATCTTATTTTCTCAGCTCACCAACCCCTGCAAATAAATTCTCACCAAAAGGAGAGAAAAGCCTCATTGATTTGACAAGCGATCAGACACCGCAGTTGTCATTTTCCCAGCAGTTGCTAGCAGAGTTTTTTTTGCCTGGTGTGCGAGATATGAATTTCCCAACTTAACCTATCAAGCTCTTAAAGGCATCCTCCCTTTTCCATCTGCATCCTTCTGAAAAGTAGAGCTTACAGCAATAGGACTCTGAAAGCCAAGCATCGTTCTCAGCTTTAATACATTGATTTACAACAAAGTTCACACAGGGGGTCTACTTTGTTGTTCATAGTCAGACACACTTATTCAACCTGCAAGAATGTGTTTTTTCCCCCCATCAATACCCATTTTAATTGGTAAAACACATCTTTACCAAGTTCATCACTTTTTTTCCTTTATGAATGCATCAAAACCAAACCAAGAGAGTCTATGAAAGCAAGAAAAACTGCATCTTCGATGCAAGAAGTCGCATTTTCAGGTCTCTGTGTTCTTTGACACATACACTCAGTTTTCATAACTTCTTAAAATAATGTTAAAAAAACAAAATTCTTACACTGGATTCCAGCAAAAGGCTTAAATTCTGCTTGTGGTTCAAGTGAAACAGGCTGGTGCTGGAAGACAAAGTGTATCTTGCCCCATGCTACCCAACCCCATGCTATTCACCTCTAAGAATTACAGCTTGAAAATTCATGTTCCGTTTGCTTAGGAGTATTTTTGGAGGGATTATCTTAGCATCAGCCAAAATTAGTTTATTTACTGATTAAAACCATAGAATTCAGGGTATTTTTACAGGAAGGTTCTTTGGGAATGTTTTCTGAGCACAAGGAGAGCCTGGTCCCTAACTGAAGAACAGTTACGAGCCTGAAGGGGTGGGAGCCCTTGGTCTAACTGCCCTTAGCACGGTGCTGAATCCAAGTTCCCCAGAGCAACATCTTCACTTTCTGCACTAAAACAAAAGATTTGGTATATAGTAATTGTTCCCATCACAAGAAGCTTGTCCCTGAAGAGCTCGCTGCCTGCTGGAATAGAGCAGCTTTAGCCAGCCCAGATGATGATTTGCAAAAGCTGCAATTCCATCCAACCACCCTTTAGTTAGTTCCCAGTAATAAAGCTGCATTAGCTCTCGCTTAACCCATGGCATGATTCTTATTCAGAGAAATAATAGCATCCAGTAATGCTGGAAGCACTTATGTCAACATTTCAGGAGATCTTTTTAAATACAATATGTAAAAAATATTTTCATCCCAATAATTAATGTTTTTATATTTACTATTGGGACAATAAAACTGACCAAGTCAAGATGCTGCTTTATACGTCCTCTACAGAATGGCCAGAATGCCATCAAAAATAGATTAAGCATCAGGTAAGCCTCACCTCTGTGCTTTATCCTTCATGCTGTACTTGATCTAGCATAAAGATTCCTCCTGCCAATTTAGTTTGTCACTAGGAATGAGGGGAAGGAGTTTTGTGGTCAAATGTCAGGAAAATTGTAATGGATTATTCTGGTAAATTGACAGTTTGCTCAACTTTGTGTCAAATGCTTTTAAGCATCTTCAGACAGTTCCTTGTAGTCAGTACTGTGTATTTTCTTATTAGCCTTATCTTTGCAGTACATTGTGTTCCAAACATTCTAGCAGCAAACTGAGGCATGAGTCTGCTTCCAGATAAGCCTGGCTGGCTTAAGTGTTCTTCTTTTTTCATTCTGGATAAGTGCTCAAGTGCGGGGGACCATTGGAATGTCATTTTATTCCTTATACATCTGCTCATTCTAGCTTTGCCATGTCCTTGCTTACTACGTTCAGCTACTCAGGCTAGGAGCAGCTTCTAGATCGGACCAACTCTCAATTCCTTTTTCCAGCGCTCTCCCCTCTGTGCACCGTATGCCATAACCTTACCAACATGCTCTTTCCAGTTGCCATTAATTCCCTGCTTTGATTTCACATCCAACATTCCAACTACAATGTGTAATTTCAATTCAGACAGCAATGCTTTTAAAGCACTGATGATTTAGTAGGTGTAAGAGACAAACGCATTCTAACTACTATCAAGGAATATGAATCCAGCGGCCAGGAATATTCTAAAACTAGCTAGCTGTGGATAAAATCCTGAAATCAGTTTTCTCTGGGAAATTTCAAAATTTCAGAGAAAAAAAAATTAGTTCTTTGCAAAAAGTGAAATGAAAGTGTCTTCATCAAGCAATTTAAATAAGTATTTTCAGATACTGCCACCATATAGCACTAAGGATTTTAAATGCGAGCAGGCTAGTACTGTCTGTCAGGAGGACTATTCCCCCCCACCAAAGTCCATTTTTCCTCTGTCTGCTGTGAAGTTACTATTATCTTCCATTCCCTGTAATAATGGGCTTAAGATCAAGTGAAACTGGAAATGGAAAGAACAGTGAAAGATGACAGACTTGAAGGGGGTTTATTGGAACTATGGGTTGCTCCTGAGGTCAGAATCAGTAAGGATAATTAGATTCCTGGCATTTACAACAAATGTAAAGCAACTCGGAGATCTCTTTTGTGTGCATGTAATTAAACATGCACTTTTACTGCCCTCTGCAGTGCTGCAGTTACTTTGATTCCAGCACATGAAAGCTGATGGAAAGAGCAGGCACAAATCTTCATCTCTATATTGCACTCATATTTCTGAAAACAAAGCATTTTTCACAAGAAATGGAATAGCCCCTTTCTAAAGGGACACAAAAGGGAATGTCGATTTTGCTAATAAGTAGAGCCATTCCAGCACCTCCCAGGAGCTTTCTCAACAGGAACTTGAATAGATAGAAAGTGCCCAGGCAGCAGAATCCCAACATAACCCACAAAGCTCCAACTTTCCACTTAAAACTAAGTTATTCTCAAGCGCATGAATCAGCACTTTGGGGAGAAATTAGTTTGCTCTCATGCTTAAACACAATCCAAGAGAGGTAAGTGGCAAGCTCAAAGAATGAGCAGCACTGGTCATCCAGAAATACAGTGGGGCCAGAAGTGACAGATGTTAGATCTTCATTCCTTGCATGTTTTGTGCTTCAGCACTAACCAGATGCCACAAAATTAACTACTGCTTGTATAGAATAGATTCTGCTCAGCAATACTTTCTCTCCTACCCAATTTCAGTGTATACACTACATCCACATTACACTTTTCTTTGAAAATAAAATGCATTTTTGCCACTTTCCTAAGTGACTTCAACCTCTTAGCTATTTATATAACATTTTGCCAAAGTGATCCCTATTTGTAAGGAAGCACTCAAAAACTTATTCTATAACAGTTAGTAACCAATCTTCTCCCATTTTGAGAAACCATATATAGAAGAAGAAAACACAGAAGAGTAAGAACTTGAGTCAAAATCCTTTCAAAAGGGCTCTTTTAGCCACCCAGTGTTGATAAAGAAAGGCCTGGTCCCCCAACAGACTTCCCCAGAGACCCATACCCTGCACACACGGCTGCCCTAGGTACACCTTGCCTCTGTACTGGAGGGTTTATCTGCATTAGCAACACAACAAAGCCTGAAAATGACTTTAGTAAATACACACATGAACAAAATGTTGTTTGAATGGTATTTTTGGCTTTGAAATGGATTCATGGAGTAAAGATGGTTTTAGTTTGGCTTTCTTAAAGAGGCTTAAGTCATACTGTCAAATCTTCTTCAAAACATTTGTCCTGCCCCCTCTGATTTTTGAACAAGCTCCCCAGGTATTTAACAAAAAGGTACCTGTGTTCCTTTAAGTTTTATGTGACAATGAGTAAGGAATGAAGGAATAACCAATTAATGCCCAGGTGAAGGACAAGTTGGGACACCTTAGCTCCTGAACGTCCTGCTTGCCATCTGATCAGCACACGTACACCAGCTACCCAGACGAAACAGATGGAGCTTTAAATTAACCACAGCTAAGACTGCTGTCAGTCAGCCAGGCATGGCATGAAGGATGCTGGAAGAGGACAAGACTCAGCATTAAGGGAGTAAGAGAAACATAAAACAGAAGGCACAGATCTATAAAAAGCCGTGTTGACAGGTTCTGCTGCCCACGTAACAACCTGTTCATTTTTACTTTTAATGGAATTTAACCTAATCAGTCTAATGCTTGACAGCGGCACTTGCCAGTTCTCCATGTGAACCAAACTCCATTGTATGCAACATATGGATGTTATTTTTCTGTAAGATCAGTAGTCTATCACCAGGCATTAACCTAAATAAGTGTTATCCCACATTTAACCACCAGAGGGCTTTATTATATTGCAAAAGAAAGTTGTTTCCCCATTCAGCAGCCTTGTAAAAACACCCAAACTCAGACAAAATGAGTGCTCTTTTTAAATGCAATCCATAAAAACTAAGTTCTCTAAGTAGCTGAAGCAAAGGGGAATAATTTGTAGGATTAAAGACACTACTATGGATGCCCAACTTCTTCAGGATAAACCCAAATATCTGAACTTGTTTCACAAACAGCTACTGAACACTGTTCTGGCTGCATTTCTAGGCTGAAATGTTTTACTACACATAGCTAGTTCCTGGGTAAGCTTGCTCGCTGAACAGCACAGACCCAAAGAGCTTAACAGCACCTAAGGTTTGTTTTTAATGAAGGCAACAGGATTGAGGTATCTGTAAGCTAGCTGGAGCACATTAGAGGGAAAGAAAATGAGGGATAAATTAGATAAAGGGACAAATTAGCATAAAAAAAGGAACAGTAACATAGAACATTACACTGTGAAGCAGAAGTGACACAACATAGGTATGTTTTCACAAAGGTGAAAAGGTGGAACAGAGATGGAGCTGAGTGGCCTCCTCTGGACTTGCTCCAACAGGTCCATGTTTTTCCTGTGCTGAGGGGCCCAGAGCTGCTTTTCTGGACACACTCCTTTTGATGCAGCCTGGGACACGGTTGGTTTGTGATACTCAGGTACAGATTAACACACCACCCTCTCCTGTCCCCCGTTAAAAATCTAATCTAATTATTTCTCTTCTGGCATAGGGACTCCAGTACTGCCTCATTCTAGTTTGCCACATAAAGCATTAAAGTTACTGATTTACTCTGGGATTTTTTTAAGGTGGTATTTTATGACCTGTGTTACTCAGGAGAGCAGGTTACATATATCTGTTAGTGCCTGAGGACTTAAGTGCATTTAAGTTATCCTGAACAGCCTGAATACCCTTGAAAAGTTCTACTATTTAATTTGTGCAAAATTTAGGTACAGCCTGAGGTTAAGGATAGCATGAACAGAAGCCAATTCACTGATCACCTAATTCACTGCATCACTATTCCAGTGTAACACCACAAACTAGACAGCTTGAGTATTCCTACTTACTGCAGTAAGCGCATAAGCAGCACAAGCACCCAGTGTCTCCTGATAACCCACAAACTGTGGCACCTCTAAGTGTCAGGTACTAACCTGCACCTCAAAGTTATGAAGACAGACTCAAGTTGACACAAAATACTAGTTCCAGGTATGTAGTATGTAGTTTTCTACATAAATCTTGCATTACTCAATTCACACTGGGTAGAAACACATCATTTTACATTAATACTTTATCCTAGACCAACTTCCAGCTGCATGAATTATTTATAGCTTAAGACATGAATGGTTTTTTTCTTGGCTTCATGCTACTCATTACTAACCTTTATAACATTCAGAAGTAACATATGTATCCTCAAAAAACACTTGTATTAAAATAGTTTACTGCTACCAATAACTAACAGTCAAGCAGCACAGAGAGAACTTGAGTTCAGCTTTGAGTGGCTGACTCAGATGCATTAACTGTTAAACACTAACAGGAAGTAGCCATGATTTGACATAGTTCCCAGGTAGTTGGTATGTCTGTCATGCCTGTCATCTTGGTTAAAAACCACAACACTCAGAAGTTACTGTGCTGCCTGGGAAGTCTACTTTAAACCCCTTTTAGCCATTATGTTGAAGATTGAAGTAAAGGCACCAAATGATTCTAGTTAAGACATGGGAGAGTTTGGCTTGACCTTAAGACCATTTTTATTGAAAGGCATATAGGAAAAAAAAGTCCCAAAGCAAGTTGTAGCTGAAACTACAATTAGGTATTACACAACAGAAACACTTAAGAACAAGCAGGGACACTGGCTATAAAGCGTGCCACAAGGAAAGCAATCTCAGGAGGGCAGAGAGGGCTTACTCCAGGTAGTAAGCAAGACTATCACTTTGCTGCCTTCTCCGGAAAAAATAGATGCTAGGAAGGCTGTCTTAACACCAGGGTGTAGCTTCAACCTCCTTCCTACACCACTGCTTCCTCTTGGAAGTTTCCCCATCAGATCAAGCTACCAGATTTTGAGAGTGCCTGACAGATAGCTAATAATATTGCTTACAGCTAGGATACCCGCTTGAGTTGAAAAGTGTGTGTCTCCATTGAGCCTGACAAGTGTTGTAACACCAGAAATTCCATTTTAGAGATAAAACCAGGTGAGGTGACTTTAACAAAAGGTCCTGTATACTGAACAGGACTGAAGTGCCAACCTGCCTCTTCTAGCAGTTTTCCTAGGGAACAGAACTTGGCAACCAGCTAAGGGACGTCTACAAAAAACTAAACTGCTTCTGAGGAATCTGCAAGAGGTGAACAACAAGCTTACCCCATTATAATAAAGTCTTAAATTCACAAACAAATAGTTTTTAAAGCCTCCTTCAGAGGAGTATCAGTCCCAGATCCATGGCTTTCAGTATTTTCCCACATTTTGTTATCCACAGAACATCACTAATAGGAAATGAAGAGTCATAAGTAAATGCAGTTCCATTTATTTTCCAGGAACATCCCATACAAAAGCAATAGAAACATTAACTGCTTTCAGCAGAAAATCTGTACAGTGTGATCATTTACAACAGGTTTACATTTAAAATCAGAAAATTAATCAAGCACTTCTCCCAGGCATTGTTGTCTTGACTGTATTAATGACTCCTGACTATTTACAAGTTTCAAATTCAGGCTACTGCTTCTAAAAGCATTATTGCCCAGGCTTTAGCATATCGACCTCCAATTTCTTGAGGCTATTAAATGTTCAATTGTTTTGAAGCATTTTTGCACATAAAGAACCTTTGTTGTTGTTAATCTTCCAGTACATAACTGCAGGAGATGAGTTTACTGGTACCGATGTGCAGTATGGTTCAGGTACCACTTGTATTACTTTAAGTCAGATCATTGTAGAAGAGCTAGATGGAAAAGCAAGGCAGCATACAGATGCTCAAAAATACCTCCCTATGTTGCTCTTGATCAGGTTATGGACACAACTGGGGGGGAATCAGTAAGATCTTGCTTAACTATTTATAATCACTTGAGGGAAGCACTGCCTTTGGCTAGTTTTCTACTGAAAGGTTTGATAAAAAAAAAATCTGATATACATAAATAAGAAGTTAAAAAAAATCACACAGATAACTGTATTTTTACATAAGCTTGGCCCAGAGAATACACAGACCAACCACAACTTAAAAGAACGGTCTTCAACTTTGCTTAAACTTTCTTACTATCAACAGCTTATGAACCAAGCAAATCTCTCAAATTTAAAAGAAACTTCCTCTAAAACAGTTTTTGCATGGGACTATTTAACTCACAGTATCGAAATCTTTAAGTGGTTCACTCAAACACACTTCCAAGTCAAATTCACCTTCGGCTTGATATTCAATGTGTCTAACTTTGGTGGGAGTGCCAGAACAGGTATCCTGGAATACAAAGTCAGTTAATGATTAGCAGTTAAATACCAGTTTAGTTATGCAACAATTCATTTCACTTCTGTAATTCAGTTAGACCACCCTATAATAGGATAACGCACATTTTAAAGGCCATACACAACCCCAAGGCTAGTCTTAAGATTAGAAATTTAAGCGAAAGCTTCTGCCCATTTGACCACATTCTAAGATTTCTTGCATGTTTTAAGGATCTATATGTGCATACATTAAAACATTATACAGATTTAATAATCAGAGAAACAAGTCCACTAAGAAAAACATTACTAGATCTTTAATGAAGGTTATTGCTCAGCCATACTAAATGCTTTCTTGTTATAAAAGGAACCTACTTCAAAAAGTCTGTGCCAAGAAAATTACATCCTACTTGAACATCAGATATTCCAATCTAAAGTAGTATTTCCACTGTATGTCACAGTTCATAACTGACATGCTTTGAACTGATAAATGGTGCTTTTGCAGGCTATCAGAGATTTATCATTTGAGATGGTCACTTCACTTCTAACTCTGAACTCAAATGACGGACATAATGGCTACAGCTGGGAAAAGGTCTGAATCATATCACAGAACCATAGAACGGTTTGGGTTGGAAGGGACCTTAAAGCTCATCCAGCTCCAACCCCCTGCCATGGGCAGGGACACCTTCCACTAGAGCAGGTTGCTCCAAGCCCCTGTGTCCAACCTGGCCTTGAACACTGCCAGGGATGGGGCAGCCACAGCTTCTCTGGGCACCCTGTGCCAGCGCCTCAGCACCCTCACAGGGAAGAACTTCTTCCTTATATCTAATCTAAATCTACCCTCTTTCAGCTTAGAGCCATTCCCCCTTGTCCTGCGACTACATGCCCTCATCAAAAGTCCCTCTTCAGCTTTCTTGTAGGGCCCTTTAGGTACTGGAAGGCTGCTTTAGGGTCTGATCACTCAGCTTTATAAACAGTCCCCAAACACAGCACATTATGGAATTTCTCACATATTAAGGCTACTCCAAGATAGAATTCTAAGTAACAGACCAAATATTTATGCAAATGACATCTGCTTACATCATTATCTTGACAGCTCGCTTGAGATTCAGTAGAATTGCTTCCAACAGATTCTGTCTCCATCTCACCAAGGTCAACAGGACGACTGTAAAATAATTAAAAAGAATACAGCTTAAAATAAATTCTTTTTTTTTTCCAGTAGTAAATTGCACTTTGTAGGTGCAGTTCTAAAAAGAATGGAATGATGGCCAAACAAGAGCAGAGACACCTACAGAGATTACAGGGACAGTGGTGGCAAACTGCAGAGACCAAACAGAACAACAGGTCAACTCAATGCAGCCCAAGTGACTAAGGACTAATTTAAAGTCTTGAGATCAACATCACTGTTAGGGAAAAACAGTAGTTTAATTACCACAAAACTGTTGCCTGAGGAATTAGTTATATCTGTGTCCCCTTCATTCTGTCCCATATTTGTATTTTGGATATTTCCTGATCAGGAAATTCATTGCTTTCTATAGAGGAAAGTAACTAGTTACATTATTGTACATCTTCTCCACCAGAATACCACAGAAGCTTGGACTGTGAACACTTGTGGCCATGCTTTTAATTTAGTGGTACCTTGAGATGATTTTACAAGTACTTCTTTCCTCCCCTCTCTTCAAGAAACAAGAATTTATACCACTGTTCTTGAACTAGCAAGGGAGAAGGCTTGGGGGCAGGTTCTCACACACTGCACTGGTCCAAGCTCAATATTCATGAGATCTGTCAATTAGTAAGAACTCTCCAACACTGCTTCTACCACAGATTAATCTGCAGACTGCTCTGGAAGAGCCAGCTCACCTTGATGGTGCGGCGTTTTCTTTTAGACAGCACTGCAGAATGAGCTCAAGTTTCACCCAGTGAACATATATGAAAGAAGTGAGGGATACCCTTGAAAGGACACTAGGTTAAGTCTAGCTCCACCACGTAAGTCCAGAAAGCTACTAGATATTTTGACTGAGAGGGAAATGGATAGCACTAAGTGGGGACAAGTAATTAATGAAAGCATTCAGCAATCACTGACTTGTCTCAGAAAGGGCTGTGCTGGGCAAGGCTTGTGGTTTTGTTTTCCCTTTTCTTTTGACATGAGATTCTAATATATTAATTTCTACAAAGGTATCTTGAATATTGTGTACATACATGTCTTGCAGATCACATCCTTCTTCAGTAGGTGGATCCCAGGAATGCAACGCAACTTTCCATAGCTTAATTTGCTGGTCCCATGACCTACGGCTGTACTTCTTAAACTTATTTGGAGTTCTGGGATGGACACCTGGTATACGATGGCATCTATTCAGATTAGACATGAGAAATTCGTTAGTGTTTTGCACACACATACATAACATGTAAACATTAAGGCTGATGCCACAAACTCGTTACAACACAGCACATTCCAAGTTATTATATGATTTATGAGAAAAGACTGCTGCCAGTGCCATACAAACTTCTTGGCTTTTTTATCTTGGAGTCAAATTGAAAAAAAGGGATTATCAGTCATAGGCCTGAAAACCTCATTGCAAACTTAAGAGCAACCATAGTCTATTTTGTCTTTTAGCTTACTAACAAGAAAATTGACTGTAAAAAGCAGTTTCGTTTCCTCTAGTTGATGAGCACAACCACAAGAACTTTCACTTCCATTTCTGCAGCACAAGAAAGTTTAAGGGGACATTCCTCATTTAAGGGGACTGACTAGTTAAAATACCCACATCTCATCTGATTGTTAGTGTGGCTTAACGGTTAAAAATGTTTAAATTTATAGTTTAATTTATAGATGTCTTCTATTGGAAAGTGTCTCGGATAACAAATTTCATAGAATCATACAATGGTTTGGGTTGGAAAGGACCTTAAGATCATCTAGTTCCAACCCACACTAGACCATGTCACCCAAGGCTCTGTCCAACCTGGCCTTGAACACTGCCAGGGATGGAGCATTTACCACTTCTTTGGGCAGCCTGTCCAGTGCCTCAACCCCCTCACAGTAAAGAACTCCTTCCTTATAATTAAATCATATTAAACTTAGTACATTAATATTCTTATAAAGAACAGTTATGACTTTCAATTGAATGTTGAGTTTTCCAAAAACTCCAGCAGCTTACCTAGGAACTTCTTTAATGTATCTATCATATGCAATTGTGTTTTTTCCGTAGTTTATCTGTTTTTGTCTTCTCATCAAAACCACTTCATCTGTCTCAAGCTCTACTGCCACAGTGGACTCCTTTGAATCAGAACTAAAGAAAAAACATTATTGATTTGGGACTAATAGAAAACAAGCAACACTCAAACCAATCCACTTTTAGAAGATTATACAGAAATATGTTAAAGTTTCTCAAATAAACGCTTGGGATGTTACTGAACTGTGATGTTGGAGCAGCCTGAAGATGAACCATTTCAAACTCAGCATTTTAAGAAGCAATATGTTACATGTGAAAGTTCAGGCCTGTTGTCAGGATTCCCCTCATCTAAGCTAGAAATTTAACCTACCTTCCAGAGGAGGACTTCCTTTCTCTTGCAAATTCATTTATCAGGAGTTTTCTTCTGTATCTGTAAGAGTTCAAAGCAGTATTAAGAATATACATGCACAAAGAAAACATGTAAAGCTGCACTGTCACAGCTCATAGGTGATTTTACTTCCCAGCTAAGCAGCAGTCTTGAAGTCAACCCAGACACTGTAAACACCTTTCTACTATGGAATGGGTGTTTCAGTTTTCCTCTAAAATAAGAATTCTGAGGACTTTCTTTTTCCCTGAAGTCTTTTCCCTAAAAGGGAAATTGTTTTATGGCATTTTATGCTATTGTTTTATAGCATTGACATAAGCCCCCAGTAATCAGTGAACGGACATTCAAAGTAATCCAGCCTAAGAGATTCAGGAAAGGTTTATCCGAAAGGGAGATATTTAGTGATGAACATCAACTCTACAGAGAGATGCTCTGTCATTCCTGCAGGACTTAGGCCAAAGCTGACCTAATAGCAGTAGGTGAGAAGCTGAGGATGGTCTGGTTTTATTACAATTAACAAGTCAAAAATCAAAGTCAATACAGATTCTACAAGACAGCTGTCATTACCCCTCCTTTCCTCACTTTATCTTAAATACCCCTGGGTACCTTGCAATTTCTTTATTAACATTGGTCCTCATTTCATCTTCCTCCACTGCAGTTCCCCAATCTGAGCACCGGGAAAGGGGTCCAGGGCCTTCTGGTGTTGTAAAACTAGAAAGAGGAGGAAAAAGACAAAAGCTTCTACATTAAAATTCTAGTTTATTGTATTGTATTGCCCAGCATCTCCCCCATTCACAGCTTGATCGCTATTTAAAGTATTCATTTACAGTACTCACAAGGGCTGTGGAAATCTTGTATTGTTCTATTAAGATGACATCACTTAAAATTAAGCAGTTTTACATAAAAGACAGAAGTTAGAACACAATTAAATTGTACAATTAAAATTACGCGATGGCAGGAGTTTCTCCATGTGAAAATATACCTAATAGAGAAGGCAAAGGCATAGAAAAGGGGAATTTTTAGCTAGTAAACTGAGATTTGCTATGACTTTGCAAATTGGTATTTAACAACTTTATTGTAGCCCATTAGCATCACGAGCAGATTCAGGCTGTTGCAGGGGAATAAGTTTAAAACCCTTCCCAGCCATCAACGGTTGCCTACATTCAGATTATTTAATGTGTTTTCCAGTTTCTGTCCTCCTGATGAGCGTTCCTCCTAAAGCACAAACTCAAAACCAGTAGATCTGGCAACGCTTTGCAGGCTTACCAGGATTCTGTGCAAAGAAGTCCCTTGAAGTCAGGGAATTAGATCCATCTGTGCTAAAACCAGTTCCAACTCCCTGCTCCCAGGTCAGAAATCAGCTTACACTACTTAGAAGTTTCTGTTAAATCTAAACTAAAAGTTTTTTTTAGATGAAACCCAATTACCAACCCAGTAAAAATAGAAGTCCAGAGCAAACCATAGAATGGTTTGGGTTGGAAAGGACCTGAAGATCATCTAGTTCCAACCCCCTGCCATGGGCAGGGACAGCTCACGCTAGACCATGTCACCCAAGGCTCTGTCCAATCTGGCCTTGAACACTGCCGGGGATGGAGCATTTACCACTTCTTTGGGCAACCTGTGCCAGGTCCCTCTGCAAATATCTGTTCAGCCTCCGAGGATGTTTAGCATTTGCTGATATTGATTTCTAACTTTGCAGAAAATGCAGGCGACATTCAATTATTGCTCTCCCATGGTGAAGAACAGAAGTGATGGGTTAGTTCCACCACCTGAGCTTTTTCCTCAACACTGTATCTTGCCTTTTTATACTTGTTTGATTCTGTACCTGTGCTGTGTATGCACAGAATTAGGGAGAACATGAGAGGGTCTACAGCTTTTTCTCTTTGATTAAACTTGTTCTGGTGCCAGACATGCATAGCTCAGCTGTCTTTCTCAAGACTCTCATCCCTACATGCCATTTAACCCTTGCTGAGGAGCTCTGGGGCTGTGCTGGGACTGCAAATGGTGCTCAAACCCTGCCGTGGGGCAGAAAAAAAAAGCCTATAACCACCACAACCCCAACTGAACCAGTTGCATGACCCAGCCTCTATCCTGACCCTCTTCCCATTCAAAAAAGTCTTTATTTTGACAGTGTTGAATTGGCATAAGCAGCAAGTAGCTTTAGAGCAGGAAGAGAACAACTTGAATCAGAGCTGAATCAAACTAAACCAGGAAGTATGCCTGGTCAGTTCAATAGTGGGAGCCACTCAAAAGCATTGCTTATTTAGAGGTTGAAATCGATGAAGCAGGCTGTAAAGTTTCTTCCTTTTATTCCTATTCAAACATGCTTCCTGAAATGAATTTCATTTACGCTGGATATCATCATTTGAGCCATTGACCAATGTCTTCCCTGCTTATTACCAACACAGAAAAATGGGTAGTTACAGTTCACCACCTTCTTATTTTAGATTAGAAATCTAGATTCAATCCATCTTACTTTAGATTAGAAATCTGGATTCAATCAGCAGGGTGGCAGGCCACAGCTCCCATCCACTGATAAAAGAGACTGTGGCAGGAATAGCTCAGATGTAGACAGTGATATAAAATAAGATCCTTTCCGTAACTGAAGTTTACCTGTGCTGGGAAACAGTAAGGAAGCAGGGAGCAGCACTATGAGCAGAGTGAGTGACCTCAGAGATGAAGCTCACCACACATATGCTTCAGACACTTTAAACACAACTACTCAAGATAGCCTGTGCTGCCCTCAGAAACATGAAGAGATGACTTTTAATACTTGAGTTTTTAATTTCTCATCTCCTTTAATTTTGCCACAACAGTACGTACAGCCTATACCCACAAACACACATAATGGGCTCCTGCAGTTACTGCTTCATGACAAATGGCTGTGAGCAAGCATGAAACAGGACAGAAAATAACAAAGAACGTAATTCAGGACCTAAGAATGAAAACCGTTTATTCTTAAGTGGCGCCAAGATAAGAACACTGCACTAGATTCTTTCCCTCCTTGAAGGCCAGCTATTTATGGTCGACGAGTGATTTATAGATAGGCAGGGCCTGAAAACCTGAGTACAACGGTCAGCTCAGCAGCTCTCGATGAACAAAGGAGCAGAGGGTGGTTCCTATGGCTTACCTGGCCAGCCTGCTGTCAGAACCCGCGCACTTGCTTTCATCGAAGACAGATGGTTCGGGTTCGTTCTGCTTTCTCCGCTTCCCATCGGCGCCACGCTTCCTTCCCTGGGACCAGCGCGGCGGGGGCTGCGGGCTGGAAGCGGACAAGACAAGAGATGAGCACACCAGGTCGCTTTATCCCGCTCTCCGAAGCGCCACCGCGGGCAGACAGCGCACTTTACCGACTTTACTTCCACAAACACCAGCAGCTGCGGCCCGCAGGGGTCCCTCAGCGGGCGGCTCTCCCACGGAAGGTCCCCCGCTGTTAAGAGCTCCGCTACCATCCACTGCGGACAAGGGGACACCCTCACCCCGCTCCCCTCCAGCCCCGCACCGCCCCGAGCGGCACGACATGGCGGACACCGCGCAACCGGGCACGGGGAGGCCACGCAAAGGTGCGCACCGCTCTCCAGCCGCCTGAGGCACCGGTACCGCCGCCCCCAGCCACCGCGGCCCTACCTGCTCTTGGTGCCGCCGCCGCCGCCGTGGGGGCTCCTCTGGCGGAAGGACATGGCGCGGGGTGTCTGCGGGGAGAGGCGGGCGGCGAGAAGACCGAAGCGGGCTGCGCGGGAGCGGTGCGGTGCTCCTTCCCGCTCAGCCCCTTCGCATCTCCCGCCGGCGCAGACTGACGCCGCCCGCCCCGCCTCCCCGCGGGGAGCTTGCGCCGGACCCTCCATGGGGACAGGTACGTGGGGGGGGGGAGAAGGAGAGAAAGGGGGAAGGGCAGCCGTCAACCCGCGTCCTCCCCACGCCGAGCCGAGCCCGGTGCCGGGCGCGAAGCAAATACGCTGCCCGCCGCGGCGCTGTGGGGCAGGCAGCCCCGAGGACACTTTCACCATACCTCCCCTCCTCCGGCGGTGCAATGGTTTAGCCCGCTCCCGCCGGTCCCGCCCCTCCGCGCCTGGCCCCGCCCCGGGGCGTGTTGGCGGGAGAATCGAGCGCGGCGGCGCGCGGTTTTGGCGCGCTGGCGAGGGGCGGGAAGGCGGCTGTGCTTTAATTAGGGGGGTTTAGTTACTGCAGACGCGTGGTGCTTCCGCAGAGCGATCCTGTCCGTCTGAGAAACGTGGTGTGGACCCGCGTTTTACATCAGTGATTTGGGAACAACCTGAACCCGCCTGGACTAGTGGGACACTTGGGACATGTACAACTGAGCAGCGTTTTCTCCTTCCGGTCTCAGAATCACAGAATGATTTAGGTTGAAAAAAGACCTTTAAGATCATCGAGTTCAACTGTTAACCCAGCACTGCCAAATCCACCACTAAACCATGTCACTGCCATACCCACGTCTTAAATACCTCCCAGGGACGGTGATTCAACCATTTCCCTGTGCAGCCTGTTCCAATGCTTGACAGCCCTTTCAATTAAGCAATTTTTCCTACTATCCAGTCTAAACCTTCCCTGGCACAACTTGTTCATTTTCTCTTGTCTTATCACCTGTTACGTGGCAGAAAAGACCGATACAGACCTCACAGGAGTCTCTCTTGACTGCCCTCAGACTTCTTGTAACTACATCACTGCCCACCTGAAAAACCAGTAACAGATGGCAGTAAGGGCTGTACCCGGGGTGGGAGGCTTTCTCCTCACATCTTTAACCTGGGCCCCAGGGAGGCAGCAGACTTCTTGAAGTGGGTCCTGTCTGCTGCATATTAGACCTTCTGTTCCCTGCAGAGATGCGATTCTCCTGTGATCATGACCCACTTTTTTTCCTCTATGGAAGCAGTTTTGACATGAACCTGGGTGAAGTGAAGCTAATTTTCATTACTCTGACAGGCTGTATTTGATTAACATTTGCAAGATCATCAATGAAATATGTTGGATGGATGGCAGAAGTAGCAAACAAAAGTGGTTTTGGGGTTTTTTTTAGCAGCTTAACACAAAAATAACTACCAAAGTCCATCAACGATTTTGGAGACATTTTCTGAGCAAATATTTACACGTGGCATTTGTTTTCATTTGATTTTATGAAGGTATTTCATGCGTAGCAAGGTGGAAGTAGATATTGAAAGGGAGAATTTGCATCTCTACTGGTGAAATGGAGCATGGTTTCACAACTGTCATGTATTTAGCTATAGAAATGAAAGATATCTTTGGCTTTGGCTTGTGTTTCTGGTCTTAATTTACACAGACTCAGGGCTCTTGTTGTCCACAAGCTGCATAGAAAGGACAGAGGCATCAGGCAAAGTGGGTGACAGTATACACATTTGTGCACTAGGAAGAAGGAATTGTCTGAACAGCATAACTGTAGCCGAAACAAATGTTGCTTTGGATCCATATTAAAGTCAGCTAGACAGTTCCTCAGAGGAACTGCACCTGCAATATGCAATACATTTTAGTATTTCTGCCTCTTCACCACATACTCCCATGAATTCCAGGCTTCTAGACTCAAGTCTTGAGTAGTTCCAGGAACGTCTTCCCATTTCCTGATTCATCTTGAGAGTTGAACAGAACACCTACAGGAACATCTCAGCTGAAATGTGGCAAATAACTCGCCTTTCTTACCCCCTTTTCAGTTTGCAGATATAGAAAGGGGCTTCCTTCAAGGCAGTGCAAAACCACACAGCACAGCATCTACAGCTGTGTTTAACTCTGAGCACAACAGCAAGGGTAAGAAGGTAGAGGTCAGATGAGAATCTCAGATCAGCTCAGTAAAAACTGCTGAATTTTCTTGTACCAGAGATCACTGCAGCATTACGCATGAGGTTTGAAGGCCAAAAGGAAGTACCTGCTGCTCAGTGAGGCTCAGGATTGCTCAGATGTGTTGGAGATCCTCTTCATGGTGAATTCACAAAGCCCATTGCACATTGTCTTGTTAAGTGAGAGAAATTCACACTTTGTTCTGAAAAGGCACAAGATAAAGAAGCCATTATCAGACTGCTCCCTGCCAGCCTGCCTTGGGAAATGCACCAGGCCAGATCAAGGATCTTCAGACAATGGTTTGCAATGGCTTTTAGCAATTGAACACTTTGAAGTCTCACCAGCCAGTTTACTGTCTATTGTTTTACTTTCATTATTTTTACCTCAATTTTTCAATGGTTTTATACTTCCCCCCCCCCATCAAAGTGTTTCACTTCTACAAATTGCATCTGCATTCTCATTATATGTGTGTATCTCAAAGACTTGCTAAGTATGTATTTGGAAATGGTGTTTTCTTGTAGTTTTTGCCCCAGAGATCTCTCTAGTAGAATGCTTCCAAAACCCCTGCCTTTGGGTGGTAACAGTCACTGGATCTATACTCAGTGCAACACTTAAGATCTGAAAATAGTACAGTGTAAGGAATTTATCTTGGGCATTTCTTTCCCTTTGCCTGTAATTGTACAAACTCACACATCCTCTGCGTGGCATCTGCATCAACATCCATGCTCCGGCAGGGATGTTTGCTATGTTAGCACCTCTCCTTTCCCACACATTGCTATGGAAAACAGAACTGTGTTCCTGAACCAAGGACATGCTGGAAGTACAGCATAGGTTCAAAACACGTACAAACAAACTCCATTTCCTCCAGCCTTGCTTGGCGATAAGCTGGCTTAACAGCATGTTTACCTGAACGTATCCAAGGGGCCAGAGAGAGGACAGCTCCAGCATGGAAAGCACACAGTACTTTTAGCATAATGCTACATACAAGGTGAATTCAGTTTATCCAGCAGAACTATCTGCTGTAACACAGCAGGGATTACAGCTGCCTTGCATCTTGCCATCCTTGTCAGCAAAGAAAATCCTTCAAAAGCACTTCACCACAGTGGGAATTTTAAGGAGAGGGAGGAGATATCCTCATTGCTGTGACCTCCAAAGAGCAGTTTAAAGCCAAAACAAAGTACACATAACCAGAGGCATTCCGCTAGGGAATGACTGTTCCTACAAGCACAGATAACATACCACCTGTGAGGAGTGATTCTCCCAGTGCAAGCATGCCAACAGAACATACATGTCACTTCTTGGAAGAAATTTAAACCTGGCTGGTGAAGTTCAGAGTCTATTTCAGCTTAATTATGACCTGAGCACAGATTTATGCAAAATGGATTTAATTAAAGTAGGTAACATTGATGGAAGTCTATCAAATACAAACCTGAGGTAGAGTGCCAGACTTCAGCTTTGCTTACCTGTTGTAAGCTCATCTCAAATCGCCTTGGATAGATAAGCAAGTGGAGGGACTGCATTCCAGTTTTAACTGCTCTGTTCAGACTGATGAGGTTACTGCTACAGATTAGAAGATGTTATGATGGTTCTACATCCAGTGGCAGCATGAAATTACTTTCGCAGACCACAAACCTCACCTGCTCAGTTTCATTCCTTTCCTTGTGCTACTATAGCTTATCCAAGAGTACAGAACCTGGATGAAGGAGTAGACCTGCCACAGTTTAACTGCAAGTTTAACTGCCACAGGTTATCCTATTTCTAGTCTAAGTATCTTCAACCAAAAAGTACAAGATCTTTTAGGGACTGCTGAACTACAAATCCTATGGATTTATGTCCATAAATCCATGCAGGCCCTGTCCATCACAGGCAAAAGCTTAAGGCTCTGACAGCTGAGCTTAAGTATTTCATGACAGCCTACGACTCTCACCCAACAGCTCCATACTGCTGAGGAAGACACCTTCCTCATGGCAGAGATGAGCACTGGGGCTTCAGCTGCTCCCTTCCACTAAGTTACAATGCACTAAACACAACTTCATGACAAGGTATCAAAATACAAACAGAGGGGCTGGATACAAACCAAGGTGTGAACTCACTTCAAGAGTTTGATTTCATCTCTGAATCCTCCTCCTTCCCCCTTTTGGCAAGGGCTAAAAAACCACCCCAAATAAACAAAACACCCTCACGCAAACATAAAAAGGACTTCTGAACACACATGTTGCTTTTATAATGGAACTTGGACAATGTAACAGGAAAAGCAGAGTAACAGGAATTTTTAAAGTCTTTAATTCTTCTGCATAAAGACAAAATGCCAAAAATGTAACATTCCCTTATTTACAATCATCATAAACCACATGACAGCATGCACACTGGAGCAAGAAGGTGCTAAATATTACTTCTTTAAAAAGTGCTGTACAGGTGTGTTCCTTGTATACACACACTTCATGCTCTGTGGTGCGTGACTGAGCCACCCTTGTGCTGGGACACTACTGAACCCCATGCCCGAGCAGCCTGGAAATAGTGTTTTGGAATGAACTGGGAGTAGTTTTGGGGAAGCAGTTTAATTCCACATCAGTAGCACAATGGGCTTTAGGCCCTCGGGTACACTGGCTGTACAAGGCTGCTGTGTGACATCCCTGGCACCGCCACAGTTCTGCAGTGGCCTTGTGAAAAGTCAAACCAAACTCCTGCCAAGAGCCAGTTCCCAGCTCTAACAGACATTTGTGTCCCAGTACATGCGACATAAAGTGCCACAAGCACTGTAAAACATTCTTGTAACTGGCATATGAATATGGTCTAAACACCACTGTAGCCACAGCCCTCACTGAGCACAGTGCTAGAAGAATAAAACAAAGTAGAACTCTTTCAACACCATCACAACCTTTAGTCTGGACAAGAGCAGCTCTAAACCTGGAAGTGCTGCTGTTCACCTCCAATTCCTCAGGAACATCAGGCACTGAACTCATTCTTTTCTACACTTAGCAGTAGACTGGCTCTTTGCATTAAGCTGCAACATACATAAAAGCAAAATTCAGGTATTGAGGCTGTGTTGCTGTTCAAACAGTTGTTTATCCCCTTAAAGAGAGGGATCTGCTTTTGATAAACCATCTGCCTTTCCTTTCTATTCTCTCACTAGGCTTAGGCAAATGCTAACTTAATACATCTTATCTCAGAGAACGGTAAATAAGCCAAACAGAGGATCACCCAATCCAAAAGCTAAGAACAGATTGTCTTTAACAACTGGAGAAAGGTTGAAGTTATCTACATTCTTTTGAAGCAGTTCTTCAGGTTGGATGTACAATTCTGGTCCAGTAGAGGAAACAGGTTAACTCCTTGGTTTAAGGGGTGGCATTCTTCAGTTTAACTCAACATTGGACCAGTTCACCAGCGTAACATCAGCGCACTCTAAGTAGCATGATCTCCAAATAGCAACAGTAGGATCCATCAACTGAAGCAGCCTTTACAATATGATGCACATGTCATCTGCCAATGCAGGTACAGCAGAAACATTCTCACAAAAGCTTTAAGGAACATCCACCATCATTGTAGCACAGGCTTAATGAAATCAGAAGTTTTACACTTGAGGCAGAGGTTGCAGAAAAAGTATAATCTATCCTTAAGGATCTGGAGAAACCTAAACAAAAAGGTAGATAACAGTGTTTTATAAGTATGATGTATCAGAAAATCATAGAATATCCAGTCATTAACAGCACATTTACTCTTTTAAGCTACAGTGTTACAGTAAATGGAACAGAGCACTTCATGTGGTGAGCTTAAAGCACAGTATAAAAGACAATGCCATATTGTCCATACTAAAGGAAGTGTTACAGATAGTATGGACATTTTGAGAACCTAAGTTATTGGAAACACAGAGTACTACATACTCTAGAGTCCTGAAGTATTTATCAGAGCAAAAATGAAGCAGTTGAGCCTATCATTCCCAACCCCTCGCATCATTTTCACCTGTCATTATTAATTCATAATACACATTTTTCTCTCAATTCTAATTAACACATTTCTGCTATATCTTAAGTGTCCTACTAAGGTTTTTTCCTTTAAAAAGCAACCAAATACATTAAAACTTATGGACATTTAACTGGGCTCTAAACCAGTCACACTTCTTTTTCCTGTTTTAGACAGAAATTTTCTTCTAGCAAAAAGGCAGGTGGTGTGTGGAGTTCTACCATGTACCCACTATCTGGTTTTCAAGCAATATTCACCTTCCACATGTGAAGTTCCTGCCATTTGAGAGTTAGAGCTCATCGCATCTAAAAGCCATGGTTAAAGGCATCGTCTCTCTAAATATTGATCTTTGCATGCCAGGAAACCAATGTGTTGCTCTACAAAGAAGCTACTTAATTCACTTAACATTACCTTACATTTTACATGTCACAAAGATGTATTTTTAATTAGACCAAGTGATTATGAACCCACTGAACAAGCTCCTTAACAGAGCCTTATTTACAACAAAGACAACTGCAAAGCAGCTACCTATCAACTAGCTAGAAGATCAGAGAGGCTCTCCTAAATGTGGTGTGTAGAGAAATGCTTCCTTTACCTGCACATTTCACCTTATGTTGATTGTACATATGCTGACTGTAAATCTCTTCTTCTTTCAGTGCAGGTCTTATGTGACTGCACCAGTTTTCCAAGACTTGATCTGCTGATCTCAGACTACATCCCTATCCTTCAAATCATTTTCCGTCACAGGAGAAAGTCCTTCTTCGATACTTCTATATACAAAGAGAGACTAGATATGTTCAAATACTGAATTAGCACTTTAGGAAAATGAATCCACAAGAAGCCTTATTCATGTTCAAAGAATTTAAATCAAAGATCAATAAAGTCAATAGAAAAATGTCATTAGCACAACTTAAAAGCTCTATCTGCTTTTTCTTCAAATTGCTAGAAATCAAAAATCTAAAGTAGTGTAAAACTAATTGTGTGCATGTTCTTAATGAGTTTTGTAATGCAAAAGTATTTCAAGATCTCTGTTAAACAGACATTTATATCCAAGTCCATAATGCTTCAGAACCTGCACCAAATGTAGATCAAAGACAACCAAATTACAGTAGTGGTAGGACAAGAGGTGATGGGTTCAAACTTAAACAGGGGAAGTTCAGGTTGGATATAAGGAAGAAGTTCTTTACTGTGAGGGTGGTGAGGCACTGGAACAGGCTGCCCAGAGAAGTGGTAAATGCTCCATCCCTGGCAGTGTTCAAGGCCAGGTTGGACAGAGCCTTGGGCGACATGGTCTAGTGTGAGGTGTCCCTGCCCGTGGCAGGGGGTTGGAAGTGGATGATGTTAAGGTCCTTTCCAACCCAAACCGTTCTGTGATTCTATGGTTCTACTATCTGCCAAGAAAAGCTGCTTAACTCAAGATTACTACCAATCCTATGAATCCACACAGGAATCTACAGCCCAAGAGAAAATTTACATTGAAATCAACAGCTGCAAATGCAAAGTTGTGATTTAATCGTAAAAATATTAACAGGCAGAAAATCTGCTACTGAAATAATTAAACCTGGTGCTTTTCATTTGGGTGATAAAACATTTCTTTTCTGGCTGAACAGGTAAATATTTCAGTTTACTAAGTCTGAAGTATTAGAACTTTTAATTAAGGTGACGCATTAAATACACAAGGATGGGATAAAATACTAATATAATGAAGGAATAAAAAGAGAAACTGATCTGCTTGAACTGAACAGCTGGATTCCATAGAATGATACTGGATATGGGCTACTGAACCAGAACAGGTAAAATAAGTAGTCAGCTTGAACTCACCTTGGTATTTAAATGTTTTTCCTCATTATTCTCTCTTCAGCACTTCCCCACACCCTTTCAGGGTATTCTGACTGATGTCCTTCCAATAAACTGCCACAAAGTTTAAGCCTACAAGTAAAAAAAAAATCCAGACTGAGTGACTTTATTACGGCAACCTTTTTATACTAAATACAGCCACAACCTGCTATTTACTCTGATACAGACTATAATGTGAGAATGTGACTGAATTTTAGCATGCGACATACAAATATTAGCCAACAGACCCCTAAACAACATAGGGAAAAAAAGAATACAGACCTCTTTATAATAAAAGCTTGGACTGAAATACAGCAATAAAGCAACCATGCTTCTAACTCCATATGCAAAAAAAGCCCCCTGTTGATGAGCTGCATTTTATACCTCTCGAGCCTGCAGTCTGTATCTCTCCAAGTTTTGCTGTCAGGCAGAAAGAAGTTGGGATTTTTCTGTTTCTGATTGTTCCATCCTGAAGAACAGCTGGCTGGAATTGGGTCACTGCATGAAGACAAATAACTATCATTGTGGTCAGCTACAAAACAATCTCTGGGGAGACAGAGAGGAAGCTTTTAGCTCCTAGGCTGAGGAAGTGAGAGGCCAGTAACAACAATAGGGACCAATTCTGTGAAATGCCATTGCTTTCCAAGCAACAGAGAGGATGAAAGGGGCTCTTCATCTTCCAGCATTACTTAATGGCAAAATTAGCAGGAAGCAATAGATGGGAGTTGGACTGGAAAAAGCCAAGTAAACTCAAAGAACAAAAATAACAACCAGACATACCACACGTTGGAGGAAATGTAAGGAATAAAAAAAGTAGTATTAAACAGCAAAGGAAAAGATAAAAAAAGCAAAGGATAGGACATTAATAGCACAAGCAATAAAAAGAAAGTCACAATCATTATGGTATTTACCTTATTTCGATACCATGTTGTACTGCCATTACTTCATCATGTTCACCAAAGGCTTCCCACTCTGAGCACTTTGAAAGAGCCTCCTGATGTCCTGATTCAGTAAGACTAAAAAGAAAGTGAAAAGGTCTGAAACCATGGACCTCTGTAACACAGTTCCTCTTAATTCTTCTGAAGATAAGGGGGCTAAGCAGAGAGAGAAAAACACACCTCTATAAACATTTTTACTAAGGTTAGTGCGAAAAGTTTACTCATCCCCAAAAACCTTCCATCCTTGGTTCCCTTAGAAAAGTGGAGCTGACAAAACTGTGTAGAGTTAAGCCATGCTCTCCTCTACACAGCCTATCATTTCTCACTTATAGAAAGATTTCCTACGCAGCAGCTAGGAAAGGGGAGCCTAAAAACCTCAACCCTTCTGTTAGCAATTTTTGAATATTAACCTCACTTTGTCCCAGTCCCAGATTGGGTGACGAACTCCTTGTTGTTCCAACAAGTATTTTCTTCCATACCATCTTTCATAAGGCAAAGAAAAGCCTAAACATACACAAAGCTTCATAATATCGATCTCCATATGAAGAATCATTTCATACCTTCCCAGTGTGTGGTACATCTGCACATAATGGTTTTTGCTCTTTGAAACCACAGAGGAGTCAGAATTGTTTCTTTTTCTGCGTTTCCATACGGGAGAAGAATCTGGAGAACAGGGACTATGAGAAAAGACAGATTTTACACACACACCACTTTCCATCTGTATTTAAATGCTTATCAGTGTTCTGCAAAATAATGACACGTGCTATATAGGAAGACTTTTTTTGAGGTATGATTCTTCAGTCACAGCAAAGAAATTGAGAAAATGGCTCAAAGTTTGGTAACCACTTCACTGTATTTTGGAAAGTGAACTCAGTCACAATCACAGAAGAAACTTTGAATCAGAAACATTTCAGCTCCACACACATGCCCCAAGATCAAGACATCTCAGTGAACAGGGAAGTCCATGAGGTGCTTCACTGTCAGTCTCCCCACTGTTCTGCAGGTAGGTGTAATACTGTTACTTGAGGATGGTCACTCCTGCTTCTGAAAAAGGTTTCTTACTTTCAGCACTTGCCAGCAGCGCTTAAAGAAACCTCAGTTCACTGTACGAACAGAGAAGCTGAAAAACCACTGCTTTTTCCTGCTGTTAATCATGCAACTCTGCAATGCTGGTAATTTTTCCTCATTAAATGCTCTGCACCAGCGATGGATTACATTCCATAGCAAAAGGGCCAAACTCTGAAGCTGAGCATTAACTTCCCTCTATCATTAAACACTTCCTACAAAAAACCTGACAGCATCAACATGCACTGAACTATTTCATAAGTCAACCATAGAAGTTTTCTCTCATACCTCCCTGGTGTGTAGTCGGTCTGTCCGCACTCATCTTCACACTCATTTCTCTTCTGCTTTTCATCAAAAACAAAGGAGCCAGAAACATCCTGATCTTTGCAGAACCATTCCTGGGAACTGCCTGAGGGTTCTGTACTTCTAAAATCAGAATAAAAAGAAATATTTAAATACCAGCCACCTGACTTGCTTCTCCAAGCAGAAGACAGTTAAGCTGCAGTAATAATTAACAGTTCAACTCATATGACATCCAAATGGTGCAAACAACTGCAATTTCCACCACAGGTCAACTACACCACAGCTAAAACTATTTATACAGTGCAGTAACAGAGTTAACAGAATTCCATTCACTCTTTTCCTCCCAGTTTATTAGTCCAAATCTTGGAAAGTATTAGGTGGCATCAATTCTAGCTAGCCTTGTTACAGAAATTCATAGTTCTAAAAGATAAGAAACCCTCCAATTTCTATCCTGAACATAGTTGCCACTCCCCTGTAGAGAGTGCAGAGAAATCTCTCTCTAACCTTCTTAACACTTCTCAAAGTCTCTAACATAATTGTTATTGCAGGAGAAAAGGAGTTCCACAGACATCAGAAGAAGACTGAAAGGTTATCAAGGTCAAAAACAGTAATCACAGATTTTCTGCTTGTGCCTATCCTTTTCTAGTGAAGTATCTTCTTGCTTTGTGCTCATCAGCATAAACCCACAGGGGAAGGGAGTGTGCTACTACAGACAGACCAAATGACCTCCTCCCCAATGCACCTTATTGCAGATGAGTTTAGACTAAATAATGGAAGTATCTCAAAAGACTAACAGAATTCAGAAGGAAAACAAGGCTTTCAAGGAGACTCCCATGTCTGAGCCTGATCTCTCTTGCTCCCAGCCAGCAATGCTCTAAAGAAATGAGCTTTAAGGTCCCTTCCAACCCAAACCATTCTGTGATTCTATGATACACACACAGGCTGGAGATCCCAGGTTTCTTCACTAGGAGGATCCCAGGCATGCAGTGCTATCTTCCACAGCCTGATCTGCTGGTCCCAGGACCTACGGCTGTACTTCTTAAATTTGTTGGGAGTTCTAGGATGAACTCCTGGTATTCGCTGATTCCTGTAAATACACAATGACATTTATTATTTCAGAACATGATTTTTGTTCTTAAAACCCCCAATCCTCAGTCCATCAGATCACACAGACATCAGTGGCCTAATAAATAAAATGTTCATATTTTTAACACTTAACTGATATGTGTATATTCTAAAACACTGCTAAAAACAGACCACACAGGCAACAGCTAACAATAACACACTGCATCACACCAGAGGTTCATCCAGTCCAGCACTCCGACATCTGCCAAAAGGAGATCCCTACTGCCCATGGACAAATATCAAAAAGAAGCAGCATAACTCATACCCCTTCCATAGTATCCTAGCCTCCAGCTACTTCCACCTCAGTTTTCCTAAGTCAGGTACACTTTCTTTGTATTTAGCATTGTACTGAGTCTGTCTGGGATGGAATTAATTTCCTTCACAGCTGTCCCTGTAGTGATTTATGGCTAAAACAGTGCTAATAACTCTAATTTCTGGCCACTGCTGAACAGTGCTTGCACAGCCTCAAGGCCTTCTCTTTCTCCCACTCTCCTCTGTCCCCTTCTGCAGCTACTAAGCTGAGGATGAACAAAAAAATTGAGAGGGGAAAATGCTGGGACAGCTGACTTGAATTACCCAAAGAGACATTCCACACCATATAATGTCATGCTCAGCAGTAAAAACTGGGGCAGAGGAAGAAGGGGATGTGTCTTCCAAAGTGGCCACTGCTCAGACTGTCGGGGCACCAGTCTGCTTGTGGGAGCTAGTGAGTGATTACATTTGCATTGCTTGGCTTTTTTCCTCCCTTTTCTTCACCTATTAAACTGCCCTTATCTGAACTCATCACTTTTCTCACTCTTGCTCTTCCTATTCTTTCCCCATCCCACTGGGGAGAGGGAGGGAGCAAGTAGCTGTGTGGGTACGTGGTCAACCCACAAGTATCTTCAGTGAACTTTTATTCCACCATTGTCCATGCATTACCACAATGGGGACTGCTGTAATTCTAACCAGCATTTGCCTCTTGGGAGTATAGAAAACAAAGCACTCCACTCTCTGGGTAACATGCAAATGATACCCCTTCCCACTTAAAGAGCAGACAGTGTAACAATGCTGCCTGGGATCACCCTACGGCTGAAAGTGCTGTTTCTCAGAAGGTATCTCAAATCTGGACCCTGCAAATTAAACATCACTGGCAAGCTCACTTAAACTATCTTCAGAACAAACCAATCCTGTTTATAGCCCTACCATACTGGAGCCAGCTTTATGCCTGGGAGGAAGCATATTACAATAATGTTTTCAATCATACCAAGTACTTTGGCCTCAAGTGGTTCCCTTTACCAGCTTCACAGATCAATGTTCTTAGCTATAACACTTTTTGCAAGATAAAGAGATCCCTGCTAAGGAACAGTATTATAAACTACCCTGTTAAAATACCACCCAACACACTTTTTTTTAAAGTTTATCCCATGGTTTTTTTCTGAATATTGTTCTCATCCTTTTCTATTCTCCATCTGTGATTTAACTGATGACAGCAAAGCTACAGAAGTGCCAGGCACCATAAGACTGGCTGCAGTCCTACCACTGATGACAAAGTGACAAGCAAAACTACAATTCACAAAGCAATCCAAGGCTCTTTGAAGAAAAAAATCTTACTGAAGATATTACCATGATACGGTCTAATATCTGATTATTTACTGCATTTGTTGTTGATTTTTAGCCATTTTATCTAGTCTTTCAAGTTTTACTCAACAGCATGCTTGCAGCGTCCATTGCACTCAGCTGCCACAAATGCATATCCACACATGAGTACAGAACAGCTTCTGAATCTTGACAGCTCTGCAGTAAGCAGAAGGGGCTGGCTAAAAAATCTTGCTTAAAGTGCCACAATTCACAGACTCTGAAGCCCAAAGGGTAGTGACAGAGAAAGGAAAAAATCCAAGTTTTGATTTGTTAGTTACTGATGAATCATTGAAGACTGGTTTCTCTTACCAATACTTAAAGGCAAGGCTTTGCTCAAGCCTCATTCAAAGCTGACATTTCCTGGTAGCAACTAACTTCACACTGGCCTAGCAACAGAGTCACCAGAAGCATCACAAGGGGATGATTAATGCAGAACTTATTTAAAGCATATTTGCTACTAGCAACAGCAATATACAGAGGGAACATTCATTTCTCTATCTAAATTTGCTCGTGTGCAGAAAATATCTGGCTTCTCTTCGATCAAAATCAATTATGTTTTCTTCACTTACTTTCATATAATTTTAAGAGAACTAAAGTTGTGTACTGATCTATACACATGGCAGGACCAAGTAAGAGTTTATATGGAAATATGCAACATAGTGCAACTTACTTTGGAACTTCTTTAATGTATCTGTCATATGCAAGAGTGTTCTTGCCAAAATTGATCTGTTTTTGTCTTCTCCGCAGAACCACTTCATCTGTTTCCCTTTCAGCTGGATTAGCAGAATAACTTGAAACAGAATTTAGAAATAAAAATTAGAATTAAGTTGGAAAGAACCTCAATAGCTTTACAACAAGTTATATAAACACATACTCTAGAACTGTATTTATTCTTACTGACAGACAGTAAAGCTGTGCTAAGCAAATGAATCACTCCATGATTAGCTTTTGCAAGTTGATGCAATTGCTCAGGTTTGTAACCGGTAAACATACACCTGAGGGTTGTGGTGCTAGAGCTGCCTTACTAGAAGCTTACTGCTAGTCCTACAACAAGCAAATCAAATGATACATAATTATTGCATGTATGTGTAATAACCTCCAAATACAAATATGAAAAAGCTTAAACTCAGTAAAACTAAGATGGATAATATAATGGAGGCAATCTTGAATGATCTAACAGCCATTTCTCTCTCCTAGCCTCAATAGCTGGTTTTCATTTTTCCTTTCACTATTCCAGTATTTTCTCTTATGGAAAGTTGTAATGAATATGCAATTTAAGCTGAAAAAGAAAAGAATCTGAAATGATCATATAAGTAGCTGTTGAGATAAGACTTCTCAGTGGTGCTGTCTCCTTAGGGCTTCCTTCAGGCTTGAAATCAAACAGCCTGGCTGTTTTTCAAGTCCTCATTAATACATGTAAAGCAGTCAGAGATCACCAGACGGCTATTGCTAAAACCAACACAGGAAGAATTAATAATTAATAGCTAATAATTGTTCAATACCCACTTTGGCACTTTTTTATTTGATGTTTTCATTGCTTTGCCTTCTTCAATTCTGTCTTCCCAGTCGGGGCAACTAGAAAAAGGCCTCGAATGTTCTGGTGTTGTAGAGCTGGAAAACAATGGGGAATTCAATATGAACATTTGTTGCTTGCAACATACTTAATGAGCAGAAACTTCAGTAGTGGACAAAACCAGTTCCATAACTGTAACACAATGGGCATGTCCCTACTCTATTTCAGTTCAAAGTCAAACAAATGACAACATTTCAGCTTAAGTCACCTTCAGCAGTGATGTAAGATTATCAGTTTTACTTTGCAGGTAAAGCAAATGGTCATGAAGTGAATTTCATGTCAGGACACAGACCTGACTACCTCCTAATATACTTGAGCTCAGCAAATGCAAACCTTTCTCCCTATTACTTGAGAACCTTCTCAAAGGGCACAATTCATGAAATTACTTGAGGTCAAAATCAGTCTAGTTAGTGCTCTCTGTCATCAGCAAAAGACTTCACAGGGTTGTCCTTCAAGAGGACAGGGTTGATGCTTGATGTTTAAGAAATAGAAAAATGTCCATCACATGAGCAGAACTAGAATTTTGTCAGACACCATCATATCCTAACACAATCATTTCAAGAATGTAAACTCTGTTGTGTAAAGCCAAAAAGGGAGTCAAGAAGCTCTTAACTAATCAGCTGGATCAATGACATTCTCAAATGCAGTAAGTGACAATTGTATAACACTATACTCTTCTGAAGCACTGAAAACTTCTCCTTTCAGTCTGTCCACTTCTTTCAATGCTCATGCCTCAATACTTAAGTAATACAGAAGTAGATTTAGCTTAGAGTCTTACTTTCCCTAAATAGTTTCACATCAACAGATGAAACCACCATCCACGCTGCCAATGTCATTTTAACACATAACAAAGATGCCATACTAAGAAGGAACATACCTCTCAGCAAAAGAGAAACACAAAATGCTGCTGGCACATCCAGTTTGACTCATAATCACAACATAGTGTTAATATTTTTTAATGATAGCAAAGACCCTGAAAACACTCCTGAATACAAGGGCTTTCGTAAGGTCTTCAACAGATTCATTAATGAAAGCATTATTAAACATGCCAGCAGAAATGACAATTGCCTTCATACAGTGTAACACATAAAGATGTTTAAATCATATTTAAAAAGTTTTCTTGTGCCCTCAGTAAAACATTTCACCTCTTCTAACTTACATTCTACTCAGTTTTCTACACATATCCAAGCACCCACTTCTCCTCAGACTACAAAAAAACCTCAGTATTTACTCAAACCTGTAGTACAGTTGAATATACGAAATGCACTGTCAAGTGAAGAGACAAACATCATGGTTTGCCCACACTTACACATCCAGATGCGTAAGCAAAGTGTAAAAAGTAACAGCACAGTGGTTCAATGGAAATTTTATACTAACATTGAAGAGTTCAGCAACAAAGGCTTAAACCACTGCCTCAGAATATACCATTTCTCTCTTTCATATGGAATACTTGCTGATATTATGGCATATATTTCAATTAGCCAAACTGAATACTAGAATCATTTAATAGTTAAGGTTGGAAAGCACCTTAAGATCATCCAGTTCCAATCCCCCTGCCATGCGCAGGGATGCCTACTCTTGCATAATGCAGGTATCATTTTCTAACCCTGTGCTATGGTGTTATTAGAAAACATTCAATCACATCCAAGGTTTTCTTGGATTCCTAGAGAGAAGAGTGCAGCAAAGCAAAGAGTTAAACAAATATCACATTTATTCCTTACCTCTCCAGCCACTGGTCTAAATGTCTACATTGATATTCGTCCAACACCAAAGAATCTGAATCATTCCAGCTCCTACATTCCTGTTCTTGACGCCAGCAGTGTGGATGTTGCACAGAACTAGAAAACAAGCATTATCATCAGAAATCAAGTCATTGAACATTGTCTACACAAAACAGATACAGACAATCTGAGTTTCATTATGTGTAGTTACAAAATGCTGATTTGGCATGCAGATATGTGATTTATGTCAACTTACTTACTTGGGCAATACTAACTTACCAAAGGTGTTAGACAATGCAATTGTCAAGAAAAGGTCTTTGACAAATGCAATTAAGACATGACTATTTTAAACAATCCATTAGTATTTAGGTAATTTGCAAATAGAAAAAGGGAAAAAATCAACAGAGGGCTGTCACCAGTGTTTATGGAACTGCTGACATGCATCAACACTCACAGACTGTCATCTGTCAGCAACACATTTGACATTTATATGCTATTCTATCCAGTACCTAATTTGCAGAAGAGGCAAAACAAAAACAATATGTCTAAGCAGAAGTAGATTAAGCAGTTATGTGGAAACACTTTTATACAGCATTATGCATGGGACATGGAGCTAGACTACGGTGCTTGCAACATGCTAGAAAGACAACCAGAGACTGCTTAAAGATTAATAAGTTATCTACATTTTCCTCCTCGGTTCTGGCAGCTCTGACATTTTAAATGATAGGTTACTAAACACACCATTGTCACAGCATCTACTGACATCA
This sequence comes from Strigops habroptila, assembly GCF_004027225.2. Classification (NCBI taxonomy): domain Eukaryota; kingdom Metazoa; phylum Chordata; class Aves; order Psittaciformes; family Psittacidae; genus Strigops; species Strigops habroptila. The sequence goes on from NC_044283.2 coordinate 7,991,391, forward strand.
GACCTGGCTTCTGGGCTAAGGACCTGCAAATCCACCTCTGCCTGCCTGAGAGAATGATCCTGCATTACAGACCACAAAGCAAACATACTGCTGTTCCTTATTGAGAGTGAACACACTGCTCTGTATATGCAAGGTCTCTGCAGGTTTTAAGTCAACAAGTGAGAGGGAAGAAAGGTTCTGGTTATTTTAATCTTGCATTAACAATTTATGCTTTCTTTCCCTTCCTCCTTCACCCTGACTGGCTGCCAAAGTTTCCTGGTCCCAGAGGGCTCAAACATACTAACAGACAGCACATACAGCTTGTTTCCTACTCCCAGAGAGCTCAAACTTTATAACACACAGCACAAACAGCTTACTTCCAATCACGGATCTAGGCAAAGGGACACTTTCAACATATTTGGTTTCTCCAAAGCTAGCCAATGGATAAAACTAGCTTCAACAATAACCACTCAATTCAAAGACTTGAAAGACAAGGGAAATGGGGGGGAACACACACCACGTACTGTGCCTTAGGCACAACACTGTTTGAAAACCTAGGGAAAAATGCTAGCCTAAAATTATCCCTTTTTAGAAATGTTTCAACGTTTCTTTACCCCCAGTGCTTCGCACTGCCAGCCCGCTTCAGAGTCAACCTCCAGGCAAGCCCCGAGGCCTCCAGCCGGACTCAGGGCGTCTCACCCGAGCGCTGCCGGCGCTGCGGCCCGCACCTCACTCAGAGGCGGGGAGGGCGGATGAAGCGCACCCTGCGGCCTCCTCCCACAACAGCCGTCCCCGGAACCCCGAACGAGCACCACCCGCCAGGCCGCAGCCGCCCCGTCCCTCCGCGGTGCCCCCCACCTGCGCAGCCCGGCCTGTTCCTCTCCGCCGCCGCCGCCGTGGCGCGGCAGGCCCCGCTGCCCGCCCAACATGGCTGAGGCGAGCGGCGCCTCCGCCGCCGAACATGGCTGCGCCCTGACCCGGGACGGCGGCTGCGCATGCGCGCAAGCCGCCTGCGTGAGGTGATTCTGTGGGTGCTGCAGGCGGGGCGGGAAGGGGTTGTGGAGGGGCGAGGGTGGAGGTGCTGGAGCACAAATAGCCTTCGTTTTTGGCCAGCTTGGTCTTCTGCTGGGTGTTGTGAGGTAAATCAGCTCCGCAAAGGGGTGTACAGGCACCACAGCATACACCGCTGAGAAATGCGGTCCGCATTTTATGCCAGTAATGGCATACGCTACGTTCTTCTGCTGCCTGCGCTTCTTAGCATGCCTTGGCCGCTATAATTGTTTTATACAGAGACATCATTGCTATATGCCAGTGAGACCCTGGAAAGACAAACTTCTAGTCGTTGCCCGTGCTGGTTTCATGACATTCAATGTCATTCCTTCCTCTGCCAGTTATGGAAAGTTTTGTGGGTTGGTTTGGTTGTTTGTGGGTTTTTTTGGTTGGGTTTTTTTATTGTTTGTTTTTCCTCAGATATATACATAGATTTCACACACCTTTCATTTATGCCACCCTCTCCATTCCGGTTAGAGTAGGAAAAATCATCAAAGAAGGAATTATCAGGTGCGCCTTCATAAGATTTTAAGCCCCCTTTGTATTCAGTTGTTCTCAGGTAAAATGTTGTATACAGATAACTCAGGCTGATTCCCACCCATATAAAGTTATATAAACTGGTAAAGGTAAATTTAAAATGAAAACCACAAGTCACACATAAAATCAATTGTATTTTTATTCAGCTCTTCAGAGAGTTTTAAGATTAACTAATCATTAAACATTCATTAAGCCTTTTCCTTAAAGGCTATCCAAATAATTCCGTATGTTTTAAAACAGGTTAGCTATCCTGGTAAAAAAAAAAAAAAGGCAAAAACCAAAAGAAGAACAAAACAACAAACCCTGTGATACATCTTTGGAAGAAAATATATTGTAATGCATGTAAAAGCTTGAATGTTTATATTTCAACTCCTTAAATACCTCAAAGTCAACATCTCTTAAGAAACGGCACTCGGAACTTTAGTCAGTCATGTCTTACTGAGGTGTAGCCTGACTGGAATGGTATATAGCTGCGGTCTACCAAGTTTCAACACAATAAAAATATACTGAAGAAATCACATAATAAGCTGGTATTCTGGTTTCAAGTTATGGCAAGCCTTGTGGTAAATGACTGCATTCATATCATGGATTTAAAATACATCCTGCTTGGTCAAAATGCCTTTTTTATTTAGCAAACTATGTTAACCTGAAAAATCAATGGATAACATATTTTGCCAGTATTTTTTGGAATGCTACAATTACAGAAATAACACAACTGTGGAAATAATTAATACAGCCACAGCCCATGTTTTCAGAAACACCTCTTCAGCTGCAGCACATGGGGACATTTGGGCTCTACATGTATACACATATATGGAGTATTTATACTGACATTGTGCACCCACAGATAGATTGTCTTATTGTAATGACATTACATTTATATAACGTACTTCAGATTACTAACATTGCCCACCCACAAGTCAGTGATGTGGAAAAGCATACACACAGCTGAAAAAGCAACACTAAATCACTGATAATTCAAGAAAATTCTTAAAGTATTTTAGCCCATCACATTACTTGGTTCATTCGTTTTCCTTTGAAAAGTGCTATAAAAAGACCAATTCTAAACCCTATCCTCATGTTTAAGAAACAGTGTATTTCTTGTTACTGCAAGTAGGGATCTTGTCTGGAAACAGTCCTATACATATTTGTGGTTCTTCAGATGATGATCTGAACCTATCATGAAGATAAATGTCTATTCTTATACTGTATTATTTTCATATTCAGTGATTTATTCAAGATAAATATCACATGACTTTGCAGGGAGAGGTCACAGTTCCTCCCGCTGTGTCTAAGACTATGGATTTTTAACAAGTTGGGTTTTTAACACAGAAGCAGCTTACAAACTTTGGAGGCATGCCAGATCATTTTGAGAATTTAAACTTGGGGAAAAAAATGCTTGTTTTAAGGAATTTAAGCCAGGCACTATTATTAACATAAATCATAATTTGATTTTGGTAATTATTACTGTGTTTTAACAGGCACTTCTGTGGATAGAGCACTACTATTAAAAGATGCAAGCGTATTATACATTTATGGCTGTTACTTTGTCATACTGTTACACTGGCAAAAGAAGTAAGATGAATAAAAGCAAAGTTCCACTGAAAGGAAATCTTCCAATTAATTCAAAGTAGATTTCTGCAAAGAACAACTCCACAGCACAAGAAATCAGGAGACTAAAGCTCTTATTACGTGAGATACTACTGGAAACAGACCTGTTTTTCTTGTATAAAACCATCTGCAACTACATGTATCTATTATCCAAGTTTCTCAAGGCCTTTACATCCTAACTTCCTGGATGTTTACAGTAAATATTTTTATTCCAAATATGAGAAGAGCTGTAGGAATTGCGTGTCTGTCAGTGGCAAAACCACAGCTCCAAAATCCTACCCTCTCTTCTGCAGCTGTTTCAAGGACAACATCCCTTCTGTGTGTGCCACGTTATGTCAACTCCCCAGACGTAATGGGTTCAAAATGCTTGTTTGTAAAGGCTGCTGTGTGTGAGGAGGTGCATGTTTGATCACACCACCTGGCGCTGTAAAAATCTTCCCAAGGTTGAAAAACTCTGCAGAGAACATTTCAAACTTCCAAATAACTTTCCCACAGACGGAAGTACTGGAAAATATTTTAAATTAAACCACAGAGCAGCTCCTTGACTTTTTATTAGTTTTCAGACTTGTCAACAAATCTGTCTGAAACTCAGGAACTCAATCCTATCCTGATGAAGAGGGACATGTCACCTAAGATCTCTTTGGGAAGCAGAGACAAATCCATACTACCAGTCTCAGTGTCCAGTTTTCACTCTACACAATCCAAAATAACATGTAATGAAAACCAGAAAAATCACCCTTATTAATAGGTACTACAGTTAATTGCATAGTTGATGTTAAGTATGTAACAACCGAGACACCCTCAAGCAATTCATGTCCTTGAACCCAAACACTTTGAACTTTTATAAGTGCATATTACTGAAAAACACCAACAATAAAACATATCTCAAATGATGCTGTCAAATCTGTTCTCAATTTCTTATTCCTCCCCAAAACAATGCTTGCAGACACATTGGTAACCATCTTCCAGCTGGCTGCCTCTGAGTGCAGTTTTGTGTGTTCACCACACGACCTGTGGCTGGGCTGAGACTAAGGAAATCTTTCATGCTTGTACTTCCAGTGCTTGTGCAGTTTTTAACATCCTGCGTCTTGTGCCTGCTCAAAACAGTTTCCTGTCATGGCAATTAAGATGTTTTCATCTAATCACTGGCAGTTTTCCAATACCTAAGGGGGGCCCACAAGAAAGCTGGAAAGGGATTTCTTGCAAGAGCATGGGCAATTTACTAAGAAGATCCTTCTGATTACACAGGTGAGAGATCTTAGAGCTTTTACTCTCCTAGACCAAAGCATTAAAATACTCCTCTCACTGTTTGACCCACCTGTCTGCCTGAGGTTACCACCCCTTTAAGAGGGACAACCCAAGTAACCAAATACATGCATCTCAGCCCGTGCAGTGCACAGGTCAGTGTAACAACTCCCACATTCTCTAGCAGCTTGAGGCTTTCCACCAAGCAGTATGCCAAAGAATTGTTCATTTAAGGGTGTGATGGACAGCTAGAAGACTAAGCACTGCATTCAGGTCTAGGAGTAAGGCTCTCTTAAATGTATGGAAAATGCTTTGATTTTAATTTTCAGATTATTCTCATGCAGATCAGATCAAGTGTGCACCAGTACCCCATGAATATTAACAACAGCAACTACTGCTTATGATCAGTCCTGGAATTGCAAGCCCGAAAACCTTGTGTTAATGATAGTCATTCCTCAGGCATCTAGCATGGCAACTTCTACCTTTGTGATCTTGGCATCAATTTTAGAGGCAAAATTACCCCTCAGAAAAAGCTTACGGGCTTTGGAACAGCTGAGCATTCTTTCAGAGTATTTAGATAGTTCAGATGTTTGCTGCACTCTATTCAAATGTATAAAAAACCCACGTCCATCACCTAAAGAGCATTGAAACCCTAAGCTATGCAGCTCCTAGCAACCAACAGATTTAACAAAGCATAGCATTAGCAGTGTATGTAAATGGGGAATGTTTCCGAGTCCTTCTGTTATCTGAAATAAATACATCCATCAAAAAATAAGGTAGAAGCAGATTACTGGAATAAAAGATCACTGTGGGAGTTATACATCTTCAGGGATTAAATTCCTTAGCCTAAAGAAAATGGTCCCCCTTCTAAGTGGAGGGGAGCAGCAGAAGGAACACAACCGGTATACTTATTCAGTGAACACTTGTAAAGATTAATAAGAACTTTACAAATTGATTGAAGAACAAAAGTACCAATGAAGTCTAACCAAAGTAATTTTCTCAGTTAGCCCTTTATTAAAGAATCAAAACCCAATTTAAAAATTGAAAGAATTTAACCTATGGTAAAACTTAAAAAAGAGGACAGTACTGTAAGTGTAAAGGTACATCCTCATTCCAACCAAGACATAAGAAGGCGAAGTCTGGATTAAATAAAATACCAGAAACTGACATCTAGGGAATAAAACCCAAAGAAACAGGTAAAAGTTGAGAGGAATTAAAAGATTTACATCTGTTTTCAACACTGTAAAAAGTAAGCTTTGGAGCTTGCACCCTTGTAGGACATGAAGTCTCAGAAACAAATCTAACAGGCCTTTTAACCGAACCCACTATGAAATAATGAAATTTAAAAAGTTAAAACATACCCAATTATTACTCATCGGATTATGCAAACATCTAAAATGCAAAATTTGGCTCGGCAAGTCGGACAAGGCACTTGGCTTGACAGCCACGTCTCCGGGCGCTGCTGATCCTGTCGGCTCGCAAACCACTTGCCCATGCAGGTGAGGCACCACATGGGACGACAGTAGCACTGCTGGCACTCCCCTTCGTTTGGCTCCTGGCAGTTCTTGATGAGCTTGATGTTAGCAATAGTCTGCATACACCCTATGCATGGCTCCAGCTCCTAGAGAAAGAGGAAATCATCAAACCCTGACCCATGAACTGCACAGCCTGGAGTTGGGCAGAGCTTCAAGACAGAACTGCCCCACCAGAAGATACCAAATAGTTTCAATCTCCATAGCTTTGTTTTATTAGAACAAATCTTTTGTTAGAATAAGGACAAAATATCTCTTTAAACAAAAAAACCCAGAACTGCTGCGTGACACTGAATAAGCAAAAATGACTGAAAAAACCCATTCTTTCTCTCTCTGAAGAGCTCCACTTGTTTCCAGAGCACAGCAGCCAGGGCAAGGTAAGCAAGTAGCTATCTTCATCATTTAGACAGTGTGTTTTTCAAAAACCATACCAATATAAAGTAAGGACAATAAACAAACAGTTCTTACCACTTACTACAGCAAATGGCTGTTCCTGTCTTCCATGTTCCTGAGAGACATAAATAACAGAGGAAATCGGGGCTCTACTTAACACAGTGGGTGCTCATCTTCAAGGACCAGAAATGTACTTAATTTTTCTTGGCTAATATTGGAATAATTGCTATTTCCCCACAGTTAATTATGCCACATAAACTTGCATATAGGGACGTCATCTTGCTATGGAGTGTTTTACAAATAATAAACAGTAATTAGCATTTCCCATGTGTCTTCCAGCCAAAGCTCTCCAAGAATCTGACAAAGCTCAAAAGACAGCACATTGAACAAGCATGGACACCTGAATCCTATTCATACTGCTACTGGTGTAACAAAAAGCTGCTCTGCTTTTTGGTCTCTAGTTCCCACCTCCAGTGTCTCTTCCCTTGTCAGCTCAAGTGTCTGTCCAACCACACTGGCAGCTTGCCCGTGGAGCAGATCCAGATGAAAACCAGTCATCTTGCTTTTCACCTTGATCATCTCTCCCAACAAGGTTCACTGCAGACAAAGTCTTGGGTCAACATGGCATGAGAAGTGTGCAGGAAGCAGGATTGCTTCTTTTGGAAGCTGGCTCAGCTCTAACTTGTGAAATTAGTGCTTCTTTTAGTTTTTTACACAGAAAAAACTCTAGCATAGAAAGGTTAACTAACTTTCCCAACTTATTCATAGAGCTTCAGATTAGGGAAAATGCCAGGTTTTCCATATCAATTTCTGATACTATTTATCACTCAATGTCAAACCAAAGTTCAGTAGCTCAGCTGACACGTAAATGTATCGCAAATGAAAAGACCTGCAAGAAAGCAACTCTCACATTAATAGTATCTTCTCTTTATTTTGAACATCTCTCTTCACCGTATACTGCCACAGCTACCAGAATGCACAACCACATTCCATGCAGACATATCTGATCCAGTTTGATTTTAGCTAGTTCACGTAACCAGACAGTGAAAACACCATAAAAGCTGCATAACGCTACCAAAGATACCAAGTACTCACTCCATGAGCTGGAACACCTCATACAGACTCACCACAAGGTCACCAGAACTAGTTTAATTAGTTACCCCTGGTACATTGAACAGTGCTCTAGTCACACTTCTGACTGCTGCACAAGTATAATAATGACCAGATCACAAATATTACTGTAAGGAAGACTCTGTGGTGTTATTTACAATTAAAGCAAGGCTCAATTAAGAATCAGTAATTAATTTCAGCACAAGATCCAGCAAAACCTGGCTATCTGGAAAAGCAAGGTGTAATGGAGCAAACTTCCTAAGGAACAGTAACAACAGCTGTGATTCTAGCTCCCCATAAACCTTCTGGAAACATCACCTCATCATTTCCAATGTTTTCAAGTAACATTGTATATGGGAATTATTATAGAGGACTTTCTTCCACTATGCTGTTTCTCACATCTCAAAAATATCATGCTCATAATATAGTCCATCTCCTCATAGAAGGAACAGAAGCAGCAGCCAGAACTATATTTATTACACGTTTACTGAAATGGAAGGTGAGCCCTGTGATGGATGCACCCACCCCAGCTGAGTGAACAGCACTTTGGTCCAAGCACCGCCGAAGAAGAGGCTTCACTGGAGTCAGCCCTGCTGTGCAGACCTTGAGCAGACCTAGGCCAGACCTTCTTGGAATGTGAAGGAATGTAGACCATGTCTTATCAGGAGCTAATGGTGCCAGCCTGATCTGAACTAGACAAAACTAAAGTGGCTGCACATGCCCCAAAGGGGAGTTTGATTATGAGTCAATCACTTTGCACTGTAAATATCCATACCCCCCAAGCCCATTTTGCTCTCTTGTGCGGCAGCGGGCTGTACAGCAGTGATCTCCCCTGAGGCAGGACACCTCTCATCGTTACTCTTCGAGGTTGAGAGATCCCTTACCCAGCCTCTGTTATCTACAGCAAGGTAAGCAACATTCTGTATCAGATCTAAAGCATATTGTATAAAGGCTAGCTTAATTACTAGAAGTACAGTAGAGTGACTGCTGTTTAATTACCATTTAATTACCATTTGATTACTGTTTAATTACCATATAATAATTATCATTTAATCAGCTTTCAACCATAAAACCTTTTGGTTAACCCCATGACAATGGCGTATCTTAAAATTCACCTTCAATAGCCCTAAGTAAAGAGTTATCAATGACACAGTAATCACAGGCTCAGCTCTATTGAAAGTATAATGATTACAGTTTCACATGGATAGAAAATCTCACCTGCGTGCTCGGAACCGAATACGTCTGGTTAATTTCCACCAGAGATGTAAAGGTTTCTAGAAATAAATCACTAAGGCTTTGATGGATCACAACATTAGCTGCGTTGCTGATGGGAGCATGGAGCTTTTCTCGGAGCTCCCCATACTCTGTAGAGTTCAACCTGAAGAACCAAAGATGGAACAAAAGGTTACCATGATTATCCGTTCAAATACCTCGATAGTACATTGCAGAGGTTACCACCAGAGAAGTGAACCCACACAAAAGCTATTTAGGCTGGTACATACTAGTCAATAAATAAGTGTTGAGTATTTTGTTTTCTTTTGCTCTTTAGTTGCTGGTTTTGACACAACTTAAGACAACAGAACACGTTGTCCTCCTTCATATCTGACAGGATATACCAGAGATTAACTCGGACATACAAAAAATAAAGGAAAGGTTTGAAGTTATCAGCATGAAGAAAAGCAATACAGGTACCTAAATCATGCATTAACTGTAAAATACTGCATGCTTAATTTCTGTCCACCTTTTTAATTCCTATTTACTTGGACCATATCTGAATTTATAAATTCCTGAGGACAGAAATCAGAGTTCTATCACGTGGCATGCATCACAAGGTGATATAGTACACAGAAGTATCAGAATAATGTCAATCGGTGTCAGTTTCTGTGATTTTATGATTCAATTTTAGATAAAACTGAAATTTCATGAATGTTACAAAGAGATGCTGAATGTGACTTACGCTTTGAATTAAGGCTGTAACAAGCTGCACATCACATTAGGTTTACTTCTGCTAAGTAAAGTGAGGCCCACAGACCTCAAGAGGCACGTTGAGACCTTATGCAGATCCGGCAGTGACACATTACTGTTGTTACCCCTTTTTATTGTAATGGTTCTGAGCTGTAGAGTCAGAACTCTCCAGCTTGATGTTTCCACTCATGAAACAGCTTTCACAGAGAAGCCCTGGGAACACCATCCTGAAATTCCTTTTTCTTCCTGGAGCCCAGTACAATGCAATGCTGGCTTAGTTTAAGCACCTGGTGGTCTCCATTGTTTCAACTACTATAGGATAATGTTGTTTGTTAACAGATGCTATTATCTGTGCAAATAACAGAGATTGTTCTATGCAGAGGGAAAATTCACACTGCACACTCAGGGAAACGTGGCCTGCCTACACAAAAGCATTCTTCTTCCAGAAGCATCCCACTGTACGTAATCTGATTCTGGATATACACAATAATCCTTTATCCTTAATAAGGGAATTCTGTCCTATGGCACTTTTCTTAAATCCTGTATGACTGCTTTCTAGCAGAGACTTGCTATTTCTGACATATCTTATTACATGAACTTTCAATCACTGTTCTTGGTCCAGTTCTGTTTAGCTACAAAATAAAGTTTTGGGGGTTAGATTTTTTTCCCCCAAAAAGGAATTGTAAAGCCATGATTTTCTAAGCTGGGTATGTAGTTTTGTCACTCTGGCACTGAAGCACTTAGAGAAAAAAATCATTAATTATTTAATACTTATTTGCTCACCACTCCACAGGTCTACTCAGGATTTTCACGCTTACCTTCACTAATCTCTCATTCTGAGCTCTGTTCACCTGGGCATCTCATGCAATCATTGGTATGACTTCCACATTGCCAGGACCCCTCTGTTCACCTACAAGTCTGGAGATCTGCCTACTTCTAATTACATAGTAAATAAATCCTGCTATCATACAAATTCACAGCAAGCAGACACTCAAAGGCCTTTTCAAATATAGTTTTAGAAGCACTAACATGGCTTTGTGTGCTCAATTTAATGACAACCGGGACTTTAACATCCTTCTACCCAGTGTTACAGGTTTCTGAAGAACTGGTACTTTTGCCTCACTACGCAGACACTGCTGAAAAAAAATAGCATGCGCCCTTGGAAAACAAGCCCTGACAGGTTACAGCATGTTTGCTATGATTTGCTGCTATGAGAACACAGAAACAGACCAAGATTACTTCCTTGATTTAAGGAAGTTGGTTTGTAGTAGCTCAGAGAGAACTCTGAGTACTGACAAAATGACAAGCCTTGAGCAGAGGGAAAAAGAGTCATGGGTGAAAACCAGCCAGTTGTAGACAAATAATTACTTCTCTTCCCCCAAAATTTGGAAGACCAAAGATTCTGCCTTTCATTCCTGTTCTCCATCTTTCACCTAAGGTTTTCCAGTTCTTTCTGCATCCAGCACAGTCCTCTTCCTAAGAAAGGATCAAACAGGCCAGTCCCTCTGTTTAACCACTGTGTTTTCAATACTGTAGTTGTATGAATCCTTCTAAACAACCTTTCTTCACTGCACTGTGTGGCAGAACTGCACACCCAGCATCTCTGAACACCAGGCAGGGACCAAAAAGGAAGGGATGAGACATGGGGAGTCTTCAGCTCTGCCACAAAAGCACTCCATCAGCACTATCAAATAGCACAGATGTAACATAACAGGGTAGTTGTTTTACCGGATATCAAATGCCTTCACGTAGGGATTAATACTGGCAACACGGATGGTGAGGAACTGCACAGGCATATTTGAGTCTGGGGTGAGCTCGTGCTGTCTGGAGTCTGTCACTGTCAAATGAATGTCCTGCTGCTGGGCAACATGTAAACAGTAGGTGGTTACTTTAATCACCCATGTGTCCGTGACTATCACCCTTGCTCCTGGGGCTCCGGTAGCAAATTTGTCAATTCTTCTAAATTCTGTATTGATGGAAGAAGCTACTGCCCTCCAACCCGACTGTGGGAGAGCATAAATAGCGAGCGTTTGCGCTAACGGATGATTATTCCAGCCTTTCCGTGACCAGTAATATGCCAGGGCGCTGGTGACTGCTGGAAAGAGAACAGCGAAGAAGAAGAAAGTTTTCCATCCTTTTGAAGCCAGGTAGAAAAAGCAAAGATGTTTTTCGGGTGCAGCAAAGCACATACCAAGGTAATAACCTGCAAGGAAAAAGGCTTACTTTCAGAAAGCAATTAAGCACATACATAAACACATACCCTGAATCATAGTTATCTAACCAGTGAGCTCATCTCCAAGAGAGCTGCTGCACCTCTGGATGACAACTCAAATTCAAGCCTCTTGTCATAACCAACCTAAGGTAAATTCTTACCTGTCACCGATTTTAACCAGAATTACGCAGCTAAATGAAGCTGATTTGAATTTGCAGGTTAAATAAAATTACCTATGATGCCACATAGTTTTAGCAGAATTGTATGGCTAAAGGAAGCTCGTTTTAATTCAGCAGTTAAATAAAATGCTACTTCTCTGTAACTGCAGCCAACTAGTTAGAAAGCTCAGTATGAACATCACAAAGAGGTGTGAGCAATAACAGAATAGAATCACAGACTAGTTTGGGTTGGAAGGGACCTTAAAGCTCATCCAGTTCCAGCCCCCTGCCACGGGCAGGGACACATTCCACTGCACCAGCTTGCTCAAAGCCCTGTCCAGCCTGGCCTTGAACACTGCCACGGACGGGGCAGCCACAACGCTGGGCAACCTGTTCCAGTGCCTCACCACCCTCACAGTAAAGAACTTCTTAGTTATATCTAATCTAAAGCTATCATTTTTTCAGTATAAAGTCGTTACTCTTTGTGCTATCCCTATAACCCCTTGTCAAAAGTCCCTTTCCAGCTTCCTTATAGGCCTCCTATAGGTATTTCCAGGATGTATAGCGTGACCGACTGACCCACGCCTGAGTGCACCGGACAGACGGGCACTGCTGAGGACCTCCCGGCGGGCACAACAGGACCCCCGCAGCGGGTTTTCATCCCCCTCCCCGCGGGGCTGAAGCTGCCGCCTCCCGCCGGTGCCTCGCCCGCCGCCGCCGGTGCTCACCGAGGGGCAGGAGGGAGTGCGCCAGCAGCGTGCCGGTGCTGCGCCGCAGATGGTACTGCACGAAGGCCGCGTCCTCGCTGCCCAGCCATGCGGCCAGCAGGCTCTGCACTGTCAGCCCCGCCGAGCGCACCTCGTCGGGCGGGAAGACGAAGCATACGGCGAACACCACATAGGCCAGCGTGAAGGTCACCGCCGGGCTCTCCATGCTGCGCCCCGCCGGGCACGGCGCGGCCCAGCCCGCTCCCGGCCCGGCTCGCTGGGAGCGGTAGTTCCGCCGTAGCCCCGGATGCACGGCCGGCAGTTCCGTTGGGGCGGAGCCGGTAGCGGTTGGCGGGGCGGAGGCGTGGCCGCGGGATGCCCGGGGCTGATGGGGATGCCCCGTGGGTTCCTCCCGCTGATGGGCTCTGCGCGGAGCCTCGCCGTCCCGCCCTCCACAGTGGCGAGCCTTGGGGCTGTGGCCCTGCTCCAGCTGGGAACCGACCATCCCGCTCAGCCCCGGTCTCTCCAGGGCTGGCCAGGACTCGCATCTCCCGGTAGCCAGCCCTCCCCGTAGCCTCAGGCCGTAGAAACGGCTGGCAACTTCTAAACTGAACTGAAAGAGCCCTGTTGGATGAGGGCAGCGTCCTTTTGAAGTAGGGAAACGGCCTGTTTTACTTAAGGGTCTGAAAAAGCCTTTTCCTTGTTTTTCCTGGTGTATTTTGTGTAGTATTTTCTTCAGAGAATTATCAAGACAGGGATGTCAGATCTTAAAAGGCGTTAAAGGGACAGAGATCTTAAGATAATGTTTGTGCACTTCCCAAACACAGTAAAGGGAGAGGCCTGGCTGGGATCTCTGGTTACTAAAGTACAAATAATAACTAATAGCCACAATAATCACCATTTCTCTTAAAATGCAACAAAACCCCTGCTTGCATCCTGTAATCACCATAAATGCCATATTGGTGTCTTTTAAGGAAAGGAGAAATTGCGCAATTGGAAAAGCACAGCAGAGGAAGCAACATACGTTACGTGCTGCTACTGATGGGGAACTAAGTAAATCGGAAATGCCACCCCCAGCATGTGAAATCCAACACTGGCAGATGGGTTGTTGATCATGTTGCTGTTGTTGTTCAATAACACGTATTACGAGGATGTACTTGGGAATGCCCAAGGGACTGATGCATTTATGTTTGAGGGGGAAAGAGAGATAACACGCTCTAACAGCTACGTGGGACAGTTGTGCAAAAGTCCTGAAGATGGTGGAAGTTCATGTGGTTTTATTTATCATTACGGATCTCTGAATAGAAGAAGAATTTAAATATGGACCTAAAGACCTCCAGCTTCTAAGCATGAATTTCTATATCAGCAACTTTCATTTCCCTTAAAGAGTTCTAATGGTATCAACAGTATTTCATAAACTCTTTCAAAATATTTCATAAACACAGGACTGACTCCCAGGGGACACTCCAAGTTCACTTACATTCATAGAATCACAGAATCAACTAGGTTGGAAAAGATCAAGTCCAACCATTACCCCCATAGCTGCCAAGACCACCACTAAACCATGTCACTGAGGGCCTCATCTACACGGTTTGTGAACACTTCCAGGGACGGTGATTCCACCACTGCCCTGGGCAGCCTGTTCCAATGCCTGAGCATCCTCTCGGTGAATAATTTTTTCCTAAAATCCAATCTAAAGCTCCCCTGGTGCAACTTGAGGCTGTTTCCTCTTGTCCTATCACTTGTTCCTTGGGAGAAGAGATTGACCCCCACCTCACTACAACCTCCTTTCAGGCAGTTGCAGAGAGCGATAAGGTCCCCCTCGGGCCTTCTCTTCTCCAGACTAAACCCCCCAGGTCTCTCAGCCATTCCTCATCACACTTGTGCTCCAGGCCCTGCACCAGCTCCGGTGCCCTTCTCTGGCCCCACTCCAGCACCTCAATGTCTCTCTTGCAGTGAGGGGCCCAGAACTGACACAGGATTCAAGGTGCAGCCTCACCAGTGCTGAGTACAGGGGCACATATCGATATTGACTTCTCTTATGAAGACTGTGTAGGGGACAGGCACAATTCCTCCATAGCAGGCACCTACAAGAGTAATATTGAAGTCTGCATCTTAAGTTTTGGCCCAGTTTTGCTTTGCGTGGAAACCAGTGGGTGTGCAGCACAGAGCAGTGAGGATGGGCCAGTGCCTGCCTGACCTTCCCCTGACCACAAAACGCACCAACAGCGAGGCGAGTACCCATACACGGATCCAAATGCGCCTTCAGCACTTTGTCCCATCCCTCTTATTCCACTGCAAAAGGGTTTGGGTGTTAAGAATTTCCTTTAATAAGATTTCATGCCATGGGGCGGCATTATTTACCTCAGGATTTGTAGACACAAATATCTGCCCCCCGAGACAATAAAGTCCAGTGGGGCCTGACCTGCCACCTCAGGCAGTAACACCTCAAGCCCTTCCCAAAGGGAAGGACCTATAGCCATATGCACTTCCCCGAGCAGTGGGTCCGAAGCGGGTCTGAACCGAGACACCCCCACCGGCCGCGCCCGAGCTGAGGTCAGCCGCCATGATGGACTGTACACTGCGCTACCCAACACCCCTCGTGCGGCTCCCGCCCTCCTGCAGGGCGCTCTTCTGATTGGCGGGCTCGTCCCAATGCCGCTTCCTCATTCGCTGGCCGGGGCTGCCGTTGAAATTTGAAATCCTGTGGTGGCGGCAGGGGGGCGCTGCCCGGCGGTGGTTCCAGTCAGTGGAGTTCCTGCTTGCCGGGTGCCTCGCATCGTCTTGGTCGAGCGTCCTTCGGGCTCGCTCCCGGGCCCCGCCGGCAGGTAGGGGTCCTTTGGGGGGTAGCTTCATTGTCTATGGACTTGAGAGCTGCTCTGGTGAGTTTGGAGGGCGGGCAGTGGGGTGGTGTAGGCCGGAGTGGGGGGGAAGACGCACACGACCGTTACAGGATTGGGGGCCCCCCTCTGGGGGCTTGGGCGGCGGGAGGGACAACGACAGGCTTAGGGACCCCTCTGTGAGCTTGGCGTGGTGTGTGTGCGGCGGGGGGGACAACGATAGCTCAGGGATCGTATCCGTGAGCTTGGGGGTGGGGTGGGGATGGCGACAGGCTCTGGATCCCCATCTGTGAGCTTGGGAGTAACATAGGGCGGGGGGGGACCCCATCTGGATGTTGGAGGTGATACAGGGCGGGGGAGCTTCTGTCGAGTGGTCTTGGGGGCACTTTTGTGCGCTTAGGACCAAGAGACTTGGGGAGGGGGGATCTTCTGTGAGTTTAGGGATGAAGTGGAGCTAGGAGCTTGGGGTTAATGGGTCAGGGGTGAGGGGGTTTCAGGAGGATCTTGGGAGCATCTTTATGCATTTGGAGTGTGATAGGGGGCTGATGGGGTCTCTGGGTGCCCTCTGACTACGGGGAGGGAAATATACATGGGTACTTCTGTGAGCCTGGGGGTTTTAATGGGCCTGAGGGAGGCTCTGGCAGCCGGTGGGGGGTGGTGGGGGTTTTTGAGGGCACCCCACTGCGTTTCTAGGGCAGTGATGTGGGTCTCCTGTGGCCTAGAGTGGCAAGGGAGCACTGGGGGCACCCTGGTGAATTGGGGTCTGGGGGAGGGTTGCTGTTTGTTTGTTTTAGCTTAAAGCATGTCTTTAAGGGTGCAATGATGGGAAAGGACGGTGCTTTCCCCAAGAGCCTGCAGAGCCTTCCCCAGCCTGGGGTGGAGGAGCCCTTTCATGGCCTGCTGCTGCTGAAGGCCAAGGCCATCTTTTGTTCCCCTGCCATGAGCTGCTTCCCTGGCCCCTGCAACAGGGGTTCATGGGGCTGGCTGGGCTGGGGCTCCACATCTGTGGGCTCCAGAGCTTGGCTTTGGCTAAAACTGATGGGAATTCCCCTTCCTTGAATGGTATGTTGAGGGTTGGGTCAGGGGAAGGTTGTGATTATGAAAGAGTCAGTTAACCAGGAGAGTGTTTATTTCATAGAATCCCAGACTGGTTTGGGTTGGAAGGGACCTTAAAGCTCATCCAGTTCCAACCCCCTGCCACGGGCAGGGATGCCTTCCACTAGAGCAGGTTCTCCAAGCCCCTGTGTCCAACCTGGCCTTGAACACTGCCAGGGATGGGGCAGTCACAGCTTCTCTGGGCACCCTGTGCAAGTACCTCACCACCCTCACAGGGAAGAATTTCTTCCTAATGTCTAATTCTCACCTCTGTCAGTTTAAAGCCATTCCCCCTTGTCCTGTTACTACCTGTCCTTGTAAAAAGCCCCTCTTCAGATTTCTGAGTTTGTTCTGAATTTATATGTCTGAATTGAGATTGATATTTGTTCTGAATTGAGATGTTTGCACTAAAAATATATATACAGTGGTCAGCTCTGCATCAGTTTGTATGGAAATATTCACAGCACATACTGTTAGTTTGTCCATGAGTAAGTGCTTTGCATCTGAGCTCAGGGAGGAGTTCAGAGGGTAATTAAGTAGAAAAAATTCCATTATTTGCCCTGCAAGTTCAGTGGCTTATTTGGGTATTTGAGACCAGGATGTTGTGCCCCAGTGTTCATTAAGCAACAGGTGGTTGCCATGAAGACCACAATTTACAAATGATAGGTACTAGAAGTTTAATTATCTGATGCCATTGAATTTGTGTTCATTCTTGGATACAGAATGACAGGCTGCTGCTTGTGCCTGGATAAATATTCTAAAAGTAGGAGCAGTTTTATTTTTGTGAGCTTTGATTTGCCATAGTGGGAAACTTGCTGCCTTTTACAATGCCTGCATACCTTCAACACTGACCCCTTTAAACAAAAAGATGTCTTTCATAAAGGCTCCCTTTCCCTTTCAGCTTGTCACAAATCCTGGCTAATGAACGTGTGAAATACAATTTAGATCCTATCTCAGTTGTGAATATTTTAAATAAATGTGAAATTACTTTGATTTAATTGTAGAAAGGAGTTTGGTTTTTAGTTTTAATATATAAAATGCTGGGCAAGTGTGTGTATATATGATATAAATTTTTGAGATATTTTAATGATCTGAATCTGGTTTACAGTGGTGCAGAAATAGCTCAATGACAAACCTTCCCTGCTTATGAAGTTTGTTTGGGAACGTGTTGTCAACTTCATGTCTTAGTCTTTATTTGTAAAGTAACTCCAATAAACACCTACAGCTTGTAAAGATTCACTTGATCTGCTGTCTCAATGTTGGCTTGGAATAAAGGAAAGCAATGAAGTTCATTTCAAGTTCTAAAACTTCATGTAAAAATACTTTATACATAAATTAACTTGGGCTAAAGTATGAATACGATGAAGAATAAAGAAGGAATGAAGACATAGCTAATATGGGCATGCTTTGCTTGCCATTGCTTCTGTAGCCATTGTTTGCATTCCACTGCTGATTAAAAATGCTTTGCAGACAAAGCAGGTGAGTTCGGTGGAGAGAAGGAAGCAAACTTTCCCATAAGAATTTATGTAAGATTGGGGAAATGTGTATGGAGGCTTAAATACAGAAATTTGAATACATAAGGACAATGAGATTGAAAATGTGACTTAAAATTTTCAGTGGGAGTGTTCTTGTAACCTCTTTGTGACAATGAACACAATCATTTGGAGTCTTTCTCAGCTGATTTTCTCATTTAATCTTGACTGCATGATGGAGGATATAAAAACAGGCTAAGGATTGCCTGTTTGGTCAAATTGAGCATTTGAAATCATTTGGAATGGTTATCCATTGCAGAAAGCCGACATCTCTCCCACTTGATAGTGATTATCTTGCAGGGGTGGTACAAGATAACACATCAGTTCTTATGAAATAAATTGCTTTGTTAGTGGTTTAGATAACTAACTGAGCTTCTGGGGGTCATTCTTCATGGATGGCACTTATACCTAGGTTTTAGCTATACCTAGATCATGCCCTTCTGTACTCTGGTACTTGTTTGCGTTTTGTCTCCTTCTGTTTTAAAGAAACAGCAGTAGCATCACTGAGTATTGGTTGTTAAACCTTTAACAACAGCGGAGGCTCCAATGGTAGTAAAAGGTAGACAGAGTTCAAGTACCTGTCATGTGCTGACCTGGCTTGTGTACTTCAAATGTGTTCTTTTTCTAGTTTATTTTCATCCTTAATCTTAGTTGTGAGGTAGGCTGTAGTTTCAAGTCCTTCACACTTGAAATACTAGTAAGATTAAATCAGCCTATATGGTCTACTGAAGCTTGCGTATGTTCAGTGTAAGAGCAGTATTTGAGAAATACCTTTTTAATTACAATTTTTTTTCAGATTTGCATACCAGTAATGTCTATGCTGCAAAGGATTCTTAAGTACTATGTGTCTGAAAACAGCAGGAAAAGCTAAATAATTTTCAGCACTCTGATTATAAACACTCCAACCAACCAAATTTGGGTTTGATGTTTGCTGAAGTACAATGCAGTAATGAGACCATGTGAATAAAATAGAGAAATGATTGTCATCTGCCCCTTGCAAAACCTGTAATTTTGCTTAGCTAGATGCCACCATTACAAGAGACATGACTGTGTCCCTGCTGGCTCTAAGGGGTTGGGAATGAAGAACCTGCAGATGACAGAGCTCCCTTTAAAGGATGGGCAGCTTAATAAAGGGTATAAAGCTAACTGTGGAAAGTGTAATGTCAACAACTACTCAGATCCCTAACAAAAGCAGAGGGCTATGCAGTGCTGCATGTAAATGCTTTCAGAGCCTTCTGAGAGGCACCTTTCCATATAAAGAGCTTCAGTACTTTCAAAACTTCTTTTGAAGCTGTTAATATTTGCTAGCCTGTGTCAGGCTTCCAAGTTCTTCGTTATCTGAAATTGCATCTGGCTGACCACACCCCCGCATTCACGATGCGACGTTGTATGTGTTGATGTTCTAGAATGAGTCTGCAGATTTTAAATGCAGAAAATGCAGAAAACGGGGAAAATGACGGGAATGTCAAGGATGACCTAACGGCGGAAGACTCTGGCTTTTTCTTCGCGCCACCCGAACCTACAGGGAGACCTTCCATTCTACGCCTGTCCCAGAAAGAGAACTTGCCACCAAAAAGTGTGGCAAAAGCTATGAAGGTAAACTTCTGCTTTTATATTGATTATATTCTTTCTCCTCTTATGATCTCTGCTACTGAATGCAGATACTGTTTGGACCTTGAAAGTATTGTGGTAGTCATGTTCTTCCTTCTCCCCCCCCACCCCTTTCTTAAAGGTAACCTTTCAGACTCCTCTAAGAGATCCTCAGACTCGAAAAATCTTAAGTCCTACTATGATGGACAAACTTGAAACTACTTTCACACTTGATGATTGCTGTGAAGACTTGGTGGATGATGTTTTACCTACATCCGTCAATGCTGAGTAAGTAATGTAGTCGCTGCTGGTAGTATTAGCAGTGTGGGACATGCTCGAGTTAATTTTTCTCCATTATAAACCTGTATAGTTAAAATGTAATTTTGTATTTTATAACAAGACTTAAACTGCACAAAAGGACCAAAATTAATGCTGGCTTTGATGCACAAACTCTTTCAAAGAGAAATTTTTCTTAAAAGTAGTGACAATTATCTTGGTTGTAATATTGAATACTGAAATCTATTTCTAACTCCCCAGTAACTGATTTTGTGGAGATGACTTATGACATGGATAAACAGTTTGAGGAAAGAAACACATTGGTCAGAGAATACAAAGCTGTTTCCCACTGAAAGGTTTTCATGTGACACTACAACTGTTCTGAAGCTAAGCCTTAAAATCTCTTCTCTTATATGTAAAGTACAGTTTTATCTCTTTAGATTTTTTTCCTTAAGATACATCTTCTGAATTGACACCTTGAGTCAATGAGCATTAAGATTAAAGAAAATCTAGCAACACAAAGTGAAGATAACATCAATCCCAAGTATGAACAAGTTTGTGCACCTTTATAGTATCACAGCCTGGGTCTCAAAGTGGCTCATGGTAGCTGTCTAGAGAAGAGCATAAAGTCTATAGTGTTCCAGTTTGGGGTTTTGCAAGTCTGCTTTAGTAGGAATATTGTTATAATGGTACAATAATACAGTGTTATTTAATAGGTTTCAATGTATATTTTTGTTACTGACTTTTTTTGCCCCTTTTTAAACTTGTATGAACATCTGACATCTGTAATTCCCAGTGGCAAGAAGTCTCAGACTACCAAAAGACAAAGCTTTGGTAGTTTGGTTTTTAGCTACCAAATACTTTAATTTAACCCCATTCTTGGCTTTGGGAGAGGGAGAAGGGAGAAAGGTGGGAACACTTAGATGTTCTTTAAATGTATAGATTTGCTTCAACTGTTAACTTGCATATATACTCTAGTTCAGAAAAGTACTGAGCTAGCCACCACAATTGCTTAATTACATTTATGCCTCAAACTTCTTGTTCACATAAATAAAGATTTAATGCATAAAAAGCTAAAGTGAGTTAAAAGGGCTAGCACAGAATTGGTTTTGGTTGAGGCATAATTGCGTGTCAAGACATTGCTTTTAGTATACACATCCTTTCTACTTCTGAAATATAAGTAGCACATAAGCTGTATAACTGGGTGCTGCTGAAGGGTGTTGCTTCGGACTTAAGTAATTCAAATTTCAAGCAGGTGTTTTGCTCTTGACTGGCATTTATTAGGTTAAACACTGGAGGAGAATGGGAGGGGCTTGATTAGTTGAAGGAGCCTGGGGCTGAACTATTGCAGGGAAGGGGCACTCAAACCGGGTGAGAAGGACTTCCTGAACTCTTTATCTTTGCTTTCGCTTTCAGGTTTATCAAAGTGGTGTTTTTAGTGAGTTGGTTTTAATCGTGTTCTGTTCTACAGCAGATACGGGTGGCATGTAAGAATAATAACTTTAATAACTTTATGAAGGGACAAAACAATGGGAGGAAATCCTGTTGCAGGAAGTAATGGCTTAACTCTCTGTAGTCTGAGGCTAAGCCTTGAAAGTTGAGTAGAGTTTGGGGAAATAAAGGGGGGAGCAATAACTTGTAGAATACTCAGCTGTAGTGAGTACACACACCCTTTCTTTAACCTGTTTCTTCTGCTAGAGAATCTTTAACTGGAGAAGTATTTTCTTGTATACTTTGCTCTTCGGTTTTGCTGTTGTACAGAGTTTAGAGTGATTGAAGTCCAGGTTCTGTTTTGGTATGTAGGCCCTCACAAATGAAATGCTGGTGCATGTTTTCAGGGGAAACGTATCTGCCAGAATCACCAGACGGAATAATGACTAGAATGGGAGAAGCTGAATAATGTCTCAGTTTGGTTGTAGACTTGTGAGTCTGTCATGACTCATAGAGGAATCTACATGAAGATGTACTAGTTGTGCCTGTGTTTGAGCTGCTTACTGTTAATCGCTCTTCCTAAGCAATGTATATTTCACTGTCTAGTGAAATGTAAGTGTCCATATGCTGTAGTGGGGAGAGCAGTCTCCAGTGATGACTGGTATAAGCTAACACAGCTGTGTAGAGCAAATAGCATAAGAATACTGACTAGCTTCAAGTATTGATCTCCCTATAGTTCATGTGTACCAGAGCTCATAACTTCTGACCAGGTGGCAACTGAATTCTTGGTGTTACATTCTTTTGCTGTCAGCTGCCTTATGTCAAATAACCCCAGATTACTCTGAGCATGCAAAGCTACTTGTGCAAGTATCTTTCTAAAGATGATTTGAAATGATGCCTAAAAATAGCTATAGCATATGTGGTATCTTTTTTATTTTTATTTTTTTAAATGCAGCACATGTGAACAAAAGACTGAAGCTGAAGCAAACAGTACAGTGATAAACAAACAAATGCCAGAGAAGGTCAGTGCAGCTCCTTACCCAGATGATGAGATGCCAGTGAAGAGTCGAGGTTCCTACAATCTTGATTTTGATAACTTAAATGACATCAATCCCTTTCAAAGTTCAGCACAGTTGCAGCATTCTCCTGGAAATCTGCAAAAGTCTCCTCCTGTGAGAGTATCTTGCAGCCCGGAGAAAACTGCTGAAAAAAGTAGTGGTTCTCCTATGCTGGATGAGACGGCTCCTTTGGATTCAACCACAGCAAGTACAGAGCGCTCAAGTGAAGAGAAGACACTTGTATCTGGAAAAGAATCTCCACTGGGAGAGCTGGAGTCTGACAAACCCAGACTGTCGCCTAAGCAAGCAATCAGTGACGCTGCGCAGGATGTGAAATCTGCTTCCACAGATGTGAGCCAAACCGGTAAATCAGTGGGATTAGCAGAAGCAGCTACACCTCCTGTAGCGTTATCTGGCAACTTGGGTCCCAGTAGTTCTGATGTCAGGAATTCTTCCAAAAGTGGGGAATCGAAACTCCAGAATGTTTCAGTAGCAGAAAAAGCCTCTGCAGAAGAGCTGGCTATCTCCAAAGGGGAACCTGCAGAAAAGCCCGATGTCATCAAGGCTGGACCAGTAAAACTGGAATTTGACTTTGATAATGGCCCTGCTAGAAAGCCACCTCCTAAGAAGCTAGGTAAAAGACCTGGAATTAAGCCACCTTCCAGAAAAATTCCTATTACTAAAACAAAAACTGAGAATATTGAAGTGCAAAATAAAAATAATGTGGAAGATGAAATCCCTGTTCCTAAAGCATCTTATAAGGTTGACTGGGACAAACTTGATGATCCAAACTTTAATCCTTTTGGAGGGGGTGCTAAAATTTCCACCTCCCCTGAGTGTTCTGAACCTAGCCCTCAGGAAGCTCGCCTGCAAGAGGAGCAGGATAGTACCTTATCAGAAAGGGAGCCTCTTCCAGCGGAGCAGGATAACAGACAGAGTACCAGTGAAGCTCTTGAGAAAAGAGAACTCCAAAATCTGTAAGTAAATGTGTAGCTGAATGTAGAAGCACCTTGAACTCAGGGAAAGATAGATGTTGTCTGTAACTAGTCGATTCTTACCTCCTTCCTCTCTGTGAGGTTGACTGAGTCTGTTGCACATTGTAATCTTTAACACAGTATCTTGCAACAGGAAAAATCTCACTGGGGAAACCATCTCAAGATGGCTAGCTCTGGGCAAAAGGTGTCCTTAAACCTGGAGGAATGGGAAGGAACGGGCTTATATAGGAAGACTATTAGTGCCTTGTTCAAGTGGCTCTTCCCACTCCTCCAAGACCAGAGTAAAATGTGGAGACTCGGGTGACTGCTGCTGCCTTTCAAAAAAGAGGTAAGTAGGCAGCAGTGTTGTATATCATGCAGCATGTGGAGGGACTAGGCAATTCTCTTCTCTGCTTAGTCTCCTGGTTGAATTCTTGAGGTGCTGTTTCTTCCCTGCATGTTCTAGGTATTTGAATGCTATTTCCAATAAAAAGGTCTGTCACTGAAGCTGCATTTTTTTGGCATCACACAACTTTTGATTTGTTAATGGAATATGTTGTGTTTGCCTTTCCTAGAAATTAAAATGTCAGCATTACTATAGATAGCCAGGTGCTTGCCAGAACTAGACTGGCACAACATGTTCATTTGACAGAAATGTTTGCTCTTTTGCTGTCTGTGTAACATGATCAGCTACTGTTTACCAAGGTGAAAAGTTAAGTGTGTGCTGCAAGCAGTAAATAAGGTATTGTCTTTCTCTAATGGAGCTCTGTGTTTTACACCAGAAAAAAAAAATCACTGGATTACTTTGGACAGAATATCAGGCTGCTTGTAATTCTGTAATTAAACAAAAAACTTATCTTTAATAAAAAAATAGCTTGACAAATGGAAATAAGAGAACAGTGTTAAGTGAACAGGAATAAGTGGTATTGCTGTGACTTTCTGCTTCACAGATAACACTGCTTCTGATGGTGGGAGAGCCTTCTGTCATTTAAGTTGTCACCAGGCAAGACAGTGAATTTACATCCCCACCCTCTGTAAAGCTTCCTGTACTGTGGCAGAAGAAACTCTCAAAGAAGCTCACTTTGTTTAGTGCTTCAGTATGTACTTGTGAATACAGAATTCAGAACTGTCATCTGACTTGGATTTCGATTTGTTTATTTTTTTTCTTTAGGGAAATCAGCAAACAGAGTGTGGTAAAAGACAAGCCAAGAACTCAAGAGGACAAGCCAGGACGTCAAGCGGAAGCTGAACTCCCGGGAGAGAGCACCATGGTAAGGTATAGGAAAGATAGCCAGTTCTTTAAAGAGTTGTTCCGTGAAATGGAGTTCTTAGACAAAGTATCAAACATTGGTTTGACAAGGTTAAGTCAAAGAATTAGTGTGTTTATGCATCTTCAGCAGCTCTGAATGAATGTCAACTCTGCAGACTTGTCTTCTGAAGGTAACATCAGAGACAGCCAAATTGGTAACTTGGTATTTAGTATCTTTTTTGATCAGCAGTCACACATAAGGACAAATATAGGGGTGTGGAGGCTAAAAAAGTGACTCCTGTATAATACAAGCTGTACTCGGTGTTGGTAGTTTAGTTTCTATGCCTGTGAACTCTTGCTTTATTATGCTGGCTGCCCAGCTAGTTTATGACAAACCAATTTGATCATTAATGTGACTTTAATCATTACTTTAACAGTAAAAAGAATTGTGTGTTTTCTCATCAGGAGAAGCAAATGAGTCCATCTAAAATGTCTCCAGCTAATGTGCCCTCTCAAGATAATTTGATTTCTGCTGACAGTGGAAAAAAGTCAATGTCTGCAGAAGAAATTAAGCCTAGTTCCCAGAGAACTGAAATAACAGCAGATGAGCTGACAGCTAACGCTGAACCTGAACAGACCTTCAGACCGTCATCAGAAGGTAAGGGCGTTTCTTTAAAACAGACACAAAAAATAGTGTTACAGTAGCTGTTGCGTATGTATTTCTCTAGTTCAGTTTTGACATTGATTGTAGTTTGTGTCTTTCATTTTGCCCTTCTGAAAGGACTATAAAACCTACAGTGACTAGTGGGAAACATACCTAGATGTATTTCTGACTTTCTCTGCATTAAGCCAAATTCAGAAAGCTGGCTGTTGGCATTCAGCTTCCTGGAAGATTGAAATTTAGACTGATAGAGAGTCTTTTAAAAGTTTCAATGACAGCTTTCTGTGCTGAAAAAATGCTTCCTAAAAATCACTTCTGGTATTAAGGACTTTTAAAATGGAGGGCGCTACAGCTATGCGACTAACTGCCTGTATTTGGGAGTCTTGCAGATTACTGCAGGCCTTCACACTACTTGAATACTGATTTCATATTGCAGTGTGGATGGTCTTTCTGCACTTGCATGCCTGTGTTGAAAGCTTACTGCATAGCTGTGACTTAACCACCTGGAAGGGTTATTCCTTGCAGGAGCACTGTGTAGAGGGATGAGCAAATGGTTTAACTGCAGTGCAATCTGTCACTTAATACTTGAGTGGAATTAGTATATTGAGAAATGGCTGTAACTTCATTGTTCACATCTGAGCTGTGTGCTAATTTTAAAGCATTTTATTCTTTTATGGGGCATCATATAAAAGAATAGAGTATCTGAGTGCTTTCCACTTTAAGCATGGAACAAGTTCTTCAACTGTGTGTAAATTCTATGTATTCTTTACAGGTATTTGGAGACAAATGGAAGCTGTAAGATCTTAGAAATCTTTGCCTGACTTATTTTTTCATATTCAGATAGGAATACAGCATTTTTAGCAAATGAAAAGCTAGAGCTGATGAGATGAGAGCAGGGATTTATTTGCTTTATACACTTACCTATTTGTCTTACAGTGAAGCACCCACAGACAGAAACAGTATGACAATATTGCATCTTCACTGTATCACTTCTTTTCCAGTTCTAGGTATGGACATAGAAATAGACTATCTGGAACAGTTTGGGACTTCATCAGTAAGTATGATGTTGAAATGTTTTGTTTACCTCCCTGGCAGAGGGGAGAGGAAAGGAAATGAAACTGTCAAACCTTAAATATTTCCATGAAATAACTTTATTTTGAACTTACACATGGAAATACAGGTTCTATTACAAAGAATTGTGTTGGCAAGGCTGGGCAGGGGCTGGTGATGGAAGGAAATGCAGTTAATCAGAGGTCTTTTGCTTTCAGTTTGCGAAGGTGCTCTTTTTCTTTAATAGTGCTGAAACTGAGATGGATGACGTTTCATCTCTGTTTGCCAAAACTGGAAGAACATAGTGCTTTGTGTGGGAACATTGATTTGAAAATATGTTTTTCAAAGCTCTTTTGTGTATGGGCAGTTCCTGGAAATCTGTCTCCAACTTGGGCATGTAATGTTTTCATCAGTTCATCTTAGTTACTCATTTTCCTGCTTTGATCCAGAGTAGAAGTGGCTCTGAATATACAGTGAATACCCTGAACTGAAATTGTTTTTTGGTCATGCTGTGTTTGTCCTTATTGTTGTAAGAGCAAAGACAGAGCATGACATACACTGCTCATTCAGCTCACAATACTGTCTTTCCCTTTCAGTGTTTTCTGTTGGTTTTGAATAGTTCATAAACACTTGCCCTTTTGGTTCTGTCTGTGAGCAGATTGAGTTCATTTGATGTTACATAAGGACTTAAGCATGTGGGCACTGAGTTCTCTTATGTAATTTTTCTCCTGAGAACAATGCTCTGGCCACTGAAGAATAGGCTCACCCTCTCTCTAGAGAATTGTTTATGTGTGTGTGTGGGATGTGTGTGTTATGCTATGAAGCAGCATATCTTCCAGTTTATGCCTCTTTCCTCTCAGTTCAAAGAATCTGCCTTGAGGAAACAATCTCTGTATCTGAAGTTTGACCCTCTATTGAGAGACAGTCCGAGAAAACAAATTTCTGATGCTCTTGGAAAAAATAAGAATATTGGAGCATATCCTCTTCAGCACGGGTAAGTATTGGCTTAGTCTAGGCTGTAGTACATAGAATCACTTAGGTTGGAAGAGACCATTAAGATCAAGCCCAACCATTAACCCAGCACTGCCAAGTCTACCTCTAAACCATATCACTAAGGGCCTCATCTACATGTCTTTTAAATACTTCCAGGGATGGTGATTCAACCACTTCCCTGGGAAGCCTGCTCCAATGCTTGACAACCCTTTTGTGGAAGACACATCTCCTAATATCCAATCTAAACCTCCCCTGGTGCAACTTGAGGCCACTTCCTCTTTTCCTGTCACTTTTTACTTGGGAGAAAAGGCTGACCCCCACCTCACTACAGCCTCCTTTCAGATAGTTGTAGAGAGTGATAAGGTCCCCCCTGAGCCTCCTTTTCTCCAGGTTAAAACAACCCCAGTTCCCTCAGCTGCTCCTCATAAGATTTGTGTTTCAGACCCTTCACCAGCTTCCTGTCTTGTAGTGAGGAGCCCAAAACTGACCACAGTATTTGAGATGCAGCCTCACCAGTGCTGAGTACAGGGGGACAACCACTTCCGTGGTCCTACTGGCCACGCTACTGCTGATACAAGAGCTTTACAAAAAAAGGCAGCACTTACACCATTATATTTGTTTGCTTATTTTTAGTCCTGTTGCTGATTCAAGTAAATTGCTTGAGGAAGCTGAAAAACCTGCAGTGAGTCTTCAAAATGAAGAAAAACCAAAAAGAATAGATCTTCTGGGAACATTTACAACTTCTGTGAGTGTCTGGAATGGTATTGGGTTTCATGTTGATATTTTGGGAAAGGGATGGAGACTAGTTACTGGTCTTTTACACAGATATTCAAAGGATTGCAGAGTACTTAATGCTTATTTAAACAGCTTAAAAACCAGGTTAGGTACTTAAATCAAAATTGAACCTTTTTTATTAGACTTTTCTTTAGTATTTAAAATACTTATAGTCTAAGGTTTGTAGTTTGAAAAGCCTTTTATAAACAGATCAGCACACAGCAGTTCATCCTGAAATGGTGTCTTTTACTGGTGGGGAACAGCGTGGTGTCATCTGCGTTTGTTTTGGATAGCTATAATTGCTGGATAGCAGTTTGTTACACCTTAAAGATAACTACATAGTTGTAAAAGATTTCTACAAAGTAAGAAAGTTATGGTAACACAGTTTTGGAGGTATTTTGAGTGTTTATTCAGTGCTAAGTCAACATATTTTACTTAATTTGCATGCAGCTAATTAATGGCATAAAAATAAGAATTTGTAGAAACTTATTTTTTTCCTCTCCTCACAGGACACAGGTCCCTTAATACCAGACTCCCTGACTAATGATAATCCTTCACTCCCTTTTGCTGCTTCCACAAGCACTGCAGTGGGTGCTATTATAGATGTGCTAAAATACAGCCAAAAAGACATGGATGCAGCTGTTGAACTGGTTAAGAGAGAGGTATGGTGACCCTTCCACAGCAGAACTTTGCATAGCCCTGAAAGTACTTTTTGTTTTGATTATCTGTTATAAATCCCTATACTTGGTAATTCTATTTTATTTAACATATGTATCTCTCTCAGAAGAGCTTGGTGTGCACTTGATAGGAGCAGTAGGTATAAAATCATAGAATGGGTTGGGTTGGAAAAGATCTAAAGATCATCTAGTTCCAATCCCCTGCCATGGGCAGAGGTGCCTCACAGTAGACCATGTCGCCCAAGGCTCTGTCCAACCTGGCCCTGAACACTGCCAGGGATGGAGCATTTACCACTTCTTTGGGCAACCTGTTCCAGAATTTTTCAGAGCTAATATGTAAGGAAACATGGTAAACTTTACTATTAGTCAGGTTCTGCCTTAGAACTGGGCAGTATTAAAAAGGATCTGTTATCAGATGGAATGGTTAGGCTTAGTATCAGTAATCTGAATGCTCTTTATTAAACTAGGCAGTAAATACTTGTTCTTGCCAATGGGAGGGAGAAGCTTCTTATGTAACTATTTCCTTAAAACAAGATAAAACTAGTGCCAATTCAGTGCAGTGATCTCTCTCTGTCCAGCTAATAAAATACAAATGAGATCTGGAGCTTGCTCTAGAGGAGAAAAAAATGTAGTGGAGGAGAGAGAAGTAGTTAGTGGTATTTCAAGTGTATTCTGTAACTACAGAAATTGCTTTTGAACCTGCGTCATCTTAGTGATGCAAGAAGAGTTATGTATCTACTCACTTCAAAAATTGAGGTACTTGATTCATTATGGCTTCTGGGTTATGTAACATTAAAATGATAATGTAAGAGGAGTACTTAAGCATAAATTTCCTTAAAGCTAGTTATGACACTTCAAAATTGACTTAAGAAGAAAATGGAGCATTCAAAATTCCTGACTAGTTATACTGCAGGCATAGTGACACTAAGGACACCGAACAAAGATGACCTGTGATCATTTGCTGCTTAAGTTATTCATTCTCTTTAGAGTACAAAGATACTAGCTTCTCCAGGAGTAACTCTTGCTTTCTGTCATTTAGGAAGACACTTTTACCCACTGTATTGTCTAGTACAGGAAAACAAGTGCACTTTTGACAGGGGACAACTCCTAGTGCATTGATCTAAAATGAAGAATTTCTATAATAACAGGGGGTAGAGGTTGTAATATCTCAAAATTGGTGCTCTAATCTCTTATTTCAAAGAACTGTTTTAAACATGCAAACAAGCAAGACAGGTGTAACTGGATGACTCCAGTGGTGTGTCACTTCAATAGAAATACTTGCTATTTTAACCTGAAAGGAAGACAGGCTAAGTTATAAGATTATTTTTTTTTTGTGAAACAGCCTCAGAGTGGGGAAGAAAGGGGGGAAAAAAACCTCCTAAACTTTTCTCTCTGGGCAAATATAGCACTACATGAAAGCATGCTTTTTTGTGTCACTGAACCATTTCTGTTGAGTTTGTGGTTAACCAGTTTCCATTTTCACACATCTTTGCTTTTGTAACACTTGTTTCTAGCCTAAATATCGTTAATTCTTTTTATATGTTGATATATTCTTTTTTTTTTTTTCCACTTTGTCCCACTTCCTGTCATCTGAAATGTTGCAATCCATTTCAAATGAGTTTAGCTATTGAAAATCAGTGTACTACAGTATACTGTGCAACTTTCAAGGGCAAATGAGCCGTAACCATGTGCTCTCACCTCCTTTTGTTTGTTTGAAATTCCAGGTTGTTTTGCATATTTTGGGCCCCTGTTGTCATTGAAGGCCTCCCACACTGCAGTCAGCTATCAGTGTTACACTTCTTAATAGAAACCCCAGGACAAAATTAAATGGATGGAGTTTGCACAAGAATTTAGCAGAGAGTGCTTATACTGCTTAATACTGTTTTATCTCTGGTTTAGTTCAGCTGATGTGGAGTAGGTGTAGTTAGTCTTTTATAAAGACAGAGGTGTCTTTAAATTTGAAATATGGTAGGGGGAGGATTGAGCGTTGAATATAAATGAGTCCTAACAGCAATTTGATCTTGGCTAGAATAGATGTCTGGTATTTGTGCTTTCCCGTGTTAAGATTAGCAGATTTGTGTGGCTATTTTACTCTACCTTATAAATATTACTTCGAGAGAACATAACTGACAAAGGAACAGTGGTCTACATACGTGATGAGTGAGAGATTGGCTGAATTGGCTCTGATCTTGCCTTTTGAAGAGATATTGGTAACATTGAGTGGAATCACATATGCAAAATCTACACATCAGTCTACATCTTATTTGACTCAAATTTGTAATGAAACACTTAATTTTGATTATGTTAAGCAGTTAGAACTTTTTCTGTGTATCAGGTTTTAAGTATACCTAAGCTGCCCTTTAGACTGTTTGGAGTATGAAATGTTGTATCTCTTCCTGTGCAAGAAGTAAAGGCTTACTTTTTCCCCTCAAAGGTTCAAGAGAAACAGTTGGAAGTTCAGGAATGGAAAAAGAAGTATGATAAGCTTCATATGGAATACAAGGAAATGGGGTATGAATCTGTCCTGACCTTTGTATCTACTCATTTATTCCAGCTGCTTTTTCTAACTTATATTCAATATTTCTTTCATGTTTTTAGAAGAATAGTTGCTGAGTTTGAAAATACCATAACCCAAATCATGGGTAAGTTCCATATTTAAACTTTGAATGGCTTGTGGGGGCATGCTTAGCCTAAAGTTACTGCTCTTTCACTTCTGATAACATTAATATTTCAGATGCTTCCAGAGTGTCAGGCTGCAGGCAAGGTGGTTAGAGTAACACTTTATGTTCATACAGACACGATATCACTTGATAGGTAATGATGACTTCCTGAATCAGGCATGAACACATCTAAGTTTCTTATTCTCCAGCGGAGTGTTTATTAAAACTGGCAGATCAGTTGTCTGCACCTTGTGTTTAGCTGTTTGTTACCTGACCCCACTTAAGTAATGTCAATAATTTGTGGCATCAAACCTAGGAAGATCTTCAGTGAAACTTGTTGTATAGGTCCATTCTCCTAGTTCATAGCTAATAGCCAAATCTGTGCCTTGCTTAAATTTAGTTCTTTAAGAAGACTGAATGTTATGTCAGCTTTTTTTACTTCTTTACGCCTATAGGAAACATAGCTCAGGTGTGCTAACAAAAACCTCCTGAAAAAGTTTGCTGTGCTAGTTTGGCTTGTTATACCAGTCTCCAGGACCTCTAGCTATTGTGTATATTGAATGAAAACAAATGTTTTCAGATTCCTTCTATCACAACATTTGAAGCTCCTGTTGTGGTAAACTCAGGTGTAGTATTTTGACTGCATTGCAGGAGAAACAATGCTTTGGGCAAACATCTTACAATAAGTCATTAATGGGTTGGTGTGCAGTACTATGTAGCATATAAAGACAATACGACTGCTTCCTTAAAAGCAAAGATGTGTTGTCCTTTCAGAGGAAAGGCTATGGAACCCTTTTTTGCTGAAGAGGAAGAATTGAAGGTGTGGGGGTTATCTGTCTATACTATGGAACTAGATTTATGCTAATGCAATAACTATAATGAGTTACCTCCACTTTCTTTAGAGGATGCTCAGAAGCAGAAGGAATCCTCAAGTAAAGAAATGCAGAGGATAGTGGAAGAGAAGGAACAAGCTATTTCAGATCTGAACTCCATGGAGAAATCTTTTTCTGAACTCTTCAAACGATTTGAAAAACAGAAAGAAGTGCTAGAGGGTTACCGCAAAGTAAGATGCCATAATGCAAATCCCATCCTTCCCAGATAAATGAGACTTGGTGGAGAGGAAGTGATGAATTCGTCGAGCAGTCGTTTATTAGCTAGTATATGCACTACCTGTAAAACCAGGTGCTAAGTTGTTTTTTGTGTAAAGATTTTAATGATTACTGGTTTGTTGTTTTTAGTGGCTGGCCTAAAGTATGATGATAATCTCTGTTAGAAGCCAAAGTTTCTTCAAACAGAAGAAGAAATTATATCCATACCTTTAATTTTTCTTTGCTAGACAGACTTGAAACACTCTCACATAGCAACTGCTGCATAAGGACAGCTTGTTTCCCCTATATCATGTTGAATGGATGCTGAGGAGAATTTGCTATTACAAGTCAAAATGATAATAGTTTTGTTGGGTGTTCTTTAGCTTAAACCCCCTCCCCCCCCCAAACCCAACTTAGTAAAGTCAGGCCTTCATTCTGCAGCATCTTCAGAGTAGGAATTAAAGTATGGTTTCTTATTGCATGAGATGCATAAAACCTGATCCAGTTAGTGTTTAAAGAAGTGCCTTCAGAGTTTTTCCTTCAGTTATCCTTTAATGTCCCCTATTTACTCTGGCTTAGAACTAGCCTGTTACAAGTTTTGTGGCAGCCTAGGTTTGAGGAACAGGCATGATGTCTGTGTTACAACTTAAGTTTCTGCTTTGCTAACACATGTCACACTTCCTTCATCTTGTCTCCTTTTCACCTCTTCACCCTAAATTCAGAAGCCCTTTCCTTAGCACAGACTTCAAGTGTCACTTGAGAACATTGTTGCTAAATTCAAGAGCTGGAATTAGTAGGGTATCGTAGCACTTGTTTCAAACAGTTCAACTTGCTATCATCATAGCTAATACAATAAGGTGTCATAGTGTCTGTGCCTACCAAGGTAACTTTCTTGCTGTGAATGGATTAATTTACATCAGTGTCCAAAGCTTGAATCTTTCTATGGATTCTCTGAAGTAGTTGGATTTCTACCTATTCTTGGGACAATTGCAAGCTAAGACAAAGCTGATTTCTTTCTTTAAACCTGATCTCCCCACTCCCCCCAGAAAAAAAACCCCAAAATACACAAAACTGGTTAGTGACCTTAGTTTCAGTGACATTTCCACTCTAAAGTTTGCTACTAAATAAATAGCGTATTGGGGGGGAAATGGGGTAAATAAATCTTAGTTTGCAAAGTTAAGACAGTTGAAAGGGGG
Organism: Strigops habroptila; assembly: GCF_004027225.2. Classification (NCBI taxonomy): domain Eukaryota; kingdom Metazoa; phylum Chordata; class Aves; order Psittaciformes; family Psittacidae; genus Strigops; species Strigops habroptila. Next base: position 8,025,034 of record NC_044283.2, read on the forward strand.
AGTTTTAGTTTCTATGCAGGTCTGTGGGGTTTTCACAGATGTTCCTGTTATTCTGATGAGCAAATACAAATATTCTGATGAGCAAATACAAACATTGAGGTAATCAAATAGCCTGTTTGTGAAGTGGAAAGACTTCCACCTACTAGCACATTAAAAGCTAAGTAATGTTCTTGGGTTTTGGGACAGAATGAAGAAGCTCTGAAAAAATGTGCTGAAGAATATCTGGCTAGAATTAAAAAAGAGGAGCAGAGGTATCAGGCGCTAAAGGCACATGCAGAAGAAAAGCTGCTTCGGTGAGTACCATGTCAAGAAGCCAAGTACTGGAAGGGAAATACATGGTTTTGACAGTTGCTGCAAAATGTTGTTTGTTATTACCAAAACTTGGCTTGAACATTTTTAGTTTGGGGATTAATCCAAAGTGGGATTCTATGAACCATTTTGCTGTGCTGTCTGAAGGGGATGTAAACACCATCTTGCTTCCATTTCAGAGCAAATGAGGAAATTGCCCAGGTACGAAACAAAGCTAAGTTAGAGACTACAGCACTACAAGCCAGTCTCCGCAAAGAACAAATGAAGAACCAGACTTTAGAGGGGAACCTTGAACAAAAGGTTAGTCAAAATGCCACGTGTGATTTTCTTCAATGTATTTGCTGTAAAACTAACTAGGTCAAGAATTACCTTGTACCAGTGCTAGAAATAGTCATACTAACCATGCTGGGTTTGATGGCTGCTGGGAAATTGAAACTTAAGGCACAACTATATTATGTCAAGACTCATCTGTATATTTAGATTTTTTTTCTTTGGAACAAAAGGTTTGTTCTCCTAGGTGGGTTGCTGAAGTGATCAATCCACATTACTGCAGGGAGGTTATCTGACCTACTGAAGGAGATAGTGATCTAAACTTAAACATGTCCTAGAGCAGAATCTGGGAATGAATCTTACTAACTGTCTGTTCAGCTTGCTCATAAACATGATTTGTAAGCTATTGGCACTAGTACAGACTTGCCTTGACTGAACTCTTTCAATATTGTTCAGGACATTAACCCTTGTATTTCATAATCCTTGTATTTAATATTGTTTCATATTGCATAGATCAAGTCTTAGAATGTTTTTTGTAAAGGAAGATCAGTTTCCCTTGTTAGAACCTTCAAAGCTTTTTCCTTTTTAGGGTTAAAAGTCATATAAAAGTCATAAAAGTGCATGCTATTAGTTTTACTGCATCATGGTTGTATCTTTGCCAGCATCAAAGGTACAGAATGTTGATGCATTCCTCTTAGGGAAAAGTCCTGTATTAGTGTTCATCTTCAGGCTTATGGCTAAGGATTGCATAGCTGAGGCAGCAGTAGGCCTGTAACTGGAGACGTGGCACAAGCCATTTAACACAGAATCAGTTTTGTTCCTGTTTAAATACAGTGGCATTTTATGTTAAGAACTCTTATTAAAATTTTTTGACCATGTAAGGAATTATACAAACTGGAAACTATTGGCACACATCATTAAAAGTATGAAAGCATCATCCTACAGAGTTGTCTGTCTTGTGAAGATGAAAATCTAAATTGTCACTATCTTGAATTTCAGTGTATCTAACAAAGACTTTGAGTCTGAAAAGTCTTTTCCCTAGATCAGTTGGTCTCCATGTATCATGGGGAAACTCCATGGAAGATATAGAGACAGTGTAGTAGATTCTGGCTCATTTCCTGAAGCTCTTAATGGCGCCATGTGACCTTCTACGAAGTAGACTGTTTAGAGTCCACTTTCCTGAGTCATTAGCATGTAAATGGACTTCCTATTCCATAATTTGGCAAGTGTGAGTAGTTGCAACTCACTATAATACCTGAAACTCACTATTTTTCCTGTCTTCAACAGATTAAAGAAAATGATGAACTACTGAAACTCTGTGATGACTTGATCTCGAAGATGAAAAAAGATTGATAGCTTAACTGTCACGTATGTATGTGTAGTATCTCAGCTTCCTGTCTTGTGTGTTCACTCACTTTTTAATTATGTATGTGGGGAGAAAATAAAAGTCTTGATTTGCACTTGTCTTTCATGTATCTTTTGTAGAAAATGTCAATAAACTGAGGTTCAGTTGCTGCTTCCAGTACATAATGGTGTCTTGCATAACATTTTTTCCTTTGAGCAACATATGAAAACTTTAAATCATCTCACCCTCCCTCTCTTCCCTGGGTAAGAACGCGAGGACTCTGTACTCATGATCTGGCTTTGCTGGTGAAGGTCAGCATGGGCCATGTCTGTATTTTGCACTTCCTGCTCTCTCACTTAAAACATTTCAGAGTTACAAGATTGTAGTAAAACTTGACCTGTTACAAATACTATAAAGTATTTAGGGATGCAGAAAAAAATTGGAACTTCAGATTTTTCTTTTTGTTAAGAGGAGCTAATGGTACTCTAAGAATACTGAATAGCAGAACAGATTTCTTGCTACTCTGTCTCCATATCATTAGCCTATCTGAAGCTAATTGACTTTTCCAGTCACTGGTCAAAAGCTCCCTGCCACTTGTCTGTAATAGAAAGCCTTGAGAGACGTAGGCTGCAGGTCATAGGTTGTAATGAAGTCAGCTTTAATTAGGGCAGTAGCAGACATCTCAGATAAGCTGTTATTACCTAACAGACATTAACAGCATTTTCTCATTGCCAGCTGCAGCTTTTTATTTATAATATGACTGGGAGTCATTCCCTCACTTGCCTGATCAGGAGCTGTGTTTTCCTCTCAGAAGGGCTGTTGCTGCTGGGTGCACTCTTACCTGTGCTTGGAGCTCTTTCCATACATACAAGGGTAGTCTGCTAGGGCTGGTGGAAAAATGACTAGTAGAGCTGAAGGAGTGGGGTCTACCCCTTGGTTAGGGGACTACTGATCAGTGTAAGTGGCAGAAACACCCTATAGAGCAGAGCAGATCTGTGGTTAATTAACAAGCTTCACCTTCATGGTATGTGGGTTTTTCTTTTGATTTCTGCGCTAAGCTGAGAAAGTCAGTACAACATCAGTAGCAGTGTTATTGCATGCCTGGCTTCTGCTGAAGTTGCACTGCTCTGTGGTTTCTTTAACTTACAGCTTAGGCAAGTGTAGATGGTAGTAGAGAAAAAAATCATTCACAGAACAGAGTTGTACAAAAAAGTGTATGCCCTGTCTCAATTTCAGATAGCAGGGATTGTTCCAGACTGTGGTTCTGAATGTTCCTTTGTATATTGACTTACACATACATATGGGAAACCTTGTACTTGGTGTAATTAGTGAACTCTTATCCATGTGCCTTTAATTATAGAAACTAATTTCAATTAAAGTGCTCAAAGAGTGTTGAGGTTTCAGGTGGTTGTTAAGCCTACAACTGGATAGAGCTCAGCACAGCCACAAGGGTTAGACCTCTTTCCTCCCCGGTGGGTAATTGCTGGTGCGATGAACCAAACTGGTCTCACGGAAAGGGTGTTGACTGGATGCTAGTGCAGTTTTGCGGTTGATCACTGTGCTGTGCAGGTTCACTTTGTGCATCTCATACAAAAAGAACAGTAGTAAAGGGCAGAGTATTTCAGATAGATTAATCCCTGGCTCGGTTAACACAAAGCTGAACTTGCATTAACTGCTGTGCTACATTTTGAATTTGTCTCCATCCCAGGACTCCTGTGATGCCTAGTCCTTTCTTGTGTCAAAGAGGTTGAGGAAATACTTGTTACTTTATCATTTATCCTGCCACAGAGTAAAGCTCAAAGGGAACTTCTTGTTTGGAGCCACTCACTGTCAAGAACTGCCATACTGTTCCTTGGGGTGTCTGACTTGATGTTGGAAGAGTTCTCACAGGACAGAAAAGTAATAGTAAGGTTGGCTGCTCAGAAGCTGTGGCTGCCCCATTCCTGGCAGTGTTCAAGGCCAGGCTGGAAGGGGCTTGGAGCAACCTGGTCTAGTGGAAGGTGTCCCTGCCCATGGTAGGGAATTGGAGCTAGACCTTTAAGGTCCCTTCCAACAGAAACGATTCTACGATTCTATTAGGGATAAGCCTGCGATGCTAAATCTTTCCACAAGGTGTAGCTGCTGCTCTTTGAAACACTGGCTGTACGAGGTTGGGCTGTGCTACAGCAGTTGGTGGAGCTGGAGATTGTCCCTTGCTTCTAGCTGTGCTTAATGTTAATAAGACAATTGTTTTCATGGATTCTTGTTGGAAATGATAAAGAGCTGCAGAGTGATGTATGCCAATGGACTGCATGTAAATAGTGACAATGCTATCTGGAGCTTTTGTGCTACAGGTGCCCAAGTATTACACCACTGCATGTGCCTTTAGATAACTGCTGCATAAGGGAGGACTGAGATCTTCCTTACCTTCCTCTACTCTTTCAGGGTAAAATGGATTCCTACTGTTCATGCAAAATATCTCTGGTCCAGTAGCTTGCTGGGTGAAGGGAGGAGAGCTGCTTAGGTGGAGAAGGGAAGGGAGACTTACACCCTGTTTTGTTCTGTTGTTTGAATATAGCAGCCTTAAAAACATCACTGTTCCCAGTCTGATGGAGGTGGATACAGAAAAAGACCAGTAGAGACCAGCATACTAAATACATGCGCTATGGTAATGTTGGTGCTTGACAGTTCTCATTGGGTCTGATACCACACAAGTTATGAAGAAATACACCTTGAGTGGCCAGTTATTGCCTGTTGATGTTAGATACTGGAAACTGCACTTTAGTGTCATGTGGAATGACAGCTCACTGCACTCCTCCAGAAATCTGTGACCACTGCCTGTGAGATCTGATCAGGGCTCTCCTGTTTGCTGGTTGTGTCAGTACTTACAAGAAAACTGACAGCATGTGAAAACTAATGCTTGGATGGGAGGTTGCTATAAATGCCTGCGCCCTGAAGTGATGAGTGAGGGGGTTTTGGATGTGTGAGTCTGCAAGGCTTAACTTCAAGCATTGCTTAGCCTTCAGCTTGGATTAACTATATTTTGCTTGCCAAAGGTTGGGGGCCTGGACAGCCTCTGCATTTTCAGACTGCTCAGAAAGGATGGCTTATTTTCCTCTGCAGGTGCAATATGTACCTCCAACTTAACACTCATACCATTTCTAAGAATTTAGTATTTTGTAGTAGCTATAAAAGTAGCTGAAAAGTATTGTTTAGTATTGTCTAAATGTTACCTTACTTTAAAGAATTATTCTTGTTACTATCCTTCTAGTGCTAATTCCTTTTCAGAAGAATTCACCTTTACAACATACAATATAGGTGTTAAATGCACATTAATGAAGTTGTGTGAGCTGTTGTATGCAGAACAGATGTGTGTTTCAGTGGGATTAGTTAGTCTACGCTTACTGAGACAAGAATCAAGCTGGCTGGTTTGTTACCTTATTGCCATTTACTTACTGAGCCTCATCTGATATGAATTGGCCTCTGCAAGCACATAATCAGGGGGAAAACTGATACTGCTTGGTGCCTTTGCTTGCTTGGTTTTATTTAACATTATTTATATGAATAAGTGCTGTGCAAACAGGATGACAGTTCTTGCTTCAGACAGCCTTTTCCTGGTTCAACTATATGGGAGGATGCATTTTATGCCAGAGCTGATCAGGCTGGTTCAAAGGTACTGTACCTGCTTGCATGATCTAATAGCACTGGTGTGTTTATGTTAAGGTCTGTGTTTTTAATGTCTTTTTATGGCATTTTTTGGGTTCTCCAGGAAGTCTTGAGCATATGCATCCTTTGGGATCCAAAGTCACCTTCTTTGCAGACATTTCCACTCCTGTTCTGCCAAAACAAGTTTTCAGCAGAAAACTTGTCGTGGTCCAAGCACAGACAGACATTAGTCTGTTGCATAGTTAAAGATTTTGGTTCAGAAGCCATGGCTTAAACCTTCCTGGATTCAGGGAATGTCTCCAGATTGGTCTTAGAGTCAGTGGGTTGGATTCTGACCAACTTTCTAGTCCTTTTGTGCTGCTCTGACAGCACAGAGTAACTAAAGAAGTGTCATAGTTTGACATGAGTGAATTTTAAGAGTCATCTTGGTGTGCAACTGGAACCAGGCAAGGGCTGAATCAAACTCCATTACTTTAGCTGGACATCTAAACATACAGCTTCACTCCTAAGGTCACAGTTTATACTTCCAAGGCAGGTATAACTCATCATTTTTGTAAATTGCACAGAAGAAAACCAGAGAAATAATGGACCATCTCCTATTTTTCCTCAGTTTGGAGGATGGATTTGTTACCTGATCCAGAATACAACAGAGCAAATTAAATCAGGAAAGGGAAATCAATATTATTTTTCTATTAGAAAACAGACTTATAAAGCATTTAACCTTAGCATGCTGTTTGGGCTGTATGAGGAGCTCTCTATCTTTTCCAAATTCATCATATCACTACATGACTAATCTTTTTATGGTTTTGAAAGACCCATGTGGTTTCGGCTTTGTCAAATGAATCAGTCACAGCTTCTACTTACTTACAGATTTCTTTTCCTTTCCAGCACACCTAACACAGATAAACTAAATACTCTGCAGGAGTGAAGGAGAAGGAAGTTCCCTGTGAGTTTTGTCCTGTTTTTTATCATAGTACCAGTAAAATTAACTGCAGTTTACATCAGATACTTGCTTTTCAGTGCTTGCTGTCAGGTTTTCGCCAATGTCTTGCTGTTTGAAAGTCTTTCTAGCAGTTTGCAAACTCAGAACCTGTGTCAGACCCCGATGTTTCTCTGTGTTGGCAGAGAGTTTCCCAGTGGTGAAGTTCTGCTGACCTTAAGAAGGTTATGGAGTAACTTTATCTATCTCCATGGAGTCTCTCCTGGCTCTTGGTGTATGAGAGGACGGTCCCTTGGCTGGTGTCACCTGTCAGAGCACTACAGGAGCTGGGGACCAGCTTGTCTGACTGTGTTTGTATGACAGGTCTCAGTGGCCCAGAAGCAGCTGTGACCGTTTAATGGGCCTAACACATGTTATGGATTGCAGCAGAGCACCAAGTGTGCTCACGTGTTGTATGGCTTGTTAGGCTTGAGGAAACATCCACTGGGGAAACAAACATGTGCTGACTTTTCCTCCCCGCATCTCTTTAAATCCACTTAGACTTGCAGTGTAAGACTTGGGGGGAAGGTTTTCAAACCCTTCCAACACTCACTTCTATGTTGCCTTAGCTCCAAATGTGGTGTCTAGTCCTTTTGTACAATGCCAGGGTTGCCTTCAGACTGCTGGAGGAAGTGGTGAAGGATGGCATGGAGCTACCTAGTGAATCACTTAAACTTTTCTTTCTGTTTTCTAAGCTTGCTGAGCAATATTACATCCTACAACCCAGGTAACTGCTTTACTTTTGGTTTTCATTCCTTTTAATGTCTTAAAAATAAGATGATTGTTTTATATTGTCTGATTTAACTTGATCCTCAAAGAAATAGTTTCCCTGCAGTGTCATGCCATTTCTTTAATCTTTATTTTTCCCAAATCAAAGTCCTATATTGCTCCCTCCCAACACAAGTAAATGTTGTGCTTATCACATTCAATGAACACATTTCCTTCTGTACAAGTTCTTCAAGCCAGTTCTCCATTATTTCCTCTGGGGAATGCACAGCCAAAAAAGGAACAAAGCTAACAAAGGTGATGCTGACTTTGGGAACTAAGCAGCATGTATTAATCACTGTGAATGGGCTTTGCATCCTGGAGTGAAGGAGGGTGTCAGTCAAGCCCAGGTGGTGAGGGAATCCAAATGTTTCCTGTGAATTTCTTGCCTGGAATTCACTCCCAGTTTAAGTGAGCAGGTCCCATAAAGGCAAAAAAAAAACCCCCAAACCAGCAATGGCTGATAGACTCAAGAACTGAAGATTTTTTGGGAAGTTAGTTATGCAACATTTCATCATGCAGCATCTTCCACCACTTGTCTGTCTTTTGGCACTTAAAGCAACATTCCCTGCCCTTCTTTCCATTAGCAAAGCCAACTGGCCTGTGTTTGGGAGGCCAGAGACAAGTGTTACACAGCTTGCACCGAGGATTGTGTGGGAGCCTCTGCCCAACAACTGATCATTTTATTTATAATCGTGGCACCACAGTTTGCTATTCCATTTGAAAGCATCGTTGGTATTACAAGGGAGAGCTGTGTTTGGGTTGGAGAAGAGGTAAATATGAGTCTAAAAATAGATCCTCAGCCTCGCTCCTAAACTGAGGAGACAGGGATGCAACGGCTGCTTTGTTTTCCCAGTCATAGTTCTCATCTGCTGCTACCCTGATTTAATTGCTGCTATTCACCATGGCCCCTACCCTGATTTAATTGCTGCTATTCACCATGGCCCCAGAGCCTAGATGCAGAAAGTCACTGGATATAATCAATAATATCAATCAATAATGTTGTTTATTGGATCTTGTGGTAAAGATGGAGTTTAGTCCATTGCAGGGTGTAATGATCTAGGTGACAGGAGTTGAATTTGAGTGCTGGGTAGTAGCGTGCTCTTGGAGAAACCACTTTGGTGCTCTGCGCCTCTGCTTCTTCAGTGATGGCTAGAGGTTAACAGTATCTGCTGCTTTTATACAATGCACTTGGAGGTTTTCACTTCCAAAAGCTGAGTGTTAGTAATATTTTCCATCTGATGGGCAGCCTGGAGCTAGTGGTTCAATTTTAGCTGCCCAGATCTCGTGATAGGAACGCTGCTGTTCCGATAGATGAACTAATTAACAATGAAGCATCACATCTGGTTAAAGAATCTCTGCTGTGGTTTCTATGGGGATTTCTGTAAATAAATAAAATCCTTTCCAAAACAGTATTTTGATCAGCAGTTGTTTCTAAACAATGGAGCTTATATCTGAGTCCCAAATCTAAAGTCTCCAGCCGAGATTTAGACCCATTGGAATCTGGGATATCAGGGCTGTGGATTTAACTCTTTAATGTAGGTGACGTACAAGAACTTCCCTTTCCAAATAGAAACCTGATTTAAACTGATCCAGTGCTTTTTGCATTACTTGTGACAAGTGGTGTAGGAGCTATCTCTGTTCGTAGTGCAACGGTACCTCCAAACCAGACAGCGCAGTAAACATCATCTATTTATAAGGAGAAAATATGCTGTTTCTAAATAAAAATTGAATCAGCCTTATGCTTCTGTGAAACAAGGACTTTTAAGGAGTCTGTAAGTGGTGGCTGCTGTTAGCACCACTAGTGGTTAGTGCTGGGAGCAAGTGCGGCGGTGTGCTCCCACCCCAACCTGACCTTTATTTCCCGTAATCCTGCTCAAGTGATAACCACCAGTGGTGATCGTAATAGGTGCTGCATCCAACTCAAAGTGGATTTTGGAAAGACAGATAACAACACAACAGCCAGGGGCTAATCTGAACAACGCGTACCCCTTAACCGTGGTGCTGGTCAAGGTCCGGCTCAAGCCAGGTTTGGAAGAATCTCACTTCTGTTTTTGATGTGCAAATGTGACAATGAGTCAATTATTTCACTCCATAACTAGTGGACAGCCCAGGGGCTGTTGAGCTCTCCTTCATGGCAGTGGGCTGCGTGCCAGGATCTCCCCTTGAGCAGGGATGCCCCTCAAGGTTTGAGAGATTCCTTGCTGCAACAGAACCATGGTAAGTGATTAATGGCATGTTAAACCTTGAAATCTTAGGTGATATAAAGGATTGATTGCACATATATAATCCTGTAGACATAAGCTGTTGATCAAGTCTGAGACTAACTCTGGATCCAGCTGCACCTGGACTCTAAGAATGCATGGGGGTCCTGTGTGAACCTCATGACTCAATGGGAGGGTCTCCCTCATAGTTCTGCCTGACCCTGTCCTCTGTGCAGTAGATAATCAAGCATACCCGGCCATCAAATCTTGTTAAATCACCAAACCTTGTTAAATCATTGTTTTATATCAATGAACATGTTGCTACTTCTTTCTTACGAGTGAAGTGTGTGACTCCATCCATGACAGCGAGGCAGAGGACTGCCCATTGCAGAGCCCGCAGCAACTGGTGTGTTATCACACACCATTTATTTAGCTGGCACTGACAAATCTATTGCTCAAACTCATGACATTTCAATGCTTGGATTGACTCAACACAAGCACTGAGTGTTATTAACCTCTTTATGTGCCCAAAGTCCTTCCAGAGGCAAGTATGCAAGGTGCAGCCTGGAGTCAGTTTGTCTGGCAAGGATCTGTAATGCGCTCCCTAGAGCACTGCTCTCATCTTTTAGCATAAAGCCCAACTGAGGAGCCCTGGGAAAGCACTTGGGTAATGACAGAGTGCAGAGAGAAGGAAGGTGCTGGTGGTGACAGCAGCTGGTGGTGTGGAACGAGGTGACTGAGAAATGTCTGTGACTGATCAATAGCTGGATCAACATACCGTGAAATGTCCTTGGTATGGACTGAGGATATTGTGTTCATTTAGACTGCACAAAAAGAGTTAGGAAGTATCTGTGTAGACTTGAGAGTAAACACTGATTGTGTTTTTGGCTGGATCCTGAAGAGAGTCCCATCTGGAAGGAAATGAGTCTCCCAGTTTCCTTTGGAGTTAGGGGTACCTAATCTTAATTTCCAGGATCCATAACCTGAGCATGAAAAGAACTGCAATTGGTAGTGTTGGCAGCATATTTGTCTTTTTCCATTTACATATGTATATATATAGGTATATGGATGTCCATATGTATATGAAAATCTCTAAGTTGCACTCCTTGCTATCTGATCAAAGCTTCCTCGGACAGCAGCAGCAGATGATGTGTTCATATGTCTGTTGGGAAGTGCAGCTGAGGGTTGCTTTTAACATCTATCTATTAATTTTTAGCCCAGCATTACCTGGGCAAGTTGCCACTTGTGGTGTTACACAGAACTGGTGCTGGTGGTCCCTGCTATGTTCGGGGATCTATGAGCATAAGGCTGGCTGCAGAGAACTGAAGCACAAGAAGCTTAAGTCACTCAAAAGAGAGACCTTCAAAGCCACCAGCCTTGAGCCATGTGCAGTAGAGAAGAGTAGTTCACAGGCAGGTGATGATAGGTTTATCTTAGAGATCCCACTACAAAACAGGAGTGCTCCTGTCATGCAGCCTGGTCTCAGCTACCAATGCCCCACACTGCTGCAGTTGTGGAGTGCCCCTCACAGCACCTTAGGGGTTGCCAGCTTGGAGAAGTCCTGCCATAGCTAAACAAGCGCCTTGATCCATCGAGAGGAAAGCACTTTGCGTGGCTGCCAGGTGTTTTTCAGCTGATTCACATGGATGCACAGGGAGCGAAGCAGCTTGATTGCTGTAGACAAGGAATTAGGCTACCTGTACTCCCTGTCCAGGTGTGAAACTGCTGTGAACTTAATTACCTGCTTTGCTCACAGAGGTATTCAGTTTCTCAGCTTTGTAAGGAATATTATTTATGGGAACTTTATCCTCCTGGCAACTAACAAAGTAATTACTTTAGACTGCATCTTTCAGTTGGATTTTCCTGTGATTTGTGGCTGTGAAATTCAGAGGATGTTAAGGAAATGGGTTAAAGGGATTTGCATTTGCATTCTTGCAACTAAAGTGAACTGCAACTTCGGTATTAGTTTGATTAAGAATGAGTAAAATATAAAGGGAAGTGGTGTAACCCAGAGATTGCAGAGAAATTAACTGGATGAGCCAATTTGAGTTCCAGGTCTTCTGGTATGATTCAGGGAGGGTTGTGGGTCCCTGTGTTAGCAGTGACCTGTCTCCAGGTCCATACAAGCATGCCAAGAGGGATCTGAGCCATGAATTCATGGTAGAATTCATGGTAGGAGAGTTTGGAGAATAAGTCTGATGAGGAGCGGCTGAGGGAACTGGGGATGTTTAGTCTGGAGAAGAGAAGGCTCAGGGGGGACCTTATCTCTCTCTACAACTACCTGAAAGGAGGTTGTAGCGAGGTGGGGATCAATCTCTTCTGCCAAGTAACAAGTGACAGGACAAGAGGAAACGGCCTCAAGCTGCGCCAGGTGAGCTTTAGATTGGATATTAGGAAAAATTTCTTCACTGAGAGGGTGCTCAGGCATTGGAACAGGCTGCCCAGGGCAGTGGTGGAGTCACCATTCCTGGAACTGTTCACAAACCGTGTAGATGAGGCCTTCAGTGGCATGGGTTAGTGGTGGTCTTGGCAGTTGTGGGGTAATGGTTGGACTTGATGATCTTAAAAGTCTTTTCCAACCTAGTTGATTCTATGATTCTGTGATTCTAGGTGATGGTGATAGATCCTAGAGCTCAGGGAAGGCCACAGGCAGCATGCTGTCTGTTTGACACAGGGCAGAATGCGCCAGCATGATTTTAAGCCTGTGGTTTGCAAACAGCTGGACCTCCGTGAAAGCTTTATCCCCATTACAAAACTTACAGAACCAACAGAAACCAGCACCATCTCGATGATAATAACTGGATCCAAGACATGTTTCAACACTATTCATGCATGGGAAGCTAAAAATATCCTGGTGCTATCCTGGTCAGATCCTCAAAGGAGTGTAAACATGTTATTCTCATGGGTTTTGGTCAGAATGAGGCACCTACTCATGACGAAGACCTGAGCCCTATTCCTCCTTTACATGCTGTGCTTTGCCCATGGGAAGGTAGCAGAGCTGAGATGAACCCCTGCCATTAACCTGCCCTCTGCTGCAGTTTCCATCTGCTGAAATACATTTTAATTTAACTTATGGTTCTTTAAAAACATATGGCTGAAGCAAGCTGGTGTCACACCAGTGTAATCAAATGTTTCCTCTGGCCAAGAGCTAACCTGCGCCCCAGCTGCTTCCCCCAGCACAAAACACACTTCTTCAGTGCAGGAGACTGGTGTCACATCAAATTGCCTTTCCTTTCCTTTTCATCTCCCTCGTCACAGCCCTGCAGGTGGATCAATGGACCACTTTCAACTCTCAGCTTTCTTTTTAGGCCAGTGGAGGGATGAGCTCTCCTTTACAACGAGAACTAGGGAGGCAACAAGAAATCCTCCTGAATTAGAGCCACTGATGGCTCACAGCAGGAGCAGAGAACAAACTGCAGGAAGGAATTAGTAGGTTTTAAGGACTGTGACTTCTAAAGAGTGGAAGGTTGGTGCCATGTTAAAGGTGTGCAGAACATACTCAGGATTTTTCACTCCAAATGGTCTTACCTGACAGGCTCTATCTAACACATGAGCCATGAGCTCCATAGGGTGAAGTCTGAATTATTTCCCTCCATCCTATTCCAAGTCGCATCCACCCTGACAAAAGTAATGAAGAGCTAATACCTCGTTGCACAGAAATGGTCAGAGTTAAGAGACCTGCCTTGTAGAGTAAGCTAACAGTAGCTTTATTAGCCACGGCAGGGCTCCATAGAGTCCTGGGGCATGTCCCCTGCAGTCACACCACAGTAGCTGGGCTCTCTCTTTCTCCAAGAGTGGAGGAAGCCAAACTGCAGCAGTGAGGGTCTGAGGAGCTGTGTTCTTCAGCCCGTGTCCCTGTGGCTGCCCAAAGCACACAATGTGTCCATGGGCAGAGGCAGTTCCGGGCGGGTGGCTCCCAGCCCAGACAGGTTGGCTGAGTCTGCTGACAACCAGTAACACACATGAGTTATACTGTGTGTGTTACTGCATTCAGCTCTGGGGACTGCAGCACAAGAGGGACGTGGACCTGCTCGAGTGAGTCCATTGGCCTTGAAGATGCTCTGAGGGCTGGAGCACCATTCCTAGGAAGACAGGCTGAGAGAGTTGGGCTTGTTCAACCTGGAGAAGAGAAGGTGCCGGGGAGACCTTTATAATGGTCTTCTAATACCTAAAGAATGCTTGCAAGAGATCTAGAGAGGGACTTTTTACAAGGGCATGTAGGGACAGGACAAGGGGGAATGGCTTTAAACTGAAACAGGGGAGGTTTAGGTTAGATATAAGGAAGAAGTTCTTCCCTATGAGAGCGGTGAGGTGCTGGCGCAGGTTGCCCAGAGAAGCTGTGGCTGCCCCATCCCTGGCAGTGTTCAAGGTCAGGTTGGAAGGGTGTTGGAGCAACCCGATCTAGTGGAAGGTGTCCCTGCCCATGGCAGGAGGTTGGAACTGAATGAGCTTTAAGGTCCCTTCCAACCCAAACCATTCTGTGATAAATCCTGATGCAGCTGTACTTGTTGAGCCAGGGTGGAGAGAAGGTGGTCTAGCAAGTAAGGCAGGAATCTCAGCTCCTGATTTCTGTTATAGGTGGAAATTCAGACATTTCTTGAACACAAGAAATTCTTGCACATGACCTGAATTTTACTTAGACTTGGAATTTTCAAGCTTCTCAAATGAGTTCTAAGAGGCGCTCTCAGACACAAACTTGCTGAGTGAGTGAGAAGCAAAACAGGGATTTTATTTCCTCCCTAATCTCCTTTTTGCAGCCACTGGTGAGGAAATAAGAAGCTTTCTTTTCCCCTCTTTTTTCCTGTCAGACTGTTATGCTGGGAGAGAAGGTGGGATTTTTCTCATATGCTTATTATGACTCAGGACTACACACACCAGCAAGTGACTGACTCTGCATAATAAACTGGAGGCGACCTGAAAAAAGCCCGAATGGATAAGCTGCAGTTTCTTGGGAGTTCAAAAAACATATGCTCCAAAACCTGTTTGTCTGTATATTGACTGTTATTTCCAATTGCCAAGGAACTGTGTGTACGCTTCTGCTTTTTCAAAAGCACATTGTGTGTGTTGTTGACAGGATGCACTTTGGCTCCAAAATACTGCCAAATAGCCTTGTCAAATGGGGAGAGACTTTCCTCTGCCTTCCCTTCTCCTTTCTTCTCTCTCTGCTTCTCCTTCTCCTCTCCTTCTCTCCTGTCCTCTCTGCACCTCTCTCCCCCTGATATAGGCTATGGGGCCAGAGTCTGCTCTGTGCAAAGGGACAAATTCCAGACTGTGCATTCAGCTCCTTGTATTCCTGACTTTCTAAGCTCTGAAGGACCCAGTGCAATGGCAGTGACCTTAACAAGGTGACAAGGCCCTCACTGTCGCACATGAGCAGCGATTGCCTCCAAAATAGCATGAGAAGGTGGCAGCCCTGATGCAGAAACACCAAGGGTCAGGAGATCAACACATGCACCTAAAGGCAGGCATGGGGGCCTTAATCTTTAATTACTATAAAAGTTTCCATTAATGTTATTGTGCTTAAATAATTTAACTACAAAATAACTTTGAGTCTTGATTAGAAACAACAAGACTTACCGAGAAAGGCAAGGAGCTAAAGTTATTTTGGCTCAGGAAGTGTAATATGAAAGGCAAAGGTAGATGCCCTTTTTCCCCTGGATTTTTGAGCCTCTGGCTGTAACATTCTCGCTCAGGAACGTCTATTAATACTAAATAATTCACTTGGGTGACTTTCGTAAGTGGAAACCAGAACTGATTTCAAAGGCCTCCAAAGGGGGCCCTCCATAAAGGAAACAAATAATTACACATTGTTTTTTATTTTGTTATGTTTTTTACCTTATTTGCATCCAAGAAACTTGAACTAGGCTTTCTTTGTTTGTCCACACTGGAGCAATATAAGCAGGGAATTTGGCAGAGTCCCAGATCCTGGCAGCAGCTGCCAATAAAAGCTCGCTGAGCAAGTACAAGAAATAACATCACACGGTATCATTTTTAACTTTGATTAAGTTGTGCTGAATTGCTCCAAGGGAGGTAACGGCGAGCTCCGAGGGGTTAGGACCAGCACGGGATGTGAAGGATGTTTATCTTGCGAGTGTTTGCTTTGTGCTGTAGATGTAGTTCCCACTACTGGGGAAACACTTTGTCAAAGCCCACTATTAAAAGAGTTTGGGGAATAAACATTGCAACAACAGGAACAAATAAAAACCTTTACACTGTAATGTGCATAGAAAGCCACTGTCATATAAAAAAGCTGAATATGTTTTCAAGTGCTCCCTGATGTCCAGCGATGGGGCTGCTATAGGCTTGCCAGCAAGTGGCTGAGCGATGCCAGAAACCATGGTCCTGGGTCTAACATAGAATCATAGAATGGTTTAGGTTGGAAAGGACCTTAAGATCACCTAGTTCCAACCCCCCTGCCACGGGCAGGGACACCTCACACTAGACCATGTCGCCTAAGGCTCTGTCCAACCTGGCCTTGAACACTGCCAGGGATGGAGCATTTACCACTTCTCTGGGCAACCTGTTCCAGTGCCTCACCACCCTCATGCTAAAGAACTTCCTTATATCTAACCTGAACTTCCCCTGTTTCAGTTTAAACCCATTCCCTCTTGTCCTATCACTACAGTCTCTGATGAAGAGTCCCTCTCCAGCATCCTTGCAGGCTCCCTTCAGACACTGGAAGGCAGCTATGAGGTCTCCATGCAGCTTCTCTTCTCCAGGCTGAACATGCCACAGCTGATGTGCCATGAGGAGCAAATAAAGGGCACGGCTATTTTAGGATGACAGTAGCAGTAATGCTACTTTTCCTCTGCAGCGTGATGCTATTTATAATAGGATGCTGGGGAAATCGGCATCTGCTGTTT
This sequence comes from Strigops habroptila, assembly GCF_004027225.2. Taxonomy (NCBI): domain Eukaryota; kingdom Metazoa; phylum Chordata; class Aves; order Psittaciformes; family Psittacidae; genus Strigops; species Strigops habroptila. The sequence continues at coordinate 8,041,414 of NC_044283.2, forward strand.
TGGTCTTGTGTGCTGTGAAATGTGGTGTGTTGGGAGGTCTCCTGGAGCAGAGATGTCTGAGAAGGGGAGGAGGCAGCCAGCTGAGAGATGGGAACCACCACCAGCTCCTTAGGTGGTTATCTGTGGGTACCTCAGAAGCAACACCTGAGACATTTGGTATTTGTGCCATCCAGGCTCATGTCCCATGTTTGGTGTGGTGAGGAGGTAACATGGGTCCACATTTATGGAGTCAGCGGGTTGGACTCATTCACAGGGATGTCTCCCATCCTTGCCTGAGGTCCTGGGGGCTGCTGGCTGTCACCGAGCTGTCCTTATGCCTCTTTCCCACTCTAGTCCTTGGTTGCTCTGCACTGTTGCAGTAGTTTAGGGCTGGTCTCTTGCTTAGGACATCCTTGCTGGGTCCTGACTGTCTCCGTGGAGTTATTTGTGAGTATATGTTCAGAGGGCTGTCGGCCTTCAGATGCTTTACATTTAGGGTGCAGGATCTTTCCTTAGTGCCCAGGATGCTGGGGACACCAGATCAGCCTGCTCAGCTCTGCTCCCTTCCATGGGGGAGGCAGCACAGTTTCAGAAGCATGCATTGCCTCTCCCTTGACTTATCCTTATCCTGGAGTAAAAGCACCTTTCCATGGAGGAGAAAGGACTAGAGGGCAAAATCCTCTAATTCTGTCTATTTCCACCCAGCACTGAGAGCTGCTTGGGTACCTGCCATTACACTGAAGAGCCCCAAAGCTTCAGTCACCAAAACTGCTTTGTTTCTTGCCTGACTTCTGGCAAGGAAGGACTAGCTGGGAACACAAAGTAAGCCCTTTTCCCCCTGTGCTGTTGTCCAGAATTTAAGTACCTCTTTCTTTTCTACATCACTGCGCTGCGACAGGTGACTTCCCATTTATTTCTCTGCCTTGATTCCCAGCCTCCTTTCACTTGAAGCTGTGTCCTTGCTCAGCTTGAGTGGTTGCCGATCGCATCCTCCCCCGGACATTTCTGTTTGGAGGTTTAGCTCTGCTGCCTTCAGTAATTCCTCTTGAAAATCTTGGGCTCCCTGAAGAGCTCTGTCTCGAGCCAGGAAGTGTTTGTGCTTCTTGCTTTGTGTGCTGATGCCAAAGTTCTCAGCTGTGGAGCAGAATTCTCTGTCCTCCATTCCTTGGTAAAAAAACCCCAAACCAACAACCAAAATCCCCCAAACAGTTGTATTTCTTTTCATTCTTCCAGTTGCTGGAGTCTCAGTGATCATCAAATGACTCCTCAGCCTTTGCATTCCTTTGGACATTATTCTCCAATGCCCCACTCAATTCACACGCTTTTCATCGCAGCGATACAGGCAAATTAGTTGCATTTTCACTTCCTCCACTTTTCCCCATCATCAGCCCATTACATACACTGTGCTTGCTTCCACATTGGTCTGAGGTTTTTTTCTCTTTAGAAACCTGTCACTCCCAGGAGTCCTGGCACTAGTTTGCCTGCTAACACACTGCTCCAGGGCATCTCTAGCCTGACCTCCATCAACACATCTCGGACATACACACGGGCTGATGTAACTTATGTGCTCTACAGTGGAGATTTTTCTTCTTAAAGCCTTACTGGGTTGCCCCCAGCCACACACTGAATATCTCTCCTCCTCCTTTCTTCTCCACACACTTCTGGGTTTTGCTACCAGGCTTCAGATCTGTCATGTTGACCTGTGAAGTTGGTCTTCTTCCCTACCAAGTCAACAGCAACATACCTATTAAGGCAAGCCACAGGCTCCATCAAGGTATCTTTCTGTGTCATTTATGATATCCACTAACCCACCAAAAAGCAAAGAGCCACATCTTCATGCGTTGTAGCTAATGGGATTTCTGTGAAGAAGCAGAGGTGTCTCTGTTGCTGTGAATGCAGCTGGCAGATCTGATCAAGGACATTCTTTCCATGTCTGAGTGCCCAGAGAAGGAAAGGAGCCACGCATGTGAAAGCAGAGACCACCCAGTGTCCACACATATTGAGTGAGAGCTGCCAGCAAGGCAATCAGTGGGTGCACAGCTCTAGGATAGCCCGTGGTGCCTCTTGTCCATTGAACCTGGCCAGGAGAGCAGAGGAGCTGGGGCTAGTAGCTTACGGCTCAGCAAACTCCTGTTATTCCTGTTCTTGAGCATCAGCTTCCTTTACACCTTCACCTAGGGCTTGTTTAGAGAAGATGGGGCACGAATATCTAATGTCTCTGTGGGCAGCCTGGCTGGAGATCAGCAAGTCAAAGCGGTAAAGAAGGCACCTGATGTGAAAAATCTATCACGAGGCTTTGAATGCAAAATTCTTTGCATGTGGGAGAACCAAAAAGAGGAGAGATGTTTGCTGTCATTGGTTTTCTTCATGAAAACCCATCAGTTTTCTTTGGCTGCTTCTGCAGCACATTTGAAAACACAAGAAACCATTTCTTAGGGAGCAGCCAATGTTGGGCAATGAGCCCTTCAGCTCCCAATGTGTTTCCATTGACTTTCGCATATTTTCCTCATGTTTTTTTTGGACTGTGCTATAATTTAGGCACTTGCTTCTGTACCTCTTTGGTAAAGGTTTAAACGGAACTAAAATCCCATGGTGCTTTGCTGTGTAGGCTTGGACCTGGCTAAACATTTTAGGATCTTTAGCTCTGCTGACTTCTGTATGCTGTGTAGTGCCATTGGTTAAAAGCTCTACCTTTGCAGTTAAATGGGAGCTTGTTTGTGTTTATTGTGTTTCCTCTTGTAGAAATGCCAGTAATCATGAGAAAAGCTTTACCATCAAAGGTTTCTGTGACTGGTGTTTCTGTATATTGGTACTTGTGCTTTCAGTAGTGGTGGATGTGTGTTCAAATAGCCTCATTTCTGTGCCCCCTCCAGGCTACCTGTGGTAAAATGATAGCAGTGTGGAAATCTCAGAGGGAAGCCCTGATTTTCATCGCACAGACCATGATCACAGGGGACAGACATACACACAGGTAGAAATTAAACTGACTTTCATTTAAAGAGGTATAATAACCTGCAGTGCAACGCATTACCCTTGGGTCTTTATATTGATAGACATTATAAACAGCACCTAGTGAGGTCTGCAGCTTTGAGGAATCCCAAACTGCCAATCCTTGAGGATTTAAAACTGCAACCAACAGCAAAAGTGCTCTCCTAACATGTGTGCATTTCCCATCGCTGCGGGCAGGATGCAACCAGCATCCCGCATACACGCCTTCATTCCTCTCTCAGCCTCTCCCCAGAGGAAGTGCTGGGCACACTGGTGGGGGTTTTGTCCCAGCACAGATTGCCTGTTTGTTTAAATCTGTATCATGGTTTGGGAAATGTCCAAATGCACCCAAACCCTCTCAGAGTCTAAAGAAATAATCAGTTTGGGATTCTTTACTGTATGTTTTTTGAGCCTTTCTGCCCATTGTGAAGTCTTGAAGTTTTAGCTGTTCATCACGAGCTGAGCGTCTCACCCACGTACTTGACTGCAGGGGTTGCGGCTTGAAGAGCAGAGCCCAATGCCAAAGTGCATGTTAAACTAGTGAGAGCTGGAATCAGGGCACGGCTGTGAACTGAACATAAATCTGCAAGCTGGCGTGTAAACCCACCTTGCCACCCTCTTTTATAACAGTGATTGACAAATCTTGAAAGGGTGTTTATACTGGAGCCAGCTCCCATTATGCGAATTGAACTTCTCCTCCCCTTTTCCCCTACAATCTGGCATCAAAACACTTCAGCAGAATAAACATAACAACTATATAAACCCTACTATTTACTTTTGACCCACTTATTTGCTACTTTATGGAATGCTTGCCCAGTTAAATCACTGCTCGAGAGTTAAATCACTTCACTGCACTTTGCTAGTGGAATGCTTGGGGTACATCCATGCTGTAAACGTGTCCTGAGCTGTTGGGCCTGGGGAAGCGGTGGGCTGGGTGCAGGAAGGAGCCTGTTCTCCATCCATGCTTGTGGCAGGGCAAGCTCTTGAAGCCATGGTTGGAGGTGAGGTCCTTCTGCTTAATGTTTTTTAATCAGCTGAAGTTTTTCTTTGGTGAGATGTTAGGAAGCAAATGCTTTTCAACTCGCGTTTAAGCTGAAGTGAAGATGTGGGGAGGTAATCTTGCTGGGTACATGCTTGACGTGAATTAGTTGTCTTGCCCCTTGCCTGGTCACTGGGGAGAGAAAGACATTTCCAGAGGGGACTTATCCTGTTTGGCATCCTTGTTTAGGATGGGATGAATCACAACACCAGAAGGGATGAGGGGAAACTCAAAGACAGTTTTTGCAACATGCTCCAAGGCAGGGCTGAGTCCCATAATCATCTGAAACATCCCTGCAAACAGTTCTTGGAGGAGGTTTGACTGGAGTGGGGAATCCAGAGCCATCCCAGCACTCCTCTTGCCCTCTAGCCTTTCCCTTCTCATGTCCCCATGGGGCTGTGCCCCATCTATCTGCAGCAGTGTCACCAAAGACCACTGTCCCAGGGTCCCTGGGGACTCTCTGATCCCATCTGGATGTTTCAGCCAGCCATAAGGTTTCTGCCAAAGAAACAAAGCCAGACTCTGCCTATACCTGCATATCACAAAACTGAAGAGCAAGTTTTCCTAGGCATTCATATGTAGTGTATCAGAACTATAACTTCCCACCCTGACTCTCTAAAGGGGAGAAGACCTACAGAGATGTGACTTTAGATGTTTCAAGTGCATAAGCGTGTTCATACCCCAGTGTTATTACTGCTCCCTTGTTAAAGAAGATTAGCACTCCATTTAACAAATTAAGATGCTACAAGGGCTCTGGTCTTTGCCACAATTAAATCATCTTCAGGATTGAGCTGTGACCCAAGATGGAAGACCCTGGAGCTTTCTACTCTCTCCTGAATAAAAGGAATTAGAACAGGCTATAATGGGGAAACTTGCCAAAGCAACTGCTTACTTTGCAGGCAAATGTTTTGGGTGAATGAAGGTGTGAAGTGTGTAGGACAAATACAGAAAGCCATTAGAAAAGACCACATGTGCATCGGGGAAGAAGGGATTTGGAGCAGCCTCTTGCTGGAGAAATTGGAGGGAGTAGCTTTGGATGCTGCTCTTGTGCCAGTGAGACCAGTGTCTGGCCCTGAGGCTGAGACCTCACAGCCAAAGGCTGAAGAGGACCCGAGTGAGGTGCTTTTGAGACCTATGAAGGGTTTAATGGAAAGACAGTAGAAAAAAAGGAAAGCATGTGGTTAATTAAAATGATTCCCTACAGGCTATTGCAGCTTCTCTGCCTCTGGAAATATCTCCAGCTCAAGAAATTCTCAGTCAATGCAGATTCAGATATTATGCATTGACAGATGAGATAATCTGTCTCCAGTCGGTACACCCTCACTCTTTGGAGAATAATGACCATCATAATAAAGGTAGGAAAAAAGCTACTGTCAGGAGGATGGCCTGACAAGAGAAAGCAGACTGGACACTTAGACTACACTAAATAACCAAAGGCTGTGGGTAATTCATAGAAAGCAGTGGACTGAACGAGGAGTGCTGGTTTGACTTGTGGAAGTCATTGCTGCGAGACACCACGAGGGCTGGAAGCTCAGCCTGAAGAAGTAAATGAGAAGACTGTGGAAGGAAGTGAGGAAGATCCAGAATCTGGTTTCTCACTTCTCCTCTTGCCCTCAGAAGAATCCTGTAAGAGACATTCACCCTCATAAATGTGGCTGTCGATCATCCCCTCCTGAGACAGGCTCCCATGATGGAGAGATCTTTGATACTGGTTTGCTCATATAGTCTTCAGTGGTAGAGATGCAAGACAAGGCTCTGGGCCATGTATTACACTGTGGGTGTGAGGGAATGTTTCAGTTCTTTTAGACTTTCTTCATTAAGCTGCCTAAAAAGAAAAGAAAAAGCAAAAGGTGTTTAAATCCCATTGCGGAGCTCTTCTGGACTGGGGAAATTGGAATGGGAAAACTGGTAATCCCTCAGCTCTTCTGCACAGGGAGGACTGGTAACAAAGCAGCATATACATACATATCCACACACTGGTAAGTAGTTACAGACACTTCATAGGCCTGTGTTCACTCAAGAATGTGGTCACTGCACACAGGCATTGAGATGCCAATTACTGTCACTGCAGCGTTGTTCAGCCAAGGAGAAATGGGAACAGCAGTGTATTTCTGCTTAAAAAGGCATACTTCAAATACCGGGCCCTATCCTGACCTCAGTTATTCTGAATGACTCCTCCACTATAAGGGTGGTAGTTTGGATTATGCTGTGGTACAGAGATTGAGATCTGTCCTGTTATCTGCCTTTGTATTTTAATCAAAATATCAAAACCATTGAAAGGGTGGTTGATCTTTAAAAGAATAGTTGCTCTCACAAACTATTCCAAGTGTGGTTTGAATTGGGCTGTAGAATTCATAATTAAAAGGAATGTGCAGATTTTAGTCCATCCCAGACTCAACTGCAATTAGCATCCCCATTAGTATGCTGATTTATTCCCATACAGTCCCTTGTTACTCGGAGAGAGAGAGTGAACACGATCAAAGATGTGTGGTCCTGGCACTTCAGCATTTCTTGGGAAATCTCTGCTCCCTCCTGCCAGGAACTTTTACTTTGCAGTTTTAGTTGTGGGACCTGGTCATTGCTACTCCTGGCTACTCAAGACTGCAGTGTATTACTGCATATAGCAGCATTCCCCAAAGTGTTTAAAGCAATTCCTCAGGAGTGGCAGAGGCTTCCATCCAAACTGCCTATTGGGAAAGCAGTTCCTGGCCCATGTTGCTTTGTTGTGCCGCAGCATCTTGCGGGAGGCCACGGACACCCATGGGACTATGGGCTGTCTTGTTTCCACCTAGGTTACTAGTGTGGATGTAGCCACAAGATACAACCTGTGCTCCCAAGAGCTTTGTCTGATGAGTGCCAATGGGGTCTAGCTCAGCTGCTGCCAGTACAGCACATCCTACTTGCTGCGGAGGAGAGGAAGGAAGAGGAGACGAGGGAGAAATCTATCTGTTCCCTTGGGTTCGCTGGTCCATGTCTCCTGCAACAGCAAAGCAAAACATAGATTTGTTGCAAAACCAGGCAGGATAGATTAGGACACTTTTTGTTCTTTTTTCATGTGTGTGCACTCAGCTCTTCCTCCTGCCTTGCTATGTGTATCATGATGCAGATGTACACAGCTGCTGTAATGTCCTCAGTGGTGGCGTGTAGCACCGGGGCCATGTAGGACTGTCCTTTCCTGTACAAACCTCAGTGCTTTGGGTAACCCGTTTTTCAGGATATGATGTTTCCAGATCGTTTTTGGGAAAGCAGCACACTACCTCATGAGTACCAGGTCCCCTATCCATCTGAGTCCTTCAAAGACCAGCCTAGTGAGTTTAAAGTGATGGGTCGTAAGGAAGGTTTTTCCCCTAAATCAGAAGACAGAAGTAAGTAGTTGGGTTTTTCCCCCCACTTTTGTTCTCCTCTGTGAATATGGAGCATGCTCTGCTTGCCAGCATAATCTCAGAGCTTTGTCTTACAAATTTCTTCCTATTGCAGGGAGCCACAAGAGGCTATGCCCTGGTCTTCTCCTGCTCTTTTCCAGTGGCCTGTTAGAGTGATTTCACATGGTTTTCTCCTGCAGGTCATGTTTGCCCTGTAAGTGGCCCTTGGAAGCACTGCACAGCACCAGGTGCATGGAGGGACAATGCCATGGGCCCTTGTTCTGAGCTGGATGGATGTTTTTAGGACACTGAAGGCAGTGACCCTTTGGAAGAGCAGCAACGACTCTGCTGTTGGCTGGGAAATTGTAAGCAGAGCCCACCAGATCTGGTCCTGGCTCTGTCACCTGCTGCTTCTATAACTCTACCCAAGTTGTTTCCTCTTCTTTACAACATGGAAGCAGTACGCAAGGCTCATATACCCCCTGGCTGAAGAGCTTTCTTCTCCACATACATACATACAGTGCTACCTCAGAACGAGAGAACAGCTACAGATCACATCCTTTTTGCCTCTAACTGTACAAAGACTACCTTCCTTCTTTTAGTACAATACACTAGCTGTAGATGACTGTATATCAGCTTTTCTATCCCCAGAGGTGCTGTTCAGTCTGCCACCTTCTCTTTTCCACTAAACACGTGTAAATTATTTTTGTCTCTTTTTGTTCTCAGCTGTGGATAGAAGGAGGAGGTACCTCCCCACAGGCAGAAGCAGGCTGCACATATCGGAGCAAGCTGTAGATGGTGCTGCTGGCCCAGGAAAGCAAAGCCGGGTTCTATTCGCCGGTAATAGGAGCTCCGATAAAAGCGATGTTAAACGAGCAAGTCAGAGGGGCTGAGAAAACGCTGTGGGAGCACCTTGACGAGTAAATCTGAGCGCTAAACGCTGATGAGTCAAAACTGGGATGCAGAGATACAGGGTTGAGTGATTGAGGACCACTGAGGATTCACACGGACAAGGTGTTCTTCATCTGTCCTTTGCAGACCCATTCCTGCCTATGGTGAAGCTGGATAGTGCTTTGTCTAAGCCAGTACCTCTTGGGCAAAAGCTAGAGGCTCTGGCAGCAGATGTAACAAGCCACAAGAGATTAGGAATAACTGAACCTCAGAAAAATTTCTGCCTAATCCCCATTCACTGGCTTAAGCCCTGAGGATTTTTATTTCTTCCAAACCTCTTATTATTTGTTTGTTTAATATTGGCTCTGGTGACCAGCTAATCTTGTCAGCCATAAATGCAAGCAGTTCTCTCTTGGATTCCTGCTAGGCTTGTTGGTTATGGGAAGAAAATCACAAGCAATTGAATTATCATGGCATAATGAATTACCACTTCTCCACTGATCTGTGGCCGCTGGCTCTTTGTGAGCTCCTACCCCTTTGCAGTTGCACAATGGAGCTCAGCAGTAGTTTTAACTGAGATTTAACTTGCTTTTACAGAAGGGTAGGATTTCCCCTACCACCACTGTTTCAACATCATCCAACATGCTAAGGAACAAGCTTATACCCAGAGTCTTGGTAATGCCTTGTAGCAGCAAGTTTCACAGTATTTGAAGTATTTCCTATGCCAGTAACATGTCTACAGCTGGCCAAGTGCCTCCAGCTTTCCTGTAATGTAACCTTCTAGCCCACGTAAGAGAGAGCCAAGATGACCACATGGAGGCTTGGACTTGACTGCTGTGACCTACCATTTGCCTAGCGCTGCACAACGTCACCCCTTTCTGTGTGGAGATGCTTTATGGAGCAGCTTTCTGAGCCCTTCATCTGTTCCTCTGCACAGCGCTGGTATTTGTGCCACTACAGCAACAGTTTGGGATGGTTCAGATTGGGCATTTCTTGTCACATGGCTCAAGGAACGCTAGGTAATGCTGCAGCTTCAGGGCTGAGTCTTTATTTAAGGGCTGGCAGGACTCCACAGATCCTGAATAAACACCTTCATTGGTTCCTTCAAGTAAAGCAAGAAAGCCAGCCCTCCTCGACTCCATTTCAGGCTTGCAAAGACTTTTTATTCTGTGCCTTCTCTCTCTCAGAGGGAGTTTATATCAGAATACCGCTGAAATTCAAGATCCCTCATCTGCCTCCCTCTACAAAAAACAGAGGCACAAAAGAGGCATTAAAGACACCAAACATGCAAATAATCGAATGTTTTCATATGCAGAAGAATGGTTGCTTTTAGTAACTCATCCTAGAACACGACGGCATTAGAGGTTTTGGAATGAGGGCCTCCCAACAGCATCAATAAAGGGAAAAGGTCCAAAAAGTAAGCTAAACAGTGCTGCTGCCTGAATATAGCCTTTCATTCAGCCATCCCCACACCATTTCAGGCTTATTTTGGACTTTTTTTTTTTTTTTTTGATAAATGATGGAATTTGTAGGTTTTGGATCCCATTCAAGAGTTTATATTTTCGTTCTATAATTTCCTTAAACATTTAATTTCCTACATTAGCTGACGGTCTCTTGCATCTGCTGGAAAATTAGTTCTGGTGCTTCTGTGCCTGCCCTGGGAATTTAGTTCTTTATTTTCTTTTTTAAAGATGCAGTGAGAGAACCTGCCTGTGGGTAGATGCTGTTGTTTGATGGTATCGGAGATGATATAGGAAGACATGACAGATAAAAAGATACGTGGGTCAAAGGGCTCTGCTTTTAAAGTTACCGAAGGATGTTCTATTCTGTTTAGCTGTAATACTGTGGCCATCAACAACACACCTGAACTCAGAGGTGGAAAATACATGGGAAACAGAGTTTTCTTACAAATGCTGCTATTGACCTGTGGCAGTTGCTGCTGTGAGGTGTTGGTGCCACCTTCAGCTACTGGGCAGGGTTTCTGTGAGGTCTCCTCATTGTCCTCCATCTCTGCTGCTCTTGTTCCTAGTGCTGCCTCTGCAAATGAGGTGGTCCTCACTGCAGGCTGACCCTCCTTACACCTGAAAACTGGCAATCTCAAGAACCAATATAAGGAAATATGTTTTCTACTGTCATTTAGGACTCCAGGGAAAGAGTTCATTTAGCATGGAGCATCAAAGTTGAGATGAAGGCACTCAGCATTGTGGGAATATAGGTTCTGTTAAAGTCTAGGAGCAGAAGTAGGAAACAATTGTGTAAGTAACAGATTAGTTAGGGAGAGAGTAAAAAAAGTGAGAGGTAATATTATGCTGGAAAACTGTAGGTAGGGAGCAGATGACAAGAGTGATTTTACTCTGTCAGCCAACATGGTACCGTTCTCTACATGACTGCATACCAAAGGGGACCCCCACCTAAAGCTGGACCCAGCAGTCAGCAGGGTGGCTCAGACTGCTGTTGTCCCTGTCTGTAAGTGTATTTGGACATTTATTTCCTGGAGTTTATTAGGAGACTTTGGATCTGGAAACCCTGATTCCTACTGTCCTGAGGGATCACATACTTTGAGAAGCATCTTTTGATTCTCTGATGTCTTCACTCACTCCCTGTGTCTCAATCAAACTGAGACAACAGTTTTTTGGAGCCAAAAACCCTGGACCCAATGCCACAAATATGTTTTTTCATGCTACTGCAGGAATGGAAAGTAATTCTATTGCCCTGACACTAGCAAATTACTCCCTGCATGGAATGACTCCTCATCAGGAGGATGAATTTGCTGTGATGTAAAATGACAGGATCTGTCCTAACTTAGATAAGTTGTGCATTATTTAAAGGTTACTGAAAGGTTGAGAATTCACAATTTCCTTGATGCTTGGCTAGAGAGAAAGCCATGTGGTTCAGCTTTTTTGCAGCACAGAAGACTGAGTGTTCTTGGCACTATGGCAAAGAAAGAGAGGTGAAGTCCTGGCCTGACATGGGGTCAGACATCTGAGTGGGCAGATCTCACAGCACTGGGACCAGTTGAACCTACCTTGTCAGAAAGTCAGGTGCTTTCTGGCCAGGTTACATCATTTATAGGATATAGGTCTGGTCAGGCGAGTCTGCTCTTACAAACAGTCCTGGTTCTTGCAACAATCCTGCCACCATGGTGTCCAAGGAAATCTCATCTGGTTTAAATTAGCATAGTACTGTAGAAGATAAAGGTCTTCTCCCAATTAATATCAGCTGATATTTGCTGCAACAGACATCTTTCCCAGTCTTTTCTTAAGTAAAACCTTCCACTGGTTGGACCTAAGAATGTGTCTTATCTTGATGGAAATGATCTGATGGAAAGCGAAACAGATTCTTGTTGTTTATTAAGCCCCTAACATGCAGTGTGTTTGTGATCATGGAGACTGTGTATCAAAGACCTTCCTACACCCTGAAAATTCCAGGAAAAGCACGACTTGTTTGTAAGCAGAGAAAGTACTTGCTGCAAGAGATGCACTTCTGCAAGAATGATGTCCAATGCATTGTTTCCAGCCCTTGGCTAGATGCATCCTTGCAGCCAGTGACATATTGACTTATGAGTTAAGATGGAAATTAAGCCTTCTGTTACATCAGAAGGTAAGTCCATAATAAATGAACAATTGTGATCCTAACTCAGCAGGGTGTGATTGTTCAGCCTGCCAGGAAACTCATAGAAATGCAACACATTTGTTTATACCCAAGCCCTGCGGACAGTCGCCAAAGCCCACCAGGAGTTCTGCAAGGGGCTTGGACCAGGCTTGAGGCTGAGATGGCAGTGGGAAGCCCACCTCTGTCCCTGGCTGCCCGAAGGACTTTGGCCCATGGAGAGACCTGCAAGGGGTCTGGGAAGAAGCAATAGACAAAATGGGGTTCATGCCTGAAGGAATCTCTCATTCACAGTTCCAGGATGCAGATCATGGGCCTCTGTCCTTATTCTTTCAAAAGCTCCACTCACTTTCATAGGTCTTTTGATCTGAGCAAGGGCTTCACAGTCCTTTCCTGTTGATGGCTGTATTTTGTCTCCTTCTTTTCTGCACAGTGTGCTGGTTGTCTCCTCCATCCCCCTCTTGTTCATCAGGCTGGGATATTAGAAGAGCTGTGTGTGGTCCTCGCCAGCTCCAGATCCATGCTTGCTCCAGGAGAAATTGAGGTTTCAAAGGTAAAAAGGCTGAGTGTGTGGAGTGGGGCTTATTTTTCTTGATACCAAAAGTGTCTGGAAGAATAAAGTTTGGCAAGTAAATTCCTGCACAAGCCACAGGTCACCTGAATTCCCAGAAAGGCAATGGTTGGAGAGCACGAAACAATGTGTGAGGAGGTATCAGACATGGAAAACGTACAATAGCAGTTCTTAGTCCAGACATGATTGAAGAATTAAAAGTCACAATCAGTTCTGACACCTTTTTCTGCCAGGTGGTGTGAGATCTGATGCTGAGACTGGAAAAGGCACAACAGCCCTTGAACCACTGGGATTTTTTGTTACAGCTCTGTGCTGAGAATGAGATTTTTCCCCTTTCCTCCAAAGGTGACTTTGTTCCTGGTGGTCCCCCTCACTGCTCTGCTCCCTGACACTGATCTCCTCTGGAAAACTCTGCGAGGGAGGACTGGGACAAATGATTGTAAAAGGAGGACAGATTTAGCGAGAGCTTAAGCGACAAGCTTAATCTAGAAGCTTGATCTCTTGAGGGGATGAAGGGAAGAGATGGATAAACCCAGCCTCCAGAACGGATCCAGGACAAGGACACGGTGGTGTGGACAAGCATTCCCAGTACTGGCCACCACAGCCCCCCTCTCCTGCCCATCTCTGTCATGGAGAAGGCAGGAGGGATACAGTTCTGCTGGGCAGTTTGAGGTGGGGATGTCTCTGGAGTGCTGACAGACCAATACAACTGCTACAGATCTTTATTGTGAGGATGGTGAGGCACCGGAACAGGCTGCCCAAAGAAGTCCTAAATGCTCCATCCCTGGCAGTGTTCAAGGCCAGGTTGGGCAGAGCCTTGGGCGACATGGCAGGGGGTTGGAACTAACCTGGACCTTAAGGTCCTTTCCAACCCAAACCATTCTATGATTCTATGATTCTATGACACCTTCAACTAGACCAGGTTGCCCAGAATCACATCCAGCCTGTCCTTGTGTGTCTCCAGGGATGGCGCATCCACCACCTCTCTGGGCAACCTGGTCTAGTTGAAGGTGTCATAGTCTAGTTGAGTGTGGTGCCAGTGCTTCACCACACTCATTGTAAAAAATTTCTTCCTTCCATCCAGCCTGAATCTGCCCTCTTAGTTTAAAACCATCACCCCTCATCCTACCACAACAGACCCTGCTAAGAAGTCTCCCCATCTTTCTTATAGGCCCCTTTTAGGTACTGAAAGCCCACAATAAGGTCTCCCCAGAGCATTCTCTTCTCCAGGCTGAAGACCTGATGTCCCATTCTCTCAGATAGTCCATATCATTAGCTGGACTCCATTTCCCATGATGAACTACTGCCCTCTGCCTTGTATTTCTGTGTTGTGCTGCGGGACCTGGTGATGTATTTTGAGTGGGAAGTCTTGGATGTTCTGAGGCTGGTTTGTAAAGGAGCTTGGGACCACGAGGAACATGGTGACCTCTTGGTAGCTCAGCCAGGTGCAAGTTCAAGTCTGAAACACGTCAAAATGACGTAGAAAATGCTGCTTCCCAGAACACTTCATTCTGTGAAATTGCTTTGATATTTCAAAGCTTCAAGTCATAAGAGAAACAAATAGTAAAATATTGGAAATTCTTGTGGGATGAAATTCGTTTCTGCACTTAGTGAAGGTAAATACAAAAAATGCCTTGTGGGTGGTTTTTTGTGTTTTCTCCCTTAATTAAAGTTTCCTGTTTTTTCTACAGTGTCAAGGATGGTTTAAAGAGCTTGCTCCCTTCAAAAGCCATTGCATGCAAATAGACCTTGAGATTTTCCCATGGTGGGGAGGGAGATGTGGGTGGAAATCCAGATTATTAGTGAGTGTAGTCCAAGGGTGAGGAACAAAACCTCCTCCTTGTGTGGTTATGGGCACCTCTTTGCAGAGCACTGATTGTTGTTCTAGTTTGCTCGCTGCTTTGCATCAATGTGATACTGTCAGGAAGAAACAAAGATAAGCATTTTTAATTCATTTTCTTCCTGGCATATATGAAAAGTGCTGCTTTGTTGAAAACCTTTTTGGTTTATTTTTAATAGCAGTGTGGGACGTCAGGAAACATTCACATTTCAAGCCTTGCACAAGGGCAGAATTCACATTTCAATGAGGTTTGAGGGGAGGCTTCTTTTGGCCAGCAAGGTGCTCGCCAGCCCTAGTGTTCGTCTGTGGGCCTCTTCCTCCTCCTTCATGGCCCCCAAGTGATGATGGCTGGTGTGTTTGTCGTTACCTTGTTTGGCAAGAGTTTAACACCAGATCAGGGCTTTACAAAACAAATGGCTTAGTTCATTTGCCTCTGAGATTCCTAGTTTGAGGGTCAATCTTGATTTTTTGCTCTGCCTCAGTGTTCACAAATACTAGTGAGTTGTGAGGTCATGTTTATTCCAGAATATGCCTTTCCCATCAGCCAAGGACCCTTAACCTCTCTAGCACTCAGCAGCAAGATCATTATCCCCTTTACTCCATGCAGCAAATAGCAAAGCATCTAACAAGGGCATGTTTTTGTCCATGTCGTAACTGGCAGTGTGTGGCTGTCTAGCAGCTGGACCCCAGCTGTGTCTGGCCAGCGCTTTTCTACATATATAAGTTGCTCTGATCTGCTGATCACATCTTTACTGAATGGCCACATGGTTGGGAAAGGCTTTGGTGCTGCATCTCCATCTCTTGATATCCCTCTCAAACTTCTGCATCTTTGCTGTGTTTGGAGTTTGCAAGTGGCCCTCTGAATGGGGTGAGTTTGGGGGTATCTATGCTATCAGGGTGGTTCAATGCCACATGAGTCCCCTTCTTTTGCCATTCTTCCAGCATCAGAGCTCCCCAGAATCAGTGAGTCTTTCCCAGCCTGGAACCAAGGGACCAATTTAGGATGGTCAGCACTCAACATGAGTGGACTGTTGCCTTGAGCACAGACTATTCCCTAGCATTTCCAGCATTTTAGAAACTTGCTTGTTATGTTTGTCCTTGGAAAGGAAAACATTACATTTAAGAACAAAGTCCCAGGTTCATAATAGCTACAGGTTATAAGCACAATATTCACAGTGTGGGGAGCATGGGGAGACACAGAAGGAAATGCACTTAAGTCTCTTTGTATGTTTGGTGGGGCCATGGCCCCACACCAGCACAGATCCAGAGAGGTGACATTCCCAAGTGACTTTGAGTCCACTTGCACACACAGATTCTCTCGAAAGCTTTTTGTGCTTCCTGTGTATTTAATTTGGGATTAGTGGGCCAATACTGTGGTAATTTGAGCAAGTGGTTTTGGGCATACAGCCCTCTCAAGGGACTGGGGTGGCTCTAGAAGGCACAGCTACTTTTGAGCCCTTCTCTAGAGACTGATAGGGGACTGCTGCTCCATAGGTGACTATTGCTGCCAATGAACCGACCATTGCACAGACAGGTTATTTAAGGGAAAAGCTGGGAAAGGGATGTGTCTGAGCCAAGAAGTCAAGCCAGAGAGTCTCTTTTGCATGGTCAATGCCTAAAGCAGGCCAGAGTCCCACCCTGCAGGGGCGGGTGGTTCATGGTGATGCCTGTTGGTAGGGCTCTGCAGCATCCTCCCTCTCCAGCAAACTGCTGTTTTCCTGGATCAGTGTCCATTGAGACCATCACATCAGCAGGTGATAAAGCTGTTTCATTGCTGACAAGCCATTTGTCTTGTCTTTGCAGAAGAGCAAGCAAACAGTTTTCAGGAATGCCATTGTGTGCAGGGGAGGTGCTGCTATGGGAAGTGCTCATCACACAGGAGCAGTGTAAGTTTGACAACAACTGGCATGATGCCTCAGCACTTTCATTAGCCAGAGCAGCAAATTCAGTACAGACATCTCCCTGCCCATGGCCACTTCAGCTTCCTACAATAATCCTTCCCACCTACACCAGTGATAATCTTGTACCTGCCTGTTTCAGTCCTTGCAGTTCTCAGGAGAAGTTAACCCTAGGAAATGTCAGGCAGTAAAAACTATTTAGTCCTGTGGGATTATTTCACTGCATGGCAAAATAATTTGAGGCACAGATTTACTAAACTGTTAGACTATTTTCACCCTTCACCCCATTAGAATGCAATGGGTGGTCAATGCTAGATGAAGCACAAGATGATTAAAACTTTTCCACAGATTAATTAAACTTCTCTGAAACTCCATGTACATGGGGAGATTTCATCCCCAGCTCAGGTGTGGTAGGGCCAGGAGGGCAGATCTGATAAATGAGTGACCCTGTGTCTGCTGACAGTACCTTCACACACACCCTGAGATCATTGCTGCCATGGTCTAGCCAGTGAGACAAGTGGCTGTGCCAAGTCCCTTTCAAGTCTCTTCACATTTTCCACATTTTTCTATTCAATGTCCAAGAACTAGTTGTTCTTTTGTGCAAAAAGCAGTGTCTAACATGATAAGATCCTAATCTGGACTGACTTCGTACAGAGATAATGCTAACAGCAATAATATTGATGCTAACTAATGGTTCAGAGAAGGGACACTTTGCAGAGGAGATGATTATTAGAAATCACATAGATATACTATTGAAGATATTTGTTTCCATGATTTGAGACTTCTAGAATTCAGGTTTCAATGCATTTGCCAGATGCAAAAATAGTAAATAGTTCAAGTATCAGAAGAACACACACACGAGTAAGAGGAATTAAGCTTTTTAAGCTGGATAGAACTTGTGAGATATTGGTATGCTGAGCATGAAAAACGTGTCAGCAAATTCAAAGAGCCCAGGGGTGGGTGGTGGCTGATATGTCCAACATAGCCTTGGGAATATACTTCAAAAAGTGAATGCATGGGATGCTGCCAGGCACGGTGGGAGAAAACAAGTAGTAGCAGCTATCGCTGTCTGCAGGATTGTCCTAAGGGGACCAGACTGCTGGGAGGAGAATGTGAGTCCCCAAAGTCTTGCTCGCACAAGCCTGTCCCAGGAGGAGGGGTCCTCTGCTCCCCCATCTCTCACAGGCATGAGGTGTGTGTGTGAGGGGTTGTGATCAAATGCACCACCCTGAAAGTGTGTTTTCTTCCCCTGTGTATGGACATGCCCAGCTGAGCAGTGATTGGAGCTATGTAACCTGACTAAAATAAAAAAGAGTGGAGAAAGCAAAGCTGACACTGACAACTGGGAAAGAAACTAAAAAAAAATCCCAATGTCTTTTAACATATCTGTTCCTCCCTTAGGCATGGAGGAATTTGCTCCTTGCTTCATCAGCCTCCCCTCTGTGCTCTGCTGCATGATTCAGAGCAGACCTGTCCTGCCATGTACGCGTCATCCTGCTCCTACCTGGTGGACTGAGCAGTCCATGGGGAGATGAAAACAATTGCAGGGGAGACTGTCCCACCTGGGGAGCTGTTCCTGCTGGGCTGGAAAGCTCTGCATTATTCCCTGTGTTAGATTTGGCTTTGAGAAGCCACCCTCTGCCTCAAAGACTGCACTGACTATGCATGTGCATCCTCCAGCTAGTGACACATCCCGTGTTCACAGATCCCACTGTGAGGAACTTCAATGGGAATCTACACTTGGATTGCCTGTGCAGTCAGCATGCATCCCTGCTTCTCCCTCACTACTTTCTGCTGGTGGGCTTTAAGCCATTGGTACCCATCCTGTAGGATGTTGGTGCGAGGTGCTGTGCAAATGCAGAGCACGTAGGAAAGCCAGCAGAGGTCAGCTGGCATTGAGCTGGGTGAATCAGGGACCATGCACACTTCTCTTTGTGGTTTGTGTTTCTTTTTATCACAGAGAAGGTGGTTTTTGTTCCTGAAGCAGGGGGAGACTGTCTATAGTACTGCTGGTATTTGCTTAACTACCTTCCTGCGAGTGTAAATCTTCCCTCTTTCTTTCTCTCGGTGGGGGTAAAACATTCAGCAAATCCCCTTTTTCAAACCAGGGATCAGGTATATCAGCAGGCACAAAATGAATTTTGCATTGAGGTTGGATCTCCTCCTCTGCAGGGGTCTCTGGCTCTGCTAAACTTTCACACTTGATAGCCAAAATCTGCTTGTGATTAAAGGAGAAAATGGAAAACAGATGGCTGAGGTGAAAGGTGCAGATTGCTCTGTTTTACTGCCCTGGATGTGAAGGGGGTTGGTACACAGGACACTGTGGAGAGGCTCAGAAATTTCTTTCCAGTTTCAGAGACTGAAGGGAGCATCACATCTTCCAGATAGTGTTGATGATGGGCGGTATTCAAACTGTCTACCTACAGGAAGCAGCTTTAGCATCATAGTAGCTTCTCTGGGGCAGAAAAGCTAGGTAATAAGTGCCCTGAATTGCCCATCACTTGCTGAGTATTGGCCACTGTGGTAGATAGGCACCTACTGGGGCGCTGTGGGCTAAGCCTGATCTGTACACCAAGCCTGACCTGTACACCATTCAAACTGCCTTCATGGGTGGACGTATCAAAAGAAGAGTGAAATGGAAGAATCAATAAATGAATGAGTGATGTCTGCCCAGGGTCCTGTCACTTCTTCCGAAGGAGGTACCTGAGACCCTGGTAGGAATGCATGACATCTTGCTGACATTAGCAGTCCCAGCAGGAGCTGGGAGGGTAAAATTGACTGATGCAAGTTTTAAGCTTGGGCCCAGGGTGATGGAGTGAGAGGAGCAGACACTGGAGATGGACTTTGGTACCGTATGAATCGGCTGAAGTGGCAATGTTTTTAAACAGAGGTGGAGAGCTGGTTCCAGCCTCCACTTACTCCTTTCCAAATCCTTCCCCTCCTGATTCACTTCTCCCAGCTTGGCTGAGCACTGAGATCGAGTTGGAGCTTGTGTTCTGGCTGGGCTCAGCGATAGCTGCTCCGTAATGCAGACTTCAAACCAGGAGCTGAGGTAACCCACCCGATCAGACCAGCACAGCCCTGGGGCCCTTTTCCCCATTTCAAGTCTTATCATGTTCCTGAAGGAGCATCTCCAGCTTGGGGGATGAGGCATAGGCCAAAATACAAGGAGGAAGGTGGGAAGTTTGGATTAGACAGGCAAAACAAACCTTTGCCGTGACTTTTGTGCTAGGCGTCTGCCACCAAAATAGATGAATAATGTTTAATGAGTTAGAAATCGTTGCTTAACCTTCCCAGACAGGCACTGGTGAGCACTCATGCAGCACAGTCACCACTCCTGTCTCAATCAAAATAGATGGGCTCTTGTGGTGACATGGAATGTCTCTCTAGCTCTCTTTTTGGCTGGGGATTTAAGCATATTAAACTGCTCTGTTTTTACAGGGTTTCTGAAGTGAACGGCCCTAGAGATCCTACTATGAGGATTAGACAGACACTCTGTAGATGAAGTGGTGAGAAATTATTAAGAGGATTAGCTGCTGGTCTAAATGCATGTCTGCTGGAGCAGCCAAAATACTGCTGTTGGTTCAAGAGCTTCCTTTTGTATTGTCTGTGATTTCATAATTAGGGGATTCAGAGTTCATAGGGGAGTTAAAGCAGTGAAGCAGCAAAAGCATAGATTGCTGTAACAGAGCCTTGAAAGAAAACAACATTAGGAATGTTATCAAGATGTCACTTTCTGCCTCTATCTGCCAAATCCTGGTATGGACTGAGAAGGGCCAGGCCAGGACTCTGCCAGGTAATGGCAAGAAGCACAGCGGAACAGAGCAGCACCCTTTCTTGCCTACTCCTTGCTTCAGCTATTTTTATGGAGGGCTAAAACTGCATCCAATGTTTTCTGAGGCCCTGAAATATTTGCAGAAAGGGTATTATGGATGAGTTGGGAAAATTTCCAGGCCCCTTTCCTCCCTCCTGCCAGCAATCTCCTCCTTCAGATCCTGGGATATATTGGCTTGGGACTTTGCCCCTTTAGCCCAGCAATATTTGCCTGAAGCTTTTTACTTCTGAGTCACAGCACATCTGTCACCTCTCTGGGCAACCAGTTCCTTCACCGCCTTCAAAGTAAGGAATTTCTTCCCAATATCTAATCTAAATCTATCCTCTTTCAGTTCAAAATTATTGCCCCTTGTCTTATCACACTAAAATGTCTGTCCTTATCTTTCTTATAAGCTCCTTTTAACTATTGGAAGGCTGCAATAAGTCTCCCTGGAGCCTTCTCCAGGCTGAACAAGCCCAACCCTCTCAGCCTCACTCTACAGCAGAGCTGCTCCAGCTCTCTGAACATCTTCGTGGCCTCCCCTGGACTTGCTCAAGCAGTCCATGTCTTTCCTGTGCTGAGGGCCCCAGAGCTGAACACAGGACTCCAGGTAGGGTCTCATTAGAGCAGAACACAGGGGGAGAATCCCTGCTCTCGACCTGCTGGTCACACTCCTTTTGACGCAGCCCAGCACATGGTTGGCTTTCTGGGCTGTGGGTGCACACTGCTGGCTCATATCCAGCTTTTCATTTACCAGTAACCCCAAGTCCTTCTCTGCCAGGCTGCAGTCTTGGGGCAGCAGAAGGTGGGACATGACTCCTGGGATTATTTTAAGCCCTTTTCTATGATTCTGTACCGAGTTTTCCCCTAGTTTCAGCTGGGTACAATTTTTTTCCATACTTCTGTTATTCTCTCTTGACATAATGTAGGCTGAGACAATTTCTTTACTGAGGAAGGTGGAAATATCTCCATATGTTAATCTGTAATCCTGAATTCCTTTGGGATGACCATAATGATATAAGTGCAGCTATGATTTATTATCCTCTGTGCCTAACACATAGATGTCCCACTGCACTCTTTGTTTAGAGTTCATTCATGTTATGCCCATGCATCGTCTGAGACTAACAAACATGTTGATTCTGGTTTGGATTCACAGTGTTCAAGGAGATCTGCTGCCTTTACAGCCTTGTGCAGTTTTCTTCATCAGCCCTTTGACTCCCTCTGGATTTATTTTATGGGTATAAATAAAGCTTATTTTGCAGTTCTTTTAAGTGTGCTAAATATAAGTGGGGAGAAAAAGCAATAGACATAGAAACATAGAGAGTGGAAGGAAAAACCTCTTGTTGAATTGTCAGGACTCCTGTGCGGTTTTATACCAAAGCTTTGCTTGTCTGAACTTATGACCATGGCCCAGATCATGATGGAAAGAGAAGCCACATTTTCCATGTTTATCAGAATTAATCAACACCTACCATGACTAGTTGGACAATATTTCTTAGTTTTAACCTGGCTGGTGCAAAGTTGTTTCCAGTTTGAGAGGTGTTTTTATGAGGTTGTGATTAATTTGATGTCCATCAGAATTATTTGTATTATTGCTATTAATCGTAGCTACCCAACTGCCATTATGACTGTCTGCTGGGATAACAAAATCCTTACAGCATGAGTTCATGACATCTGTGGAAAGCTGGAGGAGAAAAGCTCCCTGCTTTCAGGAATAAAATACTGGGATTAATCCTGATCCTGCTGCAGTCCACTTATTACTGGTTTCAGATGATCTAGTGTCCATGCAGGCCTTCCTTCAGACCCATAGGACTTTCCTACAAATCTACATTTATTCTACAAATGAGTCTACAAATGTTCATTAGCCAATACTGAGCCATATTAAATCCTTGAGGGTTCAGGGATAGAATCTGCAAGACAATAATTGCTTGAAAATTCCCAAGTAATGGCATTTGGGATTTCCTCTTTATCCTGAAAAATAAACTGTTTAATTAAAAGGAAGAGTGGAATAAAAAAGATAAAGATGAAAAGACTCTTCAGTAGGTCATGCAGGCCTCAATTTGTTGCTTGGCTCAGTCTGGTTCAGTGAACTCTCCTGCACTCAGTGGCCCAATTAGCACTGAGTATCTGGAGCAGTTCTGCACCATTTCCTAGCTAGTGTAGTGGAAAAGTTTAAAATACTAACTAGAAATATCTGAGGCTTTCTTTTCCTACTCAGACTCAGGGAGAGGGTATAAGGAGATGACAAAGTCAGGCATTTTGATTTCTCTCTTGGAACGATGCTGTTTAGGAACTTGCTTAATCTTATCAGGCCAGCCGGAGTATCTGCTGTCTCTGTGTTCCCTCACACAATTACAGGAAACAGTTAGAGTGGTGGAAATTCTGAGATGATTCTACAAGAAACAGTCACTGGCTGAGCTGGCTGTCAAAGACCACCTTCTGCCTGGCTTCTGGCTTTCACCTCCATGTGCAAGTGGGATTTGAAGGTGATCCTTATTCTCTAGAGGCCATGGAGGGGAAGATTTTGGCTTTCTCTGACTTCAGTGGGGAGTTCTGGGTCCATTGGCAGGAACAGGCTCCCCTCACATTCAGGACCCTCTGACAAATGTGGCAACTCTGTGTTTCTCTGAATTGTACTCAAAGCGTGAGTGTGATTATGAACAGCAAAAGAGGAAATTCTCAGATGTTTCTAGACAGATGGAATCATAGAATCACAGAATGGTTTGGGTTGGAAAGGACCGTAAGATCATCTAGTTCCAACCCCCCTGCCATGGGCAGGGAAGTTTCACGCTAGGCCATGTCACCCAAGGCTCTGTCCACCCTGGCCTTGAACGCTGCCAGGAATGAAGCATTGACCACTTCTTTGGGCAACCTGTGCCAGTGTCTTTCTCACTGGACTGATGACCCAGCAGCATAACAAGAAGCTATGCCTGCATCCAATGGAGTACCCCAGACTGCAGTACCTCAATAGCTTTTCTGTTCCAAAATCAAAGTCCTTATATGCCTGGAAGGTTGAGAGGTGGTAGTCTAGTTTTTAACAGAAGATACAAGTTTGTAGAGTAAAGAGATTTTTTTATTAGATTACTTTTAAGATAGAAATATATCAACAACTATTTGGACACACAGGTCCCTCTTCAGGACAGATCTAAAGAAGGACTTAAATTCCCCCCAAACACGTCAGGTCAGCTGTACAAGAGGGGCTGTATGCCCTGCAATGATGTTTAATTCCAGCTTTACCAGTTACCACTTTTCTGAAGTTTGCCTGTCACTGGTTGTGACAACTAACACACAGGCAAACTAACATGTTGCCTTGATAGCTGGGGAGACACATGTGCCTGCAGCCCCCGTTGGACAGGGGGAATTAAAGCGAGCAGAGGGCTTGGTGAAAGCATGAAGAATAACAGTATTCATTGCTTTGAGGGAACCTGGCAGGATGGGGAGTTCCCCTCGTGTTTTGGCACTCCTGCTTCTGATCTGGGGACCCTGAAGAACTGAGGGGAAAAGAAAAAAGAAGAGAGGAAGAAAGAACCCCAAACCGTTATTATTCAGACTTCTAAAAACCTCCATCAAAGGGCTGGTTTGTGTTTTGGACATGTCTCAATGTAGGTTGTCATTAGTGACTGACTAGCTATATTTGAATAGATGCAAGTGACAACCCAGAGCCTTTTCCCAGCCTTTTTTTCACTCTGGTATGTAGAAAGGAAAAAAAAGGTTCATTGCAGTCTAAAATACGTCTGCAGATGGTGTGTGCTCCTTGGCTCCAGTTGGGGCTCCAAGTGAAACACCACAAAATGCCTATTGTTACTAGCGCTTTCTGCCCTGCTATGGTAAGAAGCCCTGTTTGCTCTCAGCAGATTTGGATCCTGGTTCCTGTCCCTAATGTTTTCATATGAACTTTTTTGGATGGCACACCAAACTTCCTGAGGTTTGCCAGTTTGTGATTATAGGCTGGTTCTTGGGAACGGGAAAAAGGCCATTGTAACAATTCTCATCCTGCCCCAAATGTGGGCTGCATCCCAGGACCCCTGAGGTCAGCAGATCAGCAGCAGTGGATGTTAGAGGGAGCATGAAACCACAACTCCGCTGAAGCCTTTGGAAGGTGGGTAAAGTTCATTGCTGGTGCTTCCAGTAAGTCAGCAATTTGGATCTTGATTCACAAAGGCATTTAGGCCCCAGATTCCCAGTGGTTTCCTAGCTGGTTCAGGTTAGGAGCTGGGTCCCTAAATGGTGGCTGTGAACCCAGTGCCTCAGTGTGTTCAGATATATCTAACATTAGTTGTGCTATTGCTGTATACTGAGGTCCTGGATGGAAACTCTGCTCCTTGGAACACAGTCAGTCATATAGGCTTGGATTTAGGTGGCCCAGTGTTTAAGTTTACAGTGTGGGTGCCTGCATCAGAGCTATAGGCAATGGAAAGAGTACAGACAATACAGTTCCAATAGAGTGAGACATTATGAAACAGTCACCTAAAACTCATGAGAAAGCCTTTTTCTCTTCACCATCTGCAAGGGAAGCTAGTGACACCTGTTTTATTGATGTCTAAGTTTAGGTAGGAGGTATCCACCCAGAATGGGAGCCAATTCCCTATTCAAAGAGGTTGTCATGCTGTATAGTCATGCAGCTTGGGCTTGGAAGTGAAAAGCAGAGACAGTGAATTTTAGTTAAGATCAGCCAGCAGAGACAGGGGTTGGTATATGATAGCACATTTTCTTGTCTTATGTCAACTGCTGGGTGTGTTTCCAACCCTTAGATAAACTTTATAATGTTTCTGTTTCCCTTTCCCCCATGGAACTGATTATCCCAGAAATAGATAGGAACTGGAAAGCTCTGTTCTGGATCTGAACTATTCCTGTGTTGCATCTGGCATTGTGACTGGATCCATTTTTGGGGCTGTGATAATTTTCCTTTTGCCCTTACGCCAACTCTTCTGTCTTTAGCTCCTACTATTTTATTCCACTCCATGAACTGGATTGATTTTTGTCATTTGAAGTGCCTCTCTTCTCTTCTCTTCTCTTCTCTTCTCTTCTCTTCTCTTCTCTTCTCTTCTCTTCTCTTCTCTTCTCTTCTCTTCTCTTCTCTTCTCTTCTCTTCTCTTCTCTTCTCTTCTCTTCTCTTCTCTTCTCTTCTCTTCTCTTCTCTTCTCTTCTCTTCTCTTCTCTTCTCTCTCTTCTCTTCTCTTCTCTTCTCTTCTCTTCTCTTCTCTTCTCTTCTCTTCTCTTCTCTTCTCTTCTCTTCTCTTCTCTTCTCTTCTCTTCTCTTCTCTTCTCTTCTCTCTCTTCTCTCTTCTCTCCTCTTCTCTTCTCTCCTCTCCTCTCCTCTCCTCTCTTCTCTTCTCTTCTCTTCTCTTCTCTTCTCTTCTCTTCTCTTCTCTTCTCTTCTCTTCTCTTCTCTTCTCTTCTCGTCTCGTCTCTTCTCTTCTCTTCTCTTCTCTTCTCTTCTCTTCTCTTCTCTTCTCTTCGTCTCGTCTCGTCTCGTCTCGTCTCGTCTTTATCTTCCCTTCTCTTCCCTTCCTCTCCTCTCCTCTCCTCTCCTCTCCTCTCCTCTCCTCTCCTCTCCTCTCCTCTCCTCTCCTCTCCTCTCCTCTCCTCTCCTCTCCTCTCCTCTCCTCTCCTCTCCTCTCCTCTCCTCTCCGCTTCTTTTTTATGGAGAATAATTATTATTATTCTTCTCAGTTATTATGGAAGGATGTGAAACTTCCCCAGCAGGACATATACTGAGTTATACAGAAAACCTTGGCATCCTTCTGGGAAGAGCAATGATTTAGTGTTAGGTCTTCCACCCAGACACGTGTGAGATGTCTCTCCAAAGCCATAACCCAAGCTGTAGATGATTGTTGATTTTGGTCTGTGTGAATGCTGAACAGAAAGGCTTTGTGTGTGGCACGTGGAGGCAGTGAGGACATCAACAAATAGATATTCCTTGTTGAGAGAAAACCAGATGAGGAAAGTTATGTACATGAGGATACATGTAGCTGTATTTATTATGCATAGTCTGTAGCATGCCACATGGAAGCAGGATGTGTAAATATCACACTAATCTTTATGGTCTCTTTAATAGGACACCAGGGTCATCCATCCAAAAGGAGACCACTGCTAACACCCGAGAGGTTGGGATGAAGCATGCTTAACTGGTTTCATGGATTAGGCAGAAGCTGAAAGGGAAGGCTCAAAGGTTTCCCAGTGATGTTTGGACATATGGAACATGCAACAAAACATAGCACGAAAGGGGGAAAAAGAGAGGAAATATCTAGACTTGGCCTTTGCACTTTTTGCATAGGTCTTTGGGGTTAGCTAAAACCTGTGGAGATGATGGCATAGATGTTTCACCTTTTTGTTTTGTTTTGTTTCAGAAAAGACATCTGTGGTTATTACAGAGCCAGAAACCAAATAAGGCACATTCCAAAGTGAGTGCCCAGTGGTCAGAATGGGCTGGAAATGGAGTGATCACAAAAGGGTAACACAGCACAAAGTGACACCAGATCCTGGACTTCAGGGATTTACTGTCCCTTCCTTGCACAGCATGCGTCTATCACCACAGCACCACGCTGCTGCCTCACTCACCAGGATTCAGTATGACATTCTGTGGACTTCTTTTGCCATTGTTTTCTCCAGCTTGGCACTTCCCAGGGTTTAAAGCCAACTGGACAATGGGGAGCTGGATCTTCTTGGTACTCTAATTGCTGCACTAAAGGGAGGTCAAAGTGGGAAGAGCTTCTGCCTGAGTTATAGAGACTGACCCCCCTGAGCAGATAATGCCACTACAAATACAGGACCTGCAGCTCTTAGAACTGACCAGGCAGCTCCAGCTTTTCCTGTTGAGATGCTTTCCTTCTCTAGAGTGTAAGGCAAAAAAAGAAGGCAATCCTTTGCCATATTCCCAAATGATCTACCAGAGTTCAGGAAATGGGATCAAAAGGTGAGCAGAGCTGAGCTGTGTCTGCCTCTGTTTTGCCAACATAAAGGTCCTGGGATCACAGCCTGCCGCATGGGGCAGAGAACCCCATGGGATTGCAGGTCAATGACACTAATAGAGGTTAAGCAGTAATGGTCATCTTCTTCTGGATGATGCTCCAGGGATAATTTCTAGAGTATCTTGCCACTTATGAACCAATATTGACTTTTCTGTGGACAATTTTAGAGACATGATATTTACCAGTTGTCCCTTGGGTACCTGGAGCAACCTTCTCCTTTCCTTCCCATGGGAAGGTAATTTCAGTCTCCAAGGAGACTGCTACTCTGGAGGCTCCATCAGTATGAACTTGGGTCATTTCCTGCCAAGGAAGGCAGGATCTTGTCCATGACATGAAAAGCTCTTTCAGATCCTTGAGATACAGTTCTTATTTCAACACTATTGTGAAATCTTGAGGGTTGTGCCTGGAGAAATAATTGGCCGTATGGAAAGAAAGAGGAGCTGTTTCAGTAGATGACAGGACTATCCAGCATTATAATCACAACACTTTAAAGACTAGATAAACAAGAGCTATGGGAAGGACATAAACTCTCATGTTTCAGGACATAACTATTGTGGGTCAGGAAGTAAGTCTCCTTTCAGGCCATTTATTCTGTAGCTGGTGCCTGCAACTGGAGCTGGACACTGTCAGAATCAATAACCCATGGCAGAGGCATCTCTGATTGTTTGTCACTTCCAAGTTTTGCAATGGATTCATTGGGATAAACAAACTTTTGTTTTCATCTTGCAAATTCGACCATCTCCCCACTTCTTGTATTCCCATACTTTATATTCTTCTTGGCACTAATTGCATGCTTTCAGTCAGTGTGTTTCTGCTTTCCAAGACCATAAGCCACGACTTGGGGGCACAGTCACATTTACATCCCTTTGCAGATGGCCTGTTTCTAGCACTGTCAGTCCTTGGGTTTTATTTTTTGCCGTCTTTATGCTGAGGGACAGACACTGCTCAGTGGGTCTTTGTGATTCTAATCTTTTTCATACAGTTTGAGGAGCAATGAACTTGAAAAACAAGATCCCTTTCTCCTGGGTGAGAAGGCACCTGAAATTAGGCCTGTCTTTACCACCCACTAAGGATGTGCGTGACAGTTTAGAGAGGGCTGAGAGCAGTGTATTTGTCGTTGCTGTAATGCCCTTTGTTGTTCTCATATAGCTCCCATTTCTGTAGGCACCATCTGTTGGTTGGGAATTCTTTTTCTCCCCATCATTGCAGGCTTCAGGAAATGCCATCTTGCCAGGTGGCATCTCTATTTGCTACTGCAGCTCTAGAAGCAGGTGCAGTTTGTGGCATAATGTAGCTTTGTGCCAGCCCATTACAAGCCATGGCCCATTCAGGGATTTGGATGGGGTTATTGCTTTAGCTCAGCTCCATTCGAGACGTGGGCATTGCATCTGAAGTGCCACTGGCAGCTGACTTCTCACTTTGATTTATGCTAACCTTAGGGCTGCTGGTAATTACATGCATGTTCTTGTATTCAGGAAGTCTATGCAGTCACCAGGGAGCAGGGACTTCTTCATGCAACACCGGGAGGATGAATTGTTCATTTTGATGAGCATCTCAGGCACTGTGGGGCACATGAAACGGCCTGCCTGTGTGTTTATTCTTGTGACGGTGGAAGGAGAATTGAATTTGCTCTCCAAGAGTTTCTGAACTAATTTGCTGGTATTTCGTCAGCCAAAATAATGTGTACAGAGCAATGGGTTTGTATAGTGGGATTCTGTGGCTCATTAACCGAGCTGGATGACCAGCTGGAATTTGTTGTCTTCCTGGCACCCGTTACAAGTAGTGCAAGGGGATGAGTGGTCAATACACATTTTTTCCATGGCACTTCATCTACCTGTTTCAACTTAACCCAAAGGTCAAAAATTCCTTTCATACTGGTGCCTCATCTTTGAGTGCCCAAAAGATATTTAGCTGGTATCTTACATGGGAATATCTGTTCTGGGCTGAGCAGTGATGACTAACTTCCCTCTTCTAAGCTACAAGGCATTTCATATTTTATTCTATGATTTTATGATTCTATGATTCTATTTCTTCAAACAATTTCATAGACTCTCATTGACTTCTCCATTTTCATGCACTGCTGGAAAAGACTGGATGCAGCCAGGTGACTACAGAAGAAGGGATCTGCTGGCCTTAGCACAGGGTTATGTATTGTAAGACCCTGGATAGTGATATCCTATTTTCTGCTGCTGCTCAAAATAGATTTGTGAGAAAATATGAAGAATGTAGGACAAATTCAGAGATGAAGTGGGACAGAGTTTCCATTTGAATCACCTACAGATACTAAGGTGAAGAACATAGGAAAAGTTTTTCATCTGGTGAAACTCAAACGTAGAGGAATCATAAGCAAGAAAATCCTTGCTTCATGTCTAACTCTGCTTTCACCTTTTGCATATCCTTCCCACTATTTCTGAAGTACGGTGTAAGTCCAGTGCTGTGATGTGACAATAGCTTTGAATAAGATCAGTTATTCCTAGTAGCACATGGCCTGCTAAAGCTAGGAAACCTCAGTGCTGGAAGAGTGAGGCTTCCTACCTTCCTCTCACAATGAAGTGAAGCAGAAGTTGGTGCTGTGTTTGCTCCTCATCCTCACCTGCATGGAGAGTCAGGGTATCTTATACCTGCTTTTTTCCTATTGCAAACATCAAAAATGGGTCCCCACTTCAAAGTAAAACTGAGGTGTTCTCTGACATTCCCTCAGCCCCTCAGCACTCTCTTAGCCTCATTGGCCACATCCAGCATGGCATCTCCATACTTAAACAAATACCAGATTGCTGGTTCTTTTGTCCTGCCCCAAGTCACCAGGTGAGTGTGTGGAGCAGACTCCCAGAGGCTGCTTGGGTTTCACGTGGCACATTAATCCCCCACAACGAACACCTGGGCTGGACTCCTTAAAGCCATTAAACTTGGAAGGCAATATACTCATTTTTCCCAAAAAACACCTCTTCTGTCACTGTCATGAACACATCCTCCCAGCCCCTTGTGGACGCCAGCAAAGCTGTAAACATGGAATCTATTACAGTTGTTTAGCATCTTTGTTTACAGCTGTTCTAAATGCATTCACCTCTGCACCTTCCCCACATTGCCCCAGGGCACAACTTCTCGCCTTAATGCAACTCATCACACTTTAATGCATCTCATCATGCTAATAGAGATAATTTCCTGGATTTTTGAAAATAATTACACAGAGTGGTTTTACCCAAGTAGAAAGGATGAGCCTAGAAACACTATGGAAAACACTGTCTTGGTAAAAAAATCAGTTGAAGTTTTTTTGGTGTTGGGTTTTTAGTTTGTTGGGTTTTTTTCTTTTTATTATTGTTTTGTTTCTTCAAAATAAAACCCAAATTGAAGGCACATTCCAAGCCTTTTTCCTTTTTCTGGGCCTGATCTAAAGTTCCACAGAGGTACTGAAATAATTACCTTTGGCCCAAGAGGCTTTCAATTAGGTCTTTTGTTAATTTCCATTTCTCCTCAGTATATAGGTACACATTAATACACCAACGTGCTATTGAACGGGCTGTAAGCAGAGATAGTAATGCCACTAATAAAGGTCCAATAATGATTTTAACCTATGTGAAAAGAAGGATTATGTGATCATTTCCTCTGCCCATCCATCTTCCTGTTTTTTTAATCATTTGGCTAATTACAAACCAATTTTGAGAGAAAGAGGAATATTTCCAATACAATAAATTTCCTGCAAGTTCTGTGAAACTTGATGGCCGAGTAAAGGATAGAGACATGCATAAGTGACCTGAAAATGGGCAGAAGAGGTCAAAATCCATCATGTCCAGTCTGTCCGTAGGCATATGGCTCAGGACAAACCATGGTGTATTTTATTGCTTCTCTGGTGGGGCAGAGCAGAAGGCATGGGTGTAATTAAGGGGATTTCAGGGGGGTTATGTTAGCAGCCAAAGGCTGCGTGTTGAGGTGAAACCACATTTCCTCAGTCTTGCTATTCAAGGAACAGCTCACTTAACGTGGGCAAAAGAATGCATTTTTCTCTTGCCTTGTGCACAAAATCTCCTGAAACATTTTGTCTCAAATTGACTTGAAACATTTAGCCTGCAGCAGATATCCGGAGCATAACATTTCAGCCCACACAGTTAAAGTCTGGCAGAATAGGAAGTGATTGAAGGTAGGGTCTGTTCCAGGACCATTCAGGAGGAGACCGAGAGCTGAAGAGGACAAGTTCTGCTACTTGTTTTACCCATGTCTGATCACTTCTGCAAAGTATCATTGAACTTCTGGCTACTACAGTCATCCTCTGCTCCAGACAGATAGGTCTAAGTTCAAGTAACAGAAGAATACCGAGGCTCTTCAGAAACCCATCTGTACTGCCTGAGGTGGGTGTTTCATGGGCAGCAGAAGGCAAACCCAGGGTCAGGGTATTGTTTTGGTTGAATTTTGTGTGTGTAAAAGCAAATGTGCCAGAAACACCAGAGAAGAAGTAAAGAGATGGTAGCAGAAAGCCCAGAGCTGCCACAAATCAGCTGTGTGTGTAACCCCAAATGACCACAAATAGGGTTTTTTGAGCATAGAGTTAACCAGAATAAGATACCAAGAAGATCCGGAGATGTTCTTCTTTATGCTTTGATTCCCTCTATGCCTAGGGGAAAATGAACTTTTTCCACAGATAAGCAGGACTGCATCAAAGCAACTCAACTGGATTAGCATATTTCATAATGGAAGCATGCCCATGATCCTAAGTATCATCTCTGTTCTGTGGCCAACTGATATGGCACTACATTTCGATATATATGAAAGATATATACAAATATATATAAAATAAAAGCAAGCCACTCAGGACTAAGCATCACTTCACAGATTTTTGAGAGAATTCTGCTTAAATGTGTGTTTGTTCCCATTTGTCATGTTGGGTGGGATACATGTGATCAAAAGTGGATGCATGGAATATAGATATTTCCATCTGAGCTGGACTCTGCAGCTGTCATTTCTATTTTTTTATATCCAGGGTATAATTCAGTTTTTCTTAAAATAGACCTCTAGAGTAGATCAGACAAGTGCCTCCTTAAAAATCACCCATTGAAGAGCATGAGGGTGGCCAGCTCTACCTTGTAGGCATCTGAAATGAGGTGAAATGAATTCCTCCCCTACTGATCATCAGGTATGTGGTGGACTGGGTGGTCTGATCTGTCAGGTCTTGGACTGGATGACAGGACTGTTTGCAAGTGGTTTCCATGAGCTGTCTGCGTAGTTTCCTTTGCAGCCAGATTTTAGCTTTTTATGCCTTAGATGGTGGTGGGACACCCCAGCCCTGACCGTATGCTTGTCTTTCTGCAGGAGATGTGTGTGATGTGTGTGTCTCACTTCTGCATTTTAGCAATCCAGCCGCCGACCCTGGGCACTGTTTTGCTCTCTGTGGGATGCCACTGGATTTGAAGTGTTGTCCATTAACCCAGCTCTAGCAGGCTTGCAAAGGAAGGAGGGTGGTGTGGTGAAAGCACCCCATTGAGTGGCAGGAGATCTGAGCTTGATGCTTCACTCCACCACAAAAAAATAGCACTGTTGATCTTGGGCATGTTTCTTACACTATTTTCTCCACCACAGTTTCCCCATCTGTAAAATGTGAATGATTTTTTACCTACCCGTCTGAAAACTAAGGACCTCATAACTGGAAATCGAGGAACCTAGAGGAAAACTCTGGTCTGGATTTGCTCATGACAAAGCATCTACTAGCGTATTTTCACCCAGTGCCTGGCAGAGCAGAAATGTTCAAATTTCTTCTTAAATAAGCTCTTTCACCAGCTGAAAGAACATACCAGGAACTGGTCAGCAATATGCTCTGCACAGTGGCCCCTGAAAGGGGAGCACAGACCAGGGAGTGAATAGATTCCGCGTAATGAGAAGGGTGCAGAGCTGCACCGAAATGAACCAGTAATGGAGGACTTTTACCCAGGGAGCTCCCCAATTTTGAGTAATCCCAGTTATCATCTGCTGGCCACCTCTGCAGTAGGAGATCAAGGGGAATGAGACCATCACACTTCACTTTGCTGGCGAATATAAAACAATAACCAGCGACATAAAGCTTTCGGCTTTAACTGGCATGAATAAAAGGCTTTGGTGAGGTTGGCCTTGGAATTGTTTAGGATGAAATTGATTCCTTTTAGCCTTTGAGAGGGTCCAATTTAAGCTGTTTAGCTGAGCAGTGTGGAAAATAGGGCAGTTTAGCTATTATGTGGTCAAACTGAAGAGCAGACGCCATTTACCGATTTTGCTGGATCCATAACATCACATCCTCTCGGAAACACTGTACTTATTACGCTTTCTATCGTGTGTTGTTATGGCCACCAGCAATGAAAATCCAGCCTGTTTTATCCATCATGTTTCTTGGCTTCCATGTTGCTTATATGTCTTATACATCCTCAGTATATTTGCTTCAGAGCAACACATGTTCATTGCAGCATTTCCACTCCAAGCAGAAATGTGTGTGTTTTGAGAGAGAAGGGCAGGAAATGCTTTTGGTAGATGTCAATGGCCTTGTAGTTTGTTAGAATAAATGTGGCCACAAAGATTTATGAAAAGAAAAATCATTTCTGAGAGACCGATTACTTGTTCTTTTAACCCTAGAGCTTTTTAGGCTTGCTCCATCAGCATCTTGTTTTACTTCGGATGTCTAGAGATTATATTAATATACACAACACCCAGGTTTTTGCATTGGACAATCTCTTTGCCCATCCTGGCTGAGAGATGATTACTTCTAGCAGCATTGAAAGTGACTGGTCTATGTGCAGCCAGGATAGTCCAAAACCAGAAGCTTATTTTTCTGCTCAGACCCATTTTACATCAATTCTCAGCTGCCATGAAATGACTGACAGAGAGTATGAATTTGTGAGTTTTTTTTATTGGCTGAGAATCTGACCTAAATTTTGGACAACGGGTCATACAGACAATGGAAAACGTTAATTTGGGCTTTTTTTCTGGAAGGAAAGGAATATTTCTCTCTTTATAGCTTCCCTCAGGAGCTGTGAAGGTACATGGAGGAGCAATGAGAAAAGATTAGGAAAGGGAAATTCGGGACAACTGCTAGTAAAGTGAGGTGTTAATCTTTCCCTATGAGGACATGATGATCATTTCTCAGCAATATGCAGAAGGAAAAGACATGGAAATGGTGAAGTAATAGAAAAGGCAGCTCAGTTCAACAGGCACTGTCTTCACTTGGGTATAAAATGAAGAAGCACAGGGGAAAACAAATAAAACACAAGTCCCTTTCCAGAAGAAAATAACTCTGTGAAGGGACTCTGTGGCTGGACTGCCAGTGCTAATTGCTGCATCAAACGCATAAAAGCCCCTGCTTTGAGCAGCTGCCTTCCTTGAGAACATGAGGATTTCTGCTGTCCTCCCAGAATGAGCTTGTAGGTTTCTTCATAAGGAATTTTATACCAGGTCTGGACAGTACAGAGAAGAGGCACAATCCTATCCTGGCAGGCAATGAACTTGGATTATCTTAGAGGCATTTTCCATTCCTGTTTTCCCCATTCTGCACTAGAGTGATTAAACCTCGGTGCGGTCAGTATTTATCTGAACACTTCTATTCTTAAAAACTGGGCTTCTTGAAAGTTTTCCTGCACTCCCTTGAGCTGGTGGTTGGAAACGCTGCTAGGACAGCATTGTGTGTAATTTCTCCTTGCTCCCACTTCTGACCCAACTCTTTGGAAGTACAAACCCATGCAAATAAACAAAAAATAAAAGCCCTTGTAGTCAAGACAATTCAGGCAAAGTTGGTTTGAGAGTGTACAGGAAGGTCTACTTGAAACTCTTTGTCCTTGGCGTTGAAGCTAGACCCTGTCCCAGCTATGATGTTGCTACTACAGTACCCACAACTGTTTCCCCTGGATTAGACCATGCCCCTGACTAAATATGAGTGGCATAAGGGGAAATTGCCTTTTCCTTGCCTTCTGCCCCTACTGATGGAGTCTGTACCCCAATACACTGGCCCAAAAGTCAAAAATGCCACTGGAGTGATGATGCAGTGACAGCACTGTCCTCCCCTGCACTGTTTGTGGAGGGTCTCACCTCTGCAGCTTGTCTGAAGTCTTCTGACCAGCTTTTCTTTCACTGTGCTTCTTTAGGTCTTTGTCTTCTTTAGGTCACTAAAAGCTGGTTTATTGGAGCTATGGTTCTTATTAGGAGGTTTTTGTAGTCCAGGATGAGCTGTTATATATTTTTCTTCCTGTGAGTGAAACAAATTTAGAAAATTTGGTTTTTGTTCAGTTGTAGAACAAAAACAAATATAGAAAAACTTACAAAAGATGGGCTTGTTTATTGATATAATCACAGCACAGCTCCTATGACAGGACCCAGGCCAGTTTCTATCCCATTAATGTTAGTATGGATATATGAAGGTTCAAGATGAACTGTGACAAGACACATGAATGTGGAAGTATCTAAACAATCACTTAATATGGCCATCCCATTCTTTAATTTCCTGAAAATAAGTATGAGCTTTCCCCTTTAGACTGCTGGAGAATCTGGAAAAAGTATTTTTGACCATTAACTATGTATGAATGGAGTTAAAACTAGCAGTATCTCCTGCAATAAAAACAATGTTATAAACATCATGGAGACTGAGCAAGTACTCCCATCACTCATGTCTGTCTTTATTTAGTACGAGTTTGAGAGACATCAGCTTAATCTCTGTCTTTGCCAAATCAAGTCTTCACTAGAGAATGATACTGCTGCTCTTCACAGTGCTTTGAACTAGCAGCGTTGTCTCCAGCCTGGCAAAGGAAGTGTGTCTGTCTCAATCACAACTAGCACTTTTCCCAAGAACTACGGTTTGGTGCCATAGGGCACCATTGTCTCCCTGTTCCCAGAAATGATGACTTGTGTGAACAGCAATTACTCATCCACAGCCAAGGATGTACTGTACCTAAAGCTGGTTACGTGCCAGCCCTAGAAAAATTTTCACGTTATGAGAAGGCTTATTTTATAGAAATGTAATTTTAGGTGATGTTTAAAACAACCAAGCGTCCTTCTCAGTTGGGACCTTTGATCTCAGATGACAATAACAATGTTCTCAGGGGGACAAAGCTGCTGACAAGTGATGGCCATGTTGGTTGGGCAGATGCCAAGGAGTGGCTGACAGGGATGGTGTGCCATAGCAAAAGAGCAGGGACAGTCTGAAGATGTGTATTTGTTTGGAAAAAATCTATGGAGGGAAAAATGGGTCTTATTCCTAAAACACTGGCTTAGGACAAAGAGTTCGGTTAAATACCATTACTGGCACAGACTTTGTGTGTGCATCCAAGAATAAGTCATGGGACCTTGGTTCTCAGCCCATAAAATGGAGATACAGAGGAGGATTATAACAGCCTCTTTCCTTTATCCTGGCTTTGTATGTGTCAGACCAGAAATCTTGGGGGAAGGGGCAGCATCAAAAACAATAGAGGCTTGTTCCCTTTTCAGGCCTGTAAGAGTTACTGTACAACAGACACAGGTTGTGCTATCTGAAGGCCTCTTTCAAGGTTATTTCGTTGAGCCCAGTGTTTAATTCTAGGCTTTAGAAATGGAAAATGAAAAGACCCAACTGTTCCAAAGGTCAAATTGTCCACCTGTCCCAGGCGGGCTCCTAGGCTGATTTTGTAATGTTTTACTTGCCTGAGATGTGAGTTCAATGGCAATTTGCAGAGCAAAGTAGTAGCTTGATTGGCAAAGCTCTGAAAGAGAAAGTCTGACCTCAGCAAAATCTAACCTTCCTTCTGAGACAACATTTCATTTTAAGGCTAAGTCATTTTTTGTCCAGGACTTGCTTTTTATCAGAAGTGCTCTCACATTTGGGAAGGTAATTTATACCTTGTGACATAATGAAAATGGAGGGAATGATCTCTGATTCTTGTCTTTGTATTTCATCTTGATTTTGGCATATTTTTTTGTTAGAGTGGGAGCATTAAGGTAGAGACAAAAAAAGAGTTCTCTCTCCCCTCCCCCCCAACATGCTTTTCCAGCAGGAAAAATGATTATTTTCTTTAGTCCTCAGGTGGAAACAGCTCAAACAGTGAGTAAGGATATTGTCTTTAAAATTTGAAATAGAAAATTTTCTCAAAAGAGTTTGCTGTTGTTTTTGTCTTGTTTTTCCTTTTCCTGAGAGAATGTCATATTTTTGACATAAAGTCATTCTTGTGTAGAAACTCTTTTGGGAAAATATTTTTAGCTGGTAGTTGAAATACCTTTTTTTTTCTGTATTTTTGGGTCAGGCTACTGCATGGACTAAAGAAATTTAAAGAGTACAAGCTACTCTAAATCACCCCTGTGGAATGGCTATACTGTGTTTGGAAAAGATCCTGAAATATAAAATATTTCACTGATTGCTATTTTAGAAATACTGGTAACAGGCAAGGCATGTGTTACTGAGGAGAGCTAAGTACTTACACTATCTTCAGTCTGTTCATAAACGGAAGGTAACCTTTCTGAAAGTTCGAAGAGGGTATTAGAGAAGATTTTAGAGAGGAGAAAAAAGGACGAACCCATGCAAAAAAAAAAAAAAAAAAATTTGAGAAAACTCCAGAAAAACTTATTTTCAGTTACTCAGGATCAATGTAAAAAATGCACTGTGTTTGGCTGATTAATCTTGAAGTTGTTTTGTTTCCATTTCAAAATATTATGGAGTTGTGCTAAGCAGAATTCCTGAGGCTGAAGGAAAATTCAGGTACTCCAAACAAATACTGTTTGAAGTGAATGTTTTTTGGCAAGTTGTTTCACAGTAGGTATTGAATAGTTCCACCCAAGATATTTTGATACCTTGTTTTAGGAAAAGAAAATGCTGAGGAGTCAAAGTAAAACAAGACTGTGGGGGAAAGAAAATCAATCTATTTTCTTGGAACATCCCTCAGAATGGTACAGACCGTGCAGAAATTTATGGGTAGCCAAAAGCATCAACTGAAGCCTTCACCATTCACCAGTCTGTTACTGAATATGAACACTTGAGAACACCTCCATTTCATGTTGATGTGTATGATAATTTTATGATCTAGAGAGGTCAAGTTGAGACTAGCTCCTCAGGAATGCTCCCATAAATCTTCAGCATTAGGTGGCATTTTGTGTTTTGAAAGACTTATTAATTACCACCTTATGACATTAACTATGCCTTGCAACACCCTTGTCAGATCTGGAAAGTTAAGACAAGATGAAGTTAAATTCCAAATCATGAAGGGATCCCTAGCTGGCTATCTAGATAACAACATAGAAATCACAGGCATTTCTAAACAATAGGCAAAGCCTGAATTCTACAAATATTTGGACACATGCCGTTGAAACCATGAGATGGTGATGAGATGTTTCTACTTCTGCTACAGTCAGCATTTTGAGATTTTTCTTTCTTTCTGTACCACAGAGATGATTTATATGTCTGTGGGAGATATTACAGAGCTATAGGAAATACTGAAGCCCATTAAACGTTTGGAATGAGCACACTGAAAGTTGTCACACATTACCTAAGATTAAAGTTGAGTACTTCTAGCCAGACCCTCCACTACTGAAAGTTAATTGGTGAAACTTGATTTTATTGACTGGCAAAATGCCCATGTACCTCAGCTGAAGGTCAGGCATCCTGCTTCCTTGCTAGGCAGAGGCAGGAGCATGTGAGAATTTCGAGGCAGCTTCCATCCCTCATTTTGGATTTCAAGTTCTGATTGGTCTTTAGAAGCTGGAAAAAAAGCTGAGGAAAAAGCACGTTATTTCTTCCAATTCCTTCATTCAGAGGAGTTTGTGGACAGAGCTGTAGAACCCTGGATGATCAAAAAGACCGGCACGGCTGGAGACTCTCCTTCTTCAGACTTGGCCTGGACACAGCCATTGGATGGATGTAGCTGTTGGCACAAAAGAGGTGCACAGTCACATCTGCATGTTTCTAGGATGTGTTAGATTTGATTTAAAAAAGAAACTCAAATTAATTCAGGTTAATTGTTCCCAAAGGTGCCTATTTTGCTCCACTGGCTGGGAGGACCTAAAGGCCAACCTGAGTTCAATGGGATGAAATGCAGCCCAGCTGCTTTGTCAGGTTCTGCTTCAGGGGCTTGTTCCTGTGTGAGTTATTGAACCCTTGATCAGCTCTGATGGTCTCACCTCAGGGTGACTTTGCCTGAATCAGTGGCAAAAGCAGAAATCACTGATGCTCCAAGGTTGATTTCCCAGCTATAGAAAACTTCTTCCACATCTTGTCTGCAAATAGAATGCGATGGGTCAGAAGACTCCTCTCTGGGGTCTTGTGAGACTACCCGATGTTTGGGACTGCCATCAGCATTGTGCCACCCCATGCCTTCAGGGATGGCATCAAACCAGATGGGGCCACAGATGCAGCAGAGGCATTTCTTGCCCAGGCACCAGGTCCACACAAATCCTCTCATTTCTGTATCACACCAGGACCAGGAGAGAGCCTTGAAGAATGAGGTTGCCAGCACAAAAACATCAGGAGGGAGGCTTCTGAGGACTTTTCTGGAAAGCTGAAAACAGGAAATATTCAATAAAGCTCCGAGGAAAAAATAAAAAAAGAGAAGTAAAAAAAAAAAAAAGATAGTCTTTTTCTGAGCAGCCAGGATGTTTGTGAAATCCCTGCTCCATTTATTATGATGCTGAGTTTCAGCTGGCTGTTTTATTAAAGACAGCTGGGACACATTACTTGTGCATTAACACTGAGCCAGCTTTCATTTTAAAACTTACCCATTGCTGGGAGCTTTCCTTAATGCATTCCTGCTGCTGCCAGCTCTATAATCCACACCAGCAGCCGCGGGGGAAGATCACCTCGCTTTACCATACTGCTTATTTCCGGAGAAAGGCCTAATAAAAGTCAGCCTAGCTGATCAGGAGCAAGATGGTCCCTCTCCTTGCTGTGGCTCCAAGGTGGAGCTAAACTTGCCAGAGCGAGAGGTCGGTGGTGCATCCGCCAAGAGGACATCTGCTTGCGAAGCAAACCCCTTAACGCTCATATGCAACTCTCTCTTAATTGCTTTCCAGGGACATGTTAGAGCTTTTTGCAATGTAAACTGTATTTCAGTACATCACAAATCACTGAGTGATGGCTCCAGTGTAGATTGAAGGGGAGGTTGGCGAGCCCTGTTGTGAAAGTGGTGGGTGCCAGGGTTTGTCTATGCAGCAATCCCTCTGTCTATGCAGAGGGATTGCAAAGGGTTTGGCAATCACAGCCTGTGTCCTCCAGCACATGTCCCCCGAGCACATGGGGACAAAATTATCTTCTCGGTGATGTGGGAGATGACTGAAGTCCCTCACCCCAAAATTGCTCTGTACAAAGAAACACTCAGGTGCGGATGGAGGGAGATTCGTGTGTCGTCTCTCATGCCCCCAGCCCTCTGGTTTGGGATATCAGAAGCCATCTGGTCCCTGCCTGCCATCCCAGTCCCTGGCCCGAGCATAGCTATGGATGCCCTCTGGGTGTGTAAGTGTAAAATGCTGCTGTGAATTCAGGTCCCAGTTGTGGGAAGGGGCCAAAGGGGTGATGTTCTTGTGCCCACACTGTGTTTCAGTCTGGTCTCATGACAGAACAATATTTGTGCCATCGCATAGTGAGTTGTGTGTGTATGTTTATATAGCAGGTGTGTTCCCTAACTAGTTTTGAACTCACAAGTCAATTTCAAATGTAAGAGAAAAGTAGAAATTTCACACATATTGTGTTCTTACAAATATGAATAAGTTTTTGGATAACGAGAAGCTGTGTTAATAAGGTTACTGATAGACTGCACTGGGACCTCAGGCTTTGTTAGACACTTGAGAATCCACACAAGCACACTCCGTTGTTTTAATTGCAAAGGACATTTCTATTCCTGTTTATGCCTTGTTAGATATCAGTGTTCACCCTTGTCCCATGTCGAGGAAAAGACTTTTTTCTTTTACATGGGACTAGACAGTTGCTTATGGAGCAAACTGCCCTGACGACGTGTTTCTTCCTGATATACCTTATCTGATACTTACTTGATACCATTTCATTTCTCAGCAACACCGGATGCTCCCTTGTGCAGTAAGAATATCAGAATCCTTCTTTGTTTCTCTCAGTTTTGTTGTGTCTTAACCAGTGAAATCACGCAACAGTAAGTTTCCCAGATTACCAACACCCATATATAAAAAGAAGGGGGTTTCTCCTTTAAAGGTCTTTGTTTTCTTTTGTCTTATTCTCATGCATTTGCACTTTAAGAGAGGATAAGAGTGTGTGCCATCTCTGTGCCATTCATTGTTTCATACCATATTCCTTTATACTTTGTCTCCACACAAAAAGGGAACCGTTATCAGCTCTGCCACTATCATTAGGGCTGCAGAGTTGCCATCCTCCTCCTCCCAGTGAGGAAGTAGCTGTGGTCATTGGCCAGTTATAGCTGTCACTGAAATCCCTTCTTATAACTCACTTTTGCCATGGCTCTTCCAGAGAGTTTGATAACTGGTGAGTATTAACACATAGAGATTGCTTTCTGGTATGCTGCTTGGTAATGTCTCATCCTTTTCCACTCTGCCTACATCTCCCTGTTGCCTCTTACTTTGGACTTAGAACATACTTGGTGTAGAAACTGTCTGCAGCAAATGTCATATTTTTTTTGCCACAGCAACTAGCAGAAGGTCCAAGTCCAAATTTAGGGTTCATCCATGGCAACACTACTATTTTGAAGACCTCTTGCTCTTTGGCAAGTGTTTCCACTAGCAAATCTGGCACAAATCAGTATGTGAAAGCCCTTCATTGGTTTTGATGCAAAGTTAGCATGGTGAGTTCAGCTTACTTTGGATGGTTATTTAAACTGCTGCAGACAAAGCAGGCGAGCAGTGTCCGCATGGTCTGTTTGGCTAGATCTTCTGTTGATGTTATCTTCATAAAGGAGTGATAGAAAGCAGATGCAAAGTAGCATCTTAAACAGTTAAAAAACTGAGTTCCTCCCTCAGCAAACACACATCTCTTCCTTAAAACATATTTATACCAGCACAGTTGCACCTGAACTGGGTCTTGTGCTGATGGATCAATGAAATTCTCACCCACCCTGAACCACCCCAAGATAAAAACTTTTTTGACCAGGGTCCATGCATCCTTCCTTTAAGATATACACCCCAAATCTTTTTGCTCTTGTTAAAAATGTTTCTCTGTTTTTCTAGTAA
This sequence comes from Strigops habroptila, assembly GCF_004027225.2. Lineage (NCBI taxonomy): Eukaryota > Metazoa > Chordata > Aves > Psittaciformes > Psittacidae > Strigops > Strigops habroptila. The sequence continues at coordinate 8,083,481 of NC_044283.2, forward strand.
TTTACGCAGGTCTGAAGCCCTCTAGTTCCTATATCCATTCTTATTGCCATAGAATCATAGAATCATAGAATAGTTAGGGTTGGAAAGGACCTTAAGATCATCTAGTTCCAAGCCCCCTGCCATGGGCAGGGACGCCTCACACTGGACCATGTCACCCAAGGCTCTGTCCAACCGTCCTCAGTAAGCATTTGTCAGTAAACAAGAGCTTCACAGATATCTCCAGGCAGGTGGCATGGAAGAAGGAAGGCTACTTCAAGGGGAGACTATAGATTGAAATACTGTGCAAAACCTACTGTACAAAGGGAATAAACCATAATTAAGAACAACAGTATCAGTCTGCTGTGCGGCCCCGCGAAACGATTGTTGTGATTTTGGAAATCCATTCTATACTAAAGGAGTCTCAAGTCCTTGATGGCACCTGGTAGACTTCAAACTCTTCCCCTGTGACACAAATTGATGTAAGCCAGAGCCTGATGTCAGGGTGGATACCCAAAGGGTGCCTCAGCCTCAGAGTTGTTCTGAAGTCACAGCAAAGAAAGGAGACTGTTTCCAAGGATCAAACTCAGCAGTGCTGTGGTTGCACACAACTATTTAGGTTTACTGGAGCAGCACTCTGCAGAGGGACTAGATGCCTGGAAAGCCAAAGGTACTTATCAGACCCCTCCACAAATTACTTTTGGAAGAGAAACCACTGAACTACTGGAAAGTATTTATCAGGTTCATTAAATAGTAGGCTTAACAGTGTAGAGGTACAAGCCAAAATGTGGCTGATATGCCTATAGAGATGCAGGAGGGCATATGTGTGTGTGTAGCTGTCTAATATTTTCAAAAATCTTTCCTTCCCAGGTCAAAAAACATGGATTGGAAATCCTTATGAATAGTTTTGGTTTCACTGGACTGGCACTTGTCAAAGGGAAACTAGATCTCTGGAAAATTCCTGAAGGTCTCCAAAGAAGCAAGCAGACATGAGGCAAGGCAGAAGATGGAGGAGGTATGCTCATAGTCCTCACAGGTAGGCAGCTAAGATCATATACCTTCCCTCTCAAAGCCCATTAGGGAGTTGACCTGAGCTTCAATAAAATGAAAACAAGCTACCCTGTGGTGGGTTTTTTGGATGTAAGTTATTCCCTTTGCTTTGCATCCTGCTCAAGCAAAGGGCTAAGTCATGCTATGAACATCAGCCTTCATACAGAGCGGTCTCTTTTGCAATACACCTTCAATTCCACCAATTGAACCACCTTGTCTTCTTTAGCTACATGATTACTATGCCATGATAGTAATCTGAATAAATGTGAACATATTATTTTATACCACATCCCCTGCCTTAGCAGGCAACTAATTACCGGAGTTCGGTATAGGAGGGGGCTCTGCAGTTCATTCATTGCAGTTTGCTTTAATGAATTCAAGAACTAGTGGGTCAGGCCCTGGGCTCAAGTAAAGCTACATAGCTGCACTAGCCCAGGTGATGATCTGCCCCATTATTTTTCTTACAGTGCTGTGATTTGCCTGGGACACTTGGTTTAATATTTACATCCTGAGTCTTGCAAAAAGTGCCAGGGGAAATTTATAACCACAAGTTAATTAACTATGAATCAGTTAATATTCGGGCATGTGAAGTGTTATATACATGTGAGGGATTAAGCTGTCAGAAGGAACTTTGGTTTTAAATCTCCTAGGAAAGTTGTCACTTCAAGCAGCCTGCTGGTCTCCAAGTGAATGCTGTGGAGGGTGACTGCAGGAGATTGATTTGGGGGGAAGGTTGTTCTTGTTATTCTCTATAGTTTCTGGGGTTTATTCTGTGGGATTTCCATCCAAATAATACTTCCCCTCTTGTCTTTGGCATCTACCCAAGAAACCAGATGACCCTTTGCTGAGGGGTTTAACTGGTGCACAATTCGAAGGTGAGATAACATACACTTATGTTGTACAGATCACAGTGTGTCCTGCTAGCTCAGGAAGACAGAAACCTGTAAGGTCTGCACAGACCCTGCTGCCTGCAGAGATGTTCACAGTAATCAAGGGATGAGTTCTCCATAGCAGCAGGGATCCAGCAGTGAATTTAAGGACTCATCTGCTATTGCTCCTCTTCCTGGCCAGTTCTGATGGAGGATTTATACTCTAATCAATCCCACATGGCCTTTTGTCCTGAGCAGTGCTGTAAGAAGTTCATACTGTGACCATCTGACATTGCCTCTGCTCCTGGCTCACATGTTTTGCCCTAGCCCAGACAATACACCGTGCATAGATGCAGGCAGAGATGAGCATCTACACCAATTCCTTACATAATCTTGTTGCTTGGGCCTTTATGCTTCCACTAGAGCTTTAAAACAGCTGCTGAACCAATTGTTCAGATGGATGGAGAGGGAAAGAGATGTTCGCTTTTCCTCCAGATGGCAAACCTTGCTTATATTTGGAGGGCACTAGCTATTAAGATGCTATTGCCTTCATATGCCAAGTCATCAGGGATGGAAACCTAAGGTTAGGAATAAAGTAGGGGAGGTGTGTGTGTTTTAATCCTTTCTCTAGTGATGGAGGCTTGCAATGGTGCTGTTTGCAGAGCTCTGACTATGTTCAGTGAGCAGGACAGACAAACCAAGAACCAGAGGGAGCCAGTAATGCATGCAGTAAGCTTCTGCAGTCGTATGTTTCCCATCTTTCGATGTCAGATGACTAAAGGGAAAGTCTGCCCAGTGAAATGCTGGTGTTGCTGCCAGGCATTCCAATTCCTTGCTGAGGCAGGGTCAGGACTGGCCCACAGGCTGCAGGTGACCTGCTGGGACCAGGACGGGAGCTGTGGACAGCAGTGCTGATGGGTATGCACCACAGTGGACCTGGGGGAGATGACGTTACCGTGCTGTGGCTAGGAGCAAGCAGACAGCACTTTGCCAGTCTCTGCAGCACTTTAGGATGTTGACATGGCTGCCCTGAGCTACCCGAGGTGGCAGCAACCTCATTTCACATTGCTTCAAAGAGCTAGGTTTAATATAGCAAACTCATTTTTTTCTGCCTAGTTGAACCTGATGAATGTCCCACGTCTGCAGCAGTTGCTGACTAATAATGACAGTTTGCATGAAGAAATTGAACATGAACAGAGCATTAATAAAGCTCTGCTAGACCCATTTAAAGGAGGTGCTTTCCCAGGGCTAAAAGCTGATGCTAAATCATTCGTGTAACTAAAGGAAGGGATGGAGCTGAACTTCCCTTTCTATGGTAACCTTCTCTAAAATACTTGGAGAAATAATGTCTTCATAATGACTTGTCATTACTTAGGGACTCTTGCTATCAGTTTTCCCTGCTCCACAGGTCAGCTTCGCAAGCCTCGTAACATTTTAACGGCCAGGGAAGCAGAATAAGAATGATTTTTCTTGCTAGAGGATGGTTTTACAGTTGTACATAGGTAGGTAAATGCCTCAGATACTGTCGTGACACTCACCATCTCTATTCATTAGTACAACTATAACCATATCTCCTGTGTTACCCACTCTCTTCGGGCCTGATCTGGCTGGCTTTATTACATGAAATAGCAATTTATGTTTACTCCCAGGCCAAAGAAAGAAGACTCATCCCCCTCTCTCCTCCAAGTAACTGCATCATTAACATGGAGACTGCTTGAGACTGAGCAAGTTTTATTTATAAAGCAGCCATTTTAACAGAAACTGCAGAATTGTTGCTTTAGGATGCTGATTTCTTGGTATTGGGGCTGTTAGCAAGCTTGGGCAAAGCAAAAAAACCCCAACCCCAAGCCCTTGTAAAACATAAGGCCAGATGTTGCCCCCTTATTCTGCATGAATAGCATGATTGAAACTTGGGGACTGCTCCCAGAGCAAGATGCTGCTCCAAGGGCAGGGGTGGCAGGACCCAGCTCTCAGCTTTCACAACACAGGAGCCATGAAAGAAACACAGAGGTGGCAGCTCTCTGCATCTTCTTTATGGAGTCATTCTTCAGTGTGTGTCTGCAAATTCAGACAGAAAGTCTTGTGGGGAGAACAGGCTGCCATTTACTTTATTCCTCAAAATATTGACTCTACTCTAACACCTACCAGACCATCTCATCACACACTAGACGGGAATGTACCTGCTGAGCTCTTGACATGACCACAGCGTGAAAATTTTCATGCAAGCAGGAGAACAGTGCACAGCGAGGGAGATGGATATCCACTTGATTTCCCACAAAATGCAATAGTTATTAATGATTCTGCAAGTTCCCCTCAACACTAATTTCCTGTTTAATATAATAGGTGGAAAACATCAGTGCTTTGTGGACTTAAGAGCTCATTTTTTGTCCCTGATTCCAAGTCCGTTGTGGACCAGATCCCTACAACATCTATGTGATCGGATACAACCCAGGATGTTTACTTCTTGTTCCAACATGTGGTTTCTAACTTTTTGCCTCCCTTGATTATAAATCTCTCAGCTGCCAAGAACCTGGAATGTCACCCAACCCACGTAGGAGCTGGTTCTGTGTTCCCTTACTCCACATCTATTGGGAGCAACCTTACTGGAGCAAAGAAAGTTGCACCAACAGGAGATTAGGATCAGCTCAGCTCAAGGCAATTTCCCTGAATCAAACAGACGAAAAACAACAAAAAGATACCATTACTGAGATAACTCTAGGACGAATATAACACTTGATTGACAGAAGCTGCTGTCTACAGAAGGGTTTGGGATATTGTGCCTTCATTATTGTGATGGATGAAATTGCAGAGAATTCCCATATAGAGCCCTGAGGCACAAACAGGACATTAACCTGACTCGGCTACGTTTTTCTTAAACCCATTAGCCTAATTTTTCTCCAACTCGTACATTCATTTCACAGGGAGTGATTTCACAGGAGCACCTTCTGATTTAGCTCAACGTAACCCAAAATCAGACTGTGGTCTCCCGAAAGAACACTTAAATTTCTAATACAGTCTATCCCCTCGTGCTTAGTCTGTTGGCAGCTCAGACCATGCACATGTACATTTCTTACAAGATCTCATGACCACAGAGAAAAGGCCCTAGGGAAATGCTGGAAATGCATGTGCTATATGGAAATTATAACTTACCCAGGTGCACAGTTCTTAGGAAGTCTGAGCCTCTGAGGAGCTGAAAAACCCTATTTCCTGTGTGGGAGGAGAAGGTTTTGCAAAGGTTTCAAGTGGGAATAGAAGTGCTTAAAACACAGACAAGAAAGAGGTATAATTTGCCTAGTATTCTGTATGCTTTTACTATGGATGCTAGATTTTACAGGGGTGTTCATATAAGAAATAATCAAAATGCATCTCCCGCAATAAAGGTGAAAGGGGGCAATTAAAAAACCCCAAATTGTCCTCAACCAAGTTATGTTTTACATATACAAATTATCTATTATGGTAGGAAATTTGCTTTATTATTGCACCAGTGCCTAGTTATGCTAGATAAATTTTAGCCCCCACTGTGCTGGGCACTGCACAGAGATACCATGACAGCCAAAATACATTACAAGGAACATGCAGGACACCATACGACACACTGTTAGACTCATTTTCTCACATGGAAATTGAGGCCTCAAAAGAATAAACAACTCAGTGACAAAAGCAAAAACCATGTTAGATTCAGGAATTAAATACCGCTATGCTGAATTGTGGTCCAGCACCCACTGCACCAGCCTTTTCAGCCAGTGAGGGTGTACAGCCACCCAAGCACATTATAGTGATCAGCAACTTGCATAGAATCATAGAATGGTTTGGGTTGGAAAGGACCTTAAGATCATTTAGTGGGCAGGGGACATGGGCAGGGACGCCTCACACTAGACCATGTCACCCCAGGCTCTGTCCACCCTGGCCTTGAACACTTCCAGGGACGGAGCATTCACCACTCCTTTGGGCAGCCTGTTCCAGTGCCTCACCACCCTCACAGTAAAGAACTTCCTCCTTATATCTAACCTGAACTTCCTCTGTTTTAGTTTGAACCCATCACCCTTTGTCCTGTCATTATAGGTTTGTCTCCAAATAAAAATCACAACCCTGCACACACCTCCCCACCTCCCTGCACTGTGCTAACTCTTCTATGAAACCATACCTCCATCACAGGGAGCGTGGTTGGTTGATTCATTTTGCAAGCAGGACCTGCTCCAGCCTCTTCCCATACACACGCCTGCCTCCATAGAGCCTTTCTGAATGCAGCTCAGCTTCTATCTAACTCCACGCAGATGCACTCTGCTTGTTAGCAACATCAGCTCCTCTGTTTGCTGCTGGCAACATCTTGCTTGTTGCCTTCAGAGCAGCAACAGCTGTTTCCACTGCAGATATAAAAGTCATTACATTAGCCAAGAACTGCTAAATACCTCTAATTGCCAGTAGCAGTATAATAATCCCAAGGTGAAAGACATGCCTTGAGTAATTTCTGTCTGTAGGTGTAAACTCTCAGTCCTATATTGAGAAAGCATGGAGTAGCTCCTAGTGGAAAAAGGTTATCAGTTGTCGGAAGAGGTGGTCAGAGAGCATCCACTGAGTTAGAAGCCTGTGTCTTAGTGATCTGGGGAGGACCATATGATGAAGGGAGATGTGATGTTGCTTCTCAATAACATTTTCCTTCTTGCCAGTAATTTGCAGCTTATCTGCAAGGTATCTCTTATATTTAATAGCTCTGTTTTCTTTTCCGTGAATTTGCCTAATGGCTTTTTGAACTCAGGTGAAGGTCTAATATCCAGAGCACCCAGTGTTGAGGAGTCCCACAATTTAACAGTGTCTTTTGTTTGAACCCACTATTTTTGTGTAGTGTTTATTGTTCTTTTTTCAGGATGGAAAGTGAGCACCTGCTTATTGCTGACTCTCTACGTGCCCCTCCTGAGCTCAAAAGCTTCCAGCACGTCCTGACCGGTCTCTTGTAATGGTTGCTGCAGAACCAGCAGCTGACAAATTCAGCTGCCCACTTCTCTGAACTGCAGGAGGTCTGAGTCCTTAGTATTTATTTTCCTGTTATTTCCTCCTAAACTGACTCTGGGTTTTTTTATGATTAACATAGCTCATACTAAATTAAATGCTTAAAAATGGAGATAAACTATCATGTTATGACTCTCCTAATCCTTTGCTATCCTTTCCCTGCCTCTTCCACCCTCCCTAAGGGTCTTGACCTGCAGTTTGAGAAGCCGCTTTGCTGCACAGCAATTGAGACAGTGGAAGTATCCTTTAATTGCCTTTTATACGCCTGAAACACTTATTTATGATCACTCTGCTTGTGGTTTGAAATAGGACTTTACATTTCAGCAGCTCTTTCACAGCTCATAGAACAGCATATTGACATCAATGGGCTGAATTTTACTGAGTCTTATGAGATCAGTGAGTATTACACATGCTTCAAGCGTTGCCATATCACTGAAATGATGAAGTTTGCACTTTGGAAAGACCCAAGAAAAGGCCCGTTAAATCTTTTCCCCTTCTTTTGATCTTGATCTGATGCTTATCCCAATTTTAGAGATTTGGAAACTGAGTTACAGAGACTTGGACTGCGTCAGAGGTCAAATCTTGGGCAGAAACTGGCCTTAGTTCCGTTTCCCCTCTCCTCATGCTTTAAAACTAAGCTCTGACCTTACTGAAGTGTAAGGAACTCTTTGCAAATTGTTAACTGAGGAGCATCAATTAATATTTAACTTCACAGAGGAACTGGAAGCAAGGTCATTTCTACACATGATTTAACAAGGAGGTAAAGGCAAAGGAAACTACACACCATCCATCTCGGATCCTGAAAATCTCAACTTAAATGCTAATGAAAGCAGAGGAATCTCACAGCACAGACCATGTTAAGATCTCTGTTATACCTTGTAGCCTGGCACCTCTTTTCAGGAGCAATGGCATACCTAATACGCAGCAAAAGAAATTATAGTCAGGTAATAAGCTTTGAAGCAGAACAGAGTACAGTGTCAGATGCTTTGAATAATAAAACACTCATACCAAAGAATGCCAGTGAAAACACGCTGCTTCTGCTGTTTATTCAGCATAGGCTGAAAATAAATAACAAACAGTAGAAAGCTACGTGGGATTAAACTTTGGTAGTGAAAGACATCACTAATAGGATGTACAGGCTTGAATTCCTCCTTAGTCACATAAACCAGAAGTAATTAGATACGGCTGGACAAATGCCAAGGAACATTCTCATTGGGAAATATAACCCCATTGAAATGCAAGTACTTCACTAAGTCACACAGGTATTTTTAAAAATCCTGAAGGAAATGCTGGAGGAAAGATGAAGTTCTCAAATTTTCTAAATGAACCTCAATAGAACATGATTTTTGTTGTTCATAAATCATGTTTTGTTTTGGATTTTTAAAATTACACAATTGCAAATAAAAAACCCCAACGAACTGGCACTGTGTAATCAATCCTAAATGTTATTTCTTCAATCGAAGAAGATTTCTCCATTTACTGAGTGGTGGAAAGGGAGGATATATTTTAATGTGGCATGAAGACAGATGTCAGCCTCTCAAAAAAGATTAATCCCTATTGTTAGTAGTACCCAGGCCAGGGAGCAACTTCTGGCTGCAGAGAAATTCCGTGCAGGCTGTTTTGCATCCATAATGTTCATGGCAACCTCAGGAGTGAAATGTCTGGATCCACACTGCACATCCAGGCACAGAAATCTTTGTCCTTGTTTGTATTGCGGACAAGTCCTGTGAGGGGCAATGTCTCTTATTGTGCAGGATACACTCCCCAGTGGGCTGAAGAGAGCACGGCTAGTTCTCCATCCACTTTGCAGTGACCATCCACTGGATGTGACCGTGCCCTATAGTAATCCTTGATTAACTGCCTCTGTTCAAGACTCACAGGAAACTTTCTTGTTAGATGGCAGATCTCACTGCATAGGACACATGCCCTGCAAGCCCTCTGACTACCATTTCTGCTGAGGTTTGAGCCCGTTACTTCTGAGCTAGCTTCTACAGATGCATTGCACAGTATATAAAGACCTTTAGCTGTTCAGAATACTGCTGGTCTCTCCAATTTATTTGCCTGCTAGCCAAAAGCCTGGAAAAGACAACCAGGTGTCGGGCTTGTCTGCTGTAAGAACTGGAACTCAACCTGTTAACATCAATGCCATTTTAATGAGTACTCTTTATTGCAAGGAGGGTAGCATGCATCCAATAGCCATGAAAAGAGCAGGGCTGTGTGGTAAGGTGATGTTTCTGTTCTGAATGAAAGCCAAAATATCAAGATTTCATTCAACTGACTCAAATGAAATTCTGATTTCTTTTAAAAAGCCATTGTGACAAACAGCTGGCTCTGGCTTGCATGTAGTGTTATGGTTTAGGCTTTAAAGTATCTTTAGAATTATCGAAATGTAGCTACAGAGTGAGAATAATTTCATTTAAATTAATTTGTTTAAACAGAGAATCATTTAACTTAAATTGTTGAAAGACAAGCTCTCTTTGCAGTCCATATAAAGATAGGCAGCTCCAAAGGGTAAATCACCCCATCTGCTGTAAATCATCAAAACCAAAAACTGTATAAAATTCTCTTTAGAAAGCACCAAAATCAAATATTCTTGTGTCTAACTCAAATTTTCAATAGCTTTGTGAATGCAACACACTGAAAAAACATTCCCAAATTATCCGGTTGATTAGAATCAATGTTTTCAATTAAAAACATTGCAATGGAAACCCCTTGTTCAGCAGCAGTTAGGATCTGTTTCCAGCAGCTGAGAACACAGTGATGTGGACACTGAAATTGCAGGACGGTGTGGACGGGGTGCATGCACACGTGTGATTGCAGCCCTGCACGCTGCCTGAATGGGCATTTTCCCGTGACCGCTTGGACATGCCAAGCCCTTGAGCCGTGTCTCCTGCTGCAATGTGGGTGCAGAAAATATGTCACTGAAAAACAATGGATTTTTTTGCTTGTGTCCATTTTTTTGAGCCCTAAAGAGGTCCGTTCAGGTCGTGTTTGCCAGCCTTGATCTGCATGACTGAAGGCCAGAGATCTGAGTCTTCAGTGAAAGCCGAGATCCTTGCTCAATTGGCCGAGTCAAAGAGGTGATGTTTAGGAAGAGTGCCAGTTGTGACAAAACATAATGACATTATGAGAATTGGCACCACTACAGTGTAGTGCGTCGCTTATTCCTGACAGCAATCCTGAAAGTCATTTATACATGGAAAGTACACAAAAAAAAGACATAATTAGACGATATGACTGAGTGGTGTACACAAAAAAAAAGACATAATTAGACCACATGACGGAGTGGTTCCTCTGCCACTCAGCAGAGCTGCGCTGACTTCTCCCTTGCAGCAGCCGAGTGAGGAGAAGTCTTGGATGCAACCTGGAGGATTTAGACTTTATTTTTTGTAGAATTATCTTTTCCATCACTATGGAAACCTCCCATTATTGGCTTTCTGGGGAAAAATATATCTTTGATCTCAACCACAGCCCACATGGTCTGTAAAACTTGGAAAGCCGGAGTACCGGCACAGACACACCTCTTTCATCTCAGAACAGAAAAGTCATTCTTAATATATATGTATTTTTAACATTCTTGTCTTTGGCAAGGTACAAGGCACCAGTGATCCAGATACAACTGTTGGCACAGAGGAAAATATTGTTTATCCATACCTATTTGCTTAACAAACTCTCAGCAAAAATATAAACAAGTCAGGGAGCTAAATGGAGTGGAAAGTTCATGCATGAAGGGAAGATCTGGGAGTCACCCCCCACAACGTGCACTGTGTTACTGCTCAGAGGAGGGCAAGAGCTCTAAAGAGAAATAATCACAGCTGTTTGTTTCAGCTAAAATGTGGGCCATTTTCAGTTCTCTTTGCTCTGGATGCAATTCTGAGCAACATCTCTGAAGTTAGTGAGGTTGTATCAGCAGAGGTGTGGTGGAGGTGGAGAGAACTGACTCTTTGAATTTCAAATCTGTTTTGTAGACCACTGAAACCAGATATAAAGCCAATGAGAGAGTGCAGCATCCCAGTCCTTGCTAAACTGGGGCAAAAAGAACCCCCAAAACCCTGATGCATTGTTTCCCATGGAAAAAAAATGTTGTGTTTTGTGCATATTCTGTTCTTAGAGACATTTGATTGTGTCAACACCAACATTTAGACCTAGGAAATTTTTTTAAGTGTCTTTCTTTTGCAAGGCCTAAGCATCAACAAAATATTTTATTCACACACCAGTTCAGTAAAGAAAGGGGGCATAAAATGTGTTTCTAAAGGCTATAAAGGACGGAGTCCCTGGTAAACAGATGATGGTGTCCCTGAGTTAGTTACTCAGTAAGTCTTTAGTGGAGTCGGGCATGGAACCACCCATGTTGGTGCCCATTTCAGTGCCTGAATCATGAGAATGACCTTTATTTATCTATCTATCTATCTATCTTTTATTCCCTGACCTTTATTTACCTGCCTTTATTTTATTTACTTTTCTTTTACCCACTCTTCTCACCACTATGCACCACAAAAATGTTTCCATTTCAGATAGGGAAAAGTCTGTGACAGCTGGTTGAAATATTTCATATTTCTAAATATTGATAACATTTATCACTTGAATTTTAAATTTCCTTCCAAGAAACTCCAGGAAACTGGGCATTTTTTTCACTGAACTCCTCTCTGTTTTGACCAGCCGTGAACAGGACACTGAGAAGTAGAAGACTGAGACATACCAGTACCATTTCAAGAGAAACCTTTGACATCAGGAGACAATAGGCAGGCAGAAGGTGCTTAATACTTGTGCAAAAGCGAAGCTTCAAATTTATTCAAACTTTTTTTTTTTCCCCCTATAGTGTAGATCGAGTCTAAAAGGATCTGTGCTAAACATGGGCCACCTCATGCTTTCAACCCTTTGGACTATGCAGAGACAGTCCCATTTCAGAAGTCCTGCTGGGAATGACTTATTGACAGATTTCATTCCTTTCAGCAGAATAGGCCACTGATTTCCAAGCAGCAAGCAAGAGTGGCTTGTCTCCTAAGGCTGCCTGAACATCAGGAAAAATGAGCATCAGTCTAGGAGGGTTACAGAGATGCCAGAAAGCCCCAGTGTTTATTAGTGTGGCTGTCGTCTCGATTTCTTTTGATACCTCATATGTTTCTGTGGTGGTGGGTGGAGAGGGTGCCTCTCCTGCCTTGTGGGAAGTTCATCTGGAGAGAAGGAGAACTAGGAAAGCGCCATCGTTCAGCCCTATGCAAGCCGCAGCTCTTGTGAGGCGCCGAAACAGCCCTCGCTCCGCTCACGAGCAGCAGAAGCGATGCCGGGTTTATCAAATTATAGCTGGGTACAGCTCTTCAAAGGGATCCTTGCGGCACGTCACAGCAACACCATGATCGGTCATGATTTATGAATGTCTTGCAGCCCCTCTGCCAGATGTGCCTGCCCTTTGTATTCCGCAGGAGCTGGAAGCCATCCACCCCAAAGACGTCCCACGCAGAGGGAGCGTGCAGAAGAGACAAGCTCTTGGAAAGGGAAACCAGGCAGTTTGGAAATGGCAGAGCCCCTGGGCACTGCTCAGATGTCTCATCTGCCTTTGTTGAGCTCCATCTGCTTTTTACAAGCTGTAGGTTTCACTGATGCATAGACGGATGTTGTGAAAGACAGTTGTGGCTGGAATTTGCTGGGGCTTGCAGGTGGTAGTAAAACTTTGGAGAGCTGACAGCAAGTGATGTTCTGGTTCAGAATCTTAGAGAAATAGCTGTGATCATTATGGGGATATAAAGCACTCAAGATTTGTTGATGCTGATGGAAAGGTTCCCGTTGATGTCTTGGGGACAGAAATAAAATGAGAATTTGTGATTCTTGGTAACACTTGTTGGCTGGAAGGATCCATGCATGTAATACATGTAATTAATTCTGAATTCATTTGAAACACTGGTGGAGGAATCCAGTCCACCTGCCTAAAGCATGTTGGGGATTAATCCTCCTACACTGGGTGAAAATGGCTCTGCATAGCCAGTGAAGACAGTTACCTCTCTTTGCTGTGCAGACCCTCACATCATAGACTTCTAAAGTACTTTCCTCTCTGTCCTCACAGGAGGTGCGTAGACACTTGCTTTAGGAAGCCTGGTTTGCTTGGCACTTACAAGGTACAACTGCTAAGGTAAGCAGAATCCATTCCCCCCAGATTTACCCCATTCCTCCTGGTCTGGGGCTACTTGGATTCCCGTGACTTCAGCTAAGTTTTATCACTGCTTCAGCAGTGACTCTGCTGAAGCACGCTCTGGAGCAGTGCAGCAGGAGTTAGAAAGCAGAGATAATAAAGCCATGGTGAAAATTTCATGTCATAGGAAGAAATCTGACCCTGAAAGATTCACATACATGACTTTCTATCCTTCTGGATCTCTTATTTCTGTGAATTCATAATGATTTGTTGAGAAGGTAGTATAAATAGAAGAAAAATTTAAATGGGAGTGTATTCTGGAAAAGGCATAGCCTGAGGAGCATGTAGTGCAGGAGGGACATGCTTTTTTGATGGATATTTAATACTCTTCAATAGAAATCAGCAGCAAGGAGAGGAGACCCTCTCCTTCGTGTTCCCAGGCTGTGCACCGATGAGCTCCTGTTGTCACAGATCACACCCTTGTAAGACCAATTACTTCTCCAGGCACAAAGCCACAAAGAGGTCCAGGATCCCCAGCCTCTGTGAGAAAGGCAATGCAGGTCTGACAGCATGTGCATTTGGGGTGTTTAAGAAGGCTCAGTCTAAAAGCATGAAAAATAATTGGTTTTAGTCAACAGTGAACACTACCACACAGTGTGATGAACTAACTGGAAATAAATGAGTTTGGAGGCAGTCCAACTCCTATCGGTGGCTGGCTGTTGATTCCTTTCTAAATACAACTTACTGGACAGCTAGGCTACAGGGGCGTCCCACATGGGACTTCCCACGTTTGCGTGGCTGGCTTTCCTTTACACAAGGGGAAGAAATCTGGGGAGAAAATGATAGCTGGAAATGTAATCTTCCAGGAATAGCACATTTTACCCAGCTCACACGTAAGTCAATTTAGATGCAGGCAGTGGCAAAATGATCTGCCTCTAGAAATTTATCATCAGCAAACAGAAAGGGACAAATTCCACAAGTCCGTCGAGATTTATCATTGCTGAAACGTAAAGAATTTGCAGAATCTGTAAGGAGTTGGATGCTGCTGGCTTGGGTCCCTTTCACTGGCCAAGCAGAACTCACCTAGCAAGAGTATATATTATTTATTATCTTTAAAATATTTTAGAAACATTCCAATCAGTGTGTTAAAGAGCCTTTGGCAAGGTTAGCTCAACTGTCTTCTCATGACTATTCAATGCTGAATTATTCTTCTGGGGACTCATAGCACTACTTAAATGATGGTAAAAGCCGTAGAAATGACCTCCTTTCCTTTGGGTATTTAAGGGCCAAATTCTGACATGTACTGAGTGCACATGCAAACCATGGGAAATTTTGAGCACCAAACTAATGCTTTGCAGTTCCCAGGCCTTGGCTCCATGGAAATGGATGTGGTAGCCCCCAAATAACATACCCTGCCCGACCTCTGGCTGCCCTAAGGAGTAGGATGGCCTGTTGACAACGTTGTGTTGTGCCTTCCCATCATGAGAGCTTGGGGCTTGGTGGAAATGATAGCAAGGGAGTGTGGGAACAAGAATTTGGGGACTCAGGTTATTCCTCCGGTGTAAAATGCAGAGAATTCAGAAAATGAGAAATATTTGTGGAAAATCTGATCTGTGAAATCCCTAGCTCTATCCAGCTTCCTCCTAGGTGTGAGACACAGAAGCCAGTTATGGCCCTTCTTTCTTCCTGGGCCCAAGCCTTAGAAAGAGGGTGATGAAGGTCCAAGATTTAAAAAGTATACTTTTAACATGGTTCTCTTTCTTGCTTTATGAAAGGCTATTGCTGGACACCAAGAGGCCAGACTGGTGTCAAACATCAGGATGGATCTGTCCTATGTCCCTAAACACCTGAGACACCAAGCAAAGGCAACATGGATCTGGAGAGATATAAGGACACCCTTTGGTCCTGGAGTAGTAATGAAAGAATGGCTTAGGTCTGGGCTGATGGTGATTGTTCCAGCCAAACCAGGGTATAGAATCATAGAATCATAGAATGGTTTGGGTTGGAAAGGACCTTAAGATCATCTAGTTCCAACCCCCTGCCGTGGGCAGGGACTCCTCACCCTAGACCATGTCACCCAAAGCTCTGTCCAACCTGGCCTTGAACACTGTCAGGGATGGAGCATTTACCACTTCTTTGGGCAACCTGTTCCAGTGCCTCACCACCCTCACAGTAAAGAACTTCTTCCTCATATCTAACCTCATCTTCCCCTGTGTTAGTCTGAACCCATTACTCCCTGTCCTATCACTGCATTCCCTGAGGAAGAGACCCTCTCCAGCATCCTTGCTTGCATAAACAACAGCATGCACAGTGTAGAAGACAGGGCATGATGAGGATCTCAGACGACCCACCTGCTTTTGGAGAGAAGTTTATTCTTCTATTCCATCTAAGACTGCAAGATCCTTTGCTCAGTATCTGTGTATGCTTGTGTGTCTATAGGCAGTTTTTGGCTTCAGGTGAGAGCAAGTACTGCTAATGCTGAAATACAAATGCATGCACAGAGGCTAACCTGCTGATCTGAGCACTGACTGTTAGTCTCAGCCATCGCTTCGGTGTCTGAATCACCATCAACAAAGTTAAGGGCTTGAAAACGAGCCAAAAGCCCTTCTCTGGAAGAAGTGACATGCTTTGCTGGCCATGCTAGTGGCAGAGGTCCTCGCCAGCAGCAGCAGCTGCTGCCAGACCCTTGCCATCGTGCCCCCACTCTTCCCACTGAGCAGGAAGGCAAAATCTGTACAGCCCCTGCAGATTTAATGCTAAAGGGCTCTTTTTCCTGGTCTAAGAGCTGCCAGGAGGGACTCCGGAGCCGATGGGCTCCTGTCTGCTCAGCACAAAGCCACTTATCAGGGCCAGGAGGTGGGAAGGGGGAGAGTTACTGTACAAACAGTCATTCAAGATTAATTGCTTTTCATCTCTCAAGCAGGAATTGGCCTTTCAGCCCTGGAATACAATAAGGGCCTGTTCTGATTGTATCTTTTCAGGGGCCATGTACAGCCAGGGTGTTTGGCAGGGGCAGGCTGAAGTTTTTGGGATAAATTAATAGAGCTAGCAAGCACTGCTCTCCTCCTGGGGCTGGAAACTGTTATGATGCTAATGGCAGTGATTACTGTGTGTTTACAACCACAAACGGGGTGTTTATGTCATATCACTTCTCTGCTCCCCCGATTTTGTGTTGCGAGTGTGTTTTCACCCCCAACTCTTGCTTGTCATGGTCTGTCACTGTGTTGTGCTCTGTCCTTGCTGATAAATCCCATGTAGTTGATAGGGTGATTCATGGGTCTGAAGTTCTGGTCTTGACAGCTCTGGTGCCTTTCTTATGAATCATGCAACATTCGGTCTTTCCTTTAAAGCTTCTGCAACGGGGGGTAAACAATTGCATGAAAATCTCAATATTCATTGTAAAAATGCCTAGGCTGTCTGAGAAAAATCTTTTAAAAAATCACCAAAAAATGCCCAAAGGCATAACCCATAAAAGCTGGTATTAAAAATAAAATCCCAACTTTTATTCTATTTAACTACTGTCATGGGGTTTTTGAGCTTGATTCACTACTATGGAATACCCAATGTTAACCATCCTGAGAGCTCCTTCTGATCCAGATTGTACGGAAAGATTGGTGAAACATGGATCATGGATTGCATTATAGTGATGATGACTCTGGACCACAGGACTAGGTGGTCTACATGACTCAGCAAGCCCAAAGCTGTGCTAGTGCAGACAGCTGTGTCACAACCTTTGGTGTCACTGCACATACACTTCACATCAATGATCTTCCCACCAGCCAGAAAAATGTAAGTCCTTTTGTTCAAATCCCACATTCCTTGTTCAACATAACCTGCTGTCCTTCCTCTGGGATGTGCTGTGTTCCCCCAGCGTTGATGTAAACATGCCAACCACAGAGCAGTCAGGTCCCTACCTGCACCTCTGCCCCCTCTCTGCAGAGGACAGGGCCACCTTTGAACCTGAGAGTGTCCCTACCCTGCCACTAGATGTGATGCTGATAACCAGTGCCAAGAAATAGGGAATATCTTCCTTTATTGGGCTGAATTATGACTGCACCCTCTCAAAATAGTGTCTCTGTAAAAGAGTCAACAGATAGTGAAGCAATTTGAGCTTGTTTCTGGCATGAAGTGTTTCCAGTTGTTTTCAAAGTGATTTCAGGCTCTAACTGCAATGTTCTGATTTACCCACAGCTCCTCCCAAGTTTGCACTGCAGGGAAAAAAAAAAGTAACTTCAGTAACTTAATTCAAAGCATATTATAGTGACTTGCCAGCAGAAACCCGTTCTGACTTGTGGTTGAGGTCAGTGCTCATCCATATTGACCCAGGAGGTAAATATAGACCAAGGTAAAATCCAAGATAAATATACTCTTTATGGGACAATACATCTTTATACTGGCTAGAAATCTCAAGTCAACTCTTCTTATACCCTCAGAAGACAAAAACTGGAAAACAATAAAGCTAAATAAATGCATTTTTAAAGAAGGGAAAGATTCACTTTTTAAGACAACATAGTAATTTTTCTGATTTCAAAACCACTTGCTTCATTGATTTTTGATCCAAACCACATAAACGCCACATAAAAATACAGCCTGTCCCTATAGGGCATTTAAAGTTATACGCTCCTTAGCTCTTTTCCTTTGTCAATAAAGCATGTGTCAATGTGGAAGAAAAAATCCAGAAATAATAAAAATTATAAGAGGGGATTATCCGCAGTAGTCCAGGAGGTGCTGTGGGATGCCACAGCTGGGGATGGTCTCAACAGACAACTGGGAAGTCAAAGGGATCTTTGTCCCTGGTTTCAGTGAGGCTTTCATTTGCTCTGCTCTTGCCAAGGGCCATCTTATGTGTTGCTAGAACTATACTAATGCACAAATATTTTCTACCTTGTAGGCCATAGCACATTAGTAAAACCAGAACCACTGAAGGTCAGGATGCAAAAGATGTGGCACTCTGTAACTAATATTATATATATTTTTTGTCATACTAAAAAAACTATACTATATATAAAAATATATACATAATGTGTATTTTTTGTCATACTGATCTCAGTCTTGTGCAGTTGGACTTCCCCTGTTAACCGAAGCTCAGGACACTGTGCAAGGCTTCACACAAACTCAGCAGCAGCATTCCTTATCCACAGCAATGGGCTTTCAATTGAGCCCATCAAAAATGTTATGCCTCCTCGTTTCAACTGATGTCACTGTGTCACTGTGAATTCCTGAAGAATTCCACCATCCCAAAAGCAACATGTCAGTGTCTTTTAGTATCTGTCATCTCACCTTCTTGATCTTGATCTGGGGGCATTGGGGGTCTGCTGTGTTGGATGCAAACCTGAATGGACTCCTGATGCAAATGGACTAGATGAGCAATGGGAGTGTGGCAGCCTGCTCCTCTCACAAAGCTTCATTTTTGCATGTGCAGCCAGGAATCCTTTGGGGTCTGGAGTGTTGTATTCCATTATAGCAATCTTAACAGAGGAGAAAAGAGCTCTTTGTGAGTAACACTTGCAAAGTATTTCAAGGGGTTTCTTCTCTGCAGTCCTTGAGGGACAGTGCAGGGGAGTCAGACCCTGGTCTGGAGAAGGCAGATGGACTGGATGACCCCTTCAGGTCCTTTGGAGCCTTGTTTTGTATGAATGCTAGAGTCCATCAGCCTCAGGGTCATCTTTGATCTCCAGCTTGCTTTTGTTTTCAATTTGCTTTACATCATAAAACTTTGCAGCACCCAACAGGCTGCTGCTTTTGCTGTTTTGGGAGCATACTGAGACATTTTTTTAGGCCATACAGTTACACCAGATGGCTATATTTGAAGTGAATTTATCACAAGCATTTTGGGTGGGCTGAAATCACAAGTGTGTCACAGCTTCTTGGGAAGCATGATGATTTTCAATTTCCTATCCTTGATACTCCTGTACTGAAATTTCTCAGAGTTAACTTCCAGAGAACTAAGTAGTTGTCATTGATAGATCTGTGCCGTAAGTGTATTCTCATGCATATTATGGGATAATGGCTTTATTATCTCTTATATCTTGTTGACTCCATATAGGGGTGCACAGGATATGCAGGTATTTCTCCTGCACTGGCTAAAGGAATTCATGCTCTCAGCTTCACTCTGCCTTTGAAAATCTGCCTTTGAATTGCTAGAAGCTCAAAACATGCTGCATCTCATAACTTTCCTGTATGTTCTTAAAATACAAATCCCAAATGGGTTTTGGATTGAACGTTTTCCCCTTGGGCACTCTTAAATCACATTAAAAAATGAAGCTAGGGGGGAGGAGAGCCTTTTATAATCGACATTATTTATTTTCTTTTCCTTGTGATTAAACCTTGATCCAAAACTCATTAGAGACAATAAGAAAACCCTCCCGCTCATTCGGTGGGTGAAAGTCAACAAATCATGTCCAGAGGCCCTTTGTGGTCATACCTTTCTGCTGACTCATACAGGTTTTTTCTTTAGGCTTTGGTGGAATGCCCAGAGATCCTTATCAAAGGGCTCCATCAAGCCCTGCCAGGCGCTGCCGGCTGTAGCAGGGCTGTCAGTCAAGCTGGTGACTATCTGGGTGCATCCAGCGGAAGTGTTTATGGGAGCACACCTGGAGCTGAGTAGGTGTGTTTGTTCAAATGCTGCCGGGAACGCTTGTCTCCTTGACCTGAAGCCAAATGCCTCCCAGCTTGACATGCTAACGTGCTGCAGCACCGAGACGTTGGCTTTCAGCTCACCTCCTGCCGCGGGCCAGCCGTGCTGTGCCAAGTGATGTGGTATGGTGAGGAGATGTGCTTATTGCTCTTTTCCTTTGAGGCTGAGCTTCCTTGGCATTTGCAAACACAATAGAGAGGAGGAGAAGCTTGGGGATTAGGGGGGAAGTGGTGGCAAAAAGTGCTGGCATGAATTTTCATGCTGGCAAAACAACAGGAGGTTTCCCCATCTTTCTCTGCTCTTCCACCACAGCCTTGGTTTCATCCAATGTCTTTGGATGAAAATGAGAGGTGAAGGTGGTAGGAAGACCACTGCTCTCCTGGTGTTCTTTTCAGAACATGGTCTTGCCCTGAGGAAAAGGTTTTTAATGACTAAGTCAACAAAATCTTCTGATTCATGACACTGTTCCTTCAGAGGCTTCATCTTACTCTGCTCCACCTAAAATCCTCCTCTGCAAAAGATGGAGTAGAAGAGTAGATATTCCAAGGGATACAGCCCTAAAGAGTCACCAGTAGAGCAGTAGTGATGCCTTATCTGTTGTGCAAAGGGATTTTATCTGTCATTTTAGAGGGGCTGGGCTGCAGTATGACCTGTATAGGATTCACACATAGGTGCAAGCTTCCTGAGAGAGCAAGGGTGGCTCAACAGCCCTCCTTCTGGTAACCCACAAGAACTGGTGACCTGAAGAGCTCAGGTCATCTGAGCTTATTCTTGAGCTTACCAGATGACAGCTGCTTAAAGAAGGGGACTAACAACATATTGCTCAACCACAATAGAAGGTGGCTTTAGGGACAAGCATCCCATTTTTGGGCTGAGATTGTATATGAATGATATGAAATTATTGCCCAATGAGCTCTGGGTTCATCCGTTTGTAAGGCATTAGGTCATTGCAAACAACACATTTAAGATTGCTTAAATTTTCATGGAAGTGTTTACTTTGGGAGGGGAACTGACAGAGAAACAATGGAAACAATTCAAAGGAGGGAAATATTTGAAGCTGCAAGCTGTTCTGAGTCTGCCTGTGCAGGTCATAGGCACACTTGGGAACAGAGTGTGTTAAATCTTCCTTAGGTATGGGGAAAAAGACAAACCTAAGAAGTAGTTATTACTGTTAAACATTCTGTACAGAATCAAGGTTTGAGGGCCAGGAAAAGGTTTTTAGCTTTTTGTAAACTGGCTTATCAAGTTATGTGAAATTGGCGAAATTGGCCTGATTTGCAGAATTAAGTGTTGGTAGTGAACAAATCCTTGGAACAGCTCCGTTGTAACTGCCTCCAAGAAATTAATAAGGAGCCTGAAGGAAAGATACAACATTTTAATCCTCAACTGGAGAAGTCTAAGTATGAAGTCCCAGGACTGACACTGCAAATGGCTTAGAAAGCAGCAGTCACTCAGGTCAAGGAGAACAAATAACCATGTCTGGAAATCGTCTCGGTGTCACTCATCTCAGTAGGAAATGCCACAAAAGTGATGATGAAACAGAGCAGATTGCAACTTCTCCCTGGGAGGTGGGAAGCCCATGGGAATAGGCTTAGACAACTTCACTAAAAACAACCAGACAACTTGTTTTTATTGTATAGAATAATATATTACCTTGAAATTAACCTGTGTATTCACACTGGCCAGGTGGCTCACTGTAAGACTGAGATGGCATGGAATTACAGCGGAGAAAAACCCTATAAATATAGGCATTTATCTTGGATAGCTGATAGATTGTTTTGCGAAACATCCAGCACCTTTCTTGATAGCTTGTAGGTTTTCCTCAGCAGACACCACTGCGGTTTCACAGTTGACTGTCTGATCACTCTTCAGCATTATCACATCTTGTCCTCGCCAAACTGCACGGCGTTTCCTGTTTACAAACACAGGAAATTGCTGGAGCAGAAAGGGCAGGTTGTAACAACTCATTTATTACTGTTGGGTTTTTCTCTACCCTCGCTAACTACCCTGTAACCAAAAGAAATCTTGGCAAGAGTGGCTTCTATTTCCATGCAACCCAGAAAAGGAGGTAGTTCACTGCCTCTCCTGCTGGCATTAGGCTACACTGTCATTTATCAATGCGGAGGCATGTTTTGCTTTACACAGTGCCTTTATTGCTTGTAAAGGCAAATACATCTCCTATATTGTTTCTAATCAATGTGGAACTTAACACAACCCATGTATCGCTTGCTTCTGTGTCTGAACAGTGCCCGCAACTTCCCCAAAATTACAGCAGACTCATGAATTTGACTACTTAGTTTTGTAAAGGGGCATGATGTAGAATGATAGCATCATAGAATGGTTAGGGTTGGAAAGGACCTTAAGATCATACACTCTTCATAAAACAATTCAGAAGCCTGAATATGTTTTCTTGCCACCTGTATCTCTTGAAGCTCCCCCTTGGTTAGGTAGATAGAGTCTGCTTGGCCTCTAACCTGCAAGGCTGTAGATGGTTTAAATTCAAGTATGATGTCTGCAGATGGAGCTGGGATGGTTTAAGGAGCATAGTCTGAGCCTGCACGTCCTGCAGTACTTGATCTCACAGGTTTGGGATAGTCTTGTCCCAGCAGCAGTTGCAATCTGGGACTCAAAGCAGGGGTACAACACAGCAATTCCAGCTGCCATTATTAACCTTGTCATTTAGCATTGTTTGAGCCTAAGAAAGAAAAAGCGAGGTTTTACCGTTAAAAAGAAAGACAGCAGGACAAACCTTGAACACCAGCTCATTTTGCAGCAGGGTTGTGTGAGTTGCCCTTCTCCTCATTCAACTGCTCTGATAACAAGACTATCAAGCATTAGGCTTTCAGGGATACCAGTATAAAACACCTATTGTAATTAGGCAGTGAAGGTGTTAAACACAGGAGACCCTTGGTCTTATCCTCGCAAGTCCTGCTGTTAAGTACAAGGGTGACAAGGGCACATGCTCTTAGCCTGAGGCAAAAGGTGTTAAAAGAGGAAGACTGAACCCTTTGGGTAGGTGCTGAGACTACCCACGTCAACTCGCCCCCTGCTCAGGACTGGTCCTTGCCCATGGACCTGCCATGGACAGTGATGACCCCCTCCAGCAGCCTGCTGGCACCCATGGGCTGAGCTCCCAGATCTCCCAGGCTGCTGTGAGAAAGGGCCTTTTTCTGGTTGCTTTAAGGGTTTCCAACAAAGCAGCTTGAAAGGGAAAACCGACAAGGGCTGCTACCAAAGGAGGCTTGGCAGCTCTGCCTTCCCAGCCTTGCAGCCCATGCCACCCCACTGGCTTGAGACGTGGCCTGGGGCAAGGTCGTCTCAGCTCTGAGGCAGTGGAGAGCTGTGAATTGAGATTAAAAAAGAAAAGGAAAAAGAAGAAAGCCCTAATTCCAGAGACAGTTATCTCCTCCGAGAGGCTTTCTCACTCAGGGCAGGGTCCTGCAGCACCCAAGTCTTGCATTAGCTTGCATGCAGAGCTGGGGCATGCAGGACTGGGGAGCCAGCGTGCTGCAGGCACTGGTGGTTTGTCACTTGGGATTTGTTCTGATGAGATTTGCACCTTGTGGACCTGGAACTTCTTGGTCCTGGATATTTTGTTCATAATCAAATCATCTCCTTCCCAGGATGCCCCAGCTGCCGTCCATGCTCCAGGACTCCCATTATTTCAAGGACTTTTTGCCCACAGTCCGAGTCTCCCATTATTTCCCATTATTTCCATGACCTCCTGGTGAACGCAATGAAGCTCAGACTGGTGCTTGGAGAACACAAGGACAGGAGAGACCCTCCTCACCCCGTCCCTCCCCAGACCCTATAGGACATTGCATTACCTGTTTTGGGGGGGAGATTGGTTTTCCTTGAGCACAGCCTGTGCTGATATTGGCAGAAGTATCCATCACCTCCGTATAGCTGTGCTGACACATGGAAACCAGCAGTGCTCTCGGGGCTGGTATGCAGGGGCAGTGCTGGCTGTCCTCCCCTCACTGGCAAAGCCCCCTGCTTTCCCCGCCAGCCTATTAGCATTATAATAGGGGAAAACAGGGAAAAGCAGTTCTTCTGGTGTGAAACTGGAAGGAAAACCCCAGCAGAGAACTAGAGGAAATGAGGCCGTGTTACACAAAGGGTCCCAAAGGCAATGAGAACTGGGGCATTTCTGTGGATTTGGCCTTAAAACAGTGCACGAGGTAACACTGGCCAAGCAGGGCTTGGTCCTCCAGATCTAATGGAGGAATGGGCTCTCTTCCTCCACTCCAGGACTGTGAGAAGAGGTATACAGCAAAGGTTGTCACTTGCTATTCCTTGGTTTTAGGAACTGTCCCATAGGGATCCTACCCCACAACCCTTTGTTGTGACTTTTCTTGATGTGGAAGCACTAAGGCTGGGCAAACAGAGGCAGCTCTGCCTGTGAGACTATGGCAGTGACAGAACACTTGACAAGAAAATTGCATGCTTTAACAAGAGCAGGAGTGGTTTGTTTTGTGCTGCTGAAGCAATCTCTCCTGGCAGAGCATGTCAGCTATCTCCAGCTGATAGATGCTGGCAATTAGCAGTGTTTGCAGAAGGGCAATATACCCCAGGTCTTTATTTGTATAACCTTTATAAAGGAGGCAGGAGCATCAAGAGCCAAGATTGCACTCTCTAGCTCGAGCTTTATTGCACATTTCATGATAGTAAAGCACAAGAAGAAAATCTATATGTTATCTGAGAGACCCACGGTCTCCTCCAGCCTTTTGGAGGGACCAGCATTGCTATGGCAGATTGCAGTGAAAACCTCTCCTCTGGCTGTACTGCTGCAAGTGCTACAGGCTTGTCAAGTCTCACACAGCACAGGACTGTCTCAGTGTTAGCTGCCTGGACTTTAGGCATATCATCTGAATTATTCATTCAGAATCACACCAATGAGACATGCCCTAAAGGACACTCATATCCCTTTAGCATCTCAAATGCAGCTGAACACAGATGAGTGGGCAACCCTTAGCTCACTGTAGATACCTACATGTAGACAGCTAGAGGTAGATGTGTTGAATCCCACTCTTGGCAAATAGAATCACAAAATCAGTTTGGTTGGAAAAGACCTTTAATATCAAGTCCAATCATTACCCTAGCACGGCCAAGACCACCACTAACCCATATCACTGAGGGCCTCATCTAATAATCGCCCTCCAAAGTCAACTGAGAAAGCAGGGCAGGTGCCTATAGAAATCAGAAAAAAATCCATGAGGGATGTTGCTGTAGCTGCTGGAAGTAAGACTAATGAATCTCTTTTGGGGGAAGTGCTCTATATGCTGCACGGACCCAATTACAAGTTAGCAATTGTTTGTGGATTTCTACCATGGAATGTATTGCCTCCCATACCATAATGCAATAATCAAAATTATATGTGCTTTGCCCATCCCAAGGCAATCTCTTTACTCAGCAAATCTACACAAAGGGCCATTTTCTAGTTGGGCATTACATCTAGATACCCTTTGGAAAATAGATGCAAAGTTTTGGCTCCAATTCTAGCTCAGTCCATATCCCACAGAAATCTTGGCTTTGCTTTGGGAGCCATGGAGAGGTGGAGGGAGGCATTTCACACAAATTTGCTGGTGTGCACCTTGATCGGGCATGCATGACAGCAGATTACTGATGAGGAGGAAGAAGAAGAGGTTATTGCCAGCCAAAATACAGGTGCATAGTTGCCATACGTATGTCAGGCATCCAAGAAATGAAGGAAATACACTGTGGGCTGTGATTAGGCCCCAACAGTTGATACTTCTTCTCCTTTTCTAAAGGTTCCTATAATGTCTTTAAGAGCAATCGTGCTCAGGGTCACTGGCCAGGCCAAGCACAATAAAATAAGTTGGGCTCCTAATTCTCAACAGATTGCAGCAGTGCCGGGGCACATGGCAGGACATTGCACTTCCAAACCTGACACAGGCTCCCTGACCCAGCCAGAATAAACTGGGTTCCAGTCATACCTCAGAATAAACTTTAGTAAGTTTAATAAACATCATATTTAAATGTATGTGGCTCTGTGTGTAAACCACTGTAACCAAACTGAAGCAAACTGGAGCTCGTGTTACAAGCACTGTGGAAATATCAGCATTTGGCTCTTTTAACAGCCCACTGTTTGTACTACCAAGCAATGAGCACTCCAAATAAGAAGCCATAGCAGACTTCACCTCCTTCTAACGCCTACTATCTAATGGGGACCAGATGCAAAAGGATATCTTGCCTGCAGTGAGTCAGAAAGGTGGTATGCATCCAAAAGGGGACAACAGGATGGTACAGGGACCTGGTAA
Organism: Strigops habroptila; assembly: GCF_004027225.2. Classification (NCBI taxonomy): domain Eukaryota; kingdom Metazoa; phylum Chordata; class Aves; order Psittaciformes; family Psittacidae; genus Strigops; species Strigops habroptila. Next base: position 8,109,428 of record NC_044283.2, read on the forward strand.
TTCAAGGGACCACCACTTGCTTCTTTTGACCTGGTAATTTAATCAGTCATCTCTGACTTGCATGAGAACAGCATGAGACAAAAGCACTCTCAGGGCATCATTTAAAGTCTACAGAAGTCTGCAGTGGGATATGTTTTGGTATGGGGTGTTGGTTATTTTCAATTTATGTCAAAATCTTTTTGACTGGAAGTTCCCTAGTAATTCCCTGGGATATATTTCATAGTGACTTTAATCAGGTTCATGCTCAGGTGTAGACATCATATTAAAAGTGAACAATACCAGCTGCCTGTGTTCTATTACTGTTCAGATTCCAGAAGTTATTCCCCTTGATAAGAGGACAACAGGGTTTTATGGGTGGGGGAGAAGCAGTCTGTCTAGCATATGCCAGAATTTGCCATTCTCATTGGGAAACCAAAGGACTATAGTCTAGATGAAAATACTTATCGATGGGAAAAAATGGATTGGAAATATTTATAGAATCATAGAATCATAGAATAGTCAGGGTTGGAAAGGACCTTAAGATCATCTAGTTCCAATCCCTCTGCCATGGGCAGGGACACCTCGCACTAGACCACGTCGCCCAAGGCTCTGTCCAACCTGGCCTTGAACACCACCAGGGATGGAGCATTCACAACTTCCTTGGGCAACCTGTTCCAGTGTCTCACCACTCTCACAGTAAAGAACTTCTTCCTTGTATCTAACCTAAACTTCCCCTGTTTAAGTTTGAACCCATCACCCCTTGTCCTACCACTACAGTCCCTGATGAAGAGTCCCTCCCCAGCATCCTTGTAGGCCCCTTTCAGATATTGGAAGGCTGCTCTGAGGTCTCCACGCAGCTTCTCTTCTCCAGGCTGAACAGCCCCAACTTCCTCAGCCTGTCTGCATACGGGAGGTGCTCCAGCCCCTGATCATCCTCGTGGCCCTCCTCTGCACTTGCTTCAACAGCTCCATGTCCTTTTGATGTTGAGGACACCAGAACTGTACATGATACTCCAAGTGAGGTCTCACAAGAGCAGAGTAGAGGGGCAGGATCACCTCCCTCGACCTGCTGGTCACACTTCTTTTGATGCAGCCCAGGATAAGGTTGGTTTCTGGGCTGCGAGCGCACACTGAAGCTAGCTCATGTTAAGTTTCTCATCAACCAACAACCCCAAGTCCTTCTCTGCAGGGCTGCTCTGAATCTCTTCTCCGCCCAACCTGTAGCTGTGCCTGGGATTGCCCCAACCCAGGTGTAGGACCTTGCACTTGGCTTGGTTGAACTTCGTAAGGCTGGCATCGACCCACCTCACAAGCCTGTCCAGGTCCCTCTGGACGGCACCCCTTCCCTCAAAAAACAGGTAATAAAATATTACTTGTTTTCCCTCAGAAAACAAGTAATAAAAATGGCTTGCACTCAAGTTGGAGGATGTACTGGGTGGCCTTCTGAGGCAACACCAAGATCAAATGGGCTTGGAAGAAATTTTTCTTTGGAGGACAGTGTTAGAACTTAAAATTATCTTCACAAATTGGAGACAGAGACTGAAAAGGTAAGGGAGAAACTCACAAAGGACAAGACACCCCACTTAGGCATAGGTAATTGTCCAAACAAATACAAGAGCAACTGACCAGGTAGCAAAGTATCTCACTACACAGGCTGTAGTGAGACACAAGCTGATCAGAATCACAAACATGAGGCTGTTCTAAAGGCATAGGAGTGTATATAAGCATGAAACATCCATGAAGGAATTCTTCTATTCTGCTTAACATTTACAAAACCTCTTAGGGTTGTGTGTTCAGTCCTGAGCCATCTTCAATGTGTAAAAGGTTGCTAGAAAGGGAAAAGTTGTAGACTGCTTTTTATTCCTGATGTCCATGATTCGTAGAGCAAGATGTTATCTTTTTCATGACTGTTTTTCTTTGCTTTTCTGTGCTCTGTGTGAGCAGTGTGTTTGTTTTTTATTCTAACACACACTTGGTTAGGAACACTGATTTATTTGGGTAGGTGGGTTACAGATGTGCCTAGACTTCACATGAAATACTGTGCAATGGCACCTGTGTGAGATTGTGACTGCAATTGTTGTAAGGGTTTGGATACATGCATAAGCAAGCACACTTATCACGGGGGTGCAGAGTTGCCAGTTACACATTCCCAGCAGCAAATATGAAATAAAACCCACTTTGATTGCTGATGTGATGCAACAGCAGTGAGCCAAAAGTACAGACTTCCAGCTCTGCGATACACACCACCCAGGAGGCCAAAGAAAAGTGGTACTTGTGTGCTGTAGCCTGATGTGTTGATCCACATCCCCTTTTATGCACACACACACACTTCAGTGTCCTCCTATTGCCTCTCTGCACCAGCAGAAGCAACACGGGCAACAAGGTGGGAGGCGAAGGCATATGGCAGGAAAATGAAATCAGACACATCCTATGGGGGTTTCTTTAACACTGAATGTTTTAAGCTTAATCCTATTGATTTCAAAGATATTTTAGAAAAATCCAGCTTTAGATCTGTGGACAGAAAAAGGGTGCACTTAGGAATTATTCACAATGGATAATTGAATCCTTTCTTGCACCTACCACAGCATCCCCTTGACCACCGACATTATCTTGCTAAGCTGAGTGGTGGGAAAAGCAAAACACTTAGAAGGAGATAAATGGGCTATATTTGAGCACTGTATGCTTGATAAATTAGCTGTGCATCCAGGCTGCCTTTCATCTCCATAGGACGGAAGGGCGTTTCAGAAAGCTGTGATGTCCCAGCCAGGGAGACAGCTATCTCTGCAGTGCCAGAGGCAGCCAGTGCATTAGCCCCTTCGGCTATCAGCACATTTAAACAAAGCCATCTCACAATTAGCACTTTGCTATTTCCTCATCATCACGTGTAATTTGGGGATGCTTCGAAGTGGGTTCATGCCCTTCATGTTGCTGCTCATGACACACAGCTGTGGTTTCCAACCAACAGTGCATGAGGGACCAGTTTTGTAAATGTTACTTGAGTGGTGCATCCTTTTTTAACAGGAGATATCCCTCTCAACGAAGGAAAAACTGATGCATAAAATGGAATCCCCCATGTCACCATGAACTTACATTTCTTCAGATGTCTATCCATGTATGAGGATCTGGATGCCTGTCTTGCTTTTGCACAAAATGCCCTTCTGAGAGGATGTAAGTGCTCAAAGTGTGAGGTTTTGAGGGGTTTATGTCTGTTGCCAAAGTAGACTTCATGAATTACCATCAAGGTTGCAGCAGGTGGAATGAATATAGTGAAAACTTCACACATGTAGGATCAAGAGATCAGGACATTACTGATGCAAGCTGATCTTACAAGATTCCCATCATTTTGGGCATATCAAGAATCAAGCAATTTTTGTGCTAATTGTTCTGCCTTCAGGTCAGAACCAGAACGCAAGATTCTGACTAGTTTGCACACATCCTGCCTTGAGGCATTTTAACCTGGACTCTCAGAAAGCTAAGCAGGGATTCACCCTTGTTTAATTCCTCAGCAGCGAAGCCATGTGCTCAGGTCCTCCAGTCCAGCTGAGACACAGTGTTGGAACTAAACAGAAGTCAGGCTGAGGAGCTTTTAAACTCAGTGGCATCAGAAAGCCCGGTTTGGTTGGAAACAGAAATCCAAATTGCAAAGGCAAAGTTTGCCATCACAGGGGGAAAATGTCATGATTCAACAGGCAAGACAAGGAAAGGAAGATATTTTATACAGCAAAATCTCTGAAAAAGTTGATTTGGGTAGAATCAAAGTGGATTCTTGTCTGGAAGGTCAAGATCTTGAGTTACATTTACTTCTTCCTCATAGACAAGACTCAAACTAAAGAAAGATATTTTAAGTAGGTGGATTAAAAATGCTTACCTCAATTTCACTGATAGACAATGGAATATCTAATGGTATTTATAGGTGTCTCCCCTTGGAAAATTTTGGGTGTTTTTTTCCTGTAAAGGATATTCCTGTTAAAAAATAATTCATGATCCAGTCCAGTGAGATCTAGTCCTAATTTCATCTTGTTTAAGAGTGTAATGATAAACAGGTTATAGGAGAAGCAAATCAGGCCCCTGTGGAATCTGTGCAATTTTATGCAGAATGTTAAATGTGCATTATTGTTGTTATTATTTTTTAAATAGCAATTAAGTCTCCCAAGTAAGTGGAGAAACGTGCTATACGTCTTTTTCATTAATCTCTAGGATGCCCTTCACTGATGGTTTTTTTCCTGGTTCTAGCTAACAGCAGCTCAAAGAATGAAAGCACAGCTTTCATTCATGGCATGTACTTCCCCAGTTTTCCCTGGAGTGCCTTGGCACCATCTCGCAATTAGTGCTGCTTGGTTAATTGGTGTATCACCACTTTAGACTCTGAAGAACTTGAATTAAGCTTCATGAACTTGACTTCCAAGGACAAGGGCTCTTAAAGAGCAACAGCACCAGAGGAACAGCACTGATCAGCGGCTTGAACAATTGAGATGCCCTAAGTACTGTGTATGGACATGTCTCAGTGTTTGCTAACACCAGGGAAAACAAGGGTTTGAAAACTTCATGAGACAGTGGCCTTTGAGACAAGAACAGAAAGGATGCACAATTTACATCCTTTACAGGTTAAATTACAACCTGACAGGTTAAAAGTGTCAAAATATTTTTATCTTCTTTTTGACCTCAGTAATCCTGGAATTAGGAAGCATATTTTTGCTTGTGAACACACATGTTTTGTACTGTACATAGCTAGGACGTGGCTGGAAGCAGGCTCTTGTCTGCTGCCTAGTCCTGGCTGATTCTAATAACCAAAGGTAGAAAATAGCCCTTCACTCAAGGGAATACCCAGGCAAACAGCAATTTTCTCAATCTAAAGAAGAAAAATGTCCTCTTTAAAACAGAGTTAATCTCAAGCGTCATGTCTGAGAAAATAAGACCAAATTCCCAGGATACCTGTCAGCTCTTGTGCATCCGTTACTAATGATGAGCAAATTTGCTTAGTTACAAACCAGGAGTGTCCCTCTGCTCTTCCCATCAGTGTCCACAATCCGAGGCTACAGGATCACCACTTCAGTAAAGATTTTGTGTTATTCTTAGTATTAAGCACTTAACTTCTCACATTTGCTTCTATTCATGAGAAAAAAGTCAGGTTTTCCTATTGGAAAATTTCCTATTGGCCTAATGGCCAAGCTGAAAGACTTTGAATCTTTAATTTTTTGTTGTTACCACACGACTCTCCTGTCTCTGCTGCTGTGCTCTGTGCTGGTTGGGACTCTAACCCCTGAATCATCACTGGGAAGCGACTGCTCTGAGCAGCTCAGTGAAAAGTTTGAAACTCTTTGGTGGTTGCTGTGGTTTCTTCTCTCTGTTTTGCAGGGCTCAGTTCTTTCCTGGTGTTCAGTGAATGACAAATATGTCCGTTTAATGTGGTTTTGTAGGGAAGTGTGAATTGTGTCTGCTGATACCTGCTTGTCAGTTTAGGCTTTCCAGTAACTGTTAAGCAATTTCCACCAAATTTGACAGAGGAATGGGAGTCTCAAAGATTTTTTTTCTATTATATGTCTACAAACTTCACAAAAATCATTGTGTGGGAAGGAAATAAAAGCCCAAATTTGTGTTTCCTACTGTGGGAAAGCACAGAAGATTCTGTCTTTGCAGCTTTATTTGACAGCATCCAGCTAATGAAGCAACTGATGTCTACTGCTGGCCAAGCTGCATGTGGGTAGCTCCAGCACTGCCACAGCATGACCTGCCTCTTATCCTTAGGCATATCTCAGGGGATATAGCGCAGAGTGGGGTGAGTATGTGTGATACAGGGGGACACAGAACAATTTCTTTGAAATGTATTTTTGCCAGAAATCAGATTGGGATGCAGCTTAGTGTGAAAACAAAAATGGCATTAAATATTGGTTCTGTTGAAACCAGCAGGAAGAGTCCTAATGTTGAATTTGGGCCACATTTTATAATAATGTGGCAAAAGAAGAAGTTTCTAAGACTGAAAATTTCTGCATGCAACCAGATAATACCCCAATCATATGGTATGTGATTCAAAACAGTCTTCCTTTGGGAGTTGCTCTTTGTGCATAGAGTTTGGACTTTTGTTTGTCTTCCTGAGACTCCATTGCCCCCACAGATCCAAGCATTTGTCCTCCTAAACTCCTTGTTTTGTCTCAGATGAATGAAGAAGCCAGTTCTCAGTTGTGACCTGAAGGTGGGATGCGTTCACCCAGCACTTGCTGCTGGATGTTGGGTAGGACACAGGTCCCTGTGCTGCCAAAAGGCCTTGATGGGAAAACACCCACCTGCATTAGATACTCATCTTAGAGTTCCTGAATCTCCCTGTAGAGGTAACCATCCATGCCTGGAACTATAAGGGAAACCCTGATATTGCGCTGAATTCCCCAGTTTTAGATAGCTGTTGGGGGGTTGGCAGGTTGACCCAAGGGCATGCTGTAAAGCTTCATTCCTGTATGAAACGCTTGAGGAATCCCCATGGGCAGGGTTTTATGGTGGGAAGTAACAGTCTTCACCTGACTTGTTTTGAGGTTCACCATCAGTATTTACAAAGCAGTGAAGGTCAGCACCACTCTGTGTTATGCACAGGGAAGAGAGCAAGCTCCCTTGGTTTTGGGAATCTGAGACATACTGAGATGTTTAAAAAGAAGTTTTCAATTGAGCTTACCCTTTTCTAGCATTTAGGAACAACCATCAGCTATTAGCTGTCCCTCCAGCTTTTAATGCCTATGACCAAATACTTGAAGGTATTTCTGAAGTGCCCAGAACTATTTCAGTGAAAGTGGCAATTACAGAAACGATACTGCTTCCAGCCAGAGATTTCCCACAAGATGAGAGCACCAGACAGCCCCTGGCCACAAGTAACAGAAATTCGAAAGAAAATAAAGGGTTTATTTAAGAAAGAGAAAGATCATAACTTTATAATAACATTATTATTCAAAGAAAAATACTTCCTTATGAATTTGAAAAACCACTTTAGGCTTCAGGGTTTTGGGTTTTTTTTCCATGCCCCAAATGCAATTAATTCCAAACCATGAAATAGATCATACAATAACATTAACTGGATGTGGGTGTTGTTGGTTCCCCAAAGACTGCAATTTCACCCCGGTCTGCTAACTGGTTTTCAGGATTACACCCTGCAGACTTTGAAGGTGTATGAGAGAAAACAGCCTAAAACACTGCCTCCTGGCTTTCTCCTCGTTGAAAAAGAAACTTTATTGGGGGACACATCACTACTTGTTATTTTTCATTTCAAGTGAGAAGAAGAAATTTATTTTCTCTTGGTTCCTCCCAGATAATTTATACATTTGTTTCAAATCTGAAAAATACTGAAGAGTTGACTGCTATTGTGGGTACTATTTTTGACTATTCTACACATTATATTTGTGCAAAATGCTATTGTTTTTGTGGGTGTAGTGAAAAGTCACTCTCATGTTCAAAGCTGTCCCAGAGTTTTTTTCTGCAGCAGTGAACTTGTCCTTTTTGTCCAGAACAGAGAAATGACAACATTGTTCCAAATAAATTGAGTTTAAAGACACCAAAACCATTTCATTGCCAATACTTTTAGTTTTTCATTGCAGAGAAGTTGCCTGTTTTTGAGAAAGGCTGAGCCATGAGTGGCAGGCCCATGGATTAATGACTGATAAAGATGGCATTTCTTGCTGGTGTGACCTAGGTGGAAAAGCAAAGAAACTAAGAGCCAAGACCAAGCTGGTATTTAACCCTAAAGGAAATGTCATCATGGAGATTACTATTCTCATTGCAGTTTGTTAAGAAAGTACAAATCATTCTATTTTTCCTACTCTGTTTGCTGCCCATTATGCTATTGTTGCTGCAAGAGTTTAGTTATATAGGGAGCTAATGCACATCTAAGGAGGGGGCAGGGAAGAGAGACTTCGTTGCCATGTTTACCATATTGAGCCACCATGGATTTGTTCCATCATTAGATGGTGGGAAGTCCTTACAAGGCATCCTTGCAAAAAGCATCATGCAAAAGTTACCTAACAAAATATTGTCTTTCTTAACTGGCTGTATGTGATAATTCAGGACACGCTGTGATCTCCATAGAGGATGAGAAAAGAACATTAAGTATGCAACATTTCATATTTAGGCACTATTAGGCACTAGTTCAGCCAATCTTATGGACAATCTTGATTTTCCAAGTGTTTCACATACACTTGAACTTGCATGTGCTCTACCTCTGGACCAAGACTTTGGATTGTTGCAGTGCAGGGTTTTGTCAGCAAAGCATTGGGACTGATACAGCCTTTGTTAGGCTGATTTGGTTTGAGATAGTTCATGTGTCTAAAAGTTTATGGCAAAATAAATTGTCTGTAAAAATTGGGGTTACTTTTTTTAAAGGGAACACAGATTGTGCAGCTTTGCTCAGTCATATCTGTTGAAGTTGAGATGATACTTTTTTGAACAAAGTTATTTTTGATGCAACGATTGGTAGAGAGACAAATGACACTATGTGGTTCTCTGAGTTTCTATTCCCAGACTGCAGAATGATTAAGGAATGAAAAAATGCTGAAGAACAACTCTTCAGAGAAGATCAGAGACCTTTCTTACTTGATAAAATTCTTTAGATGTGGAAATCTCTGCTGGTCTGTGGAAATGAGACTGAAACTTGCAACACCCACAGATGAAGTGACATGTTCTTTTTAAGGCATGCAGTTGTTTGTGGGAGAAATTTTCTGAAATGTTTAATTCCCAGATTGTTCTGCTGGTGTATAAAAGGTGTATTCAGCAAGGGTTTGGTCCCAGCTGCTCCCAAAATAATTTGAGTGTATGGGAGAGGTGGGCCAAAAGTGACATTACATGAATCTTGTGTCTTCCTAGTCCCTGGATAAACTTGCTTTCTGGCATGAGTCTGAACACTGTCTAGCAGCTGTAAAACATGCTCACCTACATGTGGCACATAAGGAAGCTTCTTCATGCATAGCACTGAGACAGGAAATATGCCGCAGCCAACCTCCTTCCCAGAAAAAAATTAGTACTATGAGTAATAAAAATGGCTTTTGTCATGATAGACTTTGAGATCTCTGAATGAAGCCGAGTGATTGGGGTGGAAACAAAGAGGAGAAAAAAGAACAGGAATGGGCCATATTTGTTCATATCACTTCCCAGATACTACTCAGTTACTCCAGCACCAGCCCATGGTGAAGGGCAGGATCAGAGGCTGGAGCAGTGCAGTAACCTCCCAAACAGCTCTGGAGTGTAGTTTACTACACTTACCTTAATACTAGTCAATCTTTTCAAAGTGTAGGAGAGCTGTCTTCTTTTTTTTGGACATTTTTGCCTAGAACAGATTTTTCCCTTGGCTCCCTTGGGCAATCTGCCACATTAACTGGCAGATCAGAAAGTGCCAAAAAACTAAGGGGGGACATAGACATTAAACTCAATCCTGTCTGAGAATGACAGTGATGTCTCTCAGGGCCTTTTTGCTAGGCCCTGAAATCTCCCAGCTTCTCAGACTATGGCATCAATATCCTTGATGGAGAGAGGTGTGATTGCCAAGGCTATAATGGTCAGAGTACTGCCAAGTGGAATCGCTCAGCAATGCATGTTTAGCATGGTCAGTGTTCCAGCTTTTTCCATCCATGCTGTGCTTTCCCCGATAAGAACCAGAAGAAAGAATGTGTTGTTTAAAGCTACTTTTTTTCTCATGCACTTTGCAAGAAGAAATAACATTCTAGAATTAATTTCCCCTTCTTTATTACTAAGAAGCAGCTTACTTTCAGGCATGGGTTAGAGGGACGAGAGTTGAGTGAGTTTACAATGGCAGACCATGGCAAGTGGGTTATTTTCAGCTAAAAAATAATTTGATAAAATATGTGTACAGTGTCACAGAGCTCTCTATACCAAAAGGTTCATTGTCGTTTGCAAAGAAGGAAGGCAAAGTTAGTTTGTGGTATAGTTATGGCCCCTATTACCAGCTTTTAGTACACAGAGACCTATGGGTTGGGCAATTGCTTTTGCTCCCAAAGTACAAATGGCTGCAGAGGCACATAGGCACCATACTAAGCTCTTATATATTTTTCCAGAGGGAAGAATTCACAGCCCTTGCCTGTAACCCATGCTCCTGAGACAGAGATCCCCAGTTACCTACAGGAAACAACACTGGCAGGAATGTACCTTAAATATACCCTGTACTCTTTTACAGGTAAAGACCTGAGTCCAGTATCCCAGGAAGTTTCTATCTATCCTCTGGGATTCATAGCTTTGAATCCTCCCGCAAAGGGACTTCTGTGTCCTTTGCTTCAAGAACAAAGGAAGGACTTGACTTTCAGAACATAACTGTGTCAGGATGACATGCACTTTGTCATTGCCCAAGCCTTAGAGCCCTCCTCATGGTGTTCAAGTCCACTCCATAGCCCCAAGTCTGTAGCTGTTTCTGGAGAGAGAGGAGTTGAAGGTTTCTCACTTGATGAATTACTGGAAAAAGCAAAAGATTTATGAGAACAGAGAGAACATGGATCAGCCTGACTCTGACTGGTGGGGTAAGTGCTCCAAGACTTGCTTGATGTTGTGTTCAAGTATTTTACATCACATTCAGCAAAACACAGAAACAGTCTTTGAGCAATGTCAGAATCGCAGTCTTGCTCTCCCACATAGAGCCCTTAGGTTATAATGTCATGTTTACTCATTCCCACATGTTCACAGAAATCTTTCATTTTTGTACATAATGGCAGAACTCCTACTGGATAAAAGTACGCTGCTTCCCATTCAAGTTGGCTTGTAGCTAGCAATTAGGACACTGTTCAGAAGAGGAAGGAATTTGAATTTGATCTCTCTGAGGCAAGGACAAGAACTGAACCTTGGTTTCCACATCTGAGTGACCTCCCACCATCGAAGAGTTGGAAAGGTGAGTTGGGTTTCATCAGGAATTTTATGGGTACATATATTCATATGTATGGGACGAAGGGACAGTTAGTAGCACATACCTCTGTGCCATATCTGCCAGGCTTATTCAGATGTCTTGAGTGCCCTAGGACATTTTGCACAGCTCCAGACTGTTTAGGAAGATTAATCGCACTTTAGCTCTCCATCAAATATCATGGGAACGTAGACATATATGGGGACTCCTAAGTAGTACATGTCTAATATTAGAGTGAGTGAATGCCAAAAGGGAATTGGTGGCACTTTACCAAGCTATGGCACAGTGCAGGGCGCTTCCTAGGTACACAACATCCTGGGGAGTTATGTGACTGAATCTGTCTTCCCACACAGAGCAGCTCTTACTGGTTTCAGCCATTCCCAAAGGAAGACTTACCCATCTGGGCTGCTCTCCTGTCAGGCCCCTCAGTTTGTGATACAGTCTTTTGTAGGGACCATGTCAAACCTTGCATGCTGAGGGATTCCTAGTGATCCCTATTTTCTGTGCAGTGCCCCATCCTATCCATTTCCTTTCTTGACCACGGAGAGGAGCCTTTCCTATGGTTCCCCAGCAGAGGCAGGAGGTTATATATCATCCAGACTTTCATTCCTGGAGGGGGTACAGCCTCATTTCCAGCCCAGACTGTGTGAAATGCTCTTGCCAGGGAGCAGTTGGATGGAAAATCCATTTCTGTCTCCTCTGGGCCATTGACCACCGCATGCTCTCAGCCTTGCTGTACACAGGCAGCAGGAGCGGCTTTATTGTGAACTTGGAGCCAGCAGCTTTCACTCCAGACAGCAATGACTGGATGCTGTTCTCCTAATTCCTGTGTTCAACTGAGTAACACAAAAGCCATAACAATATATTTTTTTATTCCTCCTTATTGTGGTTTTATTAGGCATAATGTCCAGCTTTCTTTGAGTATTTTGAATATCTGGGCACACAGACACATTTTGTTGTATTAGTTCCCTGTAAAGCAAATGTTTGTGGCGCACGGTATCTTCATGGCTGTACAGATATATTGATTTTGTCGCTCTCCTCAATAGCTCTACACGAATGAGGCTTAACATGCCAGTGAGGAGAATGATAACACGGGGCTGACACCATATCCAATTATCCTTTACAAAGCTGTAACACATGTTCAATACCTGAGTCCATGTAAGCCCTAAAACATGATACTCTGCTAAGACATGCCCCAGATGTGAAGGGGAACTCCTGTGTTTGGATACAACAGAGGTTTGAAGGTTTCTATCCCTTTCACCCACCACTGCTATCATTGACACAGAAATCAGTGACACTTACTTATGCCTACTAGTGTGTTTAAACAAAGAAATTTTCTTAATAAATAATTAATTTATGAGTGCAAATAGAAAATTATTCCAAATTATTTGCTCACCTGGGGCCGTCGAAGTGGAGTTAATCTTGCCTGACTGTAAAGGGGTTATGTCTTAGTTAATGTCCAGAAATATTCTTCTTTCTTAGTCAATTGAGGCAAAGAATCTCTTGCAAGGTGTAATTTATACTGTCCTGAAAGCAATGTTCAATAGAGGCTGGATGAACAACACCCTGAAAATACCTCTCTGTCTACTGACTTTACAGATATCTTGTAAAGGGGGTAATTCAGATGTTGACATCTACCACAAAGGCACCTAAAGTTGGTGAGATGCCAACTGGGTTGTTGACGGATGCCTATTCATCCCACCTTGGCAGTGTCAGTGGCTGTGTATGAAGTATCTGCTGCTAAAGAACATCTTTGGAAGCAGCCAACCAAGGTAGGTTTTCCTTTTTCCATTATTCCAGTGGAATACTCCTGAGTCAAGGAAGAGTTTACACTGCAAACTCAATCTCCTCAGCCCTCTTTTCCATCCTCAAAAACCTGCACCAACCTGAAGAGAGAAGATGGAGGTCTGGAACTTGTCTGAGTGCTACAAAAATAACAAATGCTGTTTGCAGAAAACACCACACTACAATAGCCCAGACTGTTCCCATATCTAAGATTTTCAAAGTGTTACGCCAGAGAAACAACTATCATGGTGCTTAGAAAAAGAGGCAAACAAACAGGTTATGTTAAGGTGATTTATCTGTCATTTGCTGAGACTACTTCTCACATATGCCAAGGAAAGGTGGAGAGTTGGGATTATTCACAACACAGATTAAGAAAATTCATGCCATAGAGAGCAGAAACCCAACATCAATATTTGTAAAGGATACCTGCAAACATGGCATGGCAAGGGGAAGGAGAGAGTGAAGCTGGAAATAACCCAGCCTCCACGTGGCACCAGGGTGTGCTATATTTCCATCCCAGCCTGGGAGAGAAACTCCTGAAGTCCTGGTGTTTGCTCTTTCAAAACCTGCCTGAAACATTGGAGCAGGTGCAGGGAAAAAAACAACAAACAAAACCTCAAACCAAATGGTTTGATGACTGCAGGAAATGCTGTGCAGTCAGCCCCTCAGTGAACTCCAATTCTTTATTTCAGTTTATCAAAAAAGTTGAAACAGGGCTTGACTGCACTGTGTAGTTCATTGTTTTTCTTCAGGATGGATGTGCTGCCTAGCCAGGGCAGGAAGCTAGAACAAGGCAATTCCAAACTGGAAATAAGGCACATTTTAACTGTGAGGTTGATTAACCGTTGCAATGAACCATGGAAAGATTGATAGATTCCTTCATTTCTCAACATCTTCAATTAAAACTGGATGACTTTCTCGAAGAGTTATTTTGGCCAAACAAAACTTGTTGGAATTCTTAAAGGTTGCATAGTAGAGGAGTTGCTGAGGACTTTTCTACAGGGAGGGAGGATTTATATGACCACTGGGTAGTTTATTATTTCTGTTTACTTTTTGTAGAAGAACTTAAGTAAGAGAGATGCTTGAGATAAGAGCAGAAACAAATGAGCCAAGCCGTGGCCGTCTCCTGAAGATAAATGTCAGTTAAAGTTATTGTCCCTAAATCAGGTACAGAGTTTATCTCAAAGAACCTACATTGTGAATATGTTCTGGAGATCTTGTTCATTATTTAGACACCCTTATAAATTTTATTTGAATTCTTAAAAAGCAAAAAAGGAATTTCAGAACTTCAGAGTTGCCATAGCTAATAACTAATGAATTTGCCTCCTTTCTCTCTGATTTATAAGTTCCCTTAATCATAAACATTCCTCCAGTTTTGCTAGCTGACCCAAATCAAAAGGACAAAGTCAAAGATCGTTGTTGCACATTTTAAAAAGCAAGACTGTCTCCTTCTCAATAAAACATGATAGATTCATGGCCCAGCACAGAATTCACAATCATAAAGCCAGGTGATAGAGGTTAAGCACCACATTGCAAATACCAGGACTTTAATTCATAAATCGAAGAATAAAACATACTTAAAGAAAAAAATGGAGTTTGCAATTTTACAAACTATTGACCTCCCTCGAAGCTGGACCTGCCTGTTTGCTGCTTGTGAAGTACCTGCTTCCAAAATGAAACAAAGACTAAATAAGCTGGACTGTATAAGGACCTGATACTCAAGAAGCCAAACACAGTTGTATTCTATTTGTTTCTTTAGGCATTGCTGTGTACATCAAAGCAGACAGTTCGCTTGATCTATTTAGCAACAGGTTTACATAGTGCTTTACAATTGTGGCCAAAAAAAAAAGGGAACTCAGGAATGTAAAAGAAATGTTCTCTGTGTGCTCATTTTGTATAAACCTATTTATTTTAACTTGACACTTGCCATGATGAGGTGGAAAATCCCTCCTTCCACTTTCTGAAAAGCTGTGGGAATACAAAGCCAAATGATGTGCTGATAAGTGCAGTTGTCATCCCACTAATATTTCAGCATCCATGCTCACTGCTGTAGGAATTTCCCCTGGATTGTAATATTTATTTTCCATTTTGCGCCTCTCTTTCTGTGGAATAATCACGTGTGGAGCCAAGGTATGCTGGTGGAAGATCCACTGGCTGCAGAAAGTAACCTGCAAAGAACCTGTACCAGAGTGATTTCTACTTTGTTCTCCTACTCTCCTTCTGCAGCACAGAATAACACAATTTACCCTAATTGTATTTTTATCCTTCCTCCTTTTCAAGAGATCTGTTCTGTGTGCTCCCCTAGTACTTTCTCAAAGCAACTGTTTATGACTAGTCTCTGCCATCTGCAGAGTTCTGAGGGGCGAACTGGGACCATTTAACTTAATTTTGGATGAGTGTGTGTGCAAGGTAAATGCACTTGAAAAAGCAGCTTCAATACAAGGATCACATTCATGCACACACTGCAATTTCCCGTAGCTTAAATGAGGATTCTTTTTATTAAAATAAGAACTTAATTAATACACATGGGCATTTGAGGATCAGACTCTACATACTATTCATATGGACTTGATTTAAAGATACTGAAATTAATCAAAAGTACTGATAAAGGAGTCTGTTTCTGGTGGGAATAATACACTGATAACTTTCATAGTTAGGGTATGCAAAAAGTTATGACTGGCCTCTCATAGATCAGAAATAAAAATAAGAAGGGATGGCAAATGTCCTGTGGAGAGTTTGATCCCATCTAACCTGAGTCCTTGGTCTTGGGCTTGTCAGTCCATTACAGTGTTAATCCCAACCCTGAGAAAAGGAAGGGGTACTCTAGGTCTACTTTGTCTGTAAGGAGGGTGGTAAGATTTCCACTGGTTGAAGACAGCTCTGTTTTGTCACTTTTCCACCCTCGGATGAATCCATCTCATCTTGTTTATCCCAAGGAGCAAAGCAGCATTGGAGCTGTATAATACTTGCATGGAAGATCGAGCTACTGTGGGAATAAGTAAAGGACTTAAGGGCAAACACTTGGTAAACACTAGACCAAAAGAACTGGAATTTTTTGTCTTCAACATCATTTGAGGGCTGTCTGGAAGTTCAATTCAAGACCAAAAGAACTGGAATTTTTTGTCTTCAACATCATTTGAGGGCTGTCTGGAAGTTCACTTCAAGACCAAATTTACTATCCTTAGAGGCAGTGCACCTCAAGGGCACAAGCTATGCAGGGCAGTGGGTGGATGTTGAGGCATTTCAGAGGAGATGCCTGAGGAAGCTTAAACCTTTGTCTGCTGTTATTATCCAGCTCTAATGCCTCTGAAACCATTTGAATACTGAAGGGACATGAGCCATGAGCATTCCCTACAGGCTGTGTAGAACTTATCAGTGACTGTCTTGTCTTGCTATAAGAGTTCAACTGTCAGTATGAAGGAAGAAGGAAGGTTTAGCTCCTGCAGCTCCTGCAGGCAGGGATAAGTCACTGTGGGGCATCAGTAGCTCTCTGGATGAGGGGACATTTCATGGTAGGAATCATTCTGTGTGTATTCATGTCTCAGAATCTTCTGCTGCAACCTCATCTGAAGAGTCATCCCAAAGTCCCCAGAATTGATCCAGACTGTTGCCAATAAAACGCAGCTTTGGACCAATGTTTTTAATAAAAGAGTTGAAAAAGCAGCTGTCAATTTTGCCAGGCAGATCCCATTCAGCCCTTACCTTCAGCCTTCTGGGTTACAAAGGCAATGTGTTCATGAGCCAGCTCCTGCAGCCATTGCTTGTTGGTGACTTGGAGACAAGTGATGGTCACCCCAAGATCTCTTGTGAGACATCTGGGTTGGCAAACCAAATATCCAATCTGAAATAGATGAAATAGATCTTCTAAATAAGTCCCAGTCCAGTTTCCAACATGTCATCATATTCTCCAAGGAAGAAAATGAATAAAGCAAATATCCAAAATGAAGCCTATACAGTCTACAAATTAATTTTGCTTTAAGTAGGACTTTGGAGTTGTATAGACCTTCCTCCATTGTATATTTTCATCTATTTCATCATAAACAAAGTAAAAAGAAGTACTGACACTCCTAAGAACTAGTTAGAATGCAAATTCATTGACCTATGTTTGCCAGATGAAAGCAAAGTGATGTGTATGTGTGAAAACTCATTGCTGTTGTGCTTGGCCTCTAACTAAAGAAAGTCTTTTTTCAAGTGCTGAATGAATTTTGGTACTGCCCATGAGGCTGTCACTTTACACAAGTGTGTGCAGTCCTCTCCTGTTTCAAATTTGTCAAATTTTGGGTATGGTAAACAGATTTTTTTTCTTTCTCTCAAATATTTTGCTTCCTCTGGGTTTAGGAAAAATAATTAAAAAGAGGAATTATCTCTGTCACTCACTCTTTGAAAGGGCATGGTGTGTTTTTGACTCTCTCATAAGTAAGTGTGCTAATTTTTTTGAAAGGTTTCCTTTATTCTTCTTGTAAGTAGAATGTATTGGTGGCCAAAACAAACACAGAAAGAAGCCAAAGAAAGAATAAGATATATCTACTTATATGAATAGTCCAGCAAGGGAAATCTCCAAAAACTACTGTAAGTGCTATAAGATTTCAGATGGCAAACTCATCCAAAATTAACGCTTAACAAAACATTCAGTTCTTAAACACCAATAGGATAAAAAGAACAGCTTGCAACAGTAAAAATATAATCCTTCTTTTAGTGTGGAAGGACTGTAGTGTGGTTAAGGCATTGGCTTTGGAGTTAGGAGACTGAGGTTTAGTGCTTCTCTCTCCATAGTGACCCTACATAAGACTATTAATCCTGTTGTGCCTTTGTAATTTATGAGAGAATGGTCCTAGCACTTCTTTCTTATCTGTTTACTTCCCTTAGATTACCACCTTCTTTAACTATGAGCTTTCTGCTATCATGTCTGTATGGTGTCTTAAACTAGAGGCCTTGATCTTACTTTGATCTATGCAGTAGACTTTTTTTTTTAATTAGATGAAGTGGGGTTTTAACAGAAAATAATCTTTGCTGAAAGTTTTTTCATATGGCCCCAAAATTATACTTTTTGTAAAAAAACAGAATTTTGGGAGACATCTTCCTTATTGTAAAAGCATCTTGAAATTTCAAGATCTAGCTGAACTCCTATTTCCTTTCACAGGAAAGGAGCTGGATTGCCATGATGTTCTAATCTATTTCACAAATTCTGACTTGTTATGTGCTAGCCTTTTGTAAAGGTGGTTGGTGTAAATATTCAGTATTAGGTATCTAGTCACAGGAAAACATGCTCCCTATGCAGACGAAATCTGTAAAACTGACCTTTGTTTTGCTCTTCTTCATGTCATTGCTATTTACAGAGAAAAAAAGAAACAACAAACAAACACGACACGCATGCTATTTTTGCATGCAAAGGACAAAGACTAAAGAAAAATCCTATTGTACATGAACCATTCGGTTTGAATAAGCAACCTATTGACCAATCTATTGACCACACACACATGAAATAGGGACTATGCATTGTTGCATGAGAACGTTTACAAAAGCAAGCAAGGTTTGAATAAACTTGATCCATCTATAAAAGACTCAAACCCAAGCAGCATTTCAACAGGAAGATGTGAGCAGGGCCCTAGCTGAGCAGCGCATTGGCGGGGGAATGGTGTGTGCTGACGTTCTCCTTTAACAGTTCACCAGCTGGCTGAAACCAGACACAGAAAACATGAATCTCCAGAGAGCTGCTCTGTGAGAGTTAGCCAGGATGGAGCTGCCTTTTCACAATTACAGCCACCAGCCCTGCCACCCTGTCTCTATTTAGCTTGAGCTGTCAGTCTGATGCTTGGGAAAATCCACTGGGCAGTGCAGATTTCATAGGCTACTTTGTAAAACAGCTGTAATGCTGTTTTGCCCTTAACATTTTCTTCTTATTTAAATATATTATACACCCATCCACAAGCCTTCAATGTTGTTCTGGTAGGTCCTGAACAAATGGCTGCTAAGAGGAAGATCTGAAATGTAAATAAGCTTCCTAGACCAGATGGATGGAGAGTAGAGGAGGTATTCACCTTTCAGTCAGCAGCCTGGGTGTGCAGAGGTCAGGATCCCCAAAGGATGTTTGCTGCAAAGGCAGTGGTAGCAGTCTCCTCCATCCAAATCACATCTGGTAGACCCTTTGCCATGGGCTGATCCTCCAGCTGCCCCACACCTTTTTCTTGTCTGCAGTCTCAGTTTTATGCACCATCACACAGACATGCAGCTGGTAGGGAGCCAGGAGATGTCCTGTTTCAGCTGGAGCCAGAGGAGTTAATACAGGCAAAGGCAGGCTAAAGAGGGGTATCCCCCTGAAGCCTCTCTTTGCTCTGCTAATCTGGCCCACCTTTCTCCACCCTCGTTGGCCTTGATAACATCCCATCAGTTACTGCAAATTTGGACTTGGCTCTATCTCGGTATTTTTTTCTCTTTAAAGTGCAGCAGTTTGTTTTTAAAGAGGAACTGATGAAAGCTGTTGCTGTTCTTATTTTTCCTTTCTATGAACTGAAGTGATGACAACAGAGTTTCTAGTAAATTATAACATAGGCAGTCAGCTCCAGATTAGTTTTGAAGTTGGGCTTTTTCTGGGGAGCGTACAAAATACAGCCAGACAAGATTTAATTAAATACTTGTATTTCATAACTGTAATTTATCTAGCTCAGTATGTACTTTCCCATGGGTTTGTTTGGATGCAGGGAATTTTTAGCTTTCAGACTGCCAGCTCTGTACAGGACAGGTAGAAAACAACCAGTAACAGTGCTGACATGCCCACACTGTGTCCCCTTCAAGGTCCTCACCCCGATCCGAAGTAGCCGCCTCTAAGCATAAGAGGATAGTTTCCAGGCCACTTAGCATCTGGTCTCTTGCTGAGCCTGCCAAGACTCTATGTTTACCAACTGAAACAAGCCAACATATTTTCATTATATCTCTTACTACTGTGACTTAGAAATAATTCCATATGGTTGCAGTCTTGCTACAGCTCTTTGTAGGCTGGATTTGGAGCTTGTTGGTGTCAGTGGAGAAAGTCCCAGTGATTTCAGTGTTTTGGAACAGACCTGTGTACATGAGTAAGACCTTAGCAAAGATGCCATTGCTCACCGCACGTAGAACCCAGCTCTTTGTTCCTTCCCACTTATGAGTCCTGTCATGGTGGTGAGATCTCCTAAGCAATACGTAGCCATCTGGCATGGCTGCTACTTGGGTGGTGCTGCGGTCTCTGTTGGGTGCATTCCTACACCTATGTTTGCTGCTTTCCAAGACCTGACCTAAGTGCTGGATCAGTCCTTTCATGGAAAGGTCATGTTCCTACCCATTACCAATGCCCATCACTTTACTGCAGAGATACTGAAATAAGAAACTTACCTTTTTCAAAGTATTTTTATACAACACTTTCCTGTTTTTAACACTTGCAGATTCATCTGTAACGACTGCATGAGCTGCACTTCCATCTCTCCAGATCAACTGAAGAACAGTGCAGTTTTCCTGCCAATCATCCCAGAAATGCATAAGAAAAGATTTATATGTCCATACATACTGTCTAAATACTTTTGTGTATGAAACTCATTCTCAGAATTAATTTGTCTGGTGGCCTGGAAAATGCCAGTTGTCCCACATGTAATGAGGATAAACGAAAAGTTACTTCTTGCTTGTGATATCTGTTGAGTGGTCAGCATAGAAGGAGTTTGGTAATGCTTGTCTGTTCCCTCGTGGACTGGTGCCTTCTACGCAAGGAAAAGATGGCAGCATGCCTTGGGGCTTTGGGGAGGGGAGTCACAACTCTTCTGTAGAAGAAGTTACAGGCTGAGTGGAGAAGAGATGCAGAGCAGCCCTGCGGAGAAGGACTCGGGGGTGTTGGTTGATGAGAAATTTAACATGAGCCAGCAGTGTGTGCTCACAGCCCAGAAACCAGCCGTATCCTGGGCTGCATCAAAAGAAGTGTGACCAGCAGGTTGAAAGAGGTGATCCTGCCCCTCTACTCTGCTCTTGTGAGACCTCACTTGGAGTATTGTGTACAGTTCTGGTGTCCTCAACATAAAAAGGACATGGAGCTGTTGGAGCAAGTGCAGAGGAGTCCACGAGGATGATCAGGGGCTGGAGCACCTCCCATATGAAGACAGGCTGAGGAAGTTGGGGCTGTTCAGCCTGGAGAAGAGAAGCTGCATGGAGACCTCAGAGCAGCCTTCCAGTATCTGAAAGGGGCCTACAAGGATGCTGGGGAGGGACTCTCATTAGGGACTGTAGTGGTAGAAAAAGGGGTAACGGGTTCAAACTTAAACAGGGGAAGTTTAGGTTAGATACAAGGAAGAAGTTTTTATTGTGAGGGTGGTGAGGCACTGGAACAGGCTGTCCAAGGAAGTTGTGGATGCTCCATCCCTGGTGGTGTTCAAGGCCAGGTTGGACAGAGCCTTGGGCGACATGGTCTAGTGTGAGGTGTCCCTGCCCATGACAGCGGGATTGGAACTAGACGATCTTAAGGTCCTTTCCAACCCTAACTATTCTATGATTCTATGATTGTATGATTCCTCTGGGGGAAATTTGGGGCCCATGGGCACAGTGTTGGTGATAAGCAAAGGACTTCAGTGTTCACGACCTTTTACCTGGAAGCCCTCCTCAACTCCTAGAAAATTAATTGTCTGGAAAAGATATGAAACAGAATGGAGTTCCTCAAAGGGACTCTCCTCTCAGCTGCTGCGGGACCTGATAACTGAACACGTTTTATCCTCTCTCCTGCCTGGCTCCTGGCTATCTATCTCCCTTCCTCCTCTATAGATTACAGCTCTGCTTTTGCAGTATTTCTTAGCCTTGTACTTGGGATTGAAGGATGTTTCATGAATAGAAACAGAGTGAACAACATTCCCTATAACAGATGATACTGAATGTCACCAAGCAAAGGGGGGGAAAAAAGTAGGGAGGCTGCAGTAGACTTAATCAAAGCATGGCTGCAATTTGCAAGGGGAAAATGATAAACAGAGGTTTGGCTGTGCTGAGATTTTCTGGTTTTTTGTCCAGGAAAATTTGTAGTGTCAGGAACTGTAGATATGACACATAGTTGGGATGGGACATCTATTCCAGATGTTAGTGCCTTGTCTTGTTGGTTGCTTAGTCCTTGCAAGAAAGCACCAAATTCCTTTGAATTTTGTTGATATTAATGAAAACCAGGGGAACTCAGCATCTTGCAGGGCTGGACAGGTTCAGGAAAGAACATGAGTGAGACATCACTGTCTCAAAGTAACATATTACAATACTTAACTTGTATGTGTTTTGCTTCAAGAGGGTTTTACATGGAATAGTTCGGGACAAAAGACTGAAGTAATTTTGGGGGCATAATGACAGGCTACTTCTCTTACCAGGCAGCTGAATCACAGCATCATGGCCTCATTGCCAGGTTCTTCTATTGGCATCTATGTATCACATTCCTAGCTATACTTATGCACAGTGCAGGATACCCCATCATTTAGCCTGTAACACACAGAAGCACTTCACAGTGAAAGATACTGGTAATAAAATAGTAATTTTATTACTGGAATAAAATGGAAGCCGAAGTTGCTGTTCTGCTGTTCTACTGTTCTGGAGGAGAAGACATCTGGTAAGATGGATGAAGGATGCCATACCAGTTGGCGGGCACAGCCACAAAGGTCATTGGCAGAGAGAGCTAGGTAGGATAGGAAACTAGGGAAAAGTGAAGAGATGAAAGAAAGAAAAAAGAAAATGCTTTCTATTTGTATTCACCTAGTTCTCAGATCTGCTCTTTCCTTTGAGTCTGGTGTTGATCAAAGTGTGGGAGAGCCAAAGGACAAGGAACATCACAGCTGAATTTATGATATCGTTGGATGTTACAGAAGTCCCTTGTACAGTTGGACTAGGTTTTCAGAGAAGCTGTGAGCTCCTGGCTACTGCTGGAGGTGAACAAGTGCTGTCTTTAGTCAAGGTCTTTGCATTATTAAAAAACTGACTTTTTTTTCTGCTTTCTGCAGAGAAACATCTTGATTCTGAAATAACCAGAGATTTGTTCCTATTTGCATACAAGATTAACATGAACTCCCATGATCAATGTTGCAAAAAGTGGCTCCACCTTTTGCACTGTATGAGCGAAGGTGGTTCAGAAGCTGTGCAGCAGGGCTGCAAGATTTGGAGGTAGAGCATGTTTTATTTGGTTCTTCTTTCTAAGGATTTACTGCAGTTTTAGTGAAAGGGTGGTAAAAACATTGCTTGGCACCTGCCGCAGAGCAGTTTATAGCAGCTTATAACAGTAACTCATGGAAGTTTATTATATGATCTGCTTTATGAAAGTTCTCTATTAGTTCAACATTTAATGCTCACAGACCTGGCAGAGTTTCATGCCAGTTGGATGATGAACATCCAGTGAACTTTGAGTAAGAACACAATATATGGTGGTTAAGAGGTCTTGTAGCCAGAGGCCACCACCAGTTGTGTGCAAGCTAACGAGCCCACTGCCAGGGGGAATAGAGGGATCCTGTGCAAGGATTTGGGAAGGATAATGATGATAATGCTAATGATAATGCTAATAATGCTAATGCTAATGCTAATGCTAATGCTAATGTGAATAATGCTAATAATGTTAATAATGCTAACAATAATAATGATGTATTTTCACATAATTAATTCTGTGCTTGAAACAGAGAGAGAAAGAAGAAACTGGAATATTGGATGAGCACAGAGATGAGGACAATGTTCTCACATCCCAAACCATGTGTCATGGTCCCCCAAAGAGGACTGCAACACTTCTTCAAAGTTGATTTGCAGGGCCAGGTGATCATAAGGCAAAGAAAGTACCAGAAAACTAAAGGGAGATTTGGAAGGAAACTCTTTTACTGTTTTGTCTTCCCCTTTTATCTGGCTGTGGTTTATGGCATAATGATCGGCTACAGGCTCTTGCTAAGATATTTATTTTGGAATGGTGCTGTCATTGTCGTATCCCGGCTATTGTGTACATCTTGTTTTCATTTTAAAGAAGCCCAGAACTAATTGAAAATTTCATAGTCCTACAGTTCATTTATTCATCTGTAGACACAAGGAGAGAGCCCCAATCACTAAGTTCATGTGTGAAATGGACCATTTTCACAAACATTCCTGCTGGGCAAATTGTGCTTATTCTCAATAAATAAGTGCTAGGAACTAGGGTCTGCTCTGTCCCTGCTCTGTAGTGCAGTGCATGGGTTCAGGGGCCCCAACACCATGTCTGTGTAATAACTCCGTGACCGATCCTTCACACTCGCTGGGAAGAGCTATGATGCCAGTCTGTGTGTCTGAATTATGTCTTCCAGCCACTGGAAAGTACTGCTTAACTTGGACACCCAAGTTAAGATGCTTATCTATATCCTGAAGTAATCACTGTGCAGGTGAACTTAGGAGAACTTAGCTGCTGAACTGCTAGAGATGGGCATAGTACGCAGGCACAGTCTGTGCTCTCAGATAGGCATCTAGTTTAAACGAGTTTCTCTGTCAAAATACCTGTTGAAAGCATTTATGTTATCTGTGGTGCTCTACTTCTAAACAAAAACTTTGTTCCCTACAATCATCTAGCTAAGCAAAGAAGCCCAGAGTCTCTGGCTGAAGTTTGTTAACAATCAATAAAGAGGAAGAGGCCCATTTCACCCAGCCTATGTTAGGGAGCAGTTCATCTAGTGCCATTTGAGACTTTAATATGGAACTGACACATAAGGCAGATTACATATGAGAGACTGATGAAATGGCAATGCAGGTGGGATAATCTGGGGTGATGAGGGTGAAAAATGTCTTCAGACAGTAGCAATGTGTTCAATCCTTTGCCAATTGGAGTAAAAAATGAACACCATCATTAGCCTTGACTGCGCAGCCAAATCTGCATTTGCATTAACATTAATGCATAACCATACAGTTCCTGAAAAGTGTATGATCCTCCTAAGAGAGTCATCATTCCCATTCAGGAATGCTGTTATGAGAAGCCACCATGTGAAGGTCACTTCTCATACTACCTCAGATAATTAGTATTGTGCTTATGATACTATACTACCAAACCTGTTGGGATTGTTATGACTTCCACTATTGCTAGGACCTCTAGAAAACTAATTGAATATATTAAATTCCTGTGGTTAAATTCCTTCTCCTAGTGTCCCAGTGCAAGTTAAAATAATAAGGAAGGCACACAACACACTGTCATGTAATTAAAGCTGGTAATTTTTATAAGGTCAAGACACTTGGTCTCAATGCCACCCAAGACTGTGTTTCACTGAAGTCTGAACATACATGATGAAGACTACCTTTATTGAGGGTACTGACAATATTGTTACACTGTGGGGAATTCAGACTACCTCCTTAAGGCATAAAAGGCATAGTCACCCAAAAGATGGACACTTTTGCAAGTGGGAATCCAGAGCCCTAAGTTAAGCTTTATTTTGAATTAGCCTCCTGTTCTTTCCATTAAATATAAAGGGGGCTGGCTTCTAAATATGGACATTTAGCGTAGGCAAGTAAAGTTAAAAAAGTGTGAATAATCCCGCCTCCCTCTCTTGTTCCCTGTATTCAGTCTTGAGAAGAAAACGTTTCTGAAGCATATTTAAGGAGTGTTAATGTTAATTTACAAGATTGCTTGGGAGGCTGTTACTCAAACTTGCACCAGAGAGTTAGCCATCAATGGGGACTACCCTTTCTTCTGTAAAGCATCACCACTGGCCAAGCGCCTTCTGTGATGTGACCTCAGCAATACCTCTCAGGATGCTGTTCAGGTGGTGGATCTGGATGATCTCACCTGTAGGGTACTTGACAGCTGAAAGCACACTTATTTTTCTACATGGATTACTTCCTTTCCATTCTTAGCCCTGTTGATGAATAGGAAAAGAGCTATCTCCTGGTAAACAAGATGCCCAGACAGAGCTGCAGGTCACCACAAAACCATTGTGTTGTTTGAACAGATCGAAATGGTCCTCAAGGGCTAATTTATGAGCTTATTTTAGACTCTTGTGGCCTCGAATTATGAAATGGAAGTGGTTTTTAATCTATTCCTTACATTTTTGTTTTGATTTATTTTTCTGAGTTGCTGGCAGTGATAATGACTCATTTGTATCACAAATGTGGTGGGGATAGAAAAACGAGGTCAGGTTGTTTGGCCATATTGAACATAGTTTCAGTTATTTCAACAGAGGAGAAAACTTTAATGATCAGTAACACTTAAATGTGCCCAGACATTACACACACACAGAAACAAAAGCTATTAATAAAAATATTTCTTAATGTTACCGAACTGTTCTGATGGTAAAACTTGGGTGGTTTCCAGATTTCCATAACGAGGGAGATTGAGCTAATTGGGATGAAATGAAAACCATCCTCAGGCTTCCATCAAAAATGTTGAGATAAAAAAAATCTGCTCAATATTTTCCCCTCCTTATTTTTCATCTTTTCTTGCCTCTGCTCCTCTAGTCACTAGCCAGGTCTTAAATATGTATTCACATCCAGACTATCCAGTTATAATTAATGATTACAAGCATTTTGGGAGGTATATTAAACCTAGAGTCTCAGAACTTAGTGTACTCTTTCTAAATGTTAGAAATCAGACCTCTGTAAGTTATTCGCCCTTCGGTCTCCTCTGTGTCCTTAGGTCTTTCAAGCACTCAGAGCTGAGTTAAAAGTAGAATATTAAACTGCATGGATGCTGACCCAGTAAATTCAATATTCATATAATGCAGGTCCTGATGCACTAGCAGTCTGGAAGGAACAGGTCTGCTGCAAATTCCAGACCAGCTGTGTGTGTGCCACAGATCTACATTGCTTGCAGGATCTTGTGTGGTCACAGGCATCTGTGACAGTGTATACAAGATGGAGCTGATAAGCACACAGAGAGTAACCATTTCTCCCAACAGCTGGTATCTGGAGTCTTTGGGTTGCTAGAAGATCTATGGGAAACTTGTGTTCCACTTAAATCCTGTTTAGGCTTCAGTGTCAGCTGACATGTAGTAACTGTCAGGGTGTGTGCGCTCAGCCCATGGCTGATGTGAAAGAATGCAACTTATCTTAAACTCCTTCCACTGTGGGTTAAGCTAGATGGCAATAATTCACATTTTCTGGGTGAGGATAGCCTACCTCAGCTACCATAACTAAGCCAATTTGCTTCTGAATCAGAGGAATGTGCTTCTGTGCCTGTGCCTGCAGTAATAGCAGCATCCTTCTGTCCTAATCTTGTGATTCAACTGGAAACATTTAGTCCTGTTGAACCATGAGGAACACCAAGATCTCCTCAGTGCCTGCCATAATCAGAGCTCCCACGAGCTTGTGAGTCCTCTCTGGTCTCACATGCTTTGAGATGAGGCAGGTCTGCATGTGCACATAGCTACGAAGACCAGAATGATTTTTACTGTAAATTATTTAATCTCTTTCCTTCCCCAGCAGTTCAGTGCTCCATGATTCATACCAGCCCAAAGGAACACATCTATCCAGCTGAACGTCTGCAGATTACCCTGAATTCTATCCAGACGTTCTGGGCAAATACAACATACTAACAAGCTATATCTGCATCATCCCGAGCAATGATTCCTTACAACACAACTTCCTGAGCTCGACCAAGATAAACAGCAAAAGAGCATCCTGTTGTGCTACAGGGAGGAGAGGCTCCAGTTCTTATGTATTTTTAAAATATTTAGATTTAGTAAATACCTACAGAAAATAGGAAGTGCACAGTTTACCCGAGCAGCCCTTGGCAATCCTGTGCTTGCAGCAGTATGTGGTTCAGTCACTAGATGTCTCTGTGGGCTGTGCAGAGGGGACACTGACCTAGGGGTCTCCGGTGGGCGAAGGCAAAGCTGGGACTTGGGCAGGAGGGAATGCCTCGGCTCACGGTGTGCGAGTCTGCCTGCCAGACACAGTTATATGTGCTTAATAAACCATTTAGGAAGGCTTGGGTTTCTCTGATTGCATTGGTCCACGCTGTGTAATCCCATGAGCCCTACAACTCAACAGGTAGTTCTTATTAAACATGGGTTTATGTTTAAGAAGCACTGGAAGAGCAATGAGAAACTCAGCTTCAGGGGTGTCCTTAAGAAGCTGGGTAACAACTCTCACAGAAAGACAGGTAGCATGTGTAAACACCAAACCATGGTTTCTTGGGGAGGTTTGGAGCTCAGTGAAGGTCACAACCCAATACACCCAGAAGTCCTTTCCATGGGAACAGTCTACTGACAGATTCATACTCAGCTACGTCTTCTCACACCATGTAGCAATGCAATGAGAAGATGCTGGCACCAGAAATCCCACAACAAAACTTGACGGTAATGTCTCCAGGTCAGTCATGACATTCCATTTCAGTGGTAGAGAACATTCTATACAGATGAAAAACAAAATGCCAGCTCTCATTATACACATGGAGACATCTCAACAAAATGGTAAAGGACATAAAACACCATTTCACACGTCTGTCTTTTTGAGAGAGTGTGAGGAAAGAAACCAATATTTGACTTCCTCTGGGAAGAAGCAGGAAGAATCAGAAAGACTCATGTTTGGGAAAAGTGTAGTTTAGAAAAATGTAGGTGAAAGCTCCTTTGAACCACAGTAGGAACATGAAGGGGTGAGCACAGCTGTGATTCACAGTGACAACATTGCATCTGGCTGATGCCACAGTGTGTGTGTATGTGTGTATGTGTGTATATGTGTTGAAATTATGTCCCTCAACCTCTGTAAGCAAATGTTTGCATCTCTAGATAGGCAGATAGTTAGAACCTTGGTTTCCTATGTCTGTCCCTGTGCTTTCCTGTGCTAATCAGGCGTATTGCAACAAGTTTATAGAGACTTTGGTAGGAAATTTCTTCCTCAGTAAAGGAAGAAAGGATAGACAGTAGGACAAGATACAAGTAGAGAAACTAGAGATAATCGGGACTGGTAGCGAAGGGATCATGTCCCTTCCATCAGAGTAATGTGTGGTCTTTGAAGAATGCAAAAATAAAAGTATTCAACTCCCAATATTACCATGGAGTAATCAATGTTGTATTAATTATGCTTGACACTTCAGAGCCAAATGAAGTGACTATCTAATTAAAAGCATAGCATCACCTTAATGAGAACAACCCTCACTTGTCACATCACAGGAGGGTTTATTGCTTCCCCCCCCGGCTTCTATTCTTTGAATCCAAGTTCAAATGCAAGGGAAAGTTTGCTTATGGATTAGGTCCAGATGTGCCTAATGTTTTAACTCATTTTCAGCAGTTCCTTCTGCATGAAAGATTTGGGCTGTTTCTGAGCAAGCTCTTGTTTCATCTGACATGACACTGGGTTATGATGTAAGCCTGAGATTGGAAAGCGATGACGGTGTCACTTCCAAATCTTACTGAACTGGAGCATATGAAAAGTTCTTGTCCAGACCAACAATTCATATTAATTCTCCTCTCTGTCCAATTAGAATTTGAACTCTTTGTCTCTGTAAATGTACTTGTCAGGACACTCCTTTAACTAAGGAAAATTAGTGTAGTTCATTGGGTTTGCCCTGGATTTAGGCCAGCTGGCCTGAGTAAAACCCCTACTAAGAGGATCAGAATGGTATCCTAAAAGGTATTCAAGACACTGGAGAGTCTCCATGAGCATCCTAGGATGCTTAGTCTTTCTAGCCGTAAGGACAGGTATTCCATCTATGTCAGCTCACCTTTTATGGGGCTCAGCAGCAGTTCCTGACTCCATGATGGTTCATGAACATGTGTGTAGATGGACATCACCCTCCTGTGAGCCGTTGACAAAGATCTTTTAATATGACTCTTGAGTTAAGTCTCTAAAATCCTCCTACGGTCACTTCCACATTTCCTTCAGCATATGTCTCACCAGTGCTGAGGGGATCTGGGCTCTTTCTTTTTGTCACTTTCTATTCATACTTCCCAAGAAACTTTTCTACAGTCACACATTCAAAAAACACCCTTTTCTTGACACACTCCTTTTATACAGGAGAACTTCAAGAAACAACAAAGATAATTTCCCTAAACTATCACTTGTGTTGTGTTACCACTTGTTTCTATTCTTTTACAGCATAACCCACTTCTGGTCTTTTGTTTTCTGTGTTAAGTTAGAAATTGTTTGGAGAGAGGACTGTCTTTGCACCTCTTGTTTGTACAGCACCAATCACAGCAGATTTGTACAGCACCAATCACAGCAGATATTCTGGTGCCAGGTATTGCACTGGCAGTGACACCAGAGTAATAAACCAACTATAATTTGATAAGCAACATAACTATTCATTAAAAATAAGATTGTTGATATGTGTTTCCAGTTATCTTTTTAAACACTCTATGACATTACTGGTTCTTTTCCATTACTATACTACTAGCACTATCGTCTTGTGTATGATCTCATCTTTCCATGGTAGGTTGTGATGAAATTTTCTTCAGTACTATAGTGCTTTTGTAATTTTGCTCTTGAATATAATGTCAAAGCACAAAAGCTTTATATCTTCTGACACCCTGGAACAAGCAAAGGTTGAAGCAATGTGGGTCTGTGGTTGAAATAGATCCGTCTGAAACTGAGAGCTTCACAGCATGTAGTTGTAAACTGCAAACCAATATGCACAGATTATGAGTCTAGTTTCCTTGGCTTCCTTTGTAGCCAGTGGCAGGATACGTGCTCTGTCAAAAGACAGTTCAAAGAGATGGTGCAGCAGGAAGAGAGCAGTTGTGTAGTGCACAGTTATCAAGAGCCTGGAACATACATGGCTTTGGGTGACATCAGTGGGGAGAAGAGGGATGCAACCACTGCTAAATCTGGTCCATGGGAACACAGTCCACAGGACTGGAAGTGCTCCAGCAGATGTGCTTCAGTTCCATCTGACAGAGACAACAGCCGTATAATCTTGATCATAAACTTATCAAATCCCTGTAGTGTTCTTTTGTTTTTCTCTGGTTGCTCCTAATAGGACCTCCAGTTAGGGACTTTATTGTAACTTGTAGAGTAAATTACTTCACACATCAATTACCATTCACCACTTCTGCTTTGCTGCCATTTTTTATTAAATAGTTAAAATGTTAACTCTTCCTCTACTAACACAATGCTCTTTGCTTTGAGTTACAGCTGAGACATGGCTGCAAATGAACGGAAGTTTTAGGATCTATGGCTTGCTGGATAGTGTATGAGCTTTTTTTCTTGTATTGAAAACATCTTTGAAAGAATCAGATGTATTTGTTGATTGCAGGTTGATGACCTACCACAGCCTTGTTTTTAATATTGATACTGCTCTTGGTATTCTATAGGATTTTCCTAGCATACCAAGATTTGCAGAACTCAGTGGGTCAGAGCATCTCCTTAATCAAATGCATGTACACCCAGAATACTTTGCTGGGCTCATTGTTTTCCCCAGGAGCTTGGAAACCTCTAATTTTCGTCTACTGGTCTGGATGAGCTCTTGTTTGGCAACTCTGATGTTTTAACTTCCTTAAATTTTTGACTCAAGAGTCATGTCACTGGTAGCACAATTACAATTCCTCATTTTGATGGAAGGAAGTGAGTCATTAAGAGGCAGATCTCAAACATTTTCTAGAGTTTGGCCCAAGTCAGCAGCAGACACTGTCCTCTCCTCAGTAGACTGTTTCTCAAGAGATCTTAATATGTTTAGTAGACATCCTGGGATTTATCACTTCAGACATTTTATCACAAATTTTTTATTGTTTGTTTTTACTGAAGAAAACAAAGACATTAGTAACCACATGATGTAGTGCAAAGACCTCATTAAGAGTAGAATTAGATGTCTGAAAAGGCCTAGAGAAAAGGACATTTTGAATTTGGGGGAAACCTAAAGAAAATCACAGTATACATTTGAATATCCTGATATTGCTCCTGCATTGTGCGGTTCAAGTCCATTCCAAATGAACTTCAGGCAGGATTCTGCCTTAGGCTCCTGTATCTTTGCTGGCATACTAACTCCCTCCTGAGATGGTGCTGACCCTATTACAGCTGCCTAACTTCACAGCTGGTCTCCAAAGGACACTCTGCGTCCTCCGGGAATATGGAAACCCAGTGGCTCCCATTATCCTCCAATCCAATATGGAGAGGGCCAGGACAGTGATTTTAAGGTTTGAGGGTTCATCATATTGGTCAAGGACAAGCTTGGTGGGACAGCCGATAACTACGTGAGTCAAAACTTTGTTTTTGAAATTAATGTCTTACAATGCTAACTGTACACTGGCATCTAAACAAACCTCAGTTTTCTGTAATTATGGATTCAGATGTCTTTTAAACACATTGGAAGGAGAGCTAGTCTGTATCCAGCTTACTGGAAAGACCCATTTTTATCTTGGGATGACGAAACTTTGGTATAGAGCTAGTGGATTCAATTCTTTCTTTCTAAAAGTAAGACCTTGAGTGCTGCATAGCTCATTATAACGTTCTTAGACTTAAAGATTATATGCGGAAGCTGAAATTTTAAGTGGTTGTTTAGATCTCTTCTTGTGGTGCAGGCTTTTCTTTGCATCCATGGCTGGAAGTTGAATACTAGAGTATATGACAGTTAACTACATAGATTTGTGATCCCTTTAATTTTATCACAACCTGATTCAAAAGAAGTATCATAACACATTTAATGCTCAAATTTGTAGCAAAAATTTTTGAATGAAAAATACATTCATACAGCTGGTAGCCAGCTTTTTTTCTGAAGCATGACAGCTTCTATTTTCTTGGTGTTAAAGACAATTTTGCTACTAGATCTTTGGGCTAGAGTAAAAGACATGCGAAACCAACTGAAGAAAGATCTCCTGTATCCCTCTAAAATATTAATAAAATAGACTTAATTTGGGGGTTTTTTGGTTTCTAATAATTATGTTGTGCCTTTCCTATGGTGAGAACACAGGAGAAAATTTTAAGCAGTAACTATGAATGCATCAACCTGTGCAGATAGCATCTTTGCTTATGCCAAATGCATAATCAAGCGCACATCTGCCTCTCTAGTTATCTGTGTTGTACATGCAAACATGTGAATGAGTGCAAAATAGAAGCTCCAGTCATGCAAACATATGGTGCAAGTTTCATGACAGCTGCTGAAGTTGTGTTGCTCCTGTCAGAAATATGTGGTTCATGTAGGACACAAACGAACAAAGATACTCATAGTCCACCTGAGAGATACTTACAAAGTGGTGCAAGCTCTCCATGGTTTTGCTATGGATCTCAAAGCTGCAGAACCATTCTGTGCTTGCTCACATCATTGTCTTGAGCACAGAAATGGGTTAACCTCTGCTACCTGCCTCTGCCTGTAAAGACATGGAGATGCTTATAAGAGTTGATGGATTTTTGACACATGCTCTCCAGCTGTCATCAAACAGCTATGCATGACTCACGCACCTCTCCATCATTAATGATGCAGCTGACATCAATGTCTTGCAGCTGGGGAAGGTAGAACAAGAGTGCAGCTCCCTGGGGAGAGCTGAGAAGCTGTTCACTTTGGTGTCCTGCCTGTCATCACTCTCCCAGGGAGAAGAGGGAGTACAGTAAGAAGCAGTGCAGCCCTTCAGCTCTTGCTTTGCTGACGTGGCAAAGACTGACATACTTTGTCTGAATTAGAAGGGGGAAAACCCAAAAAGCTCAAAATGTTTGAAAGTTTTCTGCCACTGGGGTGGAGCTCAGTGATTTTACGGCTCCATCTGAACCACTAAATACACAGGTATCTTCAGACACCCAGATAACATGCCTGTTAGTGCAGTGCTGACCATAGTGTAAAATCCCTCTACCAAAACTATGCCAAGAATCATATTTGGCAGCACTGATTATTAGTGGTTTTATTTTACACAGTTGACTTTTCCCTCATAATGATCCCATGCCTAGATTTTTGGAATGTTCCAGGTTTTGATCTAATAAATTGAACTTTTAAATAATTACTATAAAACCCTCATCTTTGCCCAATTGAAGTGCAATTTTCTTTGTGTTCACTAAAAGTCTGTAAATAAGAAGTTAGTGAGAGCACTGGTGCAACCAAGGGAGAATTAAACTCATTAAGTTACCCTCAAAGTTTTTCCTGCAAGTGAAGACATTATGACTGAAATTTCTTCAATATTTTGTTGTAGAGGTGCTCAAAACATTAAGTGATAAGTAGAAAAGATTTCTATCAAGAAATGAGACCAGGGGACTGTTAGGTCAGAAGCAGGCAGCCATGAACCCTGCTTAAAGTCTTTATTTTTTATAGCTGGTCTGTGGCTCTAACTGTGGCAGGACAGCAATCTAATCTCCATCCTGGAAATAAGGTCTTCCCTTGGAGTAGATTTCCCAGGCAGCACAAGCTAAGCCCCTGCTGGCGTTGCCCTGTCTCCCTGCAAAGCCACTTCTCCTTGTGCTAAGCGTCGCCTAACACTTCTCTATCATTAAGAGTATTTTCAATAGAATGAAATTGTCAGCATTTGATCCTAAGGGCTCCCCTCAGCTCTAACCTACTGTATTTATCATATTTAGCTCATTTCCTCAGTTATGAGGATCTTCATAACAGCTTTTTTGAGGGCAGATGGGGAGGCCATCTCAATAGAAAGGAGCCCTCTGCTACCTATGGCAAAGGCCTCCTCAGCATAGCATCTGCACAGCTAAATTTATGATTTACTAGCATATTGGCCTGTCTGATTATCCACAGATACTTTCTGTTGCTGGTGGAGAGTTCGTAGGATGGGGAAAACCCACCACATTGTAAATAATTCTCTGGGCAAAGACTGCTGGTGGTGATGAGTTTCATATCTATCTAGAGTATGAGTGCTGGTGGCACACTTTTTCATCTAAAATAGATCAAAGGAGAAACAGCTGGTCAAGCATCTGTCTAATCCAAGCCATTGGGAAGTCAGTGGCTTCAATGCATAGACCTCTCCAGGAGTGGAGGGTGACTGGAGGTGATCAGAGCTTTCATGCCAAACAGACTTTCATACCAAAAAGCAAACAGTGACAACTAGTTTCAAAGATGTGTCTAGGGAATGCACTACTGCTCTTTAGTATTCTGAAGGAAGTAGTATGTCTGAATGATGATTTTTGGTTAAAAAAAGACAAAGGCACAAAGGTAAACGAAGTACGTAAACAATTTCTTCTATGAAAGGTAAAGTTCCTTGCATGGAAAACACATGAGAAGCAGCAAAATATCATTGTAGTAAAATTTCTGTGGGGCTGGATTCCCCTTTTTCCATACTCCTCCAGTAAACTCAGCCTCCTCTTTCCTCAAATGTGTTATTTTCTAGATTCAGAAAATATGTATGTACCAGCATATACTTCTAATTAGCCTATATTTACATAATTCCATATTACCAACTACTGAGGCATTCAGAAAAACCCACAGTTTTATTTTCTGGAATTTAGGGCCTGTTTCCCATTTGCAATGTGGATGCTTCCTATCATCTGGCAGTGTGAGGGCATTGGCAAGGAGTGGGCATGTAATTCACACCATCAGGCTATGAAATACCACCTGGGAGGAGGCAAAAAGCCTTCTCCTGAGTGGTTTTTTGTTTATTACCTGTACTGCACTAGCTTCTATAAGCCTAGGTCCTTCATGGGGTTGTGACCACAAAAGGTATTGTATAAACAAAGCACCACTGGAAATTAAGTGCTCAGAAGCCCAGTTCTTTCTCTGCTGGTCTCTCTTATGCT
This sequence comes from Strigops habroptila, assembly GCF_004027225.2. Taxonomy (NCBI): domain Eukaryota; kingdom Metazoa; phylum Chordata; class Aves; order Psittaciformes; family Psittacidae; genus Strigops; species Strigops habroptila. The sequence goes on from NC_044283.2 coordinate 8,144,625, forward strand.
GGTGCGTGGGGATATATTAGCTTTCGCTTTTGGCAGCCACTCTCTTCATTTTTACTTTCCCTTGTCACTTATCTAAAGCAACTCAAGGAGATAATTTTCTGTGTCAGCAGCTAATCTGACCTATCTGAGATCATATTTCTAAACTTTCTATACAAATCTACTTTTTCTTCTCCACAGTCATCTCAGATTAACAATCTCAAACTCTCTAGCTCTTATCAATGTCCACACCTGATAGATGTAATTAATTATTACCCAACAGTATACACCACAAGTCACAGATCTGGTTCTTTGAGCCTTGTTTTCTGCTCAGCAACATAAACAAGCTGTGAGGCCTCTTCACCTTTCGATTACATACAGGATTAAATCATTATATTTAGCTGACAGAGGCTCCTCTCTGATGCTGAGCACCTGAGGTCTAATCTTGTTTCCCATTTGTGTGTTGAAAGAACTTGAATAATTTCAGAATAACTGGTCCGAAATTAAATTGGTCCAGCTGAAAGCAATGTCAGGCCTCTGCTGATTTATTTATTTGCTATGTCAGTAATCATCTCAGTTCTTGACTCAGCCAAACAAAATACTACCTCATCTACACAGCCAAAAAATAGGTACATACTGAAAGGACTTTTTGCATTTAGATATTTTACCTGAACTAATTTATGGTCCCATTTTGTCTTTCTACTTGGCAGACACAAATGCGTTGCTCTTCCTTCAAATCAAGACCTTGCAGATAAATTACCCTTAATTGCATTCTATTCCTTCCTGCGCTGCAGTGCAGACATACCTTCAGACAACAAATCCTTCCTCATCTACCAAGGCTTCTCCACTGAGTTCAGTATTTTACATTCCTCTTTATGCACTGGGACTTTGAACTTTCACTTAAATTAGCATTATTATGAAAAGCACTTGCTTACTCTGTTTGCCTTAAAACTTTTTAAAAAAATAAACCACTTAAAATGACACAATTTAAGTTTGAAAATTAATACTCAATTTTATTTTTGGAAAAGCTGGTGTCTGGCTGGAAAACATTTGTTTTGTTGAAATGGTTCCTCAAGACTGTCTCCTGCTTCACAATTCAGTGAGATATCATCTTCACATTTAATATCAAAATGAAGCAAATGCTATGAAAATTCCTGAATTCTAAAGTTTCAGCCAAAGTCCAGATCAGGGTTTTATAATTTGACCTCAACTCTGCAAACATAACTCTCTCTTTGGGAGAGTTTAACTGTTTCGAGCAGTTTACGCATGCCTTAAGCTAGGCTGTCTGTGGGGTTAAACTGCAATAGCTTTGTTGCATTATTTTGCTCTAGTTAATGATTTGCCTCTAACTTTCCAATAGATTTGATTCCCAGAACAAACGCAAAATTTAGCTATATTTTTTATTTTCATGGGACAATTATGATACTGTGACCTAGTTCCATTGCCTGCCTCTATTATATTCTTTAGTACCAGATCAATAGCAGGATGCACAGCCTTAAAGATGCCCATTCAAAAATGAATGGCTTTATACTTCTATAAATCTGAGAGTTCAAGCTCTGTGCCTGTTTTTTCCACTCTGATTTTTCTTTTTTGACAAACGAAAGCTGAAATCCTGAGCTGCTCATGGTAGGTGCCTCTCTAGCTGGGCTGAGCATCCATCACCTCTTTACAGAGTTAGTCTGCAGTGCCGCAGAAGCTCAGAGCTTCTACTCACAGATGGAGTACCATTTTTTCACCTCTACAGTTCTTTATGACTTTCAGTGTGTTAGTAATAGGTGATATATATGTAGTGCACAGGCTAGATAAGCAGTTATTTCATCACACTCCAGGTCTGGTCTTGGTCTGTCCTGATTTTGCTTGGCCTTATGGCTGGCTCTGGGATCTTTCAGCAAACCTGCCTTTCCTTCATCATTCCATCATTAAGCTTTTACATAAGTTTGTATACAAAATTGCCAGATATTTTATGGCTTAGTGCTGTCATAGAGAAATATTTGGCCTTGGTAGCAGGGCAATTTTAGGGCAAAAGACAGCTAAAATGTTACCCTAACTCCAGCCCTTTGCCAAGAGGTGCTGTGCCGTCATCACTAAGGCCACATTTTCTGCAGTTTGCAAGTTGAATGGAAAATTACCAGGGATATTGCATTCACTTCCAGTTAATAAAAGTAAAGAAAAATCTACAGCAAGAAAAAGAAACCTATCTTCATCCCTCTCTCCCCATCATGCCCTACATAATTGAAAATTCCTCTAGGATTTTAACACAATTCTTACCCAGTATGGATCCCAGGGTGTTTCTCACTGGAGATGCAAAAAAGGCATTTGCCATCCTGCAACCAACAGTATGATGCACCAGCAGCAGTTTTGCTTTCAGTCTACTTGTAGCTTACTTCATTCCTGGGCACTAAGCTGACCCTTGCCTCTTGAGACAAGAGCAAAGTATTTATTACTCACTGGAAGGTTGCTCTTGGTTTCTCCAGTTGAAACTGCTTCGATCTCTCTTAATGTTTAAATGTGCAAAAGGATGCAGACCTAGATGATTACCCATCCACCTTCAGGTGGATGATATTACCACTACACTGGGAGTCAGCCTTTCTCCAGTTGAATGAATTTTTTATTTACTGCTTTAATCATGGTGAATGATTCCCAAAGCCAGGAGCTCTACATACCTGGGTTGGGAAGAGTGCATATCATACTCAAATATGCAGTGAGCTGGAACAAGGCTGAAGTATTCTGTAGCCCTACATCCACCCACAAATTTGTTTCTAGCCTAAGACTCTGATCCCTGCTTAGCTCCTGAATAGGCTGGAATGTAGTTATTTTACTGGCTTGGTCAACAATTGTTTCCTGGCTTCCCAATGACAGACTTGAGCAGGCTCGTCCCCTCTCAGATGCTGGGAAGAACTGTCTCTCAAGAAATAATGTATGGAGGATGCCTGGGGGAGAAGTTGCTGCCTGGACAGAAAGCAAAACTGTTGCTGGTGCATCATACTGTTGGTTGCAGGATGGAAAGTGCCTTTCTTGCTTCTCCAGTGAGAAACACCCTGGGATCCATACTGGGTAAGCCTGAGTCAGTGTTCCTTCCAGGCAGTCCTGCGGGTTGGGCTTGTGCACTGGCAGGGATATCAAGGGGTCATGCCACACTACAGCTGTTTCTGGGTACCTGGTGCCTATTCAGGCAAATGGAGCAATTAAGACTTATCTTTGTAATTATTACATAATGATAAGGAAACCACAATATGAAAGCATATGTGTATCTGCATCCACATCCTTATCTATTTATGTCTATATCTACATGCTGCACTGAAACAGACCCATGTCATCTAAGGACTGCTCTCCTCATTGGCTCTGTCCATAGTTTGTGTTCTTCCTGATTGCTGTGTGTATGGCTTTTGTCTCTTTCTTTCAAGTTCAGGGAACAGCCCACCTCTTGCACCTCCTAGATGTGAGACAAGGTGTGGGAGAGAAGATGAGGCCATGACTGCAGCCCATATGCTGTAGAGCACTTATTCCACCTTTGCATAGACATGCCTCAGGTTTGGCAAATATAAAAAACTGTGCCCTTGAGAGCTTACAATTGACGTGCATAGAATTTGTGCCTCCTTAACAAACTTACTGGAAGAATCACATTAAGCCATAGTACCTCTGACTGAAATAGCTTGACCATTAGTGATTTAGATGAATCCCTGTTGTGGTGGTGCTATGTGTATGTAATGTAAAATCATTTGTTCTGTGGGATGTGGCTGCAGAGACCAAAGGTTATTGTCTGTTTTGGAAGGCAATTTTTTTTTAACTGCAGGCAGCAAAGCAGGCTGGTTGTTGAAGTTTACAAAAGACTGTCATTGTTCTGCTATGTAATTTTTAAATAAACACATTTTAGTCATTAAATACACACTCTTCAAGCCTCAGTAAGAACATCAGAATTGTTAGTCAAGCTTTAATTCATCTGGTATGAGTTACAACTAAGCTAAAGCATGTTGCAAATAAAAGGAGGTATTTTCCAAGGACAATTTATCTGTGATAACTTCTAACACAGCAGGAGACCAAACTCTAAACCGTACCCACATTCTTTATGCATTTTGGTTTTGCTCTTCTTGTTGCTGTTATTTATTATATAACTCAAGAGAAGACATGGAGATGTAATTGATCTCTCGAGATTCCTCTGAGCCCTCCATTTCCATGATTAAATGAGTCTATGAATTGTCATAGAGGTCACCACACAAATGAATGTTTTATTAGGCACCAGTAAATTGCTACAATAGCAAACTGAAGTGGTGTTTGTACAGTATTTCACAAATTACAGACAGCAAGGAGTATCTTTTATATATGGGCATATTCATCCCCCCATCCCCATTTTCCTGTGGTCTCTTGTTTCATTTGGTTTGTAATATAGAATAGAATCATAGAATCATAGAATCGTAAGGGTTGGAAAGGACCTTAAGATCATCTAGTTCCAACCCCCCTGCCATGGGCAGGGACACCTTGCCCTAAACCATGTGGCTCAAGGCTCTGTCCAACCTGGCCTTGAACACCGCCAGGGATGGAGCATCCACAACCTCCCTGGGCAACCCATTCTAGTGCTTCACCACCCTCACTGTAAAGAACTTCTTCCTTATATCTAATCTAAACTTCCTCTGTTTAAGTTTGAACCCATTACCCCTTGTCCTACCACTACAGTCCCTAAGGAAGAGTCCCTCCCCAGCAGCCTTGTAGACCCCCTTCAGATACTGGAAGGCTGCTATGAGGTCACCACGCAGCCTTCTCTTCTCCAGGCTGAACAGCCCCAACTCTCTCAGCCTGTCTTCATACGGGAGGTGCTCCAGCCCTCTTATCATCCTCATGGCCCTCCTCTGGACTCGCTCCAACAGCTCCATGTCCTTTTTATGTTGAGGACACCAGAACTGTAAGCAGTACTCCAAGTGGGGTCTCACAAGAGCAGAGTAGAGGGGCAGGATCACCTCCTTCGACCTGCTGGTCACGCTTCTTTTGATGCAGCCCAGGATACGGTTGGCTTTCCGGGCTGCAAGCGCACACTGCCGGCTCATGTTAAGCTTCTCGTCAACCAACACCCCAAGTCCTTCTCTGCAGGGCTGCTCTGAATCTCTTCTCTGCCCAGCCTGTAGCAGTGCCTGGGGTTGCCCCGACCCAGGTGTAGGACCTTGCACTTGGCTTGGTTAAACTTCATAAGGTTGGCATCAGCCCACCTCACAAGCGTGTCAAGGTCCCTCTGGATGGCATCCCTTCCCTCCAGCGTATCAACCGAACCACACAGCTTGGTGTCGTCGGCAAACTTGCTGAGGGCGCACTCAATCCCACTGTCCATGTCGCTGACAAAGATGTTGAACAGGACCGGTCCCAACACCGATCCCTGAGGGACACCACTCGTTACAGGTTTCCAACTGGACATCGAGCCATTTACCACAACTCTTTGTGTGCGGCCATCGAGCCAGTTTTTTATCCACCGAGTGGTCCATCTATCAAATTGATGTCTCTCCAATTTAGAGACAAGGATGTCATGTGGGACAGTGTCGAATGCTTTGCACAATATACGTGGATGGGTCCTTTTTCTCTGAAGGAATATCTGCTCCAAACATGGCTCACAATCTGTAAGTGGTTTGCTGGGAAGCTCATCTGGTGTGCCCAGCTTTAAACCCACCTATGTAGCCCACAAAGAATTGAGGGGGAGTCAAGAAGGAGGAAAAGTATTGTGTAGAGAGGGTATGTGGGGGAATATATTTCATCTCTCTGAATGTAATGACATTAATTTAATTAGAACTCGAGGCTGGCCGGTGCAATTTATAGGCCAACATGACTAATATTGTTATGCTTATGTAAGCAGAGAAATTAATTAAAACTTTGAAGCTGACTCGTTGGCATAATGAAAGCTTATTTTACACTGCTGAGAGATTAAGGAAACCTTCTTGGTGGGCTTTTTTACAGAAATGGAAAGAAACCCGCCCTGCCCCACTTTCACAACCGGGGAGTGTTTAATTAAAAGCAGTGAAGAAAGTAACAGTGGGAAAATAAAAGCAGCAAGAAATATTTTTGTTAATATGTTAGTTCTGAAGAAAAAGCCTGGGAATAGCCAGAAGGAGTATGACACTGGCTCTGTTAGTGTGAGAGATAAATGGGAATATCATTTGTTATGGAGCTAGAGTGATGGGATGCTGAAGTAGGGATACAAGCTACTACTTTTCTTCAGAACTAGATAATCCTCCACATTCAGGTGTCTTTGGCAGGCTGTTCTTCAGCTCCAAGCTCCCCTGACAATATTAATTCCTTGTGATGACAGGTGAGATGAGCCTTTTATGATCACACTGTAGCAGTTACTGTCAGGACAAAGATCTCATGTGCATTTCTTAGTTCAAAATATAGGAACAGTTCATCCCAGATGCCAAAGGAATCACAAAATGGCAAATGTGATCAATATTTAGGCCAGGGCTGAAAGTTTGTCTGCCCAGGCAGAGCTACTCTTCCCTTGCTGCTGATTTACCTTCAGAAACAGCTACTTCAAAACAACCCTCATTTTCTGCATCTCTGTACACTCTTGGGATGACATTTTCCAGGCACCAGCTTGAGGTTGCATCTACAGTAGTAAGTACAATGAATAAGGGCCTCTTTCCCTGGTCTGCAGTCAAATAACACAGCTCAGCTCATGTGCCTTAGCAGTTAAGCAGGTTGCCTTCCTAAAACAGTGTGCCTTTTGTCCATTGCTGGTTGGACACACACAGTTCCTGAACTGGACCTGGGTGCTATCTGGGAGAGCAGTGGGCCAGAAGCGTACCAGGAGGGGTGCCAGCAAATTAACAGTGCATATGATCAGGGGATTGTGCACAAGCCCTGCTTAGTCTTCCCATATGGATGCAGGTACTTAAATACCAGCCTGGAGATATTCACAGTGAGTCTCATAGACTACCTATGGAAATGGTTGAAGACTGCTTGTATGTGTATGTTGGGTGAAGAGTTCAGCAGGGCCTCAGGTGACTCTCCTGAAGACTGCGGTGTCTTCCAACAGAAACCAGAATTCCCTCAAAGTGGAGAGGGCTATTTCAGAAGAGAGTCAATGGGTTGGTCAAGGCAGCAGTGGGAAGGAGGTGCATCCCCTTCACCATGGAGACGAGGGCAGCAGCGCTAAATGAAAGGAGAGGTGAACACATCAATGTGTCTTGAAGGTGTGGAAGGAAGGACTGCTTTCTCCACCTAAACAAATAGCCAGAGGCACAATTAGCAGTTTCCTGTTGCACTCCAATCAATGTTACCCACTAATTATGAGTTATTGAGTATACATGTAAGGAAACCAGTCAAAACTTTTGTCTTCCCATAGAAGGTTCCCCCCCACCACCATCCTGTTGTAGCGTTTTTTCACCTCTTTCAGGGGCTCTTTGTTGTTCTCATTTCTATTGCAATAAAAAGCAGACCTGCTTCCCTCCTCTTAGCACCAGCAGTTTTTAGGAGAGGGTGCCTGAGCTCAAGAGCTCTGGTTATGGAAACAGGTACAGTCTTTCTGCACAACTGGTAAGCAGCTCTCTGTGTGTTATTGCTGGAGCCATAGTTAACATTTGACACACCTTGAGATCGTTCAGTGTTATACTAATTGTTTCCTTTAACTGGTTGCATTAAGTATTGGCCCTCTACTACTGATAAATTAAGATAATTAAACACTGCAACCATTAGGCAAGAAATCTGTAGTGACAACTGAATGGCCATGGTTTTCCTGTCCACCCAAAGAACAAAGTTCCCCAGGCATAGCAGGTGATCAGCAAATACTGATGAAGCAGCTGATGCACAGAGGAATCCTTCCCTTGTACACTCACGCAAACTGGCTGAAACATCTTTCACCAAAATACTCCTGCTGGACCACATGGAAGTGATGTGCTGATATGTTGTGGAGGAAACACTAGAGAGTGTTGTGAGCATACACGTTATTCTTCAGGGAACACTATTTCAAATAACATGTTCAGGTTTTCTGAATTGTGGCATTTTAAACAAAAATTTGGTTTGGGCTTACCATTTGCCACAGCATAGTGTGTTTAATTCAGATGTTTTTAATTCTGACTGGTTTTAATTCAGAAATTTGAAAACAACCTTTTGTTGTATTTAGGGCTTTGGGTTTTTTGTTTGTTTCTATGCTCCTGAGCTGACATTTTGTTTTGAGGTTATATAATTCTTTTTTAGTATTTTGATTACTATTTCCATTCCATATCAGAATTAATTTATATATGTTGACATGTTCTAGCAGAATGAAATGTTTTCCCAGACGGCTTTGAGTGCCTTTATTATAGATAGTCTCAACCAGCTCTTGAGCTGCGACCTTGAAAGCTGTTCCAGTATAAACTTGAACTCTCTGCCCAGCTCCTAACTTTTGTAATGTGCAATGTCAAAACCTTGGATCTTCCCCCCTGAAATAATGGGAGTACTTTTTATTAGAGAATGGAATCCTGGTCATGGACATGGAGTAAAAAGATAATTGCTAGAAGAGATATTATGAATGATCTACATGCATTTGTAAGACAAAGACAGTAGATGTGTAGAGATGAAAAAGCTATGGTCAGAATGGTGTATAGCAAAATAAGCTGGCCAGAAAGCTGAGCACCACCAGAGTATTTTGTAGCACCTGTGACAACAGGAAGTTTTACAGAGATTTTGGAGCTAGGTACGTACTTCATTACACAGACCTTTTTAGATTTCTGTGTTGTTTAGACTTCAGGAAGCAGAAATACATCCACAGAAACACTGTAGGCTGATGTAAAGTTTAATTCTCAGTTTAATGTTGAGAGAGGGGCAAATAATAGAGCGTTTTCTGCTCTTTGCTTTCTTGCTATGTGTGAAAAAATAACTGTGAGAAGAACGATGTTGAGGAGCTCCTGCCTGTTGAGCTGCTCAGGGCTGTCTCCGAGGGAGGAGAGGTTATACTGGGTACAGCTGAATATGAGCACTGCCATTCAATTCAGACAAGTATCATGTGCCAGTGAGGTCTGACCACAGGGCACTCCAAACAACCATGAAAACACAACTCTTGCTGCCCAGCATCTTTATCAGCACCACAAAGTCTCCAAGCGAAAGTGGGCATAAAGAAATCTCCCCAACATCTAACTTTTGCTCCCAACATTTGTTCTGGTGTCAGTGAGGACTTTGAGGTTAGCTGCCTGTTTATTTGTTTTTGGTCCTGGGATGCTGTGTGATCTTTTTTAAGCCTGGAGATGCAAAACGCAGCTTTGCCTTCAACAGTTTGTGCGAATGGCAGTGACTGATGTCATTTGGAAGAGCACCCTGGGGGCCAGGAGATGTGTGTAGCTGAGTGTTCGTCTGGGTATTGGTTAGCAGTGTTTATACCGAGCTGGTTTCTATTATTCCATATGTCAGGAAGAACATTTGCACTTCCAGGCCACTAGATGATGATGGTACTGTAATTACAGCTGCATCTTAATTAACATTTCCACATGAATAAAACATTAACATGATTATTCTTAGCTTTTTAACCAGTGGGTTGTGGTCTCATCTCATTATAGCTACCAAACCAAACCATGTACTCTAACAAATGAAGAAGAGAAAGAAACACTGAGCATCACTTCACCTTTTTCACATTTAAAACTTGGAATTGGTTAAATAATAATGAAGTATCTCTGAAAGCCATTGTGTTGGCAGCATTGTGCCCATAAGAGGAGATCTGTGAGTTTTAAGCCTTCACTTCATGCCTCTGCTACGTCTGAAAGGTTTGATACACTTGCAACTGAGGACTGCAAATTGCAAACATTGGACATGCAATTATGTCTTTTTTCCACACAATTCACACATTCAAATCTTAATATTTTGCATTTACACAAAAGCTTTGGGCACAGGTGCAATGTCTTCATACAAGGTTGGAGTCCCAGATGGTACAAAGCCAATTTGAGGCCCTGTTTATGATGTGCTTGAGGTGCAAGAATTGCTTTTCATCTGGGTTGCTGCCCTGCATTCCTCATGCCGTGGGCTGGACCCACAGGATCCTCAGGCTTCCAAAGGCTTTTCAGTCACACCTTTGGCTCCAGTCCTTCCCACACTGGAGCCAAAGGTGTGACTACAGCTCAGAGGCACATACCTGAGGTAGCTTTACATGGCATAGCTGACAGCTACAGCAGAGTGCAGGTGGATACGAGCTGCAGACAACCTCAGTCTGTGAAATGCACAAGCTGCCTAAGTTCAGTGTTGTGAATGTCTGTGTTTCAGTCCCAGTTGGCTTTGGGAAGGCTGCTTTTGCGGAATTTGCCCTTCTCAGCAGCATCAGAAGAGGGAGAAGGGTGTTGGTTTGTGGGTTAGTAGCTCTCACACTAGTTGAAATGTCCATTGCTGTGATTTCAAACTTGGTAAAAATAGAGATGCAAACCAAAGATGACTATTCCTGGCTCCCTGGGAACCCCTGAAATGGTACCACCATCCCCTTCCCTGATGATTTTTTAATATACAGCTTGTCTGTTTTTACTGGCCCTCTTTAACTTCCTTTTCATTAATAATAACTTCGGAATCCTTTTATTTGTTTCAGCTAAAATTGACAGGGTCATAAAGGTCTTGAAGATACCAAGTTCTTAGAAGCTTCATAAAAAAATGGTGTTTCTGTAGAGAAAGAGAGAGAGAAACCACATCATCTTCCCATCAGAGAAGTTAGTTGCAATACAATTCTATTGCACACAAGGGAATCCTCATCTAAGAGAGAAGGAAAGGCTGGGATTGCCCCAGGCACCAGAAAGACATTAGTCAGAACTCACGTTTCCTTAGATACACTGGTCAGATGGTAACTAGACACCAGGAAACCATGTTCTGCTGCTCATGAAACTACCCTGATAATTTAAAAAAGTGAGGTGAGCTTCAGACTCCATCCCAGCACATTTACTCAGTGCGTTGGGAGCAAGGGGCTTTGCCATTTGTTGGTGAAGCCTCAGGACGTGAGCAAGAGCACTGCCATCGCCAGGATCTTTCATTATGTGTTTCTGTAAGGACTGAATGCTACAGAGAGTGCAGGCTGTGAAATCTGTTCATAATGATAGGTTACAATTTAGTACCATAATGGCTGTGAATAGGCTGAACCCAAGTTTGAGTCATAATAAAAATAATAGGAGGTAGCTACAGAATCTCATTTTAGCTATTGCAGGGATAGTCTTCCAGGGAACATGTGGTCGTAGCCGCACTTTTCTGACTGGTTTTACTTCTTGGAAGCAGAGTGTTGAGTTGATTTGGCAATTACGGGAGCAAAGTAAAACTATGGCTTCTTTTTATAGCAGTATGAATCTAGACCAACATACCAGGCTAGGCGACATAAATGGCAAGCCCCAGCACCCCATTAAATACTACAAAGAGGAGGCCAGTGAGTCTGTCTTGAAGGGTTCAGCTGTTATCATCATTAGCCATTTGAACCTGGTTTAACAAAGCCATCTTCCCATTGTATGCAATGCAAATTAGGCATCTAACATGCATTTGGGCATCTGAGCCTTAGCCTTAAGGCACAAACTTCTACTTTGTGCAAGGTTTTCCAGTAGCTTTTCAGGACAAAGAATAACAAGAAAGTCAATGGAAATAGTGGCTGCAAACACAGGATAAGGTGGTTTGAATTTTAGTACAGTTTCACAACTCACACTTAACCTCAGACTCCCACTTAAATGTGGATTATCAAAGGTCTTGTCTTCACTGTTCCTGTAACCCTAGTTAGTAAGTCACCCATTCTACAATTCTTATCTCTTCTGCTCAATGATTTGGCAATTTCCACCTCTGCAACCTGATGATGGAAATTTTCATTCTTCATCAAGTTTTTTTCAGGTGGTTTTCTGACACCCCTAAATGTTCTGTCCAACTTCAGACTAAGGCCAGTATTACTCATACCTGACCAGGAAACTGGATCAAGAATGAAATTATACCTGCATTTCCCTCCCACCCTTGAACTAGAATCTGGGCCCAGATGTCATGATTTGCCTTTATCTTTGCCATGAGTTTAAGTCTCAAGATCAACTGTGCTGCTGTCTCTCATCAACCTCTGAAATGTGATTCTGAACCTTTCAGCTTAGGCAATTTTTATATAAACCACAGAAAAATCATATAAGTGTAAATTAAAACTGTCTTGACTTGCCTTTTGCCCATTTGCTGGTACTGTGGCTTTAGGGCTTTCTCCACTATGGTATGTGTTCAGCCAGCAAGTATATGAAGAGACACATTTGAGAGCAGATAGGCAAAGCTGAGCCTGGATCTCATCAGTCCATGAAGAACTCAATGATTTGGGTCTGGTACATATTCCCTATTACAATTAAACCTAATTTTTCCTGGCTTCCCATTCCATTGAGAGAAAAGTCTAACTTTTGCAGAGGATGAAAATGCCAAGTTATAGAGGTTCTGTTGGGAAGATGATGGCTTTAGTCACACAAGAGCTTTCTTCCATGGCAGCTGCCTCTTTTTAAAACAAAACCAAAAAACAACCACATTGTCTACAACAGCAGAAAAATCCCTCATGTTAAAAAACCCTGGGTTAACCTCCTGGGAAACTGGCAGAAGAAGCTGTCTTTGCCCTCCCTTAAATTATATGCTTGTTGTTCCCTGCTGCTACGACAAAATAAAATGAAAAAGAATCTTCTCAATTTTTCTTTCACCAGTGTGTTAAGATATTGTCAGGTCAGGCCTGGTGGTAGGGTAGCGGATGACTAATAGCTGTGGGTTTTAATTAAATGTTATCAGAAGAGGATGATAGATTAGCACCACTACCCCCTGCATTTCCCAGAACATTTCAAAATTACTTTTTGAAAAATGGACTTAAAAAGAAAAAAAGGTGTGGGGAAGGACATGAAACAATGATGGGAATTCCTTGTCCTTCAACTGGGCTAGAACAAAAGCTTTCTGTATGTCAGAAAAGGAAAAGCTTATGTATTCGTTACAGTTCAACCCAGTGCAGGCCTGACTTGTACGTGGTTGGGATTTCTGCAGCAGAGTTGGATCTCACCTTCACAGGTTTCCTTTACTACAGGTATTTCTACTGCCACCGGAGACCTTTTTTTCTCCTATCAACTGTCTCTCTGCAGCAAACACTGATGGTTGTGCTGGTGTAAAGTACTTTAGCTGGTGCACATGCCAGTGGAGTCCCCTGGACAGGGAAGGAGCTGGCCTGGAGGTTTTATCCTGCACTGCTTTGAAAGAAGACAGGCATGTTAACTGAAGATGTCCAGCGAAGGGTTAGTTAAGTTGCACATTGCTTTCTGCTGCAGATGAAAACTGAGTATTTTAAAGGCATGATGGACAGGATTCATCTCAATAACCCTCACATCTGAAATGCTGAATCCATACCTGGACTAGTTTTCCAGACTCTTTGGGCAAAGGGGAGAAAAAGGTCATTCTAGAGATACAAGGTTCATACACTAGCCCAAGAACTTTGCATGTAAAAGCTGTAAAGTGGGAAAAAATACACCAAACTAATCTGATCTGGGCATTGTGTGGTGAACATGTTACTGTGAATACGTACCTATATAAGCAGTTACTTACAGAACAGCTTACTTTGCCTGCACAGGTGGTGCCAATGTGTTAGAGGCAAACTCTATTACCTACTTTACTTTGCCTCTGCAGCAGAAGTGCCAAAAAAACCCCACACCAGCTCCTCTTTCTCTCACGACATTAGTATGTAAATTTTTGCATCACTAAGAATAAGCATTTTGGCTGTGCCTGAGAAGAGATGTTATCTGTGTTTCTCACCTTACAATCTAAAAGAAAGAGAAAAGCACTGTAGGCGTCGTATCCAAACAAGAGATGTAGGCATTTGTGATAGATAGAGCTGTAGCACCAGCATGAAATAATAGAACATGAAAGACTGAGTAAGCCCCAACTTTCTACTGCTGAGAGATTTACTGGGGCAACATCTGAGCCCACGGAAAGGAAAAAAAATCTCTTATCCAAACGTACCTCATAATTGAGGGCTGCTGTTCTGCCCCTACATGAAATAGGGGTTCAGAGTCTGAAATTGTCCTTTAGGCAGGCTCTGAAATCAAATATCTCGGTGCAGCTGACAGGATCCCTATTTTCTATTGAAAGAATTCTGGTCTTTTCCCCTCTGCTCACCTTTTTGTTATGACTATCAATCAGAGCACTCAGGCTGTGAAGACAGAAAGACTCCATCTCTAGACCTTCCTTTACCTTGAATAAAAAGCTTAAGAATATTTTAATCAGAATATAAAGGCTGTTAAAGTGACTAAAGCCTTCCAGAGGGTTGCTTTTGGATTGTTATTCTCAATATAGGAGCTTAAACTCTTCCTAAGCTACATTTTATGCCCCTGAGTGCATTTCTGGATGCTGCCCAGAATGAACAAGTGCTGGGGAATAGGGATGCAATCTACAAATAAAGTGAGCACATCGTTAACTTTTTATCCTCATTGTTATTTTTATTAGTCAAGGTTTTGGCCCTCAGAAGCTGGGGTATTTGTAATGAAAAAGACACAAATAGCTTGTAAGGCAAGCTATAAATATGAGAGACTGGAAAACTGGTCTAGTGCCCAGGCAGATGATTATTTTTTAAAAGAAATGTATTTATATTTCTCCCTTTCACCCAAAAAGGTGTGTCAGTGCTTAGAGACTGTAAAACCTTCTTTGTTCTTATCTATTTTCTGCTGCTCCATCTTTGGGTATGGCATGCACATCCCATATGACACATATACTATTTCAAAGCAACAGAGTCCTGCCTATTAACATTAAAATGCTGACTTCTCAGATGCCTTCTTGCAACAAAGCCTGAGCTGCAGCGCACATGCCAATAAAATCCTGCTTACATATAGTGGTGGATGAAAATATGACAGAGGCTGTTTAACCTGCCAGCCATAGAACTTCTGTCCAAGGAAACTCAAGTGAGGTGCAGTTCTCTTGCAGACGCTGATTAATTCCTAGCTCTGTTTGGAGTGTGCTTTCACATGAAAACTTTTTCACATGAAAACCAGAAGAAACTGTGGGAGTTGGTATTTCCTTGAATTTTTTCTCCTGGACCTGCACTGAACACGTTTTGAGCACATCCAAACGCCACTTCAGGAGTGAAATAAAAAGAAAAAAGCTGCTACATTGCTGGAAAAGAGCCTGCATCAGAGTTTACCTACTTTGCATTAAGGACGGTGACACAAACAGAGGGGTCTTGTGTGCTTGTCAGGGTGCCCTATGGCCGGCAACAAACACACAGGCAGTTAAAAAATTAAAAGAACATTTCTGTATTAATTTGTCACTCTGGTACACACAAGGCTAACTATTTTCCAGAAGCCAGCTACTGAGCCTTATATAGCTGACGGAGCTTAAACTGTTCTGAAAGAAATACAGTTGCTTTCTTGATGTGATGTATTTGGCCTCATGAAAAGGCATTTTGTTTAGGTAGTGCATAGAAATCTTAGAAAGTGCCTATGGACACAGATATGATCCCTGGGGTGAGGCAGCAAACCTCAGCAGAGAAAGCGGCATAAATCATGGGACTTAATGGCAGCTCATAAATCCAGTGGTTGTACGGAGGTCTGATAAGGCAGGGTGATGTCTGAGCACTTTTACTTCACATAACATAGTACGTGGCATTTGCATCTACACAGCAGCGAAACGAGCTGAGATTTGCATCTCATTTTTTACCTCTCCATGCTACGGGTGGGTCAGATTCTGATCTTCACTATGCCAGTGTAAATAAGAGAAAAGCCCTTGGTTTCACACAAGTGACTCCAAGTGTAAACTCTCACATTTGGGATGTGGATTGGACTCTGCCCCAGTTCTGAATTAAGCTCATTTGACATGAGATAATAATATCAATCAATCTATAAATTTTTAAGTCAAACATCTGTGCTTGCTACTCACAGTAATTTGTATGTATACATATGAATACTTATTTTATATTTGCATATTGCATATTTGCATATTTTGAAGGCAAAATGGGAAATACACCTATAAGTTTTCATGTGTCTTGGTCTGTCTCAGGAAAAATGTTACTAAACAATGGCTGGATGCTGCTTAGATAACTGAAGTCTGATAGACACATAAATCCAGGTTTTCACAGGCAGTCTGTGTGTAACTCCTCAGGATTTAGGTACTGAAGTGCCTTTCCAAATGACAATATTTGCAATACTTTTGGGTTTTGGCTCTGTCAGTTGAAGTGAACATCCTCCCCTTAACTTTTTAAATAAGCCTTCCTAGATATCTCCTTTCCCTCAAAGGTTTAACACACAAATAAAGCAGATGAAGGGAGAGATGATTATTATTCTCTTTTCTGCAATTTGAGGGTTATTTTAATGAAAAATCTCCATGTTCAAGGTAAGATGCATCCATGGAACACTCTGAAAGGAAAGGAAGTTGTTATGTGCTCTGTCCTCCCCTCCCTAAGTATTGAAAAACCAGGTTTTTCTTGGCTGCTATTGCTACTGATGGTGACTCAGACTGCACTGTGGTCTATATTATACCATAAATGACCCTACCATGGAGACCCCAGCAGCTTTTAGGGGTGTGTGTTCAGAGCCTCCTGTGTGGTTTGACTTCTCCTACTCATGTGCAGAGGGAGACAAGGGCACTGCACTGCTACATTATAGTTCCAGTGGTCGCAGCTGTAACTCCATCAGACAAAGCCATCCAGGTATGCAGGGAGTCTGGTGTTATTTACAGTCATGTATATTAGGAGAAAGCCCATGTGCCTCTTGGACTTATTCTTGACTTACATCAATATATGTCAATAGATTTTGACCCCAGGGACTAGACATGGTAAAAATATTCTAGCTGGCATCGTGCAGGCTAGACAAGTAATCAAATATCCTACCTATTTATTCCCGCTCGGGCATTGGCACAATTATTAAATAATCCCTCTAAATTAAATTACTCTTTCCTTTTCTAAACCCAACATGGATATCTATGCTTTCAGGACGTAATTGAAAGAGTGGCTACAAAGCTATTTCATTTTCCTTATCCATTTTAATTTGTTGACCATGGAAAGCAGTAGCTGCATCCTTCTTTTCCAGTACAATTAGCAGTAGCATATGTTTGCTGCGTAGTAATTTATTCTAATGGAGGAAGATGATATTTCCCTAATGACGCATGCTTCTGAGAAAAAGATGAAGCATGTCTCCCTTAACAAGCATAGGCTTTTGGATAAGAAATAACTGTTTTCTTTAATCTGTCTCAGACAGACCCGACAAAGTTACTAAAATGGATCCAACTCTGTGTTCTTAATAAGCGTAATGTTGACTTCTTCCCCTTATAACATCCAGCAGTTTGGTTACACTTTTGATGACAGGAAATCATAAGGAGGTTAGCCTGGGAGAATTTTAGTCTACTTACTGGCCACTATAAGGTTGATTTATCTCCTGCAGCAAGCTGTTGTGTAAAGTTTTGTGATTTGGGTCTTAATCTGCAGAATTAGCTGTCTTTAAAGAAAACTCACTCCAAAGCTTGGCTCTAGCTGTCACACAGTATTCCCTATGGAAGAGGAAGCTCCACGGCAAATCTGGAAATGTCTGTTGTTCATTCCTGCTTCTTTCCTGTGTCCATAAGCTTTTTTTAAATTATTTTTAAAGTATTTTTCTGGGAAGAACACCCAAATATTTGAATCCACAGGGCTCTCACTTTGCCCTGGTTGCTGAAGGGTCCTGATGACATCATTGGAGGACCAATATACTGAAAAACCATAATGTTATCTCCTACTCCACATTAAGAAAGGAAGGATGCTTGTTTGTATGTTATCTGAAAGCTGAAAGTGTGGTCAAATTCCTGGAAGATCGCAGTAAATATCTGTACTAGTAGAACGCCACCACTTCATAAACCCGTGGTGCCAGTTTGCAGCGAGCAGCGACATGTTGGATATTAGCATCCTCATGTGAGCTAAGTGTCAATATGGGATATTACGTCTTTATGAAATCAGAGGCATCACAGATGAAAGAAACCCAGAAAACAGCCAGAAAGGGAGTCCATTCTGCACCCATTACCCAGGGAAAGGCCTCTTCTCTTTGAGGGGAAGAGGTATTTGCTTCTCTGTGTCAAGATTTTCATATTGAGAATTAGAGGCACTAGAGGAAGGGCATGGACACAGCCATGCGGCTGCAGATACAGAAGGCCAGTTTCTGCCTCATGTCATTGTTTTTTAGGGTGTTAGACCCTCAGCTGAGGGTACAGATCTGCTACCTGCTTTGCTCTGCCTGGCTGCTCATCTCTGCTTGCTAGCCCCCACCATCGCTGAAGTCTCAGCACAACATCCACACAGGAGATCATGAGTAGGTTCTCCCACTTCCCACTGTCTGTTTTTCGCCCCTGTTGTTCCCAAGGCTGGAAGCAATGCCTTAACTTAGGCGTAGTTTTTGGCACTGGTTCTTTCCACTAGTGCAGTTATAAACTTTTAATCTCTCTGTGAGATGCTGCCTTTTCTTTTTTTAGGAGAAACATTTCTCCAGCATAATGAAACAGCATCTCTAAAATAGATTTCAGACTTCTCCAGGGTCTCTTTCATTTCTTTCCACTTTCTCCATGATTGTGTTTTTCCTTTTGCACTTCCCTTCTCCTGGGCATTATTTAGGGATAGAGGCATCTCCTTGCTCTTTCTTAAATTCTTAAGAGTTTAAATCATCATCATTTGTTGCTAGGAAACAAGTGTTTTCTTTATCTAGTGATGGGCAAGGATCAACTGATGTTCAGGTTGCTGGTGTTTCAGAGTCTTAGAAATCATTGTGAATGCCCTTCCTGCAGCGCCATGTACAGAATGCAGCCATTTAGCTGCATGGAGGGGGCAAAGCTGGCTCCACCAGTGCTCTTGGTCCAAGGTGATGGACCAGGCAGTGTATCACAAAGGTCAAGGTTGTCTTTAAGTTTGAAATAAACTGGGAATATGCCAAGAAATGTAATTCAATTGAGCAATATCGCACTAGAGAGCTCACAGGTGGTTGCCAGAAAGAGCACAGAGGGAAGACGTGTTGTGTGAGATCTGTCCATCTCTTTTTCATGTTGGTGGCACTGACTGTTGCCTCATGGTCCACACAGCCCTTCTCAGTGCAAACCTCAGATGGGGCCTGGGTCCCTCCTGCAGCTCTGAGTAGCTGTGTTTTGAGTGTCAGTCTTTATTTATATTGGGGATTTCCTTCTCTTTCTCTGCTCTTGCATGCAGAGGTGCTAAGTATTAAAATAACAGTGAGGAAGGGGAGAAATCACATCTTGGCATTTTTCAGTGAAAGCCTGCCAGACATTTAAAAACTTGTTTTATGTTGAAAACATTTGAAGAATGACCCTGTAAACAGTGATAATACTTACTCATTAAGCTTTCAAACAGCCTGGCCTGACAGCCTTAACCTTTGTGCTCTGCAAGTGAAAACATAAGGCATAAGTAAAACCCCTTCCTGCAGTAACTCCAGTGGACTGCGTAGTGGATTACACCAGGTATGAATTCACCCACTGGCATTCGGTTCATTTCTAACAACAAGTCATCATGGCTTAGTTTGAACCCCAATGCCTGATATAAGACTCCCAATAGAGTTAATTAGTCAGCTTTTTATAATAATCCATCGCCCAGTCAACCCACAAAACATTTCATCACAGTAGCAGCCTGAATGTTCAGTTAGGGGACCAATTAATCAAGCTGGCATTTAAAAAAAAAATAAACCCACATTTTATAATAGTGTAAAACATCAAGGTACTAATTTTAGTTGCATTTGGCATACACAGACGTGCACACACAGTATCTCTCTACAGCTTGATTTATTACGTGTAAAACTGAGTGGCTTTGGAAATCAATTTTATTAGACTTCATTATTTTAAAACATAAAATAAAGTGAAAGCATTACTTAGTAATGGCTTTTAAATTCTAGATAAAGATGCCCAAAGGGAAAATATAGAAACCCTGGTGCATTGTATATTGTTCACTGTTTTTGCATGGACTAGCTCAGTGATTTGGAAAAAGAAATGATGTAAATTAGGGAGATGAAGTTTGTAGGTATTACCACTTGTCCAGTGTAAATGAAAATGAATGGAAGTCATTCCATTGTCCCTGTCATGCTTTGGATCACAAAACATAAATAGGTGGCATCTGTCTCATTTGATGACAACAATAACAACTGAAAGAGAAAATGAATGAGGGCTTGTCTTTTAAGAGACAAGAGCAATTCCCCTCTTTATTTGCAGATGTTTCCCCATCCAGAGCTATATAGATGAGGGGAAAGGGTAGATTACAAATTAATGAAAGAGAGATAAAGGTGTTGCAGCACTGAGAAACTCAGCCACAAGCTGTTCCCAGCAGCATATAACAGGATCTCTCCCCACCTGTGTAATGGGGAGGCCAAAAGCAGAGATTTGTTTGAGGTTTATAGCAGACAGGAGGGCAGAGATTCACACCAAAACGGTTGATGTGCAGATTGGTGGAGCAACCAGTGGAGGTCACCACATGTAGACCAGTGCATGGCCCTGATGGGCAAGGTCTTGCCAGACAGCATGACTTGGGGATCAAGGTGCCAAGGTGGTGCTGGCCACAGACTGCAGCTCCTGCATTTGGCCCTTTGCTTGTCCTCTCCCTGCCTCAGCTTCCTTCACTGGGAGGTGAAGAATCTGCTTCAGCTGGGAATTGCTCATCAACAGAGCATCCCCAGAAAGGTTTGCCGTATTTTATCAACCTGTTCTAGTAAGAAATCTTTGTGTACAAAGGATCTTGAAAGGCACTTGAAAGTGGGGAATACCTTGGTACTGTGTTACCTACTGGTGCTATTTATTAAAAGCAGCATTTGAAGAGGTTCATCTGCCTTTGCCTGCATCTTCAGCAGGGTCTGAGTGCTGAGCTCTGCAGGGGGGTCTGGAGTTATGGTCAACAGCAATGCCTGTTTTATCGTAGGTAGCTACCTGTATTTATAGCTGCTACCTACTACCCTGGCTGGATGCTGCTCAACTCAAGTGATACCTGAAACCCATGGGTTCATAGTCCTGGAACTGCTTGAGTAGGCCACTCTAGGTATGGCTCTGGGTGGGTTATGTTACCCTAAGGGAGGCACTCTTTCCCAGGTAAAGTGACTACTGTCCAAGAAAAAGGCTCTTGGTGTCCCACGGCTGAGTAAGGGTCTGTTGGCACCCAGAGCAGCCCAGGGCTGTGAGGAAATACAAAGCTGGCTGGGAAGAGAAGTGAAAGGGCAAGCCCGATGTCTGTGGGACAGCCACTCTTCCCAAATAGCATCCCTCCAGCAAAAGTGGGAGCAGCAGACTCAGCTCTGCAAGTCTCTTATTCTGTTTTTAACCTTTTCTCTTTCTCACCTTTTGGCAGGGGGGTTGGAACTAGGTGGTCTTAAGGTCCTTTCCAACCCAAACCATTCTGTGATTCTGTGATTCTATGATTCTATGTGAGGGTTGCGAGAAGGTTTGGTATCGTGATTTGGCAACATTCGGCTTTGCATATAGGGCTGAGAAAACTTCAGTATGTTCCTTTGAGCGCAGGATATTGGAGCTAGTTTGGGCTTGTTGGGATTTAGGCCCCTCACTTGTTGTTTAATCTTGACTTGCCTTCAGCACCCTCTTTGCAAGCGTCATCATCCATTGCTCCTTGCCCTCAAAAGCTGCCATGACCAATTCCTTGCACATAATTGGCAGCATATGCAAGTGGAAAAGACTTATTTGAAATAAACTCAGTGTCTTGTGATGTGGACAAATGTGCTAAAAGGATCTAAACCCAAGCAAAATTTCCTGTCGCAAGGTATTTAAAAACCTATTCCTCTTCTGAAAGACAGAATGATGTTAGGAGGAGAATACATCTCTACTGCCTAAGGATGTCACACAACATGACCAGGACATACTCTCCAGAGCCCACGTGCCATTCATGTTCAGACCAGGTCTATCCGAAACACTCCTATCAAACTGCTTCTGAAACACTCAGAAATCAAACAGAAGGTATCATGTTCACAGCTGTTTTAAACACCATATTTTCAGAGTGTGGCTATGCTTTTATTGCTAAAAATAATAAAAAAAACCCAACCAAAAAATAAGTGTGGGTTATGGTCCCAGTTCCTGACGCCAAGTTGGTTCCAACCCTCCTGCCATGGGCATGGATGCCTCACACTAGACCACAGCTTCTTTCTGTGTGTTTCCAGCTCACAGTGTCCAAACATGTAAGTGGGCTGAGCTGAGGCAACAACAGTTGTGGGTTTTATAGCTTAATACTGAGACAGTGTGGTCCAAGACTTAAAGTGTGACAAGAGGCTGTATTTGAGTGAACAAAACGTGGTTGAAGTACTGTGCCAGGCTGTGGAGTCCAAACCTCATGCCATTTCACTCCCATGTAGTGCTGTCTTCCCAGCATGGTCCAGGGAGGTAGGTGTTCCTAGAACCAAGGTTGGACTTCATCCAGCTCTGAGCCAGGGAGCTTACTAACTCTGAAGCCATGTGGCTGACCAGTTGCCCAGGACCCAAAACACTGCGTTATTTAGCACTGTGCATATAGCTGTTAATCAATTTGAGTTCATGTAGGAAACCCATGGCAGAGCTAGGACATGAGTCCAGCTTTCTGGAGCCCTAAGAGAATACACTATTTCCTTCATCTTATTTGTTCAGTCCCCAGTTTTCTGTAGCATAGAAATACATTTCTGTGGTCCTGTGATGGAAATAATAATTGCCCCACTGTTGTGAGGAGGTACCAAAAACAGAGTAGTGACCCAATACTTCCTGACAACTCAGGACCATTTCAGCAGTGTACCCCTGGGAGGGGGAAAGCAGAGGCCAGGCTGCCCTGTGCTGCATTTGGCTACTGCCTCCTGTCAAAGGTGACCTTTGATAGTGCTATTGGCAGAACAGCCCCCTGAAAGCATAGTGTATGGAAAGCTTGTCTAAGAAGTCCAAGTGATGTTCACATATGGCTGGGTGCAAGCAGAGGAGAGTGTGCAGGGGATTGCAGGTATGGTGCCTCAAAAATCCCCACATTTGTCACTGCTTGTCTGCTGGCTCCTTTGGGAAAAAATCCTTGTCCTCTTTGAGAGCTCCCCTCTACCTGCATAACCCCAAAGAGCTGAAATTCATCACTCCCAAATCCTGCAGAAGTCCAAGCCCATGCTTTGAGCTGAAACTATATTCTGGCTGCAAAACACTGACCCAGACTTGAATTCTCTTAAAGTTCAGTGGATTCAATGCTGGGAATTTGCTTCCACCCATGCCAGAGGTAAAGGGATTAGCTGTGAAGCCCTGATCCCAGTCCACACTCTTCCCAAAGCTCGGGGCAGCCTGGGCTCCTGGGCTGAGGTTCAGGCCTCTGCAGCTGAAAGTGTTTAAATAGGAACGTCCATCACTCGGTGTGAATAAAAACGAAAGTGGCCCTTTTAAAAAGAGAGCGATGACTTGATCAAAATGCTGCTTTGTCATATCTGTTTCATAAAAATTTGCCCCCTCCGGGCCAATCCGGCTTGATGTCAATGGTGAACGCCAGCCACAGCCTTGTCTTGGTGAGTGCTGCACAAAGCCTTAATTTCACAGCCTTCACACAACAGTGAAAAATCACCAGGAACTTTCTCCTCGGCTCTGGGATCTCCCTAGCAACCGCAGGCCAAGCATACTGTAATTCAATTTATGCCTTGAACTCCTTCAGGAGTCTCTTCTTTAAAATCTGTCACAGTCAACGTGCCTTGGGAAACTATTATAAGCGCCTGAACCTTTGACCAGCCAGAGAAAGTAAGCGTTGGTATAAATCTCGTAAGCATGTTTGGTCTGTATTTATGTTGGGCGTATGGTACATTTAACATTCAGCCCATAGCCTCCATCTCTTTTCTGCTTGGGAAATGCACCCCGCATCTGTCATACTGTCTGCGCTGAAACCGGGCTACCAGCCCCGAAAAGAGGCGCGGGGGAAATGCCTCCGCTCAGCCAGAAGAATTGCTTTATGTGGAAATGCACTGACATGGCCCTCGGCTCGTTGGGGGTGTCATGGGAAAGATAAGCAGGAGTGACCTGGCAGGTTTGTGAATGTCTCAATCCGGGACTGAAGTGGGTTTAACAAAAGAGTGAAAGCTTAGCAGGAAAACACAAATGATAATGAACTGCTCGCTGTGTTTAAATAGCCATCCCCAAATAGTTCTGCAGCGAACATTGTCAAGTTACTTGAGTCAAAGTGAGGTTTATAGGCCTGTAATTTTCGGGGCTATTTGCTCAGGAGCCCTCAGTGAGCATCTTGAAAAAATTACTGCTTTTGCTGACAAATGCCATTTTTAAATTAACCATATGACACAATGCCTTATAAATAGGATCCCTCTCTGTGCGTTAGCTCCGTGTCTCAAGTGCGGTCAGAAAAAGAAGGGACAAGCCTTTACTGAGTAATGCTTGACTGGAAACTTTTTGGCACTGCAAAAATAGGGGCAGATACAGGCTGGCATCAGTTGGGGGGGTTTACACCCAGGCAGAAGGGGGAGAACTGCTCCCCTGGGGGTGCCAAGAGGCTGCATACTCTTTGGCTTTGATGGGGTGGGCAGGTGCTCTGCACCTCTCAGGAACTGGCTGCTAAAGGTAATTTTCAAGTAATTACTAACCGGCCATATTCCAACCCAATCTGAGTGTTTCATCCCAGGAGCCTCACCCATCACATTGTGTCAGCTGGGAGCAAAAAGTCTGTGCGGCGAGAGGGGATTTTTCAGCTGGATCAAAAATAGATGTCACATTTCTACCCTGCTTTCTTGCTTGGCTGCAGGACAGCATCCTAAACAAAGTGATGTCACATAGTAACTCCAGGATGCACCTAGGCAGTGGGTATTACAGAGGGCTGGTACAAGTTGAAATTGCTGCTTTCAGAGCATCATGGGCAGCTCCAAAAGAAGATGCTGAGCTTGGCCCATGCTGCCTCTGCTCACAAAGCGGCTTCAGCTGCAGCTATGTTGCAAGACACGGAGCAGCAGTTGGTGAGTACCTGTGCGAAATCCTGTGAACGGGGTGCAGGGCTAGATATGATCTCGTCAGTCTTTCCTCACATTGGTTAATATGACCATATTTATATTTTCAGTCCTGCTGTTTGCTTTGATCTCAGGGAAGCTTGGTAATGTAGGCTAGGATGGTATGTGGCCAGGCCGTATATCCATCTACTGCCAGAGAACAACAGCCTTCAGCTTTTTCCAACACTTGGAGAAGTACTGAGATAAGGACAGTTTAAATCAATAAGCCTTGACTCTGGCTGAGTAGAGATGTGTCATCATTTGATGCTGGAAGAACCTGCTTTGACTTTAGTAAGGCTTTCAGGGATTTGGCATTGCAAGGTAAGTGGCTGCTGAAAGGCAGACAAGACCATAAAGAAATGACATGGCAACATGTAAAGCCATGGGGATGGAAACTGCAGTGGTACAATTTAGTGCAGCAAAGCTGGAGCAAATACCAGCTCAGGGCAAATGCAGATCTGTTTGGAGTTTTACCTTTCCCCTGGCATTTCTGCTTTTCCCGTATAGTTCTGCTTGTTGGCTGAGTCACGGCCCTTTTGCTGTATACAGTGGCTGGTACAGGGAGGGCTTAGGTGTAATCACACCACGTCACTGTTCATTACAAACACAAAATCACTGCTGGAATACCCATGGGTTCCCACGAAAACAGGCCTCTCTCTGATTTAAATAACTCCTCACTGTTCAGTCAAACTGAGCAAACAGGTGGAGGAAAAGCACTCATATTACTAATTAACCAGAGATCATTGTTGTACATCAAACAACAATATCAAACCTCATCAGTTTCGATGGAGTGGGACTGCTTATAGAGGTATCAATGAGTGAAACATTAGAAACAGCCCTTAACTGTTTGTGTCTCTAGAAGTCGTCTAGTTGTTATATAAAAGACAGGGATAGATTTCATTCCCAGAGTGGTGTAGAAGTGGGTTACTACATCAAGGTTAAAGCTGGGCTCCCATTTATTTCAATTAAATCATGCAGGAGCAGCTGATGGTGTTGTGAGGAGCCCATAGTGAGGAGAGCACAGGGATGCCAGGGCTGTGGTCCCCATCAGCCTCTCTGTGGCTCTTCAGTAGCCAGCCCAGACACAGGGGATGCTTGACTGTTTCAGACTAAAACCTGAGGTATTTGCAAGGCCAGTGAAGCACGTTGCTGGCTCTACATCAAGAGAGAAAAAAATTAAATATCATTTATCTTTCTCTAGGGAGTTTACGGGCCAAGTTTTGAGGGAATTATCTTTTTTGCATCGCCTGTTCGCTTGACTGTATAAATACAATACCTGCTTGAGAAAGGAACAACAATGGTCCTTTCAGCCTTGCAGGATTTCAATTCACAGTAAGTTTATCTGACATCTCTCATGATTAGCTGTGAACTTATCTCAAGCAAGAGAGAACGTTGGAGAGAGAGCAAGATAAGCAGCAAACAAAAGATGTTTGTCTCTCTCGGTGCTGCCTTCAACAAGCCCAGTCTGTCAGGTACTGAAATACGAAGTAGCACATAAATTCTGCAGCAGGGAGCAAGAGAAAAGCATGGGATATAAACCCATTATAGACACCAAATAAGTCTTAATGTTATTTATGTTCTTTAACAAATTGTACGGCTAATTCCACGCACTTAGCAGGAAAAATGCTGTTAGCCGGTAAGAGCTTGCTTGCAAGTGCAGGAAAAGATTCCCAGAGTTAAGTGTGGGTCAGAGGAGAATTGATTCCATTTCCAGATGAGTCCTGAAGATTGCAGGCATGAGAATGTAAGGTCGTGGTTTTCCTCTCTGGGCTGCAGAAATCTGTCTGTGATCAGTTTTAGAGAGTGGTCCAGTTCCTTGTGAAGGTAATGAGAAAGGTCTGGTTTACCTGGGCAGTTTGAGGAGAGGACTGGGCATTTTTACCCAGTCTCCACCACCTACAAATGAGAGGACATCAAATGAAGTGATGACACAAACACTGTGGTTCTCACCACCACAGGGGGTTATGCCCAAAGTATAAACTTACTCAAAAGTGTTTGCACACAGGTGTGAAGGAAAATTCCTTCAAGACCTAGTAAGCATAACGATGCTAAAAAGTCTTAAAGAGAGCAGGAAAACCCTGAGCTACTGCCAGCAGGAGCTTCAGGCAAGCGCCACAGGAGGTGTCCTGCTTGTCTGCTTTAGGGTCGTCTCAGCATCTGCTCCTGGCCACCTCTGAAGAAGGACACCAGGCGAGCTGCACATTTGTTCTATCTCCATTCTTGCAGAATCCAAAATAGAAGCAGAAACATCTCTTACAAAATTGCCCATGATTTTTCAATAGAAAAGAAGAATAGCTTTATTTTCAATGAAATGGAGCACAATGTTCACTACTGGCTGGATGCCTGCAAGATAGCTGTTTTCAGGATGCTCTGTGGTGTGATGTCTTACATTAATCAGGGGCTTCTCCCTGCTGTAGACATGAAGTTATTCCAGAATAGCCCTGAAGCAGTAGTTGTTCCCGAAATAAGAATCCCTGAGTAACTCCATGTGTGGACATTGTTATTCCCAGTTACCAGGATCTTCTGCTGGTGGACTAATCCAAAATGTCTCTCTTTTTACCAAATAAGAGTCGTCACCTATGTGTTATTCAATAACAATTGCTCTCTGAATTCACCTCACCTTTAGCTTGACAGACCGAGTATATCGAGCGTAAAGGGCCCCAAGGACACAAGTTCATGTGGTAACAGCTGGCACATGTTGATTATTCATCGTTTCACAATATTAATAATGTTTTGTTCGCAAATGGCCTTTGCTGGAGTGGCTGAAAGTACTTTGAGAAATCACGGTGGAGTAAGCGGTCTAATTTCCATTGCACAATCAGGAAAAACTGAGAACAAACACATCAAGGCATGATTTTCTAAAATGATTAGTAGTCTGAGATGTTCCATCTTAGGTGAAACCTAAGTGGAGTCTGATCTTGAGATAATGGTGAACATCTACCCTCAGAAAAACAGACCTTCTGGAGGGTCCCCTATTGGTACCCATGGTTGGAGGCAAAACTTTCTTGTCAGTCCTTAAATTGTTGGCTTATAAACGGGTCATGCAGATATTATTATTAGCATCATTATTGTGGTTACACACAAATGTAGATTTGGGGGTTCTCATTGCTCTATACACTTGCCAAATATGACAAACATTGGTCCCTGGCCCCAAAAGATTGTTGTCCAAACAGCAACACATGATCAAAGATGCTCAGGGAAATAGGAGCGTGCTACCTGCTCAGCTGCTGTTGGGCTGAGATTTCTTGTGTACTTTAGAGAATAAGAGGGAGCTGGCAGGAAACAGAGGGCAGACTATGCAGTGATTTGGTGGGAACTCTTCTTTTTGCCCGTTTGACAGGAAAAAAGGTTTCGAAAAGCACTCATTGGAAAGAGCATTGCTGGCCTCATCTCCCCCACCTGCCTAGAAACTTCAGGGAAGGAAGGTTTTGGAAGAAACAGTAAACCATTTTCTTTCTCCCTCAGACTTTCCCCCTTCTCCCAGGCCAGTCTGCATTGAATTTTGTCTCCTTCCCACTTTCTTTCTTCTGTTGCAACTCCAGTGGCGTATCCTGGCACTTTCCAAAGTGAAGTCAGATTTTGGCACCATCCCTTCAGCTGTGATGAAAGTTACAACAGGGAGGGTAAGGGGAATTTGATAACAAAAAGCCTCTTGAGGCCTTTTCATCTTTGAACCACTGGCAGTCCCAATAAAGTCCTGTTTCTGTCTCTACATCAACATTCACAATTCTGAAAAAAAAAAAAAAGAAAATGGAAGATAAAATAAATAGGAATTACTGCAGCAGATCTGTTAAAAGATTTTCCTTTTACTAGATTCCAACAAATTGCTTAAAACACATCTTAAACTGCCTGCATTTTCAGGAATGTAAATACAGTGAAGGGTAAATTATACAGTCACAGCTCTCAGGGCCAGCATGTCAAGAGTATCGAAGATGGAGTCATAATCCTCCCCCTTATTCTTTCTGGCTAAATAGTCTTATGTGGTCAGAGTGACCTACTGTGCAGTCATGTCAGCTCCTAAGTGGTTTAAGATAAGTGTCCCTTGATCACAATGGAAATTTTGTGGAAATTTTCTGAGAAACAAGCATTTTGAGAAACCATTGATGGCTGGCAATGAAGAAAACACGCTCCTCTCCCCTGACCAGGCTGAAATTCTATGCTCAAATGTAAATAGAATTTGAGCATGAAGCAGTAAATTTTTTCAAGCACCAATCTAAATAGCTGCTAGAAAAGAGAAAAAAAACCTGACTGAACTCTAATGCCCTTTGTGTATGTGTATTTGACAATATAGCATCTCTAGCCAAGGTTTAAAAATGGTGCAGTCTTGCATCAGAGGGTAGACTGGACCATATTTCTAAACTGTGCTGCAGTATTAGACATATCATTTATCTTTTGTTTCTTCAGTTGGATTTCACAGAAATAAAGGGGATGTCCTTGCCAAAGCACGTGTTTCAGAGTAAGTAATGATGAAAAAAATGTGGTGTTTTGTTTGCCAAAGTGCACTATTTTGCATTAATGCACAGAGGACTTTTGTGGTGGGAATGTCCAAACTGGCAGGACCTCCTGAGACAGGCACAGGAGGTGGTGGTAGGGCTGTTTAGAGGACCTCAAAAGGTCCAACACCAACCTGGAAGGAGCAGGCACTGGGCTGGCATCAGCCCTCATTTTGCTCTTTAGATGGGATCTCTTTGCCTCTGCCCTGTGCTATGCTGTCCACAGAGCACAGCCCTCCACTGTCGCAGTCAGCAAGGACTGACATACAACTGAGATTATATCTCTTCGTCAGGGACTGTAGTGATAGGACAAGAAATAATGGGTTTAAACTAAAACAGGGGAAGTTCAGGTTAGATATAAGGAAGAAGTTCTTTACTGTGAGGATGGTGAGGCACTGGAACAGGCTGCCCAAAGAAGTGGTGAATGCTCCATCCCTGCCGGTGTTCAAGGTCAGGTTGGACAGAACCTTGGGTAGCATGGTCTAGTGTGAGATGTCCCTGCCCATGGCGCAGGGTTGGAACTAGATGATTTTAAAGTCCTTTCCAACCCAAACCATTCTACGATTCAATGATAGCCTTCCTCAGAAAAGTAACTAGAAACATAACTTTGCCAAATCGGGACATAAACTTTTTTGGTTTGTGGTACTTTGGTTTTAGTCCATATCCTTTTTTCAGTAGTGCTGTTCTGACTGCCTGGGGGAGATCGGAATATTCTCCACACTAGGTTTTCTATCCTGCTCCTGCAGGCCTCTAGCTATATCCAGAGGGAGAAGCCTGTGGGTGGCAGAATTCCTCTGCATGGACATTGCCATGATGTCCTCTTGGTGATGTCCAAAGCATTTGCCATCAGTTGCTAGAATAGTCTCTGAACACTGGGAGCAAAAGAGGCTTAGTTAGCCTCTGCTGCATACCTTGCTAAGCACCCATGGCTCTGACTAGGTCAGCTTGAGCCAAACATGTAAGCAGTAACTGTGAAAGATGCTTTCTCAGCCACCTCTGGTGACTTGTAATCCATTAGCCTTTTGAGTGTGAGAATCTCCAGGAATAACCACTTTGGTTTTCGGGACCATGTCTTTGTCTCCTCTATGGTGTATTTACCTGTTTCAATCTCAGAAAAAGTGAAGAAAACTTTGCCAAGTTACTTCAGCCATTTTTGTTCACAGTTGTTTTGCCACTGAAGGGTTAGATCTATCTTTTCATTATTCCAGAGGCAACTAAAATCTGGCATCTGTTAATGAAAATATACTGTATGTGAATCCCATTTAGTCTGGGGCGTATAAAGCTGCTCCACTGCAAAAGATTGTGTTGATTTTATTAATTTTTTTTTTAAATAATACAAGAATCTAAGACAAATTTTCCACTGAGTATTGATGGCATTGTCATAGTGACAATGGTCTATTTCACTTGTGAACTTCGTGGTCAGCGAAGGATGGATTCAGTGGCTGATAAATTTTGCCCTGTAGTTTTCTTGGACATCAAGTTTCCTTGCAGAAGTCTCTGACATGAGTAATACACACACAATACAGTGACATCAGCCCAGGTTTGAGAGGGAAAAATGCTCTCAGGCCTTCCATGTTTATAAGACAGGCGATAAGCCAGCTTTCACCCTGGTCTACATCAAATTCAAGGCTAGGTGACGTAATGTAGGTCAGGATTCAGCTCTGCAAAACCTGATTGAGGACAGAAAAGACGATACTGGCTTACAAATGCCTTAATAAGGGCATCTTCTTTTAAAGAGAGGGTTAGTCTGAAGTAACTACTGTTATACTAACAGTTATGACTAGGCAACTGTAAGCGTTTAAATCAAGTGGGATTTTCTATTCAAGGCACTGTTAAAGACCACAGTTTTCAACTGCTTAATCTAGTAGCCCATGCCTGCTCAGGAGTGTCATTTGTTAGGGGCAGGAAGATTTAAAGTGGAGAAACATATATAAAGGGCTTTAGTCATAAAAACCAGCCCAGATAGTTCATGACTATCTTAATGTGAAACTATAAATTACTAAACCCACAGCTATGCTTTAAGCAGAAATAAAAATAATTAGAAGCTTTAATTCAGAGAGGCCTGTGAAGCTTCATACTTTGTACAATTACCTAAGGAGCTTCAGAAAGAATACTGTATGCACACAGTGGACGCACACACAGACACTCGCACATGCGCACAGATGGAAAATCTCCAGTAATGGATGTTTCAAACTGCTGCAGCATCACCAAACCCCACAGAGCCCTTCACAGAGGAGGCTTAAATGCTCCTATGACATTGCTGGTTTGCAACTGCACATCCAGGCATTATAATGACAGCTGAGCCTGATGAGACTTGAAAAGCTGGGGACAGTCTTGCAAGACTTGGCCAAATTTAGTACTTTTCCCAAAATGTGTATTTGCCCTGCAGCTTTGCTCCATGACTGCCTTAAATGAAATAAAGGAATAAAAGAAAATAATCAGGGAAAGATGCTGGAAGGTATAGCTGGCATATATTGCATATATTGCCCTTTATTTTCACGAGGCAGATTAAGGTGTGTTGGCAAGGGTTAATTTCAATAATTAATGACACAGAATATGCACAGCCTGCTCCTGATCTGTTACACTCTAGCCTGTCCACAAGAGGAGCATTGATTTAGGGAACTAGTTTCACAGCCCTGCAGTACAATATTAGTGGGTCTGAGGAGAGATTTGCCCTGACACCTTTTGTCCGCAGCTTGCAGACACCATTGACTGTGGTGCATAATCTGATTTAGCCTAATCCAGCCGTAATGGGAACTCCCACCTAGGAGCTGGGGAAACAGGAGATATTGCAAGATTTCCAATAGGTCATGGTGGTCTGTTTTGTTCTCATTGTTTGCTACTTTAAAATAAAGAAACCAAACCTGAGCTCCCCTTGAAGGGGATGGAGAAAGGAAAGCACCTTCAGAAGGTGGTGAACTGATCTCCCATGTAAAACAGGCCTGAGATTTTAACTTGATGATTCCTCATATTTTTGTGTGTGCATGTTTGCATGCTACCTTTTTGGACCACAGAAATGAACACTGTGAAAATCTGAACTAAAGGATCTTTGCACAGACAATCCAGCCTCCATGGAACACCCCTTTGGCAGGACACTGAGGCTTATTCCAGACTTGAAACCCTGAAACTGTTCCTAAAAATCCAGCACATACTGCAATACCTTGCTGAACTGGGATCTTTCAGAGCACAGAGATGATGTATTTCTTTGCAGTGTTGTTTGCATTGATCTTAATCTGATTCTCTCCTTGTTTTCTCCTTGATAGAATAAAGAAATCCCTAAAGGTCCTTCTTCTATAAATAATTTTGGCTTAAGAGATGCCTCCTTTTTGAATTAAAAAAAGATAATATTTAGTACTGTTTACTATATCATGCTGATTCTGAGAAAAATACCAATAAAGAAAAAAACCCCTGGATAACACTAAAGATCTTTATCACCAGGTTACTAACTGTTGTAGTGCTAAATAAATAAGTGAACATCTATTACATTAAAATTAATTCCAGTAGAAAAAGTAAATCTTTTCTCTGTGGAAACAAACTGTTTCTCTTTGATTTTATGTTATGTGCCCAAATGCTAATAATTTGTTCTGTGCTTTTATTCCCTCCCCACTCTCTGTTAATCAGTCAGGCTTCCTTATCAGTCATAGTGTCTGTGTGCCTTACAGAGACAGTTGCACACCTCTGAGGATGGTCTCAGATGATGCTGAGACAGAAGACTGATAGAGGAATTGAGTAAAATAGCACTTTTTCTTCTTGGGGTGCTTCCTTGGGTGAGACTGAGAGAGGAAGCTGATTCCCTGTGAGCATCTCAGATTTGTAGCTGTCTGCTCCAACACCGTTACTTTGATCTAGCAAAACCCATAAGTATCCACTTACCTCTGGATACACAATTAAGTGCTATGAACTTTGCAGGGTCTTAAGCACCTACTTAAAACATGGCACGTGTCAAGGTGCTGAACTGGAATCCAAGGCCTGGATCCAACCTCACACACTTGGGAACTGAAAATAGGTCTCCCTATACAGAACTATAGAATCATGGAATCATTTAGGTCGGAAGAGAGCTTTAAGATCATTGAAAGTGCTTCCCCACAAGCTTTAGGGTTTAATCCAGCCTGTCTCCTGAACTAGTTGTATTGCAGAGGAACCTGACTTTTTATACTTGCTCCTGTTTTGCAGATTGTTAGCTACTCATATGGTGCTGAGAATACCTAAAAATACTTACCTATAAGTACTTTGGCTTACAGCAAACGTGCATGGGATAGGACTGTCCTGCTGCTGAAAGCAGAATGGTGACAACCTGCAAGGGAATTATCACCTTCCCTCCACCATACCAATTCTTGCCCCAGCATCCCTTCTCCCTTTGTGCATCCCATGGCTCCGGCATGGCTGCCCCGGGAACACACCACCCATGCAGTAAGGCACCTATGGACAGAGAGAGGAAGAGAGGTCACCAATTCCATCCCTAAGGTTGCTGTCTCTTCCACCCATCATTTGGAAGAGGAGGAAGAGGAGCATGGTCCATGGGCTTTGTGGTCCCCGTGAAATGGATGCAGAAGAGGGTATTTGAGCCATTGTCATCCTGGGAGATGACTGCCTGCTCCCAGCAGGATTACTGATCTCCCTGGGCTCTACATGCACAAATCCCCTTGCCCCCTGTTCAGTTTGGTTCAAAGAGGAAGGTATTTGTGGTTCTCACTTCTCTCCAGGAGCCCCTCTGTTTGGCTCCATGTCCTTTCGCTTGACGCTTAGCAGCAAGTGATAACAACAACTAAATAAACCTTCAGCAGTTCCAACTAAAAGAAAAAAGAGCCCAGTGTTTCCTCTCTCAGAAGCACAGAGAGCTAAAATGTCAGCCAGCTATCAGCGATACCTGCAAAACACTGTGTTCGCTGCCAGCAGAGCTGATGAGGGGTTTTTATTTTAATGGCTGTGCTCTGAAAGAGCTAGTTGTTAGGTACATTGTACACCATGGGAATGAAGGGGGAGTATTTTTGGTCCTGTTGTTCTATATTTTACTTTTTTTACACACACCCCAGCAATCTCCAAGGGGGGAACAATGTAGTGAGTGCTCTGGGTTAGTCTGAGGGGCTATGTCTGCTGTTCCTGTCACACCCGCATTGCTGAAGAGGTGAAGAACTTTTCTTATGCACATCTGTGTTTCACAATGTGATTAAATAAAGCATTTTGCGCCAGTGCAATAGCTGCAGTAGAAAGAGGTGCAAAGATTAACACACCATGTACTCAGAGAGAGCTTACAACAAAGTAAGATGGAACAAGACAGAATTGTCTCCTCTGTCCCCCATGGAGTGGGAGTTTAGGTTAGATAAGGTGTCCTAGATTTTGAGAGAGAGGACAGGATAGCATTGCTTGGGATAAATATCGGCTATTCTAGAAGTTTCAGTCTCCTGCTGTAAATCTGCTCCCTAGAGGAAGAGCTGGTGCATCTGTTGGTGAGCAAAATGCTTTGCACAGCAATGCACATGAGTAAGGGCTGAGTTAAGCCTTAAATAATTAGAAAGATTCCAAACAAATCCCTCCTCCAGGTTTCTCAGCCACATCCTGCCTTTCTGAGTCCTAACACGTAGAGTGCAAGTCCTGGGAGATGGCACTGTCCCTGTTACAGCATCCTGGTCAGGGCTGTGCAGCCTGCCTGCCTTTAACTGCATGTGAGACATCTCTCACTGTAGCAGCTCCCACAGCACAGCACCATCCCACACAGGTATTGGTTTATTCATAGTGTGCCTTATTCCTTGCAACCAGTAGGCTGACACATGGCTATATTTAATAGCCCTGCAGACGCAGAGATGTGATCATTGATGATGCTAAAGCACATGTTTTATGTGCTTTGTGTTATGAGGAATTGCTACTCTCACATATAGTTAAGCATTTCTCCATTAGGTTGACATTCCTGATGATGAACTTGCACAGTTCAGGGATTAGAAAAGTGTCTATTTCTCACGAGGTGCTTAGGTTTGTGTGACTTCATGAGGCAAAGCCATTGATTGACACATATTTTGAAGTCTGATTATTTTGACTTACCCAGAAATACACCCTTTTCTTTGACCCAATTTGACTTTCTTCAGAAGTTGCTTCTTCAGAAATTTTTCTGAAATGTTTTATTTTTCATATGATTCTATGATTTTTCTCTTGGGAGTTTAAAAACAACGAAAGCAGAGCTGTTTTCATCAGTGTTTTACACAGAAAAGTTTAAGCTTTTCTCAATAAAGGGAAAAATTTTCTGCAGCTGAGAGCAGGGTTTTTTTAATCTCTTTTTTTCAAGTTAGAAATGCTGATGTGCTACCCTGCAGGAACTGCTGTTTAGGTGCCTTATACTCACATTTGCCCCAATCAAACAGACTCGCTCAGATTCTCTTCTCTGTGATGTGAAAGATTCTCTTTCTCATGATGTGAAAAAAACAGTTGTGTTGTGGGAGATAAAACTTGGCCAAGCCCATAAAAGAAAATGGGGATATAAAGGGATCTGAACCCTCCACCATTTGCTTTGGAAAGCAAGATGAATCTAAACATTTTCTTTTCAAAGGAAGTATTTGAATTATGAAGGAAAATTTGGCATTTTCCTCAAAAAGCAGAACTTTCACAAATAAATTAATTCTGACTAAAATAAAAAAAAAGGGACCCCTTACCCCAAAATACCCAACAGCTAATTTTTCACTGGAAAACATCTTTTGTGGAAAGTTTTTATTATCTCCATATTTCTGTACTGAAACCTACATATGTGCTAAAGTGGCTTTGCTGATCAGAACCTCAGTATTTTGCATGTTGTAGAATTTATACATTTATTCCCAGCCAAACCATACTATATAAAAGCTTGCTTATTAGTAGCAATATTGAAAAAACTGGCTAACAAGACATCCCGGATACTGCGCACATACTGATGCTCTTTATAGAATAAATGCTCTGTGCTCTGATGTGGCAAATGAGGTCATTTGAGTGCACTAACTCTGGTCTTCCTCTCCCTGTTCTGCTTGAAAGAGATTTGAATGTGAAAAGGTTTTGGCACTCGGGGCTCCATGGTTTGGAACAGCTTTCAAAATTGGAGGCTTAAAGGTCACTTCTCTCTGAAGAAGTAAAGGACCCAACCCCAATACCAGCCATCAAAGAAACTCTTAAAAAAGAGATGTTTTCAAAAACACGCTGAGCAGGCTAGGGATGTAGCTGTTCCCAACAAACATGTGAGACCGTTGTATTGAAAGTATATTGTTTTATCCCTTCAGCATGACCCAATCTGTCAGATAAGGAGAAGCAGTAAAACAGGGAGGATGTGGTCTCTGTTTTGGAAATTGGAAAACAAACTCTAGCTTAGGAGGGTTGTTTTTTCTCCCCTAAAATTGAAACCAGTGCTCCTGTTAGCTTTCTAAATTCCATTCAAATTCAGCTTATGCTCTGACAAGGAAAAACAGTATTTCAAAAGCTATTTCACATTTACAAGTGGTGGCAACTGGCTGGGAGAAGGAGGTGGAAGGCATGGGAGTGGAAGATGCGTTTATACCACCTTTCCCCCTTGCCTATAATGAATTAACGGATGTGTTTGTCCCGGGAAAAGGCATAGTGCACTGAGAGCCCTGGGCACCTTAAAACAATGGCCATGGTACAATTTTGCTGGGCAAGGGAGGTGGCCGTGGTGTGGTGCTGCACTGTCCTCCTCAGGGATCAAAGTGTTTAATTCTGGGCAGGAGGGAGATACCTGATGGCAGCTGAAATCCACAGGAGTCTGAATATATATGTGGGCACCTGCATATAACCTTTCTCACCCCAGCAGAAGCAGGAAGACCTGCTCCCCACTAGGTGACCTTTCCCTTTGCTTTACACATAAGAGCCGGGTGGTTCCCACAGTTTTAGATTCAGATCCAAATACTTCTTCTGGTAGATGCAAAGCAGGATTTGTGCTGTGCTTTCCTGTCTGTCTGTGACCAAGCAAGTTGGGGGCATTTTTGCCCCTGTTCGCTAGCATTTCAATGCGCACCATCAGGTCTAGCAGGTTAGGAGAAGTCCCTTGTTTTTCAAGCAGGCTCGTCTTAGCTCTTCAGCGGCCCAGCACCAGCACCCATGTCATAGAATCATAGAATCATAGAATAGTTACGGTTGGAAAGGACCTTAAGATCATCTAGTTCCAACCCCTCTGCCATGGGCAAGGATGCCTCACACTAGACCATAGACGTCCTTTTGAAGACCCAGCTCTTATACATCCCTTCATCTACCACTTCTCAGCTGTGTGACTCAGCTCTATGCTCCCAGCTCTATGACTTGTGAAGGCTAATCCTTTAAGAGTAACATGTAGGGCCTGAATAGGGATGCCTGAATAGGGATGCCAGGAGATAACACAAGTTTTAAAAAATACGAGGGTGTTTTCTACATATTGTAAATGCTGCATTTTTCCTGTTCAAACAATCATAACTGATAATTTCTTTCTCACTTAATGCTGCATTTTAATTGTACTTCCTGAGCTTGTAGCAGAATCTCAGTCAAGTTTTGGGGATTACTGAATTGCTTGACAGGCTTTCACCCACAGTCAGGGAGAGGTATTATAAATGACTCTCTGGTCTTTGAGGAGTGAATTACCAGTATAGTGAGGAAAGTGTTTCTGAAGCCCCAACGCTGCCTTTTCCATCACTTACCAGTCTGCACCCCAGTTGGGTGGGCTGACAGCAAATCACTGCTTTCAAGCCTACGGGACATTGAGCTGGTTTTAAATTTCCTGCTCTCTAAACCATGCTGCAAACTGAATCAAAACACTTTCATTAGAGGGATGAAAATAAATCCCACTGAAGCTGGATTTTATCATGTGGATCTATCTGAGACTAGCAGACTGGGTTATGTGGGGTTCAAGGATGTGGCTGTCGGTCACCAGAGCCAAATGGGAATCTGTGGAGAATCTCTGCTGCATACCCAGATACTAGACTCAGCAACCAATGTCACCACCTAGGAGGACTAAAGCTGGCATGCTGTCACTCCTCCATTCGGTTTTCGGGAAACCTTAATTTCCATCAATGGAAATGGGGCTGGCAGCATCATAAAACCGGCTTTGAATTATGCTGAATTTCCAGAACTAAAGCAACATTTTGATGGCGTTTCTTCTTGTGATTACCATCCAAACACAAACATAAGCCTTACAGCTCATGTTTGAGAAGGGGGGGGGGGGTGTGCTTTTTCAGACAAGTCTTCACATGAGGATTAGCACAAGCCCTAGCTCAGGAGCTGCTGTGAACCTTTTCCTTGCCCCTGCAGAGAACACTATCCCAGTTAGCTGGTGCTCCCAGCTGGGATAAGCTGCCCCAGCAGGATGCTTTGCCGAGAGTGGGTTTTTTTGCTTTCACTTAGCAATCTGCCGCCACTCCAGGGAAGATTTGGATTACATCGCTCAGCTGCTAATAACTCTCACATCCTTTCCCCAGCCTCCACCCTGTACCCAAATGAACAGTCCCAGTTTGCCAGGACTCGTCCCTGCAGAGCAATGTGGGACATGCATATGCACTGCAGCATGAAGGCAGCACATCAGAAGAAATAACCACTTAATTCTGGGTTTGCAGCCCCTGTGCTAACCCAGGTCCTGAACTGACCAATGTCCTAGGGGCAGATGTTCCTATCTGGAGACAGGTCTTTCTGGGAGGGAGGTGAAGGTGTCTTTAGCAGAGCACAGCTCTCCCGACCATGCAAGCACTGTCTGTTTGCAAGAAAATTTCAAGGTACAGTGTAACGTACATAAGTAGTTGACTGTACTCTTAGCTACAACAGCAAAAATGCACAAGCATGCAGGCACAAATGTGCACAAATGTGCACAAATGTACACAAATGAATATTATTATGATTTGCAGCTGTCAGAGCAGTTCCTATCACCAAAAGAACTTAATCACCAATCTGGAACGAATCACAATCTTAAAATAAAAAAGACCAAGCTGCCTAAGTGCATGCACATTCTTTTATTGTAAATCACTTGCCAAGAATAGAGGGCCAAATCCTCAGTTGGTGTAGGTTGGTGTCAAATTTTGACAGCTAAATCAAGTCAAGAGGAGCTGGATTTTCTGATGGGTGTTAGATGTAGGTCTGATTTGAACGTTTTCTAATCTATTTGCCAGGAGACCATTCAAATTCGATGAGAATAACATGAAGGTGATGTTTATTAGGGGCCACCTGAATCCTCCAGCACCCATTTGCCTTGCATTTAGATGGGGCTGAGGAAGTCTGGTTTTTATTCCTGACTGAGCCTCTTAATGTTCAGCGTGACCCTGACAGCGTCCTTCAACTATGTCACCATTGGTCATAACATTCAGACCAGAGACATCAAACAAGACAAATCATTGCACATATACAAGACTGTGCCCAATCCTATCTGTCACTGCCACATATATTGTACTCTGACTGACGCTCCAAGTGCTTCCCTATTTCATTCCCTCACACTGGCACCTTCATTTGTCATTGTGCTGGGGATTTCTTGGCTGCATAAGGAAGCATCTCCAGACTGCAGAGAGATGCTTCTGTGTACCTCCTGGAGATGGTCAGCCATACATGAGGCACAGTTTGCAGCCCCCTTTTACAGACCATGAGCCCTTGGCCAAGGCTGTCCTTATTATGTGTTTGTACAAGACTTCATGCACTAAGGCTCTGCCTCAGCTGGGGCCTCAAAAACATGGCTATAAAATCAGCTATAAATAACAGCAGCACAGGACAGGGTGTTAAACCCACTGATGGCATCTGAGTCATCACTTCTGCCTCTCAATGGCATGACCTTGGAGTTTGGTTGTTAAGTCTGCAAAAAACATTTAGAAAAATAACAAAAAAAGTCTCTCAGGTCCAGCGTCTTGCTCCAGTGATAGCAAAAAGGGTAACAGGAGACTGTTGTTCTAACGCTGTGCTGCCTTTTCAGATCTTGTTTTTGTTTTCCTGCAAGGACCAGGACTTTATTGGCTTGTTTCTGAGCGCACACATGAAGCCTTTCATCAGTGCATGTTTCAGTAACGGGCCCCTGGATATCAGTAACATTGACACATTCATACAATATCCCACTCCGTGATTTGCGGCACTCCTATGGCTCGGCACTATTAATGTATGAGTGACTCTTTTCATTACCTTGCCATAGATCAAGCGCTGGCCCCTGGTTTTGACGGATGATTCAAATACATCTGGTTTTCCTAACTTGAGCCCGTTCAGCTCCTCCAGCTAGTGCTAAATGATGTTGTTTGCCAGAGAAGAATAAACTATTTTGGAGGGACATACAAAAGGCACTTTGATGGCTGAGCTGCAGTCCGGGCTGGGAGAGAGCATGGCTGTGCCTGAAAGGGGGATCTCACTGGAGAGAAAATCTGCTTGGGTGAATTTCTTTCTGGGACCGTTGACATTTTGTTGGGGAGCAAGCAACCTTCACATGAAGAAAGTCAACAATGGTACCATTTATAACCTGCAATGACCATGAAAGTTTAGTTTTCTGTGCACAGTGAAAGATCCCTCTATCTATTGGGATTCCCCTTGACATTATGTGACAAACGCACCCCGACGCGATGCCAGCAGCTACATTTTTTTTTGACTTCTGACACACCACATCCTAAATTTAATTGCTTTAATTTGTTAACATTATTTTATACCTAACAAGCATCCTTTCTAAGGTGGTCACTGAGCCATGGCAGCTCACTCACCACCTTAATACCATTGAGAAACTAAGAGACCCCTGTTGGAGTCTGCTCTAGTGCAGCAGGCTGCTGTACCTACTTGAACTAGAGTATGTATTTGCTTAAAATAGGAATAGGATAAAATTCAGGAACAAACTCAAAGAGGAAAAAAACCACTCTACTTCCTCCAGAGGAGTCCCAGCCATCAGAGCACAGAGGTGTGTTCCTGTACCATGTCTGACTCACTAGTGTGATGCAGTTTAAATACTTTGCCCACACTGGAGCAGTTGTATTTGGAAGAGCTGAAATAGGCCTTTGTCCCCCTACATGGCCTGGGGGAAGCAGGCACTGCCTTCTGAGATGGAAAAAGAGGTGTTTGCACTCTCTAAGCCAAAGGAGCACGGGTGTCTTGATTCCTGAGAGTTCAGCTGATCTGCGAATGATGGGCAGCAAGGAGGAAAGATGGCCATCCAAAGGAAATGTTCCTGGCTGTGATTTGGGAATCTGATTTTAATGGGATTGAAGAGGATGAGGTTCTGCACACCAGGAGGCACTTCTCCATCTCCTTAGGGAGCTAGCCTTAAGCTAAGGAGAGCTGAGCTAGGCTGGCATCCGTGACCAGCTGTGGAGTGGGTACAGAACAGAGAAGGATATTGAAGATTACCAAAAAGAGGCAAATCTTAAAGCTTCACTCTGAACGTACCTTGTCTTCTGCTTCAACCTCTCCTACCTCCAGCAGCGTTCCCAGCACACCCTTAATAATATCCCTATGTCCTGCCAAGGTTCTACTAGTGACCCATCTATCTTGATGCCTACAATTGTGTTGATGCTTCAAGAACTATATGTATTGCATACCATGCACAAGTAGAGCCAAAGAAACTTTCAGCTAGTTTGTTTGGTTTTGGAATAGGGTACTTACCATGAGGAGGGTGTGTATCTGAGCGATCAAGGTAGCCCAAGTTAAATTGAGCTGGGCATCTTTGTGCATGGCTCAGCCCCTGCAATGTCCAAGTATTTTTGCAGCATCCCCTCTGCAGGGCAAGAGGGCCAAGCTGTGGTGATGTTCATTGCCAGCTCTCTGGGGACATGCTTGAGAAGGGCAGAGTCACAGACCCAGCTAGAATAGGATAGATATGAAGCACAGGCTTTACATTTGCTTCAGTGTGAAGGTACCCTCGTAGCCATGGCTTTTCTAGGAGGATTTTAGGCTGAGGAAGTAGTAGCTAGGGCAAATGTATCTCATAGTGAAGAATGTCCTGCTCAGCCAACAATAAAATCTGCAGGAATAGAAGACCAGAAAACATTAAAATTTTCAACCCCAGCAACTTTATGTGAGGAAATCCTTATCCTATCCAGCTCTTACCATTGGCCTGAGAGGGATAACACTTTGCCGTGGGACCCTGGCAAGGCTCTTACCTAATATTTAATGAGCTGTAAAGGGGCTTAAAGTACCAAAAGATTTTCAGGAAAGCCTCCAAGGTATTTGGGTTTGCAGGGATGCAGAGGGGAAATCTTAGGTACTTACTTAGTTACATGCCTGACTACCTCCTCTAAAAATCCACCATTTAATCTACAGTTAGTATGGAGCAGCCCAGGCTTACACGCTCACAGCATTGCCACCTGGATATTGGCCACAGGGAGATCTCTTGGCCTTCACTATCCATGGCACAGCCGCCAATCCTGGCAGGACAAGCATCCGTGCCCAAATCAGGACATTGGCTTGACACGTGGCAGAAACCAGGAGAAATCCCACAAATAAAAAGGAGTTAAGTGTCCCCTTAGAGAAGAACAGTCTTTGCAAGATCAAACCGGCGTTAACTCTAATAAGCAATAAAAATATTCACACTTTGGAGCTGAAACCCACTCCCTCTAATTGTCCACTAGAGGGTTTCTTGTACTTCCCACCAGAGTGCCCAGCACAGGCAGCTCTTAGAGAGGATTGGGGGACCCCCGAGGGAGGATGACAAGGATAGATGCAGGGACAGCCCATACCCTAGGGACCACCAGAGCCTGTGCCCACACTGGCATCCTGAGGTGGGACTAGTGCATGTAGGTGTATATGCACACAGGCTTCCCTGTGAGCTCTAGCATTGACAGGAGCAAGTGCAGTCCCATCTCAGGGGTGCCAAGTATAGAAGTCCTTTAGTAAAACCTACAGGAGTGGCTTTACCAGAGCAAGTGGCATGTACCCACATATCAGCTACGTTTGCCACAACATTTAATGGTCATTTTTCACACTGAGTTCTTGCAAAACTGACCACCCCCTTCCTGGCATTGCTTTTGCCCCTGTCTTGTGGCAGGGTGATGAGCCAAGGCTTCTGCTTCCCGTCTCCGGTTGTCCTTAAAATCTGGTCACACTCACACCATGAAGGAGGATATGGCTCATCTCCAAATTTGCCATGGGATCCCAGCACATGGGAAAGGGACAGCAAAATGGTGATTTTTGAACTTAATGCCTAGAACAGTATTTAGGAGATGTCATTATTCAGCTTAATTCCCTGATGCTGCTTTACTTGCAGGCACCAGTCACGTACATTTTAAATACTTTCTTGTGGTCATGA
This sequence comes from Strigops habroptila, assembly GCF_004027225.2. NCBI lineage: Eukaryota > Metazoa > Chordata > Aves > Psittaciformes > Psittacidae > Strigops > Strigops habroptila. The sequence continues at coordinate 8,188,127 of NC_044283.2, forward strand.
AGATCTGGCAGGTAGATGGATAGATATGAGAAAGAGTGCTTGAAAAACCATCAGTGGACATTTTCACAGATGTAGGTGGCAGGGTGCAGTACTGAAAGCTTTATTAGCTCCTGTGTACATTCCCATAGACTCCCTCCATCTATCAGAACTGTGAGCATTTTAATCTCCAAGCACTTACAAAGCACGTCAGCATCACTTTCCCCTTTAACCAGCAACAGAACGGAGCTGGTAGGAGGTAAAGTGTTTTCTTTCAGGCTGTCTAGAGAGCTGATGACAAAGGTGGAGCAGTCCTTGGCAAACATGAAACAAAAGTTCTTTAAGATAAAAGACATATTTTGAGTGTTTCTTTTAAATCAAAAATTTGGGGGAAAAAAAAAGAAGGCAGAAGAATCTGAAAAAAAAAATCATAATTTCCTTAAAAAGTTTAGTAAAATGTTTTAATTTTTTGAAAAATTCAGTGAATAAAAATGCCTAGTTTTGTCCCAACACAATCCTGATATTTTCACAATCAAGCATTTTTGGTAGCAAATTTACCTAGATCCGATGGTCATCAGGGGATTTTGGCTGCTCCCTTGGGCTGTACCCATGCTGCAGAGCCCTGCTAATGCACATTACCCGGTGGTATGGAGAGGTGTGATCCTACACCAGGACAGCTACCTTGGCAAAGCCCCAAGCCTGTGCTGTGACTATGCTGTGAGCACTTTGCCTGTATGACTCTGCCATTATCATCAGACTTGTTTGTAAAATGTCTAGCCGACACTGAGCACGAGGGTCAGGTTTTCAAAGCACGTAGTGCTCATAATTGGAGCCAGATTTCTGGAGGAGCTCTGCTCCCATTTAAACACCTATAGAGAGTGACTGGATTGTCTTCCCCCAGCTGTTCCTGCTGCGGGAAATGAGAGCTGCTACAGGCTGACTGTGGCCCTAGATAAATAATAATGAATGAAAGTCATTATGGGGGATGAATTTGCAAATATTTAAAGTTTCAAAGCATGAATTTTGTTAATTAAATAATGCTAATAATGCAACATAGGCCTGACCTGGAGGTTAATGTAAAATCACTGTCTTTGGTGAGAATCTCTCTCTCCACGAATTCCCTGGGGTAAATGAAACTTTTTCAGATTTCGTCTGGCTTTGAAAGCTGAACTGATTGCACGGGAACTTTTCTATGGGTTTCATTCATCCTTTCTGTATGCCTCCAGATAAACCTGTGCTCATCAAGGAATAATATAGCCTGCACAGATTATGGATTTAAAAGTTTATCTTTCTTAATAACTTTGTTCAACCCTTTTGCTTGTTTTACATGGGGCAGTACTGTGAACGACAGCTATGATGATTTATAGGGAGCCCATGTTAGGATGTTAGAAAACACAGTTACTTGTGTGGAAAAAACAGAAATAAAGGGAGCAGTCTCTCATGTAATGTAGTCAACTTTAAATACTACCATAATAATTCTGTGGCTCTTGTTTAATTTGCCTGGTTTTCACTGTCTTCTCTTTTTTCCTCCTCAGACCTTTCCATATGCAGTGAAAGACAGATACCATAGTGACATGTGCGCTAAGGAAACTTTAGCTGCATTATTAGAAAACTCCATTTAATGTGATCATGGGTGTCACTGGGTTCAGAAATATTTATATTATTTTGTAACTGTTACCAAAATTTTTTTGTAAGTCAAGGGCTGTGATTTCACTTTAGAGCCTGAAAAAGGTTAAATTAAAATTCAGGAATACATTTAAGGAGGGGTTTGGAAGAGAAAACCCCCACTCTATCATGGTCTTCTTGGGTCATTTTTGTGGGACTGGATTTTTAACATGTAAATGAGATGTCTATCAGTTCATAATCTTTTCCAAACCTGACCTAAGACTTTGTGCTTTAATTTCTCACCTCTAATCCCATACCCCAGAGGGATGATGTAATGATAAACACATTAAAAAGTGGGAAATATTGGGAGAGATGTATTTGCCCCCTCTCCACAAAACACAGGATAAGCCACAGCATAGACACAAGACACATGCAGTTAGTGGTACAGCATTTATTCTGAGATGTCCCGATTTTGCCCAAGAAGGCTGATGATTTCTAAATGTGAATGTGAGCTCCTTGCTTACTTCTCCAGGCTGTGAAGCATTTGCTGTATGATCTGTATCATGCTAAGCATGTGTTTTAAGTGAGCTCCCTTCTGCCCATTGAGATTGAAGCATGAAAATCAAATCCCTAATGCACAAGGGACATGAGAAAAGGAGGAGATACTTGAATCTCTGCTTAAAATTTGGGGAGAAATCCTGACTCCATCTCTAGCCTCTCTACACTGTTTGGAAAATTTGGAGTGTTTTGAACCCCCCTGATTTCTGCACGAGGAGGGTTGCTGGCTGCTGGACTAACACAAGTGTACAGCTTTTGAACCCAAGCTTGTGCCTCTGGACAGTGCCTCCCTCCTTTCAGCAAAGTACAATCTTTGCTTAGGTTTGGGAACTTGTAGTCTTCTCTCCCTGCACTTCTTGTGCATCAATGGGCAGAAATGGGTTCTCTCGTCCATTAGGACTTTAATGTCAGTGAATTCCTCCATCTCTCTCCTAAACCCCTGAAGACACTCCAGATAAGAAGCAGCTTTTGATAGCCTGTGACTACGTAGCCCTTATCACTCCCCTCTAAACACCAGTCAGATTTTCTGCACTGCTTTGGTCTGGCAAGGTTCGATCTGGGTATAGTATTTTAGGTCACATTGCAAGCTTGGTATCACAGGGCTGCAGAGGAATAGAAGACCACACTCTCTAATTGCAGCCTTGTCCAACCACTAAATATTGTTCTGTGGAGCAAAAGCCTATCTTTAGTCCTTCCCAAAAAACACTGGGCCTTTGCCAGGAGGGGAAAATGCTGGGAACATAAACAAAACTGGAGAACAAAAAATGGCAGGACTGAGAGGAGATATTTTCCAATAGACAGCCTGTAATTTGCCATGGATGTGGAAATTTAGCCAAAATAATTGAATTCTATGTGTTTCCAAAGGGTTTCTGTTAATTTTGTTGGCGCACTTGTGTTGGGTAGTTGGTAATCTGATATGAAATCTTTCATCTCGGGTTTGCTGCTCTGAGAACCACCCCAATCATCATTGATCATAAGCATCACCCAATCATAAACTGTTCCTCTTGAGTGGCTTTTTTGGTCGTATACGTGAAATACATGAAGGTTTCTCATTCCCCAAGTAGAAGAGCATGCTCCCCACATCCAAGAACGCCATTTCTGACTGGTAATCTCATTGGACTTCAAGTTACCCAGACCCAATTTGAGAGTCTTAGTCAAAATGGATGGCAGCCAGCTCATGCGTTCAAGGGGTTTGAATGGCAAGCTTTCTGCTGAGTGGACAGACATCTTCCCAACTGCTTCTTAAGGGAAAATAGGAAACAAAGACATCAGAGTTGTCTGAAAATAGTTTGTAGGTGGAAAAATGGAAAGTAAGGCTGGAAGAGAGCTTTAGAAGGTATTTCATCCTTTCTCTGCCCCAAGGCAAGATCAGTTAGATCTGGCCAACTTGTTACAGAGATTTGTCTAGTCTCTTTTTAAAAATCCCCTGTGATGGGCACTGCATGACTTGCCTAAACTCAGCCACTGGCCTTTTTCCTAATGCGTAACTGAAATACTTATTCTTGCAGGTTCAGCTTTTCCCTTCTTGTCCCCAGGGAGACGGGGAGAATGATTTATTACTTTCCTCAAGTAGTGTTTTTTCAGACTGAGGTCAACTCAATGATAGAATATGCTTTGCCACACTCTCACGGACTCTATAATGTCTTCCTAGACAACAGGCATGGCTGTGCTGCTGCTACAAGTGAACGTAATCAATACATGAGCTCATTTACCTAAACTACATTAGCTATTCCGCTGTACACTGAATATCACAGATTCCACAGAGGTGGAGACTCTTTAACATACTTTTCCCTACAATCCTCCTGATTCTAAACCTGTTAAACCTTTTGGTTTAGCAGGTGATTTTATCCCATAAGAGGTTGTGAACTTGCTGTCTCACTGGCTATTGGCCACAGCTACTAACCACCCTTTTCTCTCAGGTTGTTTCCTTGTTGAATATAATTAAGCTAAACTGGATGGAGGAAGACAGAAACCGCTCCCAGCCCCTGCCTAGTTTGGAGTGTGCTGTGCAGTCTCCCAAAGTCTACCAAGTCTTTTCTTGTCACAAAGACAGGAAGAAGCACTTCTTTGTCCACCAGTTTATCTGCTTTTTCCAAGGTCTTATAGAGGAGACCATAAGATCCTAACTTCCTTTTAAAGGGTACTCAATGAATAAACTCTTCCAAATCCTCATTCCTCATAGATGAGACATAGAGTCCATGGAACACATCTCTGGTGGAGTGTACCGATGCCAAAGGTGTGCTAGGAATCAAAGCCAAAGCTAAAGTGCACTGCAAGGCTCTCACCTATAGTTTGGGCAGAACTAGAGATGTTGGGGGTTGCTTCAAGAGGGGAGAGAAAAGTGTGGGTAGAGGTTTTGGGCTGTCCAGAGGGAGTGCAGAGAGATGTGAGACTGGAGGATAGAGATGCAGACTGGGACCAAGAAAAGGTGGGATCAACAGTGAAATGACAACACAGCAAGAAAAAGATCTATTTAACGCAAAATAGTCCTCCTCTTGCTAAAAATGCCTCTTATTGTCCACCTGTTCTGTTTTGTACCCCTGCACAGATAAGACCTACGTCCCCATTGGGGTTTGAGTGCTTCACTGCCTTTTCCAATTACTGTGCCATGTACCCTTCCTAACACAGCATGAGTATGGATCTTGGCCTTAGAACCTCGCAGGTGTTTAAATGAAGGATAAAAACCATCCAGAGGCTGGAAAAGCCCAGGCTTGCCCTGCTGCTCTCCAGCTTTGCAGTGGAGTGCTGCCACTCACCTTAAACGACTTTCTCTGCTGTGGGCAAAAGGAGAATCAGGGCCAATCTCTCAGCCTGGTGCATCCTTCGGAGATGTTATCTGCCTTTTTCTTGCCTTTATTGGCTTGACCAAATGGAGTTCCCTGGCTGTGTAGAGCACCGGCTGCAGGAGCAGACTCTATTGTTCTCTGGGCTGAGACCCGCTGGCTATTTAAATAAAACAACTCGTTATCTGCAACTTCCTACTCTGCAACATACTAGTAATTGTGTATAGCTGTCAGAACATACTGTCCTCACAATCACTTCCCTCCTGCTGAGACATCTTTTCCTGTGTTTACCCATGTCCTTTAAGTAATACTTAGCGCCATGCTGTGAGAGAAACACATCTTTTAATGGTTTGGATTCTGTAAAGCTAGGAGTGTACAACAGAAAGGAAAGGGATCAGTAAACCACAGTGATATGTTCACAAATCCTGCTTTGGATCTACAAGGACATTAAAGAAAGTAATTTTGATAAGGACATTCTCAGTTTTCCTTCATTCTGTTTAGAAGAAGAGCTGCAGAACCAAACTTGGTGACCAGGACTGTGGGATGCAGAGTATTCGGGCAGCATTATCAGGGTAAGTGGTGAGGCCTTGAAATGTCTGAAAAGACCCTAGTGTGACATACCCACAAATGTAACCATAAATCTGGATAGCAGGTCAGGATATTCAGAGATGATGGAGTCCTGGGGTAGATACTGGTATTGGTGGAGCCATTACCTGCATTCCTGCCATACCAGAGACCTCCCTACCCAGTTCTATCACATTTTACAGTCTTGATGAAGAAAGATCATTTTCATTTTTTTCTGACACGATTCAGAAGTATCAACCTATTTAGCATACTACAAAAACGTTCTGTCCTCAAAATCCTGTTAATAGCATGTCTGCAAATAGATACAGGGCAATAAGTTGTAAAAAATCCAGAACATTAAGGCAAATACATGGGGCCTTTTGCCACACACTTTGCCTGAGATCCATCTCTTATACTATGCACAGAAAAACCTAAATTAACAGCCTCTGCCCTTGGACATTCCCTGCATGGGAGAACAGGAGCAGGTGGTTTTGCACAGGCACTGGATTTATGAAAAAGCACTTTGATCCTTATATGAATGTGAATGAAGGAGTGGCCAAACACACTGGGTTTTATTTCTCTCTTGTTAGAAAGGTGTGGGGGAAGCAAGAAAAAAACCAGTTCTTTCAGTGCTGGAAACTGAAATTCTTCACACTGCAGTGTGTGGTGCAGTCACAGATCCATCCATACGCAGGCAGTAACCAGAGCAGTTTGTTGCTTCCCTTTGTCTGAACCTGTAAGTACAAGAAATTGTACTTCAAAGCCAGCAGTAATGTAATGCTCAATAAAACTTATGCCAAAGATGGAGCTTAATATGACATGGATCATACAATAAAACAGCAATGTTGGGAATGTAAGTGGCTCTTTTTAAAATGACACTACATAAAATTAAGGCTGAAATATAATTTCTCCCTTTACAGGAGAAGTAAGGAACTGCTGACTGTACAGTGACAAAACTAAATTGCATTGGCCCATGACTACATCAAGTGCTGTTACAGAGTTTTTGTTAATGATGGGCTATGACTGGAACCATATAACAGTTGTTACTGTTTTAACAGTTTGTAGAGGCAAACACACACTTCACCGGGATGTCTGATAACCATCATGCTGTAATTCCAAGTGGGACTTGCTTTTGTCATTGCGCTTTGCTCCTTTCCAGGGGACTATTTTTGTTTCACTTCCCAATTTCAGCCATTCCATTCTGATCTTGGCTCTCCATCAGCCACGCTGAGGGCTCCGGGCTTGAGGAATTGTGAAGTACTTTTATATCCTCCGAAGCTTCAGAGAGGAAATAGTCACAGATTTATTAGGCTTTAAGGGAGTTTGGGGTGGAAAACCAGATGAAGGCATCCTGAATCCTGGCTTAGACTCAGAAGAAAGTCAATATGTTATTCCTTATTAAAGATGTCACTTAGAAAAGTTATTTTGGAATAAAAGTAGGATGGAGACTTGGAAAAAAGATAATAAAAAATGCTCTCTTATGTGTAAAATTCAGCATACAACATATCTCAGAGGGGAGATCTTTCAGCACCTGCTGATCACATTCACTTTTATTATGAAACTGCAATCTCCATTTAAAGTTGTCTATTTATCAAATTGTTCAGTCCAAATTTATATCTAACCTCAAGTAAAGAAGAGATGATCTTTAAATCAATGAGTATTCCAGAAGGATATAGCTGTGTTCCTATACTATATATTTCAGTTGAAAAAAGTTGACTTGCCCTGTAATTTAGGGTGACAGGAGCTCTCCCTGTCACCATGGCCAAAGCAAGATATGTAGCAGCCACAATGGTGTGCCTCTTCCCCACTGTGCAAGTGTCCAGTTTGAGGTCAGCCACTGCAGAAGCCAGCAATCCAGCATGCTCTATGGACAGTAATTCCCTCTCATCTGTCTCATGCATTGATGGCCTCTGTTTGTTGTGATTCATCTGGTTTTCATTTGTTTTCCCCAGGTGCCCTCACTGAGCTCATAGATGGCTGTTTAGGATGAGTATAAGCAGGTTTCAAGAGATGTCTCAAAGGCAGATCTTTAGACCTTCCATCGTGTCATTGCTTGCTGTGATGACCTTCATTGCTTCTCTTTTCCCTCATGGTTCAATAATAGATTGAGCTGTAGCATTCAAATCATGTTGTCCCCTGAAGGAGAAGAAAACTATGTACATATAGGAAGAGCTAACCCCTTCTGTAAAAAACACCAATGAAGTTTCTTTGGCATGTTTTACCTGCCTTCACAGCCCCTGCTTGCCTAGAGGTATCTCACCTTCTTAGCCCTTGAGAGGCAGTTTGCTGAATTCATGAGGGATTCAAACGAGAAGTGGAGAAAACCAGTAAAAATCTTTTGGAAAGCTGTGTATGAGCTAATTCCTGGTTTAACCAGGATAAGCAACATTGCAAACTCTTGTTTTTGAGCAGAAGAAGGAGAAAGGAATGGGAGAAGGACAGAATATTTTGGGGTGAAATGCACAACTGCAGAAAGGGAGAACGTACACAACATATCAAACTGTTCTTTGCCTCTCAGTGATGGAGACCAGCCATGCTGTAAACCCTGGTAGAAGAAGCTATATGGTGAGGGTGTAATTGCTGTGATAACAGAAGAAGTACCTGCTAGACAGTATCTCATTTCAAACTTGCAAATAGCAGGATGATCAATTTTTGCTGTGGAGGAGGTGGTCCTGGTTGACTGAAGGCTCTGGGATGTGCTTTGTCTGCAATGTTTATTGACTTTTTCATACAAGAACCAGAGCCCCATGGACAGCAGCGGTGAGTCCACATATAAGCAAGGTTAATAATGATTACAGCTGTAACTACTGCCCATGAAATGGGAAGTCTGAAACTCTTTGCACCTAAACAGCAACCAAAATCTTGGTGAAAAAGTTAGATGCAGATTAATTTTCTGAAGGACCTAAATGCATCACCTAAAATGCTGTTGCACTCTGGTATATTCCCAGGTAAAGAAGACTTCTTCATATGGAGGGGATCTGGTCCTGGGCTTTTTCTTAGATTGAGGTAAGTGGAATTCCAGGTCTGGAAAACTATGGCAAAGTGTGTGATAGCACAGTACATGAGCCCAGCTGACATAGTCAGATGGCAAGCTTTTTGTCCGTATTTACAAGCGTGTTTGCCAGTATAGTCACATCTCTAGTCAGCAAAAATGGGATTCTCTTTAAAGGAATACACCTGAAATTTGATCACAAAAATAAGTCATGCTACTTCTTGAATAAGCCTAAATTCACTAACTACATGGCAAGTCACCCTTGTGTACTCTTGTGGAAAGAAGAAAGATTTTCTAGGACAAGATTTGTTTTGCCAGAAAGCACCAGATTAAATGACTTGAACTGTAGAAGTTCCTATTTTCCTCCATGGACCATAAAATGAGCTGAGGGAGACTAGCCATGGTGGAGTTAAGTCAGAAGGAATTGTCAGCATGACATTTCTGCACTGACTGGAAATCTGTATGCTGAAGCTGTGCCTCTACCAGTAAAGGCAATGACCCTGGGAATGTCCCTGGCCCCGAGACCAGCTGTCTGCCAGGAACAGCTCCTGTAGCGTTCCATCTCCCCAGTCTTGCTGGGGCATTGCCTGGGAGATGTTTAATTGGCACAGGGTGGAAGTTTGCAAAGGACTGTTTCATAGACTTTATGGGGTGGGTGATCATGTTTAGTTTAAACTACTAGTATGGGCACAGTTGCAGGTCAGAGCAAAGGGTCCTATCTGCAAGACAATTTGAATAGAAAGGCATGGGAGCTTTCTTGCCACTATTTTAATACCCGTACCAACAGACAGTTTGATCATGCTGGGCACATTAAGTTTGTTGAGTGGTGAGGAATGTATTAATTTGTAGAACTCAATTGCTTTCAGGGACTTCATTGACAGAACAACCAAGAGAATTGCCTGCTCAAATCAATGCATCCTGTAAAACTTGCATTCTGTTCAACCGTTGCCCTGATTGCTTTTCCAGTGTGCTTGAGTGACCTTCCAAACAGCAGTATGAAGTCAATACAGTGTGGTATGAACCAATTTACCAGCCACCACTTGACATAATCAATGCTTTATGGGTTAAAATTGTCAGCCCTCATGGACTATACAGTCCTAAATTCAGGTGGTTGCTTATTTTGGCAAGTAATTGCTTTTGCATAACTTCTAGAAATGTACAGAATTTTATGATTGAAGACTACAGAGAAGTTTTTAATTTTATTTTTTATTCATTTATTTTTTATTGTTTATTTTTATTCACATGAAAAGCTTTTTTAAAGCTTCCTTTATTGTTTAAACAAGCCATCTGCTTACAAGCCAGTAATTCAAAAGCCAGCTCAGTTTCTAGAGATTCATGATCATTGAGTAACTCATGAGTTTAATTCCCTGAGGATTTGTGGTTATACCTGAACTCTTTTCAATGCTGAAATAATCTGCAGTGCATGAGGAAAGTATAACATTGGATGCAATTAGTTTACTATGCCCATGGAGAATATTGTGGGTGAATTAGCTTTATTCAGTAACAAAAGCAAGAAGGAGAAAGTATATGCCAGTTCCATGCATGAGGAAGAATTCAGGAGGAGAATAATGATTCAGGTTGCTGATGGCTTATGAGAAAGGATTTGGGATGAGCGGATAATCTGAAGTCTATCTTTGTGACTGGGTATACTTTGTGCTCCTTTTCTGTTTATTCTGGGCAACTCTCAGTGACTGATAGCCATTTGCTTGGAAGGTATCTATCTGTGAAAAAGGCCTCTAGGATGTGCAGTTACAAGGTTATTTCTAGACTTTGTTTCCCAGAGACCCCCACTGCAGCTGACAGTGGCTGAGGTCTCATGGTACATGGGGGAACTGAGTGAGCAGGACTCAAAATACCAGTCTATGCATTATGAGATGTTCATGGCCTGATTCATCTGAGAAATCTGTTATTACTAGGCATCATTTTGAATAAATGTCCAAGCTCAGATGTCTAATTTCATATTAGACACTTTGAAATACACTAGTTTCAAAAGACATTTAATTTGGGGAACTATGCTTTTCAGCCTTTTGGATTGTTTTCAATTTAATTCTTTATTTTAAGATGCATTTAGACATCAGAAGTGTAAATCTGGTTAAGATCTAGACAGAAACTTCTTCTAACTGACACCAAACTTTTCTTTCTCGCAAAAATCAGGATTGGAGCTGGAAGGTATTTTTCACTTGGTTTGTATTTTTTAGCCTAAAAAATGCAAGTCTGGATCAAGAAAAATCATTTACATCTTACATATTGGCAAGAAAAAACAAAAATAACTTCTGAGTGTACCTGACACAAAATTTTCCATTCAAGTTCTTTATTTTGGTCAGCAAACTTGAACTGCCCCATAATTAATGCCTTTCTACTGAGAGCTACATAAATGTGGCTTCAACCTGCGCCCTATCTGGCTATGTCAGTGAAAAAGGCTATGCTCCAACTTCCATGTTTTCTCGTGTGCTTCCCTGTATTCTGTTTCATTCCACTATGTACCTGTCACTGGCCTCATGGTTTAGCTGAAAAAATAAATAGTTCTCAAAAAAAAAAGAAACCTGTCAGCTCTGCTAAAAGAGCAGCTTGTCACAGCAGCACGGTGCTGAGCCGCCAGGCTGAAACTGTCCTTTGGAAAAATCAGTTTCCCATGGAAAATAAGCATCAGCTTCCCATAAAATATACAGATCTGGGACAAAACACTTCTTGGTTCAGACTTGTTTAGCCTGAAGTTATGGCAGCGTGTAAGTTTTACAGAGAAACCTCTGATGACTGGTCTTTGTTGTGTACATCAAGGTTGGGTTTAGTTTAATAGATTATTTATTTACGAGGTAGGCATTTTTCATTTGTGCTTAGGTAGCTGAGATTGTGAATTCAGATACTGCAGTTACTGAAAAAAAACAGTGAAAATGTACAGACTCAACAATCTTTTTCTATACAATATTCACCAGCACCTAACAGAAACAGCTGTTTCTCACAGCTGGATCAGTGTCCTTTGGGTATTGTGAGGAAAACTCCTGGTTTTCCCTTGCTACAGCATAGGAGTGTTGCTGAGGCTGGCAACTTGGAGGACATTCCCTGGCACCCACAGCACAGGTCACGGCTTCCCAGGAGCTTCCTCTGTCTCTAGATTACAAATTATTGTGGCAGTTTCCACAGCCCATCAGCTGGGCTTTCAAGAAACACAAGAAACAAAAAGCAACAGAAAGGCAACAAAAACAAAGGAAAAACAAATATCACACTGGAGACGGTGCAAAATGCTGCCTCGACCTTCATATATCATAGAAACCCTAGTATAGCCTTGGCAATGAGCTGCTCTCTGCATAAATGCTGGGCATGGCTTGGCAAGTTGTGGGTCAGGAAAGCACTTCATGTGCTCCGACAGCCAAGGAGAGTTCAGTCCTCAGGCATGGACTGGAATTACTCCAGAGTGAAACCTCCTCAAACATAGAGAATTGTGGGTGTTGAGTCCTTGGCACGAAATGGCCAAATCCACTCCTTGTTGGGGCAAGGCAATTGTTAAAGCAAGCCTTAAAAGACATAGATGCTACTATCAGCTGTTACTGTTGGGCAGCCTCGGACAAGTCACGTCTTCCTTCTTTGCCTCAGCTTTATGCGCATGGGGAATGGTGCTCTTGATTTTCTGATAATAGTAACAACTATTACAATGATGACATCTTTTTGATATAATGATTACCCTGCCAACATGGTCAGGAGGTTGAAATGACTGTCTTTTGTTCTTTTCTTGTTACTGCCCTCTGGGTAGAGTAGGTAAAAAAGCCCAAACGCTGCTTTCTTTAAAACACCACTCTACATTTAAAAGAGGAAGAAAACACAAGTCAGAATCCAGCAACAATTTTCCACATTTTGCAAAAGTACAGTTTAAATAAAAATACTTGCTGCCAGAAAGTGCAATATTCAAATCCAGAACACTCATGACAACTGTTAACTTACACTTAAAAGTTTTTGATAGAGCTTACTGGACAGCTTCATATCTCCTGTATGAAAACATCAGATTGTTTAAACTTTTCATGGGAATGTGCACATTCCCACAAAGATGAAATTTTCTGTCAGGGAAAAGTGTGAGACCTACCTATCCTAGAATAGCATGAAAGACATAATCTTCACGCAGCAGCCTAACAATTAAATGTCCATGTGAGATGTATCAACACACATTCAATTCTGCTTTGCCTAATTTAGACCAGGCTCTTGATCTTGACCTCCCATCCTATGTTGAGTGCTCTCTTTCTGGGCTTTGGAAGCAGTTTTGCTCTTGCGCAGTGAATATCTGGTTACCTATATGACAAGCAGAATGGCTTCTCCATTGTAGACTCCCAGTGACCAGGTAGGGAGGGAGATGGCAAGAAACATGTGGGACTTGTTTGTACACCTTTGGTCAAACCAGGCAGAATTTGTGTGCTGGCATCCCACATCCCATAACAATACTCTTATACCAGACTAAGGCTTATTCTGCAGATAAAGTGCTGCTTTTGGCTGCTCTGAATGATCTCTGTTTATCTTCATGTGGACCATCTTCTATTAAAAGGCAAAATCTTGCTAGGATATAAAAATGGAAGACAGCGTTGATGGCAGAATGCACCCAACAGCCAAATCTGTATCTGTAGGCAGGGATGTGTTTGGCTCAATGGAGGAGTCTGATGGGAGGGTGTGAATACCCGGCCTATCTGTTGCAGAAAAGACAAGTTCCCTTTTGCTCCACAGCTTGGAGGATTGCTGCTGCTAGCAAAGGCCAGGATGAGAAGATCATATAATATAAATATTATCATAACATAATGCTATAAGTATTATAATAATTTCACATTATGAAAGACTTTTCAGTTCTTCTGTGCTCATGGTAAGTGACTGTGCAGGGAGAAAGGTGACAAAGAGTCAAGCCCTCTCTGTGTGGGACAGGCAGCCATTTCTTCCATCTTCTTCCATCCTTCTCTGGTGCAATAGGACAATGAGGGAGGAGAAGCATTACTGTACCAGCTGGGAACTCCTATAGGAGACTGCATGGACCTAAATCTATGTCGTTTACAGGTAGGAGGCTTATTAAAAAAAAAAGGGGGGAAAAAACCCCCAAAACAAACAGCTTCACAGACAGAAGTTAATGCCCCTTCGTTGGATCTAAAAGCTTCCTCCTAAATTCTGGGAAAATTCAGTCAGATCCAAGCATGGTAACTCAGATTCACCTCTAGCAGTAAGACGAACTGTACTGCAGTATTTCCCAACATATACTCTAAACATTACTGCACAAATAAATCATCTTGATCCACTTCTAATTGAATGTATATTTTTCACGTTTTTGAAATGGTTCTAGTTTCATTCCATACATTTTTTACTTTATGAAATCAGGCCAGTTGTGTATATTAATCTTTATATTGAAAATACTGAGCTGAACCTTTCTTTGGGCTCACAAAAAAAACCCCCAGCATTGTGGGTGGGAGGAATCGGGCTTATTTCTTACTACCCTGGGAAGGCTGTAGGTTGCCATGGTGAGAAACACAGAGAAAATTGTCTTTCAGTGGCCAAGGGGTTATTGCAGAAAGGGTATCTTATATGTTTGTGGATACTCTGATACAAAGAAAGGAGGAGAACCAAGGGCTAAGGAGAAGAATGGGCCTTGAGCAAACCTGGTCAAGGTAGGGGCTTGAGCAAGCCTCTAGCCTTGCTTCATCATCCATTTCCCATAGAATGAATCCTCAACTTCTACTCACCACAGTGCTCTTAGTGATAAGCAAGAACTGCTATTCTGGAGACCTGTGAAGTGCCTTGAGGTACCCGCATGGGAAATAGTGGAAAAATGCCACCCTGGTTGCTGTCAAGTTGTATTTTCATGCTGTCTGTAGCACTGTTTTTATCCAACTGGAAGAGAAACTCAAATGCCATAACACAGTTTTGCATCAAAATAGTAATGGATCTTTCTGTCTGTGAAAACCCAAAGTGCTACACAGATGATAAGGGAGAAATCCTGTGTCCTGTGAAGTGTGTGGCAGTTTGCCAGAGTCAGTTCTTTTCAAAAGCAATGAAGAAAGCATTTTTTATTTTATTTAATAAAAGCAGCCTGAGGAGTTTGAAATAGACAGACCTATGCCAAAATTAGAGGCTGTATTGAAAGAGTTCCTATGGCCAAACAAATATATATGTTGGGGTACATGTTCATAACACTGATAATATGAACAGCCATAATAAAAAAAGGTGCCAGATCCCATTAGTTGTTGCAGATACCATTCTTCAATCCCGTGTGCAAACACAAAATTTGACAGCCTTTTACCACAAAATTCCCCCTTGTGAAAGCAAGAACTAAAACTTCAGAAAAACCCAGAAACAGACATGTACAGGCAACACATGCCTATACAGTTGCATCTATTAAAGCCCTTTCCAAGGTTCCTCACCACTACCAGGTTTTTTTTCATTGTTTATTGACTTTAAGTTAATTATTTTGAACAATGACATGGAAAATATTGATATATTGACAAATTTGGGCCTGCAGACTCAGAAAGAGGAAGAAAGCTGCATCAAACTGATAGAAAACTGCTCTAACCCACTCACTGATTTCATGTAATCCCCATCCATCCCGTACCCTTCCCATATAGGCACTGAGGTTGAAGTTTATCTCTCCTCAAGGTCAGCCATTCTTCACAGTATTATTTGCTCTTTTTGTTGTTCCCAAAATTTGCATTCACGTGTTTTGGTAAGTTTCTCTGAAGTGCTTTAGCAGTGTCACACAGGTGGTAAGACATCTCTGGAACAACAACAAAAGGCTAAACAGTGCTGAGAACAGAGCATGGAAAGGGACTGCAGGAGATATAAGGGTTTTTTAAAAATATGTTACATTTCCTCTACTCTTCAAGTCAAAGAAACTGAAAAGGAACATGTAAAAATGTGAAATTGTGAGCAGTATATTCTTGTGGGAATTATGTATTTTATGTCCAAGGGACTTAGTCTCCTAAAGTAGGAGAGCAATAGTACTCTTTATGCCCTTTAGAAAAGTATTCTTTAATTTCCAACCTCAGCTTTTACAGGCTATCAATCCCTGCCTTTCTTGCAAGAAGGGTACCGGTTACTGTAGACTAGGAATGAATTAACTTGCGTTTGGAGACTCAGATCCATGTGTGGCTGTCAGATTCTGTCTAGTCCAGTAGCCCATTCCCAACAGGAGCTATGCCAGCGGTTCCAGATGAGCGTCTTTCTTTGAGGATGGCACCTACCTACTTGCACTGTTGCCATGAAGACAAAAACGATCATACTGACATCACACATGGATGCACTGGATTACTGAAAAGTCAGGTGATTTACACTGGACTGCTGGGTGAGATTTGGTGCAAGATTTGAGCTCTAAAATTGTCCAAGCATGGACCAGAGGCACAAGTCACAGGTGTATGGTGTCATCTCAGATGCTCTTGATGTCTCATGCGACTACCATTGGAGCACCTCCATGGCCTGTGTTGAACCTGCCAGCCTTGATGCTCCATGGCATCAGAAAGGTTATTAACACCTGTGCTTACACAGCTGAATCATGCTGTAGATCTTCATTCATTACAATGTGAGATTAGAAAGAGCTTCTGTGAAGATCTCCATATATGGGTACATAATATTTTTCTTAATTTTCAAGCTGAGTCCCTCTCCTGATGGAAAAGATGCACTTGTACAACTTACTGTAAAGCAAAACTCTCTCCCACCAAGGAGGAAGGCAGATAATTCTGCAGAGATGGTGGTCCTCGTGCCCTGAGCAGCTGAAATCCCACAGCTGTTAGAGTGCTTATGGAGGACACAAGGATTAATTAAACTACAGATCTGTGCCTTTTGGTATCCCAAAAGCTCTGCACTGCCAGTTCCTCGAGCCAAGGTGGGCTGGCATGCTTGGGTGCCAGTGGAGATGCATCTGCTGTGTCCCATAGGAACATACCTGGCCCAGTTGGGCCTGCTTGTCCAAGCCTGCCCCATGCCCCCATGTAATGAGTTTACCCTTGGCCAGTGAGGCATTGACTTCATTGGGAGCCTACCACTTTGAATTACAGCACCAAAGCCATGCTCCAAAGGAGTAGATCAATAGGAGCATGTCCCCTATTGGCAGGGGACAGGCCATGTATTTTCAAGTGAGCTAAACACTCTCATAGAGCGCTCTTCTTAAGACAAGTGAATCTTAGCTTGCCAAAACACCAAATAAATCCTTGGAGATTTTATGCTTCATCTGTAATGCCCAAATGTCAGCAATTCAGCTCAAATGAGAAACTTGATCCAAAATCCCTTCTGAATTTTTGCCTGCCTTTCATCTCTGCTCCATGTGGCTTGAGAAATATTTCACAATATCTCCTCTTGCCTATTGACACCTAAGGAGCAAGGGAACAGGGGGTGTCACAAAGGTGAACATGAATCTTCCTTCAAAACTCATGTCATACATTTGGGGTAAGAGATCAGTTCTTGATTCCCTTGGACTTTTACTGACCCAGTTTGGATCTGAGATAACAACCAAACAGGCATGACAGAGGGGATGATAACTTGCATTAAGGAGAGAAGGGATGAGTGGCTGTGGATGGGAGTGGAAAGGCACTTCTTGTACTGAGTCTGCTGCTAGAGAATTCAGCAAATGCAGCTTCACCCCCAAAGAATTAAGCAGGCGCCTGAGTTAGGTTTAGAGCTGGATCCAACTCCACTGTGACGCAAGGACCGTTCAGATATCTCAGCACTGTGGGCTTTGCTCCATGTGCAGGGCTCTTGACAACTAGCAGAGACAACGGTGACCTCTGATATCCCTTCCTTCAAATTAAATAATTTTTTGTTTAGCATGTTATCTGCTACCTGAGACCTTTCTCATTCATTTATTTGCTTTTAAGCAGCTGTCTCCACCACTGTGTCTGCTCTGCCTGACATACCCTTAATCTTTTTTCCGAGGAGTGGAACTTCCTGGCTTACTTTAAAAACTAGATCTGTGTCTATATACATAAATCTCTAAACCTCAATCATTTGAATGCTTGGTTATCTCTAGAATTGCCATTTTCATTTTGCTTGGCACAAGAAAAGCAGAACAGAGTTACTAAAGCAGACAGGCTTTAGCCCTCATATCTTGCAATGGCTTTTAGTTTCTGATCAACTGTAGAAAAACCTGAAAGTCTTTTAGCTTATCTTGTTACCCAGTACACACCTTTCTGGCCCCAGCTGTGCCTCCGGAAGTGATTCCAATCCGTAGCTGATCATTTCTCTACCTCTGCACAGCTGCCATTACCTGTCATCTTCTTCCAGCAAATTGGACCATGCGAATATGGACTATGACACTTCAAAAACATCAGCCGTGTTAGACAAGCCCAGTCATTGAAAAGGACGGGTCAGCTACTCTGGAAAATTTTCCTAATTATTCCTAGGATAATTTTCCTATTTTCTAGATAATTTCCCAACAGATCTTTCACATGAACTGCTTTGCAACTGGGGCTGGGAGGTTAATGCTGGCAGTGGGCTGGTAGAAGACACTATGAGAGATGCCATTTTCCAGCAGTACAGCTCAGTCTAGTGTGCTTGATAATAAAAAGCAAAACAAAATAAAATCTCCAACTTTTGGAAGGATATTGATCTCTGGTATTTTCTGTTCAGTAGAGGGAGATGAATACCATCATCCTGTGCTGAGATAGGTGGAAATTACTAATTACTGGAAAGTGTCTTTCCTCCCATTGATTATAGAGACTTTGTAAGAGCAGCTAAAGGTGGGCGAGATGTCTCCTACTCACTGTCACTATCTGAACTGGCATTATGAAACCTCAGGTATGAAAGGCAGTGGACTTGTGAGCAGCGTGAAAGTAGACTGGTATACCCTTTGGTGTGGAATCAAATTGCTGTGGGACACGGGAGGAATAAGCCAGTGGAGTGGCTTTTTCTTGCATAAACACTTACTATCAACTATATAATAGCTGTTATTTCTCCCCTCTCCTTAACAGCATCCTGGGTGATCAGCAGATGAGCTAAAGAGAGGTGGAAGGGGAAGTGTGGAAGGGGTTGCTGCTCCTTTCCATATGGGTGCAAGGAGATGAGCTTGTTATCCCACACACAATGAGACAATGCAGCTGGAGAATTCATTCAGGATCTTCCCTGAATTGAGAACCAGACAAAAAAGAGAGGAGAAAAAGAAAAAAGCAAACAAAAATGTTAAAAGAGAAGAGTATGTCTCCTTGTGTCCCAGTTCTTCTCTGGGCAGTTCAGCTTACACTGCACCTCCCTCCTGGCCCACAAACCTCTCAGGCTTGGGCTATGCGTGGGCACAAAGTAGTATGCTATTCAAACAAATGAATGTACAATTTGAGATGCCTGTGGCCTTACTGTGTCCCAGCTAGATGTATTAATAGGTCACAAGTTAAACCTGGGTGTCTGCTTGCTCATTTCTTGAAAATAAAAGCCTATGTGCCAAGCGCTGTCAATAAGGTCACTCGCACAAGGCATCTATTTAGTCTCAGAGCCAGCAAAGCCAGATCAGTGGTCTGGGGAGAAGAAACAGCTATTTGAACTTTATAGGTTAAGAAAATCCCCAGCTAAAGTGGATCATCGTTAATAAGTTTCCAGTTACATCCAGAGAAACATCAACACTGATGTTTTGCAATCAGGATGGTGAGTAATTTTACGTACTCACAGTTTTCTAGGCTTTGGTTTTACAAGGTGTTCCCGGATCGAAGCTGTATTGTTGCTTCTCAGGTCCAGTTTGCAGATTTCAAGAGCAAAGCAGAATTTCTCTCTTTCACTCATTTCTCCTTATATCTAATCTATACTTAAAGAGGAGTCTCAAAGTCTCCCTTAGTTTTAAGCAGCAAGTCATTGCTGACAACTAGGAACTGTAAACATGATCTTTCGGGCTCAGCTGGCCCCTTTTTAAAGGGCTGAACTGAACTGTGACTTCATATTAGAAGTGTGCAAAAATCAACCAGTGATTCAGTCATTTTCTAATCTCAAGCTTTCATCTGTGATGCTATAATTACAGACAGTCTGAAGGACAGCCATAGCGACACTTGTACTTCTCTTCATATTTTGTGGGATTAGTGAAAGCAATTATGGCTCCCAGAGATGTGGATGACTGACATTATGACAGACATGACCAGAAGTCTCACTGAGGACAAGCCAGAAAAATCACAGCGAATGAACAGAGCAGTGGGAAACAGTATAAACCAGTTACAGTCCAAACATTGGTGGATTTATCTGGGATACCTACCACATGAGTTGGCTATTTTCCTTATTATTTTAATTATTTATGTCCATATATCAGAGTGATACTTCATAAAAGAAATCAACATTATATGCAGGGATATAGACACTAGACACACTAAGCTGATGATTACTTTTTGTTGGATTTACAAAGACAATTAAGTCACAGACAAAAATGTTTATTCACACCAATGAGCCAGTCTCAGCTTCCTGATAGACTCATCAAAGAGCAATAATTACTTTCCCTGAGACCTTTCAATTTGCTCAGTTCTTACAGCTGGAGGAGGAAATTGCTTTCCCATCCTGGGAAAATTTAGAAGATTTTGATTGCTTCCTCCTATTCAGAGGGATCCTTGGGATGTATCATATTTCCAGCTTCTAGTGCCTGTCAGAGGGACTTGCACAGAGCACAGAGTGCCTTCCAGAGTTTGGCTCAGGTATGGAGTCAGTCGTTCAGCCAGGATCTATCACATCAGATTGGGACTGAATGCAGATGTGGTCTTCTCCAAAGCAGTGAAGAAAAACTGGTGAAGTACTGTGGATCCAGGTTTTTTTTTGTTTTGTTGGTTTATTTGTTTTGGGTTTTTTTCCCCCATCTCTGAGATGGGAAAGGCCTTTCATCTGCTCCAAGGCAGAGAGTAAGTAGAAAGTGAGGAGAGCAGCAGTTTCCCATGCAACCCCCAACTTGGGAAAGCAGGTGGAGTGGAGAAGCCACCTTTCAATTGTGTTTTAATGAACAAGTTGTTTGTTCTTGCGTGTCCTTTGATGAATGGGTGTTTTCCTTCAAAAGCTGACGTTTGTCTTTCATTACGCCCAGCATATGCTCTACTAGGCAGGACCGTTTTTCTACTCTAGATAAATAAACATGAAAATGAATTTATCTCGCAGAAGCATGTTCTCTTTCAAGTCTGGCACAAGCCTGCCCTCTTCCCCAATAAATCTCTGGGTAAATGTGAACTCCTCAGCAAACCCTCCCCCTTGCGTCAGATAGAGACATTTTGTAAGCTTCCATCTCTGCACAGCTCGGTAAAGCTGCCACTGACTCCAGGCATTTACAGGCAGTGATTTAACTCCAACTCACAGCTGAATTTGAGACCTCTTTATCATGAAAAAGAAACTTTTCCAAACCAGAAATCATCCAAACCCTTTCCCAGCTAGCAGTGGATAACATTTTAACCCTCAGTTTATAGGGCTGATCTGAAAGAGCACTGCCTGCAGGCTTTTGCATGGGATCTACTGTTCATGGAAGTTGGTAAGTATATATTATGATGCCAGCTGAAGTTTCTCCTTTGAGAAAAAGCCTGTTCGTTTGTTGCACAGGCCTGTGGACAAGGCTGCTTGAATCTTTAACTGCAGTTCGGTTTCCTTCCAAACTTAGTCCTATCTGTTGTTTGTACTTTACTAGTTCACAACCTGATCCTGCACGTAGTTTTTTTGGGTTTCAACATGGCAAAACATGTCCGGAAATGAGAATCCCTGAACCTAGCTGTCATTGTGTGTCTTAAACCCACTGAAACGTACACTGAAACCTAAGCACACTGGAGCTTCAGCACACGAGAGATGTGTCTTTTGAACCAGTTCAGACAAAGAGAGGAAGCTGGATGATAGTCCTTCACATTTCTGGACAAATAATCACTCAACCTTATGCCAATAAAACTTTCACAATCTGTCAGTATTTTCACAAGTACCACAAGCAGTTTAATGGCTGTGACTCATGAAAGTACTTAAACATGTGCTTGACTGACTGCATGTTGGTGTCTCCTCGAAGCCAGTGATAATGAGGCATACCTGTGATTACGTGCATGTTTCAGTGCCTTTTAGTGCTTAAATGATATCTTGAATAGAGCCAATATTATTCATATGGTAACGCCTGTCCTACTATAGGAGCATATTAATAAATCAACCCGGTCAAGCTATCTCTGAGCTCATCTGTGAAATACGTTGTGATGGCAACCACTGAGCAGTGCAGCTCCGCAAGCAGATTGTGCCTATTACAGGCACATCCCTATTACAGGGGGGTGGAAGGCAACCCAAGTCTCTTTGAGAGGTCTGACTTTGCAACAGGATGTCCAAACTTGAGATATTTATTTGCCTCACTCAAGATTTTGGATTATGAGGCCCTTAAGAGTCCAACATAAACATGGATTGTGCTCTTTGAAGCTTTCAAGCTGCATTGCAGACAAACCCATTATAACTCTTTTGCAAGCCTCTGCTAAGTTTCAACCTCCCCCCCCTTGATTAAAGAACAGCTTCACTAAAAGCAACTCTAATCATTGCAAAGATTGGCACAATCGTTGGCCTGGACCATGCCTCAACCTTACCCTACAGTCCCCCCCACATTTGCTCTACACACATATTAGTAGCAACACCACGATTTGTTTGTACAGCAGGGGAGGGAAAAAAATCACTTCACTTGGCTAAGTTTGACTCCATCCTTCCCCCTTGGAGAAGAATGACTTTGGCTTGCTGATGATTTCTTTCCCAGTAACGTTTTCATTGAGTGTATGAAAGTGTTAAGCTATGTCTCACTTAGCCCGCATTTTGTTCTTAACTGGATTACCATACAAAGAATGTTACAATGAGGCTCTGAGGTCTTCTAGGTCAGCTTGGTAAATGATAGCGCCTCTTGAAGCTATAATGGATGAGAGGATCCATGATAAGATTTGACACTTGTACAATATACGCTGTCACAGCAGACATTTTGCTTTTTTCTTGATGTTTTTAAGGCCATAAATACTGGTCTCTAATGTTAAGTATGTGAACCTCACATTAATCACACTGCCAGGGAGAGCAAAGAGCTTTGCTCATAAACTGAAATGGAGCACAGTTAATCTATCAATGTTCTGTAATGAGGACTATTATAACAAAGTATTTAGATTGATTTACTGATGGGCTACACATCTCTGCTAATGATCACACATCAGTAAAAGAGCAAAGGGACCATCTGGATCACCAGGAGTCTTAGATTTATTGAACAGTGTGCATATCCTTCCTTATCTCTACTGCAAAGTTCTTAAACTCATTCTGTGTCAGTTCACTTTCTGCTCACTGGGACATCATTGCTGTCAGTGTGCTATGTCCAGTTTACACATCTGGGTAGCCTGACCCCTTAATTTTAGTATTTACAAATATTGCGTTGAGTTTCAGAGGCAAGAGAAGGCAAAGGCATTTCATGGATGATAGAGCTACCTCACAATAAGGTAAGTGATTAAAAGAAGTTAAAATGAACCAGCCTGAAAAATACTTCTAATTATTCTTTATACTGTGTAATCTGTGGCATCCTCCCTTAGACATCTGATCCCTGTCAGATGCTGATGTTAAATAGATAGAGAACACATCTGCAATCCCTATCTTGGGAATTTTAACTCTGAATATCATCAGGTATTTAATCAGAATAAGAGTCCTGGGCTTAGGAGGTAGGAATAATCTCACTTTCCCTTAGATGTCTGTATTAGAAATACCTACACCCAAAGAGCTACTTACTCATCATTGGCTTGATTTATGGTTCATAGACACCTCTGGAGCATCTTAAAAAAGTGTCCACATGACAGCAAGTGAACCATGATCAGTAAGGTATGCTGCTTCTTTCCTCCTTGTGAAAGCTTTCTACCATAGGGTCACTATACGTGTCCAAGAAGCACCAGACAGTACACTGCAAAGTCTAGAAGCTGGACTCGAGGGCACCTCTTCTCGGAGGAACAGTCCTAGAAGTATATGGTGGGAAGGCAGTGACAAGTGGAAAACCAGGTCTCCTAAACACCAAACCATTTTAGGGGTGCTTTGCAACTGGATCAATCTTCAGAGCACACACATAAGACTAGGAATGCAAGTTCCTGCTTTCAGCTCTGTTTTATCTAGGCGAAACTTCAACATAGTATGCTTGCTTTAGGATGATTCATCTGGCAGGTGTCAAAATGAAGCACAAACTCCTCACCTTTCCCATCCATAGAAGTGTGAACATGGACACTCTCTTTCTAGCGTGAAAATCATGGCTGTGCTTGGAGGCATTGTGATTGCTACAGGTGAATTCAGTCTTTATGGGGTATTTGTAGGTCTGATTTTCAGACACCAGAGGATGAAATTTTGAGTTCATTAAGGGCATCAGGGTGAGTAGAGCAGTCTTTAAAATAAATAAATAAATAAACCATCCTTTACTTCTTTTACACAGGCAAGCAGTGGAAAGAGCATGACCTTTCAGGAAAACAAGGAAATAAGTTCTCCAAAAACCATATGCAACTGTGGACTGTGAAGCTTCTCCTGCCTGTGGGTACACTCCTGTCACTGGATGCAAAGCAATCACCCCAGCTGCATGCTCATCAAGCCTGTGCAATGCAAAGCAGGCCAGATTTGGTGGAAGAAATGGGACAGGCCAGTCATTTCTTCTAAAAGGTCAGCAGTAATACAAATATACTACTTGAAAGACCTCCTTAGTCACAGTTTGGCTCGAACCGTACACCCTTGCCTGTTCTGTGCTCTGGTCTGTGCTGAACAGGTTGTACCACCACTCCCTTGTAACGAAAAGACATTGACTGCTCCGAACTGGCTAAGGGATCAGAAAAGATGACAGATAAGAAAATAAAAATGGCCACGAAGTGTCTGCGACAAGAAGTGCCAGTCTATGTGGGTAAGCAAAAGTACATGCTGCTTTCACTTGGCACGTTTGTAGGTATTAACCATGGATGAGAACCCAGAGAGGAGAAAATGCTAACAGGGGCCCAGACTGCAGTCCCTGGCTGGAGCAAAACCGGTTGGCAGACATTGCTTGTTGCACCTTACACTTTAAAGAATAGTGGTAAGCTGTATTTCTTTAGCAGATTGAGATATAGAACAGAAATTGAACAAAGGAATAATACAGACAAAGGTGTTAGAACAGAAATTCAAAAGAAACACTCAGCCAAAAATTAATGCATCATTAACATCTAATAAAACACTTTGCTTTGCCCTCTTCAGGACGTAGCAAAGATTCTTTTTTCCCCTGCTTTTTCTTCTTCACCCTCCTTTACCTTATTTTCTCTCTCTCTTTTTTTTTTTCTTTTCCTGGTTTCTGCATTTCTTGGATCTGAATACACTGAGAGTTCTAGGTCTGAACATAACTCAGACCCATATTTCGCAACTTGCCTCTGTTTTTCTTACAGGGGACTCTGGATGTCAATATACTCAGGCTGGGGGAGGCACAGACTAGAATTCATCCTGTGTGCCGGGGTTCAATGCCAGCTCTGGTTCTTGTATTTCTCTTCTGGGTAAGAGCTAAATAATATTAAAAATTACTTAATCTGAATGTATTGGGATGATAGAAAGGGTAGCTCTGTGAGGAACAGCCCAAGACTAAATACCCCAGCTCCTCCCAAGTGCATCCAGCTCCCAGATAGCACATCAGGTTGGTATGATACTCCTCACCCCATTCACTGCTGCAGCCCCTGCAAGCCCCAAATACACTTATAATAGTTATTGTCTGTTTCAGTGTAGCATCCAAGAAATCTGATTCTTGTGCCTACCTGCTGGAGATAGAGATAGATAATTAGACAAAAGGGAGCAAGGTGATAGTAAGATAACTCTGACTGATATCATAAGGAGTTGTCAACAGCTCTCTGATAGCTGCCTGGGTCATGACAAGGGGCATGGTAAGGGTGAGGTTTAAGAAAGGATTAGAAGGGGACACATGGAATTTCTTCAAGTGTGAACACATCATAAAAGTCAAAGCCTGTTGACAAGACACTGAACATGTAGGTGAAAAACAATTAGTAATTTGGGGATTTTTACCTCTCATTGTTTGGGCAGTATTTGATGGTATGTCAAAAAAGGAAGCTTTATTCACTGCTCTTCCCACCAAGGAGTGATGACCCTGGAGAGAGTGACTTACTGTAAGGCTTGTCTGTAAGGGCTGCAGCTAGAGGCAGTACAACTTCATGTTGCAGGACCTAGGTAAGGAGACATGCAGGCGGCTCTCAGCAGCCCCATGGCCTTTTGCTTCTGAAGGAGGAGGATGAGGAGAATTAGCAATGGAGTTTTGGTAGCACAGTAGTTGTGCTAATAGTGCAGATATGTGGGCCATCCTGGATGATAACACAATAGTTGTAGATGGGTCAGCTGCAAGCCTAACCTATGAAAGCAACCTGAGGAGCTTTACGTTGTTCAAACATACTGCTGTTTGTTGGCTAGTGGTCCTGAAAGGAGATTTTCTTAACCTGTTTTGGACAGATAAACAACAACATCCTGTCAGTCCCATCTCAAACACGCCCTCTATCCCCAGTGGACATCGGGAAACATGCAAAGAAAAAAGCATTTCTTTCTTGGTATAGAACATCTGTGAAACCTTTGCTTATCTCAAAGGTGCTGAGGAGGTTAAAAAGTAATTTGTAAAAATGCCTTGAGCTGATTCATCTGTTAAAAGTGTAGTTATTTAAGAAAGTGGCACCATCACTCAAGGTCTCCTCCTTAGACAGCAGAAAGAATGAGACACCACCAGAAGTTTAGCATGAGTATTCCAATGAAATATCTTAAATTTAGCAACAAATTAATCTGGGTTTGTTAATGTGATATATTCACTCTTTGGTAATGTCACTTTCAATGCAAGTGCTTACATGTGCCATTAACATCTTCCCTTTATGTTGACCTAGACTGGAAGTTAAACCTATGATGTGCTAGTGGTTATGATGATTAATATTTTCTAGAGCCTTACAGAAACTGCTAATTTGCAGGTAGGGATTTCTGGACAATGCTGGAAATATTTCACCTCATGCAATCTTCACTAAAAAAGCCTTGTATGGAAGGTAAGGAATGTTACACTTTTGGCAGACAAATCATCCTGGAAATAGACGCAATGATATGTTAAAATAGCCTTGCTTGAATTAAGTTTATTCAATGAGCCTGAGGGGCTGGAAATAGCTCAGAGAATATATGGCTAAGTATGGGCTGCCATATATTCTGTACTTTAGAAACTGGTTTCTCCTCTGGAGTCACAGCATGTGTGCTCTCCAAAAATCCAGCTATACCCTCAGCTGCTCTAAATCAAGTGGCTGCCTTGGGGCTTAGTTTGATTGTGTGTTCAGGCAGTGGAAAGGGCCCTGGTACGCATGGGAGCATTGGGCCCCAGCCTCATGAAAATCCCAGCCATGTTTTCCTACAAGTGTCTCCACTGAAGAGGCTGCCTAGCACCCCTGCTTTGTATAAACAGGCTGGTGAAACCCTAAGGAGCAAAGAAATATATTTTGGGCCCAAATTTGGAGTTGACATAGAGCAGAGCCATCAGGAAGAGTGTAAATCAGAGATTAAATCCGCACTTAACCAGTGCCCACCCCTGTCTTGACTTGCATGCAGTGGTCCCCTGTTGAGCCCCATGAGGCCCATGAGACCCTCACTCTCTCATCTGCAGAATGCTTTTTTTGAAGGGCAATGCAAACTGTGATTTCTGTGCCTTAAAAACATAACATGAGATGCGGCGTAAAAATAGCTTGAGAAGAGTTGGGCTCCTTGAGATGACAGGAGCTGAGGGCCAAGCACTTCCATTCTCCAACACCTCATGGACTCCTTGCCCTTTTCCAGCAGGGCTGCTATGCAAGTTGTCGAGTGTGAAGGTGTGTGAGAGCAGTGACACACTATCAGCTGCAAAGGAAAGGAAAAGAGACACGACAGGGTTGAGTGCCTCAATGAGCTGATGAGCGCTGGAGAACAAACACAAGCAGCGATGCTTGCCTGTCAGCCAGCAGACGACCCTGTTTGCCAAGGGACAGGGTGGACAGGGATGTGAGCGCCAGCTCTGTTGTTATTGTCATGTCACAAGTACTAAGTGCACTGGATTCTACATGCCTGTGTGTTTGATCAGGAGGGCACCGCTGACAGAGGATAAGTAAACAGAGATAAAAACAAGATTAAGCAGGTTCTTCTCCTTATCGCTGCCTCTTTATCCCTATTGATCTCTGCCTGTTCCCTTTTCATTTAGCCTGGAATTCCTCACATGCTTGAACCATGAGCTGTCACATCTAATTAAAAACATGGTATGAGGTTTTACATGCAGCAGTGGGTATTTTCCAGTGCCAGACAGCTGTGTGTTCAGCCTTTTGCCTTTCTCTATGAAAACTTGTTTTGCCTTTCTCTGCAAAAACTTGTTTTGCCTTTCTGAAACCCACCTCAGTTTGTAGCCATGGGGTGGCAGATGCGAACAGGAGAAAAACAACCTGCTTTTTGGTCGTCTTCTTCAGGACAGATCCAGCCTCAGGGGTGCAAATGATGTCCAAGCAACATAGGCCTCTTACCCTGGGAGAGAGAAGATGATGTTTCTATCTGTTTGTTTGGTGAGGATGTTCCTCCCTTCTTGGGAGGTATCCATGGTAGATGGGCCAAAGAGACACATAAACCCAACTCCTCACCCTGCTTGCTGGCCAGCATTTTCCATCTCTTCAGAGGTTTCTAAAGAAAATATGGTCACTCTTCTTCGTCTAAACCCCATCCCTGCTTTTGCATGCTGCTAATTTTCCTCCGTGGCTCTTCATCTCTCTGTGTTACCCTCATGCCCACTGGATCACTCTGTACTCAGAGTGAATGAGCATTTTTTGCTTAGAACAGTGAAAAGATGACGCAGGTCACTATCGTTTGGGCAATGTATCCTTCTTCATAGAAAAGATGTCTTTCATACACAAAGTAGGACTTTCAGAGGTAGGCCCATAAATACCACACAAGTATAAAGTCTGCATGGGTGTCTAACAACACAGAGGACATAGCTTCAGGTTGGAAATTAAGTCCCTCATGTTATGCACCTAACACTGCTAAGATAAACAAGGTTAAAATAGGAGGTTTACCCAGGGTAAGGGCAAATGACACAGAAAAGGAAACACAAATAGCACTGTTTATTTTCTGCCTTTTTCATCTCTACATTCTACCACATTCTGTTTAGTATTGTTAAAATGTTCAATAAAAAGATCACTTGGACATGGCTTTCCCTCCTGCTCTCATGATGCCTGGAAACTATTAGAACTCTGGTTTTGGCTTCGGTTTTTGAAAGTGGCTGGTGGCTTTAGGTGAGGCAAGATTTGCAAGGTGGGGGGGGCAATGCTATTAGAGAGATTGGCAGAACTAGAGAGTAAAACCAGGCATGATTATAGAGTATGATACCCCCCCAAATCTAATCCCTCATAAGTGTAGGATTAGGCACCTTCATTATTCAAGGCTAAAACTGAAAAGTGAAAGTGCCTAATCTTCATTTTATTGCTATCTAGCAGTGAGGAGACTATGATGAGCTTTTCCTGATTCTTCTTGGTTCTGAAATCAAGCCCCTTGACTGTGTCTCAGGCTGGATATCAAAAATCATAGGCATTTTGGAAAAGATCATGTCACTCTATTGCTTTTACAACTTTTTTGCCTGTCTCTATGAATAAGACACTTCAGATTTACTATGTGATCCAACAGGCAATCAGTGTGGGCAGTGCTTTTATTTATTCTTTCCTATGCCATCATTCAAGACCCCACAATTTATTGCTCTCTGCTAAAACAATATCATTAGACATGAAATATACGTTGCCAGGCTCTCCCCTGTCTCAGCTCTCTCCCGCTCCCTCCCCATCACCTTTTTCTGAGGAGAAAAAAAAGAAAACTTCTTTTCAGTATACATTGTAAGGAGTCCTCATGAACTGGCAATTTATTTTCTCCTGAGTTTGACACTGCCAGGCCCTTAGTGCTTTTATTGACTCTGGCTAAACACAGTGACAGTTATTTTTGTTGGTTTCAAATCGCCTTCTCCAGCAAAGCGTGAAGTCAGCAGGTTTTTTTTGTGTGCTGAGCATGCCCTTTTCGACACCCTAAGAGGAGAAGAAGGAAAGATGATGGCTTTTTTTTCATTTTTATCCAGTTGCACTTTGGCATTCCCTGAACAGACCTTTTGTTCAAGGGAGAGGCTTGTGGCTGAGCAGCAGATTGATAGTTGTGGAGAAAAGCAGAGCTGGGGCATCCTTATCTGAAGGATCCTGCTGCAGAAACCTGCTTTCCGGCACGTCCCATGGTGTATGTACACACATACTGCATGCCCAGAGAGGAGGGGTGTTCTCCCAGCCCTCCATGGTCCTGCACAACCACCCGAGGACCCAGACAGCAATCTCCAGTCCTTCATCATCCTCCCTACTGATACCCTGGTCTTCCAGACCACCCTAACCCTCAGTGGGCTGTGAGGGGCCAGGATGGTGATGAAGAGGGGCTGTTTCTCAGAACAGACATTTAAGCAACCCTTGGCAAAGGTCCCCTGGAGCATTTGTGGCTTGTGGCTTGTGGGATGTGCATTAACAAAAGCATTTGTTTAAAGCATTTCACATTATGCCTCCATCTCCACGTATCTGTTCCTTGTCAGGGAAGGCAAAAACCCCCAAAATAACATCACTGCAGATCAAGTCTGAGGGATGCTCCACAAACTGGCCTGTGCAGCCATTTTGAACATGATGTGTAGAGGTTTACAGACCATCAAAGCTGCTTGGGAAGGAAATAAATAGAAAAATAAGCAAATGTTTCAGTCTATCACTTGGATGAAGAGAGCGTGCTTATTTACTGTCTTACAATGGTGCCATGTGGATTTCAAATACTATAGATCAGTTTTTCTTTGGCTACCCACTCTGCAAAGAGGCTTTGACCATTTTCTATTCCTCAAAGTGATACAAAAAGCCATTCAGTTTCTCATCTGGAAAGACTGTGGATTGAAGTAGGTCTTCTCCAAGTGAGGAGTTAGGGAAAGGTCCAAAAGTGATTTTTCATTTAAATTTCTTCTTCAAACTTTTTTTGCTGTTTTTGAAAAGATGTGCCCCCAAAATTCTAAAAAAATATAACCTAACTTCTAAAAATTAAAAACTAAAACCTTGCAAATTTACCCCAAATAAACCATCAGAGTGAACGTTGTTGCTTACTTGGGAAGAAAAACATCCAGTTGGTTAAACAAGCATTCGTTAATGTCCCACTTACACAGCTGTGATATCAAGTAAAGACTGAAGTTTCCATTGCCATCTGAGGATTCTCTCTCATTACTACCACCTTGTCCCAAACCGTGAGAAAATGCACATGTAAATAACCTTTTCCAGATAGTGTTGCCTACCTGAGGCAATTGAACAGCCTCCATGAATAGAGATCAATACCTTCCTCCAGACAAAGTCTGCTGAGAGGCAGAAGGGTTTTATTTGCACTTTACACAGGAAGATGGAGAGTCCCCGAAGCCAAATAAAAAGGACAGTTTTATAAGATGCTAAGTCTGGTGGAAAGTATGGCCCAAGATGTTCCTATTTCCCAACAATCCCACTCATTCCTGCCCATGTGCTACCATTAGCTGTTTCTCCTGGTGTGCCAGGACAGATAGCTGTGGGCAGGTGCTGCAGGTCCTTGAAATGGGGTTAAAAACATCCTTTCAATAAAAAAGCTACAGATAGATGTTTTACCCCTGATGCTGTGGTCCTACCATGCAGTGGGGTGGTGAGCGTTGAGGCAGGAGCAGACGCCAATGTCTGAGGTGTGGGAAGTGATGGGAACTTCTCATTCTGCCTTTTCCCACCCTCGGGGCCCATCTCAGGTCATACAGGACAGAGATCTGAGTAAAATTCCCCTATTCCCAGGCAAAGGCCTTAGTGTTGTTAGACTGAAGTCACCTGGAGAGTTTTGAAAGCAGGATGGATCCTGTCTCCGAGATGATCAGTTATTTCAGTGATGAAAAGGGAGAATTTCTATTCACCTAAAGAACTAAAAAGCAAACAAATATTTCTGGTTTTATGGCCTCTTTGCAGAAAACCACAGCATACGGTGTGCAGAAGTTATCGCTTCCCATACAACCCTGCTTTCTGTGTCCTGCCACCCCTGAGGGGCTTTCTCCTTGGACTTGCACCACAGATCAGTTGATTAGTCCAATTGCTGGCTTGGCCCAAGGACAGACTCTGGAGCCCATTATCCAGATCTGTCCTCACACTCCTGCCCTTCCATCTCCATGGCAGAAAAAACATACAGCTCACAGGGCACGTCTGTGGTTCTCATCCAGCTACCACCTTCTGCAGAAGCCTCCCAAGGGGCTGATAACAAATTGCTCCTCATCAGCTGTTGTTGGGCTCCTGACAACAGCTGTTCAGTTTGGATTGAAAACTGTTTCTAGCTGTTGGCATTTCCCCATAAGGACTGACAAATTAGAGGTCAATGTGTTCATGAGCTGGGGATGACAAAAGGGAGCTTCCTTTTCAACTGAGGGTGCTTCACAGCAGCTTGCCAGTGTCTTTTCTGGAGGCTACTTCTGCTGACCAACCTCTCCGAGCTGTCTCTTCATGCTGTTTGCTTCTGTGTTTTTTTAACTCTATGACAAGTCTTCTTGGTGTAAATGTTATCAAGATGAAGTGCAGTGTCCTTGTTGTTGTAAGAAACAGTTCCTGCTGGAATGAGTGGACAGACTTTTTTAACAACAAAAGTTTTGCTGTCATGGTCATGAGGTCATGAGGCAAACAGAGCAAGTCCTTTGTCAAAATTCAGAATGGAAATTGTCAATAGGAGGGGTAAGAGAGTACTGAGTAGCTTTATGGCACCTGATTGGTTATTTCTCCCTAATTTGAGGCAAACAAAGACTACAATATTTGGAATTAAATGTTGTGTAGATCAGCAGTGCATGACCTTTTGAGTTTCTGAAAAACAAGTACGGATTGGCAAGTAACTAGGGAAATACCTAGAATGTTTATTCTACATAAACTTCTAGAGATTTTAGTATTAATGGTTGGTATAAGTATTTCCAGCAACTGATCTTTGGGAAGTAAAATTCTCAGAACAATCCCATTCATTATTTCAGCCCACTTCACTCGGAGCTCTGATTTCCAAATGAAAATTGAGGGAGGGAAAACACACATTAAAAGCAAAACTAAATAGAAGGATTCCAACAACTGATTTTCATTTGAGCATCTTATATTGATTTTCCTCCTTTATAATTATGCAAAATAGAGTGCATCTTTTCTTAATTCATAGAATCATAGAATCGCTTAGGTTGGAAAAGTCCGACCATTAATCTAACACTGCCAAGTCCACCACTAAACCATGTCACTAAGTGCCACATCTACAAGTCTTAAATACTTCCAGGGTGGTGACTCTACTGCTTCCCTGGGCAGCCTAAAATTTGTTCCAAATATCTAATCTAAACCTCCCCTGGTGCAGCTTGAGGCCATTTCCTCTTGTCTTATCGCTTGCTACTTGGGAGAAGAGACTGACCCCCACCTCACTACAACCTCCTGTGAGGCAGTTGTAGAGAGTGATAAGGTCCCCCCTGAGCCTTCTCTTCTCCAGACTATACCTCCCCAGGTCCATCAGCCATTCCTCATCACGCTTGTACTCCAGGCCCTTCAACAGCTCTGTTGCCCTTCTCTGGACCCACTCCAGCACCTCAATGTCTCTCGTGTAGTGTGGGGCCCAGAACTGAACACAGAATTTGAGGTGCAGCCTCACCAGTGCCCAGTACAGCTGGACAATCACTTCAGTGGCCCTGCTGGCCACACTGTTGCTGATACAGGCCAGGATGCTCCTGGCCACCTTGTCTGCCTGGGCACAAGCTGACTCATGTTCAGCTCCATGAATCAGCACCTGCAGCTCCTTTTCCACTGGGCAGCTTTTGCCATAACCTTCCCTGGCACTGCGGTCAGACTGACAGGTCTGTAGTTGCCCAGATCCTCCTTCTGGCCCTTCTTGCAGATGGGTGTCACATTTGCTAACCTCCAGGTCATAGGATGGCTTGACCTCAGTGACACCTCCATGCTAGATGAACCATCATCCTTATTATTGCTCGGTTCCACTAGCAGACCCTCATACCATTTATGTGAGGGCATCTGGGAAGGTAGGGTAGTCACAGACGAGACATGTTTGCTGAACCAGGCAGGAATTCATCACCATTTCCCCCTACCCCTCAAGTCAGTAGTAGTTTGATGTAGAGCTTAGAGAGGCCATGGCTTTCTGCCAGGTGGATATCACTGCTCCCTGGTCGAGCTGGCAGGGCTTCAGCAACCTTCCTGCACTCCCTTCTGTGAAACTGCCATGCAAACTACCCATTAAATGGGTAATGACTGGTTTGGTAGCCAGCAGAGCAATGCCTTCAGAGAAAAGATAGTATTTGAAAGCAGAGGTTACAGGCAGAGCCCTCTCAAACAGATCGCTGTGCCAGAGGCTTTGTTTTGATACTAGAAACATTTCCACTACAGCAGCCTCTGATGGCAGTCATGTGTGGGATTAGGAACTGACTCCATTCAAATAACAGACAGCTGTTTGGAGTGAAAACTCGTCTCTGTCAATTTGCACTCAAAGAAGGCAGAGGCAAAGGGGAAAAAAAAAAAGACCCTGGGCCTGGGAATCATTGTAGCTTAATCCCTTCTTTGGCAGGAGATAAAACTAGGGCTTTCCAATGCTCTATAATTTCTTGCATTGACCTGGAAAGAGATTTCTCTATTCACTGGGCTGCAAACCTCCTTTTTTATATTTACTACATGATGTACAAGTACTGAATCTCCAACAGAGAAAACATGCCATGAAGGGCTAGGAGCCTGGGAAGAAACTTAGACTCAGGTTAAATAACTTAGTTCAGCAGGGACACGCAGTAGCTGCTAAAACCACTTATGTATGGATTGTTCTTTTAACTTCCAGGGGCAGGTTTTCTCATTTTCTGCAGAACTGGCTGAGATTTCCAGAAATGGCTAATGGTGTACGGTGGTCTGGTCTTTTGATGCCAAATTTCAAACCCTAGAGGAGGGCCTGATTTTTGAGAGCAGGTACACAGCTTTTAAAAAAAGTCAAATATCTCTGTGCATCCCAAGTCCCTGGTGTTTCCAGTCATTCCTGCTCTCTGATTTCCAAAATATAATGGTGGTAGAAAAGCACAGCAGAACCTCTGGCCATGCTCTGCCAAGCGCAACTGCAGACACAGCTAAGAGCTGCACTGCTCACATACAGCACACAGGCATTTTTGGTTAACTTGATGCTCCCTGCCAGTGCCATAAACAGGCTCTTGCAAAAGGTATTTCTTCTGTTTTTCACAGCAAAAATTGACTGTGCCAAAGGACATCCCTGGACACAGCAGAACAAGTGGCAAAGCTCAGATGAGGATTCAGCACTGTGTGCACCTGTAGTCATCCTGTTTCCCTAGTCCTCCTCTGCAGAAGTGCATTTTAAAAACTGAGAGAGTAGTATTTGATCCATTAGAAAATTGATTTCATCAAGAAGTGAAAAATCTCCTCTGAGGCTATTTGGAAAGCTTTGATGGAGATCTTTCCTTTCAGTGATCTGAGTGTCATCTCAACTGAAAAGTTTTTAACAATTGTATGAAAAAGAAAGGAAAAGTTCTGACTGTGTCAAAAAGTGCTATTTTGACATTTTGAAATTAAATTTGCTTTGGCTTCTCTTTGGGATGTAACTTTGCGTTTAAATTTTCTCTTTCCTATGCCTTTCCATGCTTTGTTATCAAGCTGGTCAATGCATCTCTGGTGGAGAAGTGCTGGGGCAGGTGGGTGTTGCACAGGGCCCGCCAACCCATTCAGCCACAGTCAGACCCTGTAAAAACACTAAATATCTAAAAGAAAACAAACCATTTGGAACTGCCAAGAAAAAATATTTATCTTTTTATTTCTCTATCTATCCATCTATTTATTTATTTGAATAAATTTGCTTTGGGGGTCATTTCCTTTATGTAAGATTAAAGAGAAGGCAAGGTTTCATACCCATGTGAAATGAAACCAGCTCACGAAATCCTGAAAGTCTGTGAAATAGCTCTTGTACCCTTGGGGGCCACAGAAGCCCATGCGGTGGGTATACCAGCAGCCAGGCTACGGCCAGGAGAAACATCCTCTGTCAACACGATGCAAAGAGAAAGAGTGGGAAGGAAGGGAATGGAGAAGTGATTTTGCATAACGCTTTCCCTGCTTTGTTTGAATTGGAAGCCTCTTTCCCTGTGTCCCAGCAGACGGCCCTCAGATCACTTGGAAATTGTGCCCAGTTCATTCTTGCATAGAGCCGAAGCAGGGCTGTTTGCTATGGCTGGTGCCAGGACGCTCAGCAACCTACAGGAAGGAAGGTCTTGTTCTTAAAAAAATAGCCAAACACCCCCTTGAGCTTGGGAGCGAGGAGACATGGATCCTATCCCAAGCCCTGTGCCCATTCTGGGTGGCCTTGGACAAGTCGCATAGCTCTGCCTGAAAAAGCAGGATGAAGCGCAGCAGGGGGGTATCACTCCCTGCTTGCAGTGATAGCAGAAGGAGCACTGCACACCAGGAGCTGCTGGCAAAACCCCTGATGGATGAAATGGCCTTTGTAGCTTTGCTTCAGCTGCCTGCCAGTGCACTGACATCAGTATCTTTGGGTATCTCTGCACTGCCCTTGGAGGGAAGTCCCAAGAGGATGGTGTAAACCTGCCTGGATGTGGCTGGGAAGCTGCCACACAGGCAAGCCATTGCCTATGGGCAGGCTTGGGA
This sequence comes from Strigops habroptila, assembly GCF_004027225.2. Taxonomy (NCBI): domain Eukaryota; kingdom Metazoa; phylum Chordata; class Aves; order Psittaciformes; family Psittacidae; genus Strigops; species Strigops habroptila. Next base: position 8,224,204 of record NC_044283.2, read on the forward strand.
GTAGTTTTGTGCTCCAAAGGCAGGAGCTTGATGTGGTATAATGGCACAAAGATTGAGGATTTCTGTTGCCCCATCTGAATTTTCCAGTACCTGCTGCAGCAGATTGCATGCTGTGTCATCTAGATTTCTCACACTGACAAATAAAACTACTGATCATCTGGCTGAGGTTAAAGCCTATGGCAAGCTGCTCTTGATAGTAACCTCTGGATGGAAGCCACTATCACAAAAAAGGCAATTGGAAGAGGTCCAGGCTCAGTTAAGGGATCTGGACCTTAACAAAAATGCTAACATTTTCTGTGTTGATGTTAACCCTGTAACCCTCCATGATTAAATTGTCCATCCCCTCAGTGTTACCCAGAGCAACTCTCCTTTCAAGAAGTTCAAAATACAGTGACAGATTGAGCTGAGTAACCTCAGAGGTAGATTAACAATGACCAATCTTAAATCCTTCTAGTCTGGACTTCCCTACAAAACGTGGAATGTGCCTTTGCAGTGCACAACCCAGAATGAGAACATCGAAACTACCCCTTCCTTCCCTTCAGCAAAGACTGAGAAGTTTTCTTCCAGTTATCCCTCTCCCGTTAGAAACTTTTCTACCACCTTTACAGGCTTTGGCGTGCTCAGTGTTTCAGTCACTTTGTAAATTCTCAGGTACTTCCCACACTTACCGAAGCAGTATCCACCTGTGAGACGAGGCTTGTCACAGCAGGTCTTTTCTTCTTTTGGGTCCTGAACAGTTCAAGACCTCACCCAGGAATTTTTTGTTTCTTTCCAGCTGTGCAAGCAAGTCTAAGACAACATGTGACCTCTCACTACAGCCCTGCCCTTGCTGCCATCCAGCTCCAGGATGGAGCTGCAACATGGGAGATACTTGTACCTCCATTCCTCTGGCAACTCACTTGGTTTCAGGGATTATTGGAGAGCTGTCAATGATATCACTTCTCTGAAGCTGAAGTGTTAGACCTGTTACAGAGATAGCACAAAAGACTCACAAAAGCAGCTGAATTCCTCTCTATTTTTTTTTTCTAACACAGAAGTTCCATGTTTTAGAGTCTTGATAAAGTCATTATGGTGCCAAAAGGGGAAACACGTGTAGTTTCCATGGCTGCAAGCAAACATTAAAGATAACTGCATCCAAGTGACTGGGTGTTTCAAAGAACATGATAACATGTTCATATTCTTTACTTGCATGAAAGACGTGGCTATTTCTAACTTGGAAAAAGGGTCCTATTAAAAAATGAAATTTTTTTTAACACTAAAACTTTTCACACGAAGTGTCAATCTGAAATTAAAAAAAATAGAAATAATTTATTTTCAATTACACAATTTTGTTGTATCATTCTAGGGGATATTACTCTTTTCAAATATATAGTTATTTTTTATTCATGCGCTATTTCTCTCCCTTTCTTTACCACTGAAGAAAATAATAAAATGAGATATTTTCTTTTCTTCCCAGATCTTTCTTCTTTTAGTCTGTGATTTTTGAAATGTTCTTTACATTGGAAAGTTATAGACAAAACCCTGTGTGACTTCCACTTTGTAAATTCTGTAATATCAAGGAAGATTTGAATATTGACAGCAACTTCATTTGCTATTTTGCCTTTTTGTAAGTTTTTGCCCAGGTAAAGGAAGTTTTAATAAAAATGATCAACATTAATTAATGTATCCACTGCTGCATCAGGGCAGAGGTGGAGGTGGGTGATGTGACTTGGGGGTTTCTCTCTTCTGTACTTGCGCCAGGTCCTTTGCATTATTTTACTTGCTAAATGCCAGCACTGGACGATCTGTATCTGCAAGAAATTATCCCATCAACATTTAATTTTAAGAGGAAGTCTAGTCAGGCCAGAGGAGAAGTCAAGCTCACCCTTGGTATATGTTGGCTCTATAAATAGAACTGAGAGGATGTTGTCTTCAAAGAACTGTTTATTTACAGGGAACTTTTCTAATTCATATAGCGGAGATCAAAACCTCGCTGCAGACTCTTCAAAACCTCAAGACACTACTGAACTTACTGTTCTGTTACATTTTGGAACATCATCTTGGAACAACACAAAGGGGCAACATTTTTGCAATACTTTCATCCCCCGTGATACTAGCAGCCACAGAGTCCTCAGTATTATGAGGGGAGATAGATAGTGAGAAGATGTGTACGTAGTCTAGAGTTACAAGGACAAGGAATCGTGCACCCACAAGGAAGAGATGGCTCATAAGGCTGTTGGCTCCTCATATTAGTCTGTTTTTGGAATTAACCTCCCATTGTTCCCACTCATCAGCTCTTCCAGATCTGGAAGTGAAAACCTGGAACAACACAGTTTTGCATGTAACAAAGCTGTCAGTATGTATCCATTTCAATAAGCATGGCCTTGTGAGCTATTGTAATCCGTGGAGAATGGTGTCAACAGATGAAAAGCTACTGGCTTGGTCGGCAGATCTTCACCATGTGTCTGCTGCCCTTGTCTCATGCTCAAGTTCAGGCTTAAAGCTATGATTTAGTAGTGGACGTGGCTGTGTCAGGTTTACAGTTGGACTCAATGATCTTAAGAGTCTTTTCCAGCCTAAATTATTCTATACTTCTAGGGCTCAGTGGCTGCAGCCAGGTGTCACAATGCTGCCTTTTGACTCTGAACTTGACTGTTAGGCAGGCTGTCCCTTTAGGTAAGGCATCAGGACATCCTTGAATTGTCTTGGTAATTTCTGGCATGTTTGTCTCCCCTGCATTCAGGTCACACATACAGGGGCTTGGCCATATAAACTGCTAGAGTTGTTTTGGCACGTCATACTCTTAACATTACTGCAACACATTGGTAATGTTCCCTTGGCTGCATTTAGCACAAACTAGGAAAGACCAAAAATGTGAAAAAGCAGAGAATTCCTCAAGCAGGTAACACCAGATCTTCGTTGAGCATAAAAAAGCATTGCTCTTCTGTGGGCTTGTCAGTTGTAATAGGATTACTTTGCGGTGTTTTTACTTTGTGCATTATACAGTCAAATCATGTAAGTGAGGACTTTCCAGCAGCCTTTCAGAAAGAATTTTCCTCTTACAGTGCTGTTGGTTTCTGCAGGATTATACAAGATCACTGGTGTTGCACTGGGGATGGTGTTTGTTGATCAAAATGCTGCTATCTCCATGTTTCAATATTCATATGGCCAAAACACAGGTAGCAATACTTTCCAGGTCTGTGAGCTCCTTTGAACTCTACTGCCAAAAAGAGCTAGATTATAGTGGACAACATGGTTACAATGAGCTTTGTTGCTCAAACACATCCCTAGGGTAAGACAAATTAAAACAAATCCTGATAAATACATTTCTTATATTGGAGAAAAGCCATGTTCTGGAACCCCTAAGATCACCTGATTGCTAAGCAGTTGTCATTTGCATACTCTCCAACAGAGAGACAGCTGGGAAGAAGTGCAGGAGAGTGTTTGCTAGCCCATGGGTCAGTGGGGCACCAGCATCAGTGGCACTGCCTCATGGACAGAGCAATGTTGACATCCACAGGACTGTGCTTAAAAAGTCAGAAGATGCATGGAGATAGATACCTTTTTGGTGCTCATCATCAGACATGAAAAGTAGACCCAAATTCATGTTCAGCTCCCAATGACCTTGTGAAGATAAGCTCAGTGTCTGGCAGGAATCAGGAGGACCAAAATCCCTTAGAGCAGAGTATGGGGACTTGTACACCCTTGCTCACTGAGATGTTCTGTCCTGAATATCATGCTGAAAGAGAAAGATGTAGACAAGCATAGAAGTTTCACATTTCTAAAGCTGTATGATATGAGCCCCCGATCATTGGCTGGAATGTGAAAAAAGTCTGGTGACTTAGTTATTCTCTCTTATGCTTGTCTATGGATTTACTGCTTATCATTCAAAGATTCAGTGTATGGCTGATATAATGAAATACAGTATGTATTTATTTTTCTCTCATCATCTTTCTTTTCCATTTAACAATCACATTGAGAATCAGAGGGAAGAGATAAACAAAAATAAACTAAAACCAAAGTAAAATTTGTTTTATTCCTATCAACAATCTGATACAATCTTAGATTTGAGAAACCAAGCAAATCTTAGTTCATTTACCCAATTAGTTAATAATTACAGTTCCTAAATAATAGGACATTCTGTAGCTTGAAGTCCTCATTCTGAGTATATATTTATATTAGCAGTTAAGTATACTTTTCATGGGCAATTAAGATATTATTCATTCCTAGCTATTCACAGACATCTCAGGAGGGAATGGGGAAAGGAGGAATTGTAAAGTCACAGGGATAATAACAGCCCAAACCCCTTTCCTCTTCTTGTGAAATTGATTTTCAGAATATAAACAGAGGCATGGAATGTTGGATCTTGGTAATACACCTATTTTAAATGCCAGTTGTTGAGTAAATAGACCTCTGTGGGGATATGTTTGTTTGAAAAGTCCTTTGGGATTAGAGAATATTAGCCCGGCATTCAGCCTGAGACCTATTTTGTGAGGCGTCTTTGTTACTTTGTCAGCTTTCTAAAGCCCTTTATGATAGGTCTCAGCCCTCGTGATATTTATTCAAGTAAACCTAAGAATAAGAGTTAAGATGCAGCTGTTCCAACACTGTGAGCATCTTTGGGTCTCAATGTGTTTCGGCTCAACCCTGAAGCGCAGGACATCTCAGAGAAGACTAACAAAGTATTCATACTCAGGCCTTCAGTATGCCACTTAGCCATTTTCCACAGTCAATGCCTTTTACTAATTAATTCTGGCCCTGCATCATTTTTCTCAGACACATGAACTAGTGAGTTATTTACTTTCCACCAGTTCACACATAAGGCCCCGATTTTGTACAGGGTTACTCCTGGTGCTTGATCACAGCCCTCCATTCTGCCCTTTCTCCAAGGAGTAGAGCATTTATACTTTGGTACTTGCCAGCCAAAGAAAATAAAATTGTTCTCTGCCAAACAGGGCATCCTCTAGCTCCTTGGCTCTCTACTTTGTCAAGTGAAAAAGCATTTCTAGGCTACACTGATCTTCCTCCACTTGTTATCAAGTCTGGTTATTGAAGCCATATTTATTAACAATAGTCAATTAAAGGCAACTCTGGGTTTTAGCTGTGGCTCCCATTAAGTGTTGGACTTTACCAGCTAACCTGAGTCAAAATTCACTGATTTCATCCTGTGTTTCATCTGAATCAGCTAATTCAGACACGATGTAAAATCCTAAAGTGAATGTGGTCATCTGCCAACCCAGAGCTGTTTGTCACCAAACAGATTCTTTTTCTCAGCTTGAGTATTTTATCAGACCACTGGCATATGGAAGAAGTTGACTTTTATTTGTCCTTTGGATGTGCTTATGGTGTCCAATGTGGTGAAAACCAAAATATGTTATTAGAATCTTCAGTAAGCCTAACTGGATGACAGTAGTATTGTACCTACTCTTTTATATATTTCACACATTCGATAAATAAAAAAGCAAAAATACAACATTTTCATAACTGAGATCATTATCTGAACTTTACTACTATGCTGTGTCATACAGTGTATGAGTACCACAGGAGCACAACAGACATGAACAGCCAGAACAACCTTGGAGGGGAAAACCAGAAAACAAGGACTCCTGTAATAACCCATGTTGCAATCCTACACATTGCTCCTGTCCATCTCTCTCCCTGTTTTATAGACGAAGTGAAAAGGAACCTTAAAATCCCCCAGAGCCTACACTTTTTCAAGGGTAGAAGTCTACTGAGGCCACAAATACCATTTCAGTGAGCACTGTGGTCATGGTGAAATCACATGTATAACGGACAAGACTAGGGAGACACCGCTGAAGAAATAAGCAATCCAGTCATGGCTCTTAATTTCTGGGACTTGGTGTGAGGTTGTCTTAATGTTTCCAGACCGTAACAAGTAGTAGGCATCATAAAAGACTGTATCCCCATTGGGAAAATGTTTAGGGCATGTGAAAAATAGAGGCCTAACCCTGAGCAAATGATACCGAATTGGGGACAACTGGGTAGCTTCAGATGGTAATTTCTTTAATCCTAAAAAATGGATGTAAAATATGTTAGATCAGATCAAAATCAGATATCTGACTTTAGGCTTCTAGGGTTATCTAAGAGTGGTCTCAGCTTAAGCATCTAAATAAATACTCTGATTTTCCTGCTCCCCACGTGCGTAACAGGAGGCTCATGATATTTTCCCATGTGTATGTCTTATAGGTGGGTTCAGCAAATTAGTACTTGGAAAGTGTTTTGAACTCCTTGTGCAGAAGAAACTACCTGCCCCAAGTGTTCTCATGAACATCCAGTCTTCCTCTGTATTTGGAGCTTGGTTTTTCATTTCACTAGCAAACCCACAGCTGCAGCGTTGTTTGTTTCCACAGGTGGATTTGAAGTAGATGCCGTCTTAATCACTGAACCTGACCACGAGAAATCATGGACCCCTATTCCAAAGGCAAGATCTTCCACAAACACAGGGTTTGCTCCGGGAAGGCGTTGCTCTTAGCAGAACACAGACGGATTGTAAGAACAGACAGAAACCCACTGTTAGAGAAGCTGAAAAGAAAAACCTGGGCAGAATCCAGAACTTAACTCAGGTAAATAAAATGGTACATTTCTATGAAAATCTTCATGAATAAGCAAAAGATTTTTAAAATAAACCCTTTCTGGAAGTTGCAGTGTACAGTATTCTCTTCCAGGAATGATACTGTAAGACACAAGCATTACAACTTCGGTATTTTTTCATTAAGTAACTGAACAGAAAAAAAAAGAGTTGCAACCCAAACTAGGCTGGAGTTGGAATGGCTGCTACAGTCTATTCTGCTCTGAGAGCTAAGCAAGCATACACTCAGGTTCACCGCTCTAATTCAAGTTTCCTGATATTGATTACCAGCTGGTTCCTTCAACACCCTTTGTAGGCATGGCAAGAAGCAGAAGGTGCTCTGCCATGTGAGGGAGCTCATCTCTTTCCCTTGGCAACACGGTGAGCCCAGCCCCAGCTTCCCACTGAAACTTCGGGAATTCCACTCTGACTGCACCCTCTCCAGCTCTGAGGCCAAGGTCCTGTTCCCTCATTCAAGAAAAACATATGCAAGTAGTTGTTCAGCATGAGCACATGCATGAAATTCAGTGGAAATTAGGTGGATGAGGAAGTGTGTTGCTTAAATGCATCGTCCATGAATATGCAGGGCAAGAGAAGGTGGAAAAACAGTCTTTTACATTTGTTTAGGTTAAAAAATTAATTTGGACTTGACTACAGTCACTTTCTGTGAATATTCAACAGCTGAACTATACGAGCGTGAAAGTTTGTGGACGGCAAATGTTCAGCTATTTCATGAAACCAAATTTGGAAGTTTAAAATGTAGGTTGTGTTCAAAATTCATGTTACTTTCAGCGACCAGAGCTGTGTGTTGCTTCATCTACGTACAGGACTGAGCATACTGGTAAGGCTGCCAGAGTGAAGAAACAATAATTCTTTCATGAGATCACCAAGTAAATATAAGTATCATATTCATGGACTATTCATACAGCAAAAAATAACAATAATTCAGGCTCAGATCATCTCTAATATAATTACAGCACTGCACCTCCCAACTGTTAATTCTGGTCGTGTTGACTATTTCTGTGCAGAATTTTTTACTGGTGTCTCCATAAAAGAAAGAATCCTCTCCTTATGGGTCAATAGAGAGAACTAATGAGTAAAAATAAAACTAAACCTTAGAATTTAAATATGTCTGCCAGTAAATTATTAAATTCAACAACCTCAGCATTTTGTGCTACATGTGACTTCCTGAAAGAGCTCTCTATAGAACTCAGAGGGCCAATTCTGTCTCAAGAGCATATCTCAAATGTTGATAAAGATTTTTTCCATATTGCCTAACTGGTTTTGATCCATGTAGAGGTGTTTGCACTAATATAGTAATGGTTGTACTTGATGATCTTAAAGGTCTTTTCCAACCTAGTTGATTCTATGATTCTATTCTATTACAATAATCTCCGGATTGATAAAGACAGTGGAGTGCAGAGAATGGATCTGATATTGGAATATGCCTCTCTATCTCCCCTTTAACTACAGAGGGTCCACGTGGGGCAACTGAACTCCTAATCGCTCTACCAGGCTCTTCATTAAGATATATAAAGCAATTTGGGACTTTCCTCATAAAAGCATGAACGTCATGTTCCAGAACAAGCCAAACTTCATTTATCTGCATGTATTTCCCCAGCTTCTGCCAAGACCAAAATGACTGACTTGGAGAGGGCAAGCCAGAGCACGCACTAGCACTTGAGGGTGCTCAGTGGTAAGCCCATGCAAGAGTAGGGCTTAGGTGGCACCAAGGTAGCTCAGAGTTTTTACTCCTTTTTTCCAAGTTTCAGTATCCTACACACACTTTACACCACATGGTGCGAAAAGTGAGCTATATATTCTCACAAGTGACATAAATCATGGCAGGGGGGTTGGAACTAGATGATCTTAAGGTCCTTTCCAACCCTTACGATTCTATGATTCTATGATTTTTGAGTGTTGCTTCACTTCTCAATAGCCCTTGGCAGGCAGTCGCTGCAGAGCAGAGGGAGTCTGGGCAGGGAATGTTCCTTTCTGACAACACCCCTCATCCCACAGCTCCCCCCAGCATGCGATACTGCCATCCTTGAGTTCTCTCTGTTTGCTGGGCTTGGGGCTTTCACCCTGCATCTGGCAGGATTTTTTTAATGGTGTTTCTGGAGACAGTCTCCCTGACCCATCCCTCATCTCCAAGGATGGGAAGATAACACTTTGCCAGTAAGTTTTCCTCAGGGCCGTGGTTGCTGCCAGCCAACTTCTGGCTCCTGAAAAGGATCTTTGCCAAGGAAGATTTCCAAATGCAACCCATAAAACTTAACACACTCACTCTCGCACTGCTTATCTCAGTTGTCTGCCTGTGTTTTCTAGAATATTGCATCTTCTTTATCCCTTTCCTGGGACTGAGGCTTTCTGCTCATAACAGAGTGCCTGAAGTAACCATTTCCTCCATGAGGCTAAGTGACTTTGATGTCATCCTAGAGTAACTTTAACAAGGTCAGGTCAGAGAAAGCACCTCATTTAGGCTTGGCTCTTTGAAATACAGAAGTGAAACTTATTTTCACAAACACTCAATAACATTTTCTCCCTTTGTCCCCTTTAGTTTTTTGGGGTTTTTTTTTTAGCCAAACATTTATAAAGATTAATTCAGGTCTATTCTGGACTGAATTTCAAAGACAGTAAAACACAACTCGCAAAACTGAACCTAGAAATGAGCAGGCAGATGTTCCAGACAGATGCCCAAGGCTCCAATACCTGGCAGGAAGGAAGCTGTGGGTATAATGTTCCCAAGAAAAATATTAAATAATTAGACATGGATATTGCTATGGCACGTCCACAGAGATATTATATTGCATAGCTCTACAATAGAAAATATATATAATGTATATAATGTACATCTTAATTCAAAAATAAATCCTTCTGTGTTTAGAAAATCCTCACTAAATTCAGTCCTCTGTCACAACACTATCTTTTTCCACAGATAGTCTGTAAGAAATGACTTAAAGTGAGACTTCACATACAACGGACTGCTATGCAGAGCTCTAATGCCCTGCTGCAAACTTCCTCATCAAGGTGAATCTCTTGCCATCTGTATTTTTACTGCTGAAAGTAGTAAGTTAATTCTCTTTTAAGTGGTAGATATATACATATAAAGCACGGTTGCCCTGCATCCAGCCAGATCTCAATGTCTGGAAACATTTATGTCTTTACAAGCGGTCCAGCTAGTTGGAACAGGTTAAGAGTGCTTACATGGTCACTTATTGCAGCTCAGCTCCCGGACAGCAATTCATTGAGCTGCACTGTCCTCTTTGCTTGCAACTGTGTGAACACATTGCCAGAAGCATTTCACTTCTGCACCTTATTTCAGGAGCATTTCATGCACATTTTCACTTGCACCGCACCCAGTTTTTATTAAAACTTCTTTGGTTGGAGCTGAACCCATTTAGCTTGATCAGGTCAGATCAATAAATTATAAGGCTGTTTCTGACAGCTCAGAAGAACACATGTGGGAAATGTTCCTTTTTGAAGCAATCGTTAGGAAGTATCCCAGACACACAGATGGAGAGCATGTGTCCACTGAAATTAAAAGGAGCTGGGGCTATGCACCCAGAACAAAACACTCAGCCCTTTAGTAGTGGAAGGCTTTTAAAAGAGCTTGGTGATGACACTCATGCAACCTAATATCTCCATTGATGATATACACTTATTTCAACCTTATGAAATTGGGTGGTTTTATTACTTTACTGCTTTCTTGAATTTAATAACATATGAAGGAAAAATTAAGTGACCATTTTCGCCATGGTGAAGTCTCTGTTTTCAATTGATATCTCCTTTCATTCATTTTCTTCATGTTTAAATGCTGTTCTACCCCCGTACATTGGCAAAGTTTGGACAAATATACAGCCTTTAGGAAAAGGGTTTCTGGTTTCCAGTCAGATCTTAATGAACTCAGTAATGGAAAGATTCAGGAAATCTCTTAAGCATGGTCATATGTCTGTCCTTATTCAGAAAAGCTTTAAAGCATGTGCTTAGCTCCACTTAATTAGGAATTAAGTAAATGCTAAAATTCTTTCCTGAAAGAAATGCCTGTTGGTCCACCACTTACCTGCAGACGATTGGTGTCTTCATCACTCAGCCACATAGAACCAACTTTTGCTGTGGCAGATGCCAAACTGTTAGTTGAGCAGTGGTCGAGGGCTCACTGAGGGGCCTGTGCATCTAGATTTTTAAAGCTAAAACTGTGACTATCAGGGGACTGCAGGTTTGCTACTAAAACCACATGTCAACTTAACACCGGCAAAAGAAAAAACAAGTCAGTATTTCCTTGAAATATTGAATATAGAGGGGACAGTAGGTATGGGATAACTGCTGTTTTTCTCATTTGCCATCCCTGATGCTCCTAAATGTGGGTGCTCCTGAAAACAACCACTCTCCCACCTAAGGTTTGCCATAGCCATGGACCTCTGGTCTATCATTACAAGGAGACAAATACTTTCCATGTCCCATGCACAGGGGAGGACACCTGAGGAAGTGTTCAGATCATTGCTATTGTGCATCCTCAGTTGGCTGAGGAGCTAACAATATTCAGGAGTCCAGGAGATGGCAAATGGTTCAAAATACATGCTATCGTGAGCTGCCACACCTTGCTCCCTTTTACCCTTATTGTCAAAGCTACCTGCCTCTTTTCACTGCCTGTAGTAACCCAGATTGGTGCTTTGGGCCACTTTTGCACCCAAACAGTCAAATCTGAAATGGACCGTCCCTGGACATCCATGCTTATGTCGGAGAGATGTTGAGTTTCTCCAGCCAGCCAAGGCCTGGGTATTTTTCCCCACCTGCACACCTCAGGGGAACAGTAAATCCATCATTAGTGCCATTGTGCATATTTCAGCAATAAAGTACTTAATGCACTGCAGCAGAAACGCGAATCTAATAGCATTAAAATCAGTTTGTTGCAGGAGGAGCTGGCAGGCTGCCCTGCTCACTGGAACAACAAATTGACATCAGTTGTACTTGCAAACGAAGAGTCCAGCAGCCAAGTGGTCCCAGAGGCCTGAATATAAGGTATAGCTGTGAAATGGCACGTGAGAAGGTTATCAATGAATTTATCTTGGGAAAAAAACACCAAAATATCAACATCTTGTAACCTTTAGCAATATTTTGGAAAACATGATTCTTGCCCACTCCCAAGCTTTTTGGAGCCTTTTTTCCAAAACTGGAGGCCAGCTTATTCATGGCAGTTAGTGGCCCACACTGCTTCTGATCTTCAGACAGGAAGCACCTAGTTGTATAAAATACAATGAATTAAATCCATATAGGAGAACTGTCAAATGTCGATTTTTGGATGCCTGTCATAGGAATCTCCAAACTAGGCAGGGCACTACAGGTGACTGAGGTTAGCAAGACTGCAATGGAGAACAAAGACAAGGCATTGGTAAAATAAGCAGAATGAGCAATAATCTCAGAGCCAGACCACTTTTATTGAATATTCACAGGGATAGGAATTAAGTTGTCCTTCCCAATATCTGTGGTATTTCAGTTTGGAAAAAAAATGGGGAGTATCCTGGACCAAGAGCAGAATGTCCTGAAATACTAAGTTACTTGTGAGCCCCTGGTCTTCACTTCTCTCACTCCACATCTCTGGCTTCCTCTACTTCATGGTCTCCATGATTAGAGCTTCATCTATTCCTTGGAATGTAAGAATCTGGCACTATTAAGGCTCTTCCTTTTTCTGAGGTCAAAAGAAGGGAAGTTTAATTAGCATGGGCAAGCCTGAAAACCCATACTCAGTCCTTCCTATGGGATGTGAGCTGTGCCTTCCACTCACTTCTTCTTTGTGGAAAGGAGAAACTGAAGATCCTGAAAATAAATGTCTTCTGTAAATGATGGGTTTGTAATGCTTTTTAAGGTTTAGATATGCAATTTTGTCTCCAGGCACCAAATGAGCTGTGTTAATGGGTCGTGTGTGCTTCCTAAGGCTGCTGCACCTAACAGCTTAAATACAGTGGTTTAGGACTCTTGCTGAAGCTTAAGCTGATGTGTTTTACCTTCCCTTCACTGCAGGTTAACAGCATAGTCATGGCTGTCTGCTACGCCTCAGCTGACATGCTGTGACTTGGGAGGTGCAGCAGCTCCGTTGATTCTTACTACTGGACACGACCACTTGATAGGGGATTTTACCAGTATCTCAGTCAGGATTTTCTGTTCTTGGGGGCACAGACACTGGCTCCTAGATATGAAAAAAGAAAATATTTCAGAGATAAGAAACTTTTTCCAGCCCCTTGCAAGCCCAGCTTTGGGAGCTTCAAGATCAACATTTAAACTTTACATGAGCTTCAAAGGGAACCTGCAAAAACATCTGTCAAAGGTGCATCTGGCAGCTAAAACTCACAGCTCCAATAGACACCAATAACCGTGGGGTTTCCGCCTGGCTCCTAGGAGATAGCCACCTTATCACCTCTGTCCCTCAAGAGCCTTCCTCATACATCTTTTCTCTGCAGGTGCCTGATACCTTTTCTTTCAGAAATGACCTATGATATATTCAGCAAAGCAAGTGTTGCCTATTTCTGTTTAGCTTTGAAGTCTGCTGCTTCTATTTCAGACTTGAGGAAGGTCTTGTGCACCCAAACACTTCTTTAATTTTTTCAGCTGTACCATATGGTCTAATAAAAATGAACACCTCATTCTGCTAATCTTGCCCTGTTGTCCTGTGGATATTCACACTGTTGTATCTGGCTGGATCAGAAATAAATGTGCACCTGTAACAAGTAATGCTCTATCCCGGGGAGGTGTTAGAGATTGTGTCTCTCTGACTTATTACCAAGCTCATGCAGCAATCAAAAATTAATCCTTTAATGTATGTATACAGTTTTCAAAATAAAGTGATTAGAGAGGTTAGAATCATAAAATAGTTAGGGTTGGAAAGGACCTTAAGATCATCTAGTTCCAATCCCCCTGCCATGGGCAGAGTAACAGGTTCTTGACTGTTGAACTACATGGTGGGGAAGGGCCTCAAGAAGCCAGCTAGTCCTTATCCGTTTGTCCAGTATCTGTTAAAAGCGCGTCATTCCCCACAGGTTTGCCTGTCCTGTCCATAAAGCTTTTTGCTGACAGAATACATGCAGCCTGCCTAAACAACCCAGACCAGTACAGCCCTGTCCTTTTCCTTAGAAAGACTATTCTAACCTTAAAAGACGTGTCGAGTCTTTATTGACCTAATTTAAATCCACAGCTTTCCACAGTCACCACTACGTTCTCAGCAAATGACGTGTTTGCACTGCACTCCTTCAATGTAGAACTTTACTCTTCTCTGTAGGGTAAGCAGTCCCTTTTCTTGCTTCTTTTTATTGGGAGAAAAAAGTCTTACCCATGCAGGACCTGAACCCATGATTGCATGTTGGGAGATCAATATCTCATACAGGAGACCAATGGGATTGCTACACACAATTTATGACTCAGAATAGTAAAATCCGTTGACATTCTCTCTATGCCAAACTCTCTTCTATGGAAGCTACACTCATGGACAAATTTACATGTTTAGTAATTAAGGAAAAATCATGTCATCATCTGAGTGAGTCAGTTTGGTGCATCTTAGCAGAGGTGGCAGATCACTACAATACACTCTATGGATGGGTTTAATGCTGACAGTATAAGTAGGACACCGACAGGGATATCCTTCCTTTTAATGTTGCATAAGTGAGAAAAGGTGATCTGCACGTTTCTACAATCAGGGAATGTTGCCCGTTTCCTGGTTCTGGCGCCAACTCTGCATTTAAATTCCAACCATATTGTTACAGTTCATTAATTTTTGTTGACTGAAGCTGTTGCAGTGCCACACAGGGGAAATATGTAGCACAGATGTGTTTGCTGTTATGAACTGGCTTTTTTAGAAATAGTTGTAAAATAAAATAACAAAAACACTCCAAACAATCCATAGTCAGACTAAAATTAAATCCATCTCACTTTGGTTGGTTGCAGAGCTTTAGTGCTAAACTTGGGAACACTCCTGCCACCTATTTGCTACATAATTAGAGTTCATTTGAAGTCTGATGGAATTTCACTCTTATTCCAAAGGACATCAGTTGCAATAAATTACTTTCTTGGACCAAAGAAAAGCTATTCCAAAAAATAAATAGCAAAGGGCAACTATGCTGCAAGCATCTGAGAGGGGTCTACCTCACTCAGCTTTTTATGGATGGAATGAAACTGCCATTAAAAGCAGCTCTAGAGCATTTGCTTGGAGGAACTTGTCCTATAAAGTGTTCAGCTTGTTGCAGTTATTCTTTCTCTCTGTGTCACTAATTTTGAACAGCAGGATAAAGGCAGTTGGAGGACACCACCACAGCAGGCACAGAAATACTTGTCAGAATAATTCCCTGCATTAGGAGGATAAGTTAAAAAGGCACAGGGCCAAACTTGGCTTGTATTAATGCCCCTGCTAGCACGGGACTTAACAGAGAAACACCAACGATGCTTGAATGTGGTCCTTCTGTCATACAGCTGCTTCCAGTACACCAGCAAATCTAACAGAAATGCTGTTTCCAGAAATGACACTGAAAATTAGCCACTCTCTACCATAATTTTCCATTAGAATTTGTTTCATAAAGTAGAAAGATGTGAATAGCTTTAGGTGCCTCCAGATCTGGGGTGTCACTATTGTTTTATGTGATTATAGTATGTGTACCACGTTTTGCTTTCTCTTACCGAGAGAATGATTATGATCTAATGGAACATCCTTTACAAATTTCTATTTTTCCCTTTATCCAAAAGGTACTTTTATATTCCCAAATGGTGAATTACATCTTCCTCAGATATACATGATACATTTTATATAATTTACAGACATCTATATGCTAATAATAAGCATATGCTTACATGTGCTTATGCTTGTAAACAGCACTGAAACACTGAGACACTGAAACAGGTTGCCCAGAGAAGTTGATGCTGCCCCATCCCTGTCAGTGCTCAAGGCCAGGTTGGACAGGGCTTAGAGCAACCTGGTCTAGTGGAAGCTGTTCCTGCCCATGGCAAATAGATTGGAACTAGAAGACCATTAAGGTCTCTTCCAACCCAAACCATTCCTTGATTCTATGATTTTATGATATGTATGTAACTGCCAAATAGTACTGAGTTAGCATGGGAAACAGAAAATAAGTAGATTTTTATGGCAGCATTAGTATGCTTACTTGACAGCTATTCAAGCTTAACATGAAATATTGTATAAGACACCACCACAGCTAGCAGGCATAAGTTTATTTACCAAGAGAAAGCTGTTCAGGTTCCCTGGTGTTCATGACATCCTTTCTCATATTGTTTCATGCCTTTTTTTTTATAAAGCTTCATTCAATGCACCTTGGCAAGTGCGGTCATCATGGTCCCATTGACTTAATAAGGTGCTAGCAGTTTACATCTGCAGAGGATGCATCCCAGGAGAAACTTCCTTTAAAGTGTTAAGGTGGCCAGAGCTTATCAGGAAAACCTTCATACGCAAGGGTGAAGCCTAACAAGATGTATGCATTGCATTGATTTTCTACTTCACTGAGTGAACTGGGTGACCACACCAAATACAATTTCTTCTACAGTATCTGGAACATACTTAGCTGTGTCATCAGAAGTAATCTCTAATAAAATGAAGACTTTACCACAGCTATTAAAAAGGGAGCAATAAAGCTGAAAATCATATGAGGTGGTGAAATAAGCGATCATAATTTGTTTTTATGAGAAGACAATATAGTGAAGATGGAGCCAGACTCTTCCTAGAGGTTCACAGTGGGCAAGAGGCCACAGAGATAGTTCACAAGAGTAGAAATTCTAGGTAGATACTAAGAAAACAATTTTCCAATGAGGGTAGTCAGATATTTGAGCAATTTGCCCAGTGACGTTGTGCAATATCCATCCTTGGGAATATTCAAAACTCAGCTGGAGTTTGCCCTGAGTAACCTGATCTAAGCAAGTGGCCAGGCTATGAGATTTTCAAAAGTCTCTTCCAACACACATCATTCAGTTTCCATGATTCTGTGATAAGATTTACATAGTTCAGGGGAGTAAAATATCTTTGCTGTATTCCCAGTTCTTAGACCAAATTCTCTGACAGGGATGGGAAAGCCACAGGAATTCCCTGCTTTCATTTTTCTGCCTGAAAAATGGAAATTAAAATATTCATCTAATTGCAGTGGCATTTGTGTAGTGTACACCATCATTGTCTGCCAAGTGTTTCAATCCTTAGAGGACTAATATCATCCTCATATTTAAACACATTATGAATAACCATTAAATGGCAACACTGGAACTGGTTTTTAGAAATAATATTCAGCCATTGGCAATTGGGTTATAATTCCTGAAAATGTGCTTTTAAGTATTGCCTAGAGAGCTGGGACAAGCTACGGGTTGTTTGTGACTTGTCTGTGAGGTTTGTGTTACTCAGAAGAGGTGTTTTTCGTGCCTTTACATGCCCCATTACATCAAGCCTGCTTGAAACCCAGTGTAAAAGGTTTCAGGTGCCAAATGAAGCCAAGACCCTTTCTTAGACAAATAATGGAGTTCCCATCATTTGGAGTGCATGACTGGCCTCTAAGTTAGCTCATTTTGTTTCTGGTCCTCAACTGAAGAGACACTTTAAAATCCGAACGTCAGTAGGTGACCAGCAATGAATCCTGAATGGGCAGCAGAGGAGAGTGAAGAAAGACTGAGTTTACTTACACACAGCTACCCTGGCTCACTTCTGCAGCGCAGGTATTTGAGCAGGCTTAAGTTCACCTCACTCCAGAAGAGGCACAGAGAGCACTTGAGAACTACTTAGATCCTTAAAACAGGACTTAAGTGGGACTTAAGGGCTGTTCCAGCCATTTGTATGCATGGGAATGCCACCTACAAAGAGCAGCATGGCCCAGACAAAGACCTGCTCATGGGAGAGCTCACAGATAATGAATAACAAGAGATTTAAATGTAGATGAGATGTATAACTGACCAAAACAAGAAAGAGATGTTCAGTGCTCTAGCAGGGTTCTTCATCCAGACTATTATAAGTGTGGGAGTGTATACATGTGTATGGGAAGAAGAAAACACTTCTAAAACACGCATACACACACACTAAGTGATCATTGTGATTTTCTTAGAATGCTTGGGAAGGTTGAATGAAAAATAAAGTCAGACTTGTTCTGTATTCAGCTATGGAGGACGAGAAATGCTGCTGCTAATAAAGGCAAATTTGGCAGCTATGGAGCCTTGGCAAGGGTACAGAGTTCCTTTGCAAGCTACTGAATAGCTCCAGCTGTGCAGAGCTTGAAATGTATCTTGAAAGCACTGAAAGACAGCTGTCCTGCTCCACTGCCCCACTTGCCTGGCTGAGAGAGGATGATGTTTTTAATTGTAAGTTTATGCTGTACTTTAGGCTATTCCCCTGCTCCTTCTCCTTTTTGCTGGTACAATAACATTAAAGGAAGACCTTCTCTATGGGACAGACA
Source organism: Strigops habroptila (assembly GCF_004027225.2). NCBI lineage: Eukaryota > Metazoa > Chordata > Aves > Psittaciformes > Psittacidae > Strigops > Strigops habroptila. Next base: position 8,242,192 of record NC_044283.2, read on the forward strand.
CCAAGTATGATGTGACACAAGTCAGCCCAATGCAGGATGAATGGTACTGCAGATTTGATCTAAGTCCTGTTGTTGGCAGAGGAAACGAATGCTGCCAGAGGCATGTTTTTCGTTACGGCAGGGTTTTGATATTCAAGCAGCTCAGTCAATAATATGGATCCTCTGTTGTTCTGCTCCACCAGGGAGATAAGATGAAAACTTATTGTATTGTGTTCAGAATGAAGCTAGCAAGGAGGGAGAAAAAGTGAGCTACAGTGCTTTATGTCCCAGTGGAGGAAGGTCTTCTCGCTCCTGCAGAAATGGCAGCCCTATTTACAGGAAAGAGATCTTAGAGGTGGTAGCTATGTCCTCTGCTATATCAGGGAAAGGTCTTTCAGAGTGTGCTCAGCTCTGCATGAATGCAGTCAGCAGGATTTACCATGTACTTACATTAAATATAATCAGTTGCCAAGAGGCTAAATTAGGGCTTAAAATTTTCTCAATCAAGTGGCAAATGTATCGTTTTTCTCATCCTGACTGTTCATCTTCTTCCAGCCATCAGAGTGGGCACAGGTACTGCTCTCACTGACATCCCACCATACAGCCCCACAGGGCAACAAGCTCTTTACCTCTGCTCTTCCCACTGGGACGTTGTTGAGAAACCTCAACAGTCTGATGGTTAGTAGTATTCCCCCAGTTTCCAGACACAAGCTTATTTATGGCCATTTCATACTCTTTTCTTCTTGTGCCAATGTTGTTTCAAATAGTTCTTCTTCCTTCAGGTGTTTCCCTGAAACCTTTTGTCCAGGTGAGTAGATGTGTGGGCATGTGTGTATGTGCACACACAACGTGAAAATTGATTTATTTCTATAGAGACCTGTCAGCCTTCCTTTCTCTACACTAAATAAAGCTGATGAAACAAAGCGCCACTGGACCTTTCGCTCCTGTTTTTGAAATCAATGAAAAGTTACACATAGTGGAAAACCATGTTTTGATGGCTCAGTGCCTCAGCCCTTGTTAAGGCACGCAGCTATTTCACAGTGGACAGCCAAGCAGGACAATGTGGACAGCTCTAAAGGAGTACCAGGAGAGTCACTCTGGAATGACTACAGTGACTCAAATACCTTGTTTTACCCAAATGGAGGTCAGAAATTTTGGTCATGTTCTTCATCACCATCTAGAACCAAACTTTCCAGCAAGCGGAAAAAAAGGTATCAATGTCAACATACAAAAAGAACCCAAAACAAGCTATTATTTCCTAAAAGTACAATAAAAAAGATTTTCCTGTCTTTTTCTTCTTGTTCACCAGACCTCAGGATAAAGGCAAATATGTGTTGTTGCAGTCAGGGCTATCCTTTGAGGTGGCCTGTAAGGTCAAACTAGGGTTTGTGTTGGGGCAGCAGGTAGACGGAGGGGTTGTGGGGCTGAGGGGCATGCACTAAGGTAAAAGTGGAGTTGCTGGAACTGAAAATAGGAGCTGAAAGGAATCCTGGGGAATGGGCCAGTTTAAGTAGAATTCTAGCAGGATTAGGAAAAATAGCATTAACATGTTGTTCCTTAAGCATTGAGACTTAGGAAATATTTCTTGGGTTTCTGGTGTCTTCCTCCCATGTGGATTATCTCATGCCAAATAACTATGCTGAGCTCAGATTGTGCCTTTCCCGCTAACTTCATCTCTGTCCTGTACCCCACTTCTCATTTTCGTGGATATTAAAAAACATAAGACTGTGATGTCTTTCCCCTTCCATCAAACTGAACTGAAAACAACCAACAGTCTCAATAATTCTTAAATGGGGGGTAAGCCTGACAAACAAACAACTATAGCACAGCTGCATAAGCCTCATTTCCTCAGGAAATGAAGCAAAAAATTACAAACAGTATCCATGTATTTAAGCTACGTGATATTTTAATAAGAAGGATGTAGATGTTCCCCCATTGAGACCTTTCTTGGCTAATAGACTGGCCTTTTTGACTTTCTTTCACCTTCCTCTGAAGATTAAGAGCTTGATCACAGCTGGAGATGGGACACATGGATTGCCTGAAAGTGTCAAGCTATACTAAACCAAGGCTGAGGATCATATACACCTGGTTAAACTCACTGCCAGATGCTGAATCTGGGAGGAATTTCTTGCCTTCCTTTGCAGAGTGGAGGATTGTCCTCTTCCTAGCCCCATCTGTGTGTTTTCATTTAGGGAATTCCCTGAGGTTGTCAGGGCTGAACACATCTCTCCTGTTCCCTTGTGGTATACAATTGCTCCAGAGACTTAAAGAAACTCTAACACTGAAGCTTTGGCATTTTCTTGGTACGTATTGGTATGGACCTGATGGACCTACTGTGTACTGCAAGATCACCTGCAGCAGCAAGAAGGGGGACTTGGTGACTCATACAGTCCCTTCAGGGACAAAGTCCTTACAAGTTTTGCAGAGGGATTTACAATGGTGCCCACGGCTCATCTCTTCACTCTTTAAACAGAATGATGGCAAAGCATGTGCACAAACACTCTTCCCCAGCAAGTGCCAGGGACCTTCCTCAGTTAGTAATTTAAATGAGGTGACTTTGAGTTTTGCAAAGAAGACATTTCAGCTGCATAAATTTAATATATGATTAAATGAATGATTTTTTAAAATGAAATTTATCCTATTTTGTTGCTTCAATAAATCATCTCCACATCTTTTGCGATGCATTTAGTTGTGTGCTACTGTTCATTAATATTCTTGTTAATGATTTAAATTGCAGTCATGCTCCAGAAGTTTGAGATGCTTTCTGGAAATAGAGGCAGGTTCTCTATTAAAAGCCTTATTCAGAAATAGATGAGGTGGAGATGAAAAGAGCACAGTATATGAACATCTTGTTGAGATATAAATAGCGCTATTTGCAGTACCATGATAAATTGCGGGACCTACAACAGTGTCATCAAACACAGGTGATGCTTTTAATCCTTTTGATGTTTTAGCAGGAACCAAAACAGCATTTGACACTTTAGATCTCGCTTGATGGAGCGCATAGACCTGTTTCTGCACAGGAAGTCCAACTTAATGGGAGGTGCACCTCTAATATAGATGAGGAAATGTACATGACTCTTTATCTCCAGTTGTACGGAGAAGTATACTATTAATACATCTGGCCACATATTGTTGGTTACCTCTTTTACAGGAGCAGCCACGACAGTGACTGCATCTCTTTGGTTGCATAAAGGTAAGACTCTGGTATCCTTGTCAGGCTACATAGAACTCGGTTGTTGAGCAAAGTTATAATCTACCTATTTTAGCACAAATGTGGCATTCAAACCTCTCAGCAAGTTATCTAAAACCTCTATTTTATGGTAACATTTCACCATTCCGTTCTGTGGAAGCTGGAAACTAAAATTTTGTCACTAAATACAACATTCATCTGACTTGCTGAAAGTTTGGAATCACATTTTCCAGCATCAGATGATGGGCAGCCAACAAATATAGCAACTTGCTGAGCAGTCATAACTTTGAAATGAAATCAAGCTGGGCTGAGGGAGCTAATATCTTATCTGGAACACCGAGACCACATGTCCACAACTTTAACTTCTCAAATTTGGAAGTTTCATTTCTGATCTACACAAAAGAGATAATAGGGTGGATTTTGGGTTTGGGTGGTTTGTTTTGTTTGACTTTTTAATATCAGAACACAGTACCAGAACACAGTGGGAACCAAGACAGTGCTATTACCAAAGTTTTTATTTGGTTTGATAATTTTGGAGAATCCTAGAGATCTACTCCGGCTCAGAGCTCTTAGCACTTCACAAACCAGCATGAAAACACTTCCCCAGTCCTGAAACCCAAGATGAGCAGCGTTGCTCGAAGCCTGGGAGATGAAGAAGACAAGGAAACACATACCACATGGATGTCCAGGCATGAAGATAACCAGACTGTCTAGCCGGTCTGTGGTGGAACATCTCTGACCAGACACATCGCAGCCTGCTCCACTCTGCACTCATGTGCTCTTCGAAACTTCACGAGTCTGAGCAGCTTTGCTGGCCTTTCCTTCTCTCAGTCTACCTGCTGCCTCTTCAAAGTTATGGGACCTTAAATTCACTTAACCCAGGGAAAAAAAACCCAAAACCCAATAGTTTCTAGCCAATGTAACTGCTGCTATAACTATGCAAATGGGAATCAAAGCAAAGACAGGCTGAAGGTGAGATCCAGACAAAAACCAAGTCCATTTTCAATATGGGATAGTTCTGCATTTTGGGTTCTTCACTGTTGCATGTGCATTCTGAGATGGCAGCAAGCTTTCTTCGCAGTCGCTTCATAACTACTTCTTCCAAGATGCCAGAAAATCATGACCTCATGACAAACTTTGTCAAGTATGCAGTCAGCCAGGAGCCAGTAATAGTAGTGGTATCTAAACCACTGAAAAAGAACAATTCAAGACAGGGAGAACTAATATTGCTTGAGAAGAACTCAAATTAAGCCAATTCATAAACCTAGACATTCTTATTAAACTGCCTAAACTAACACATCTTGCTATTTCTAGCATTCCAGTACAGTATATATATCCTAAACCACAAGACATAAAGGATGAGGTTTCTAACCTCATTGGCAGCATGTTTTTTATAACACCATACAGTTCATAAAAAGCTTGGCATGCATTGCTGGATTCATTTATATCCATTAGAGAAGACCAGATGAGCTTGACAGTTTTATTTTCGCTTGAAGATCTCCCAGTACTGCAAGCTGTCCTGATGGCATCAGGCCCCAGTGACAACTGAAATATTGCTCACAAAGAAGAATCAGAAGGACCAGTGAGCATAATGGGCTGGAAACAATGGTGTAAAATTGCATGGAATTTGCATGGGAAGAATGTGCAAACTAAAGCTACAACTTATCTATCGGCCCAAAGGAATAAAGGGTGATGTTTCCACACAATTTCAGTGACCTTTGGATTAAGCTTTGAAAATAAGAGTCCTGCTTATCCTCCCAGGATCTCCAGTGAAACTTCTTCAAACCCCAGTGGCAGTCCGTGTGTGCACCCATGCAGCTGAGCAGCAAAATGTCTTTGTTCTTTTCCTTCTGGCTGCAGTTCTTCTCCTATATGGCTCAGAATAAAAACTGCATTAAGTGCTGTATTGTTCAGGTCTGAGACTTCTTTGCTCTTATCTGTAATTTAATTCTGAGGCATTCAGAAATCTCTGAAGTGCCTCCTGATACACTGGAATAGAGAGAAGAATGCAAAATCAACTTTATTAGTTACTGCCGTTTCCATGGGAAGAGAGTACTATGTTTCTAGGAAGAGTAAAGCCGATTTCTAAAGGGATGCATTAGAAAAATGACCTTAAAGACATTTTTAAAGAGACAACATCTTGATGCTGTACTTCCACTGAATCATCTAGCATTTCTCCAAGAACCCCCACTGATTCCAGTAGGAGTCTGTGGAGTAAGGTCTCTTTAATGTCAATATCAGAACCTCGTAATTAAGGCTTAGTCTGCGGTTGTTAGGTTTGTCATTAAAAGCAAGAAGACTCTTTATGCTAGACTGAGACTTTTATTAGATATGGTTAAGTTTTCCTCTCTGATTTTAGAGCCTTCTGTTCCCATTCCAAGAGAACAGTGCTAAATAAATAATTTTTCATGACAGAGCTGCTGATGAACAGGCTCTTCAGTCAGGTTAGAAACAGAAAATAAATCCGATTCTGAGCTGATATAAATGCAGATCATTAAGATGGAGTCAATGGCAACATAACAATTTAGGCTCACTGCAGTTATTTTCTTAGGGTAGGTGATTTCCTGTGCTAAAATTACTAAGTGCTATCTATTGACTTCATCAGTTTCTGGATTCTGTCTTCTCTCTTTAAAAAATTCAGGTAGACTTTAATACTTTGGATATTATAGGACTGCTGCGATTGTGTTTGTAGGAGAATTCACAAGCTCGTATAGTCCATTGCCAGGAAAGGATCAGTCTTACATAAAATCGGCCTAATATTTGTTTATCTAACCAGTTTTTAAAGACTTCTATTACTGCAGGCTCCACAACAACACTGAGACAAGTATTAATAAGTCTAGTTACCTTGTAGATGTGGAGTGATGCAGGATTATGTCTTTGGGAAATCATGAACCTTCCTGAGTTTTTGGTCACTCTGAAAGTTCTCATCAATTTGAGGGTTTCAACCTGGCTTTCCCAAAAGCATCAAAAACATCAAAGTATTGTCTTCAAACAATACTCATTATCTTAATAATTTTGTTATTGCTCTCCTAGAGGTTTTCTCCCATAGTCCTCCCACCAAGCCACAGGTGAATTCAAAGCCTTCTTTTGCCTTTGATCCTATTATCTTGATTAGCCAACAGGACAGGGCCTAGGATCTTGGTAGCAATGAGTTAAAACACAAAAACCAAACAAAACCCCCAAAACCAAAATGAAAAAAAAAAAGAGAAACTCACTGCAGAATGACTGCACAGGCTACAGTGATTATCATGATACCTATGGAGTTCATGGAAAAGGGATTTACACGTCCTAGAGTCTTAGGGGGCAGGAAAGGAAAGCAGGCACTCAGTCTACCTGAATGGTTTCATAAATCCTATCTACATCCGTATGCACCTGGATACTTTAAGAGCGATGTCTATCAGGATATTTGACTCCATGGGCAGTGGATTGGGAGAAAGAGGTAAACTTCCACTCCTGCTCTGGTTCTGCTCCTTTATAAAATTATTGTATCCCAAGAATCTCAATCACCACAGGGGTCTAATGAGCTGAAGTGGCTAAAAATTATGGATACTCTAAAACAAAAGCATGTTCAGACATTCACAGACAGAACTGAGAGGTAAGGACTGAGATTATACCAGCAAAACCAAGATTGAACTAACATCCCTGTTGGTGGAAATTTTGGTCAGTCCCGCCAACCTACAGGAAGCCCCACAACTGTCAACAGCTTAAGTCTAGCCAGGGCATACAGAAACATTTGCAGGGAAGATCCAGTCTGCACCTCACTGGCAGTGCTAGGCTCTTCAGAAGATTAGCTTCAAAGGCACATTTTCCCATGGTTTTCCTTTGAATTAAGGACTGCAATTGTTCTCTTCATAATCTATGTTTTTACAAAGCTGCCTCTCCCCAAAGAGCCCTAAAATATTTTGCAAGCCAAAGACCTCATTTAGATCTGTCTTATACAGATATAAATGAAAATTATGCTGATGGTAGATCAGAATCAAGCCCTTTGTGTAAACAGCATTCTTGAAACTCAGCCTTCACTTGGGCAGAAATCAGTCAGCGTGCCTGTTTGGCTTTAACCCTCCTGTCATAAGCAATAAACTTATTGCAGTGGGAATTGAGAGTGTGCATCCAGTAATGACTCCATGTTTGATGCTCTAGGGTTGACGAGGCCGATGGGCAAAATTCCTCAGGACAGGACTAGCCTCTTAGAGGAGGTCAGATATTGCAAATCATGGTATAGCAAGGGGATGTCAGTGCTAGGGTCTCACCTCAGTTTTAGTGCAGATGACCTCGTGAAGTCACACCTTGCTACAGAGGTAATCAAACTGTTTTATTTGAAGATCCCTATGCATTTTCTCACAGAGATGCAGGCCCCAGTATCAAAAAGTTATGCCTCCTGAAAATAGATATCCATTTTCACAGGTCTTTTTTGCGCAGCTCATGAACCCAAAGGGTTGTATTCACTTGCAGTTTGAGAACCCTTGGCTTAAATCACCAGCTTGTAGCACAGCTGAGCCTTCTAATTACTGCTATGATGATGAACAGATAAATAGCTTGTATGAGAAAGGGAGAACCATTGCTAACCAAGTGATGTGGCATCTATTGAGCTTTCAAGCATTGCTTTTCACCACTGCATGCATTTGCCTCTATGGTTTCAGCATGCTGCCACTTTAAAAACCATTTGGGACAGGGACAGTCTTTCACTGAGTTTTCTCTATAGATAAAGCTAAAAGAAAAAAGGTGGGGAGGAGACAACAGAGAGAGATAACACCCTTTTTCCTCTCTCCCTTCTCATTTCACTCTGCATAAGCCTTAAATTGCTCAGTACAAAACTCTTCCCGTGGGATAACCCAGAGCATCAAAATGTCTCATTTTAATTCATTGACATTTTTCAGCTAGGGTAGAAAAAAGGCAAGAGTGCACGTGAGTGTGTAGGGGGATTTGAAAACAAAATAAATAACATGAGGCAACTATGGAGAACAAAATAAACAAACAAATAGATAAATATTTACCTAGTTCTGTTTTGAAGGCAGGAGCATTGCCAAGGACAGCAAGTTTGCTCGCAGTTCTCTGTGGGGTGTTCCTGGATTTTGCACTACAGAAACACAGCACATGGAAAACATCGAGAGCAGTGGGCTCCCACCCTGGGTCCACATTCTTCTTCTCCTGTAAACCCTCCAATTAAAATGTCCCTACCTTGAAAGCACAGAGCTCATTTTGAGGTCCTCAGTGGAGAGCTCAGATCTCCTTTTGCCTTCTCCCCAAAAGGGTTGCCTTAAATAAATAATGATGTGCTGTAAATAAATCCAGAATTGTTTTCCCTGGAAAGATTTCTGAGGAGCCTGGGCAAGAGGAAAATGAATGTGGAGGAGTGTTTCAAACCAGAAGGAAAAGATATGCAGAGTTTTAGCTAACTCGCACCACTGAATCAAAGGGACAGATCTAAAAGGCCCAGCAGGAGCAGTGCGTACAACAGCAAAAACTCCCCTTGTAGGTGTTATTCCCACCAGTTGCTTCATTAGTAGCCTCCCCTCCTGACGCCTGAGTATGCCTTAATACATGAGAATATACCCAGAGCTGCAGGGGCTTGTGTTTACTTACTAGCATCAATTGTTTTTAATTATCTGGCTGCAGTTAGGCAGCTCTGCCTTAGTGTCAGACAGTCCCCAGAGAGGCAGAGCTGACGCCTCGCAGCCCAGTCAGCTGAAGCCGCATTCCCTCAGTGCTGGTGGCAACGACACAGCTACCAGAGGAACTAATACCAAGCAGCATCTGAAAGCAATAAAGCAAATGAAAACTGCGGGGAAGCATAAGCTGCAGGCGTCCGGGGGGGAGCCGCTAACGTGTTTGGTTATATAGAGAGAATTCATTAGCAGTCATTTTTATCCTGAAAGACATCCCAGACTTGGAGATGAGGTTCCTGTTAAGATATTTGCTTGTCATTCATAGCTTTTGATCTCTAATTTTCATCTTCATTTCTATTCGATTACTCTCATGCACCAGATTCCTCTAGCAAGCTTGCTGGGGACTCAAGAGTTTCTACCGCTACAATGAACATTCACAGCCACTCCAAGTATCTCCATTCCTGTAGCAAAAGGACATATGTTTTCCTCCTGCTCATTCACAATCAGTTCTCAGCACAGGCTGGCAGGACAGACTCATAACATACCATGGAAATGTTCATCCTATGAGGGCAGCAGACCAGTACCCATCGCCATAGTAAAACTGCCTGAAAAGCAGACCCTGGCAATGTACTTAAGCCCAGATAGCTTAAACTTAACTCAGAGAATTGTCTTTGGTTCATTTTAGGTATGGATGCATCATGGTTTTGATTTCACTGAGAGCACCCCACAAGCCTTCCTTGAGTCTGAGCTACAGGATAATTGGAACCTGCCAATATCTAATAAAAGTGGACACACAGGCTTCTGCAATGCAAGGCTATCAGAGCCTGCCGCCTGTTATTTCCAGAAAGCCCATCAAACAATGGCAGGCAGGTGGAGCAATAGCAGCAAAATATCTGGAACATCCCTGAAAATTCACATCTTGTGAGTGCAAATCAAATGCAGCAAGCTATTGTTTGGATTTAGACCCAAATAAGCTTTGCATACTTTTGTAGCTCAAGCAAAGAGAAGGAATACAGCTCGTCTTACTTGCCTGAACACAAAACTCCTTAAGATTGTTTGCCCAATTTAATGGTCAGGGAAGTATATCTGATACTGTGCAGAATACAAATGCATTCCCCGGCAGTTTTTTGCAAGTTCCCCAAGCCTACAATTATCACAAGCTAGAGGTCAGCTTAATTTCTGTTAAGAACTGATCTCTAATTCCAGAAAAGTAGCTTTTCCAGCCCATTTACCTCAAAATCTCCCCTTGGAAAAGAGGTATTGGGGTGTCCTATTTTTTTCTTTCCACTTGCTCTGGGATAGCCAGCTGTCCTGAAGACATCAGTCTGCCTAATGTTTGGCCAAGGATATTGAAGGTAGATGTCTCTTCTGTGATGCCACTGTCACTTTGCTGCATTGAGCCTCAGACAGGACGGTAATGGACTGGAAGAACCTAACCCAGGAGATGCTCAAAGGGAATTTGTATTCAAGGGAGTTTGAAGCCTTGGGAATAATACCAACCCCCTCTCTTTGGAGCAGGATTTAACACAGATTGAAAATCTTCTGTACCCTTCAAGGTTTCTGCTTCATTCCCAGGGATGTTTTGCAAGCATGTCAACCCTAATTAAATCATTCCAAATAACTACATTGTTTTTGAAAACTATCTGTCAAATATATACATATATATGTAATTTGTAACTTACATGATCACAGTAATACATCAAGTTCCTGAAAGTCGTCGAGTTCTGCCTCAAACTGCCTTCAGGATAAATTGTTTTATTCTGTTCAATTGGGTTATAAAACCTTGGCCACCTAGTGAATCTGGTAGTGGCTATAAATCTCTGCAGCTGGGAAACTGGAAGGCAGCCCTGCCTACCTTACAATGAGAAGAAACCCTGCTTCCCATTCCAATTCAGCAGTGCCTGCAGATTATAAAGACCTTTCTGAGCAAAATCCTTCAAAAATAGTAATAAAGAACCAAGGGGAGCCCAGGGAAGAACACGTAATTATAGATGTTGTTTGGAGCACTCTGCTGTATTTTGAAGGACATTTTGAAAGCCACGGCAGTGATGTGATGGGATTTTTGCTCTGCAAGAGTTTGCAGGCGTCCTGCTATAAGATGTACTGGCCGGACACATGCAGCATCACCATACCATTGCTGAGCTATATCACTGTGTTGTACCCATTACTTGTAAGGCCCTTAGAAACCCAGTGAGCTACAGTGAATGTTGCTGAACATCCATTTCCCAAGGCTATTGAAATAGGATTTTTTTTTTTTTTCTGGTGAATGGCCAATGAATAAAACAATCCTGACGGAAGAAAACCAGCCAATTCCTGGCTTCTGTGTTAGGGCTGAATAAAGAGGATCAGCTCACACAGTAGGTGAAAAGGATACAACATACTTGTGATAAACTGGTTGTCTTTTATCCCATTTCCTATTAATTTCTACGTTTTCAGTTTTCCTTCCTTCAAAAAAAATATTTAAAGCTTTGTATAAAATTAAGGTCAAATTCTCAGCTTTGTAGTTGCCCAGAACATCCCGTCCTCTGCCTACTTTTCTTTATTTAACCATGGAGCCTAAATCCTATTTTCCAGTTACATGAGCTACCCATGGCTGAATGAATGCATCATTGCTACTGGACCAGCCAATTCACATCCTTCTTCAAGAACTTGAGGACAGAGACTATCTGTCCCCAGGTCTCCCTTCCTCCTCCCATGTGGTCATTCCCATTTCTATAGCCTCATCCTCATTTGTTTTCACTAGCAAATTCACCCATGTCCTTAATCAAAATAAAGGTGGGGCTGTCGTGAGCAGTTGAGCCAATCTGGCACTGCCCAGGCAGCCATGGGAAGAGCCTGCCTCTCTCCTCCCTCATCTCCCCATGGTCCCACTCATCACTGGCACCACGTTGGGCGCTTGTGGAGCAGTTTCCTGAGATGATTCAACTTGCTAAAATGGCAGAAAAAGTAGCCATGTGCTTTGCTGGAGTAGTTGATTCGTGGGCTAGGAAGCCAGCATGGGGTGAGTCTGTGTGACCATGGTGGGGAGATGGGAAAGCATAGCAGAGCCTCTGCTTGCTGGCAAAGTTAAGTAATCTCTTAAGCCATCTCACGCCATCTCACAGAACCGCACCCTGAGGCAAAGCATTTGTTCAGGTTTGGTGCCATATTTTTAATCTCTTTGCTCTCGCTGAGCTGTTCTCTCCTATTCCTCCAGCTGAAAAACCTTCTGGTTTTGATTTTAATTTCCTTTGCAAGGTTTAACTCAGCTTGACAGTTGGCGGTTCTCACAAGCCCTCTATGCTTTATGACCTCTAAGATGTGGCTTCTTTTGCTGTTCAGGTCTGCTTTTCAGCCCTTGTAACCTTTCACTTTGCCCACTCCAAATATCCTGTTTGAAGTTGATCTTGCACTTGGTTCGGGCTGGAGCTTTCCTCTGCAATATTGGTCCCTATCCTGAGCAGGGTACAAGAGCAAAGGGTTTTTCCCACCCTTGCCTGAAAAGCATTCTACACACCCTCAACACAACAGTCCTAGAGCTCCTCAACCCCATTGGTTTTACAGCTAATTCTTCTGATGTATTTAAATTCATCCTTTTGAACCTACGTTACAGATCCCTTTTTTAATACTTCATTTTATTTATATGGATTCATCTCATGATCACAGTTCCAAAATCATTATTTTCTCTAGAGATCTCACTGTCTACAAAATCAAGTTTAATATCTCATAATCTTGTATTTGTTCTGCAATTGATTTGGGAATGGGTCAGCCCACACTCAGGACTGTATGGGCCTTTCTTGGTAGCAGTTATTTTCCAGTACATGTGTCCACAATTGGTTTCCCATAATGATACAACTCTCACTTGTCTATATATTGTTCCATATATGCACGTATATAAGAAAGAAATCTTTAGCTTACAGTCCGGCCTGAGAACTTACAGGAGATTCCTAGTATGACTCAGCTTGAATGTCTTTATCCAGCTTACCCTATATTACTTCTACCCAAATGTGTTTGCTCTGCCCACACAGCCAGTTTTTATTTCTTGGCAGTTTCTCCTACCATTACCATACAGCACTACACCTACACCTCCTTCCAATCTTTGTTCCTGTTTCTCTTGACCAGTGCCTATCCTGACCAGTGCCTATGCCTCATTTCCAGTGATCCAGATGCAATGCTATTCTACCCTTATCCTGTCTTACATCCTGCGTTGGTAGTCCAAGTCCCTACATTTTATTTCTAATGCCTCTTTAATCAGTAGACAAATGTTTCAATGTTTTTTGCTGGACAATATCTTTTTTCCACCTGCATTAGACAAAATCTACTTATTATCAAATTGGCTATTTAATTATTGCTTGCAGCTATAACTTTTCCTTTCCACAGAATCCATTCTACTGTCTTACATCCCAGTACACACTATTTTTTTCCCCTTATGCACTGAATCTCCTCTTCCTCTGTGCTGAATACAGGTGTAAGGATTACACAGATGTCTCACAAACTCACGCCCTCATTCCTCATTTTCAATTTCTCACAAGAGCTTCCTACATCTAGTTTAAATCGTACAATACTACTCTCTTTACTGAGGCGAAATCAATCCACTAAATCTCTTTTTTCATTAGTAATTCCCTCTAATCAACTGTATCAAAACCATCCTTCCTGATGAACATTTGAGGCACTTGCTGACCTCCCCACAATGACTTTCCCTACCCTTTGCAAAGGTTGAAAGACACATACAAGAATTATTTCTTTGAATGTGTCTCCTAAGTGGGCATAATTATCCTTGATTCCCCCTCATGTTCTTTGAGGACTTTCTTTAGCTTCCAAATCCGTGTTGTGCACCTCTCTCCACTCTGGACTCTTTCCAATGACAGGTCAGTCAGGTCTTCTTGTCAAAGACCCTCTAGTTTCCTGCATTTCTGGGACTGGTATGAATTAACAATGCTCTTTCTCCTGCCTGCAGGTGGGTGGATAAATGCATACTCATCTATCGCTTCTCCCTTGTGTTTTACCCTCTTACCTCTTTGTAACCTCGTGGATCCCTGGATAGCTCCATTTTACTTTCTTTTCTTATTGAACTATTTGTTCTTCTCTTTCCTTCTGGTTTCTCCTTCCCTTTCTGGAATGCAGTGGACCTCTTCCTCATACCTATTGCTCTTCCGCTAGTCTTCACATCACTTCATACGCTTACTTCTACAAGTCACTGCAATCAACCAATAGTTACCTTTCCAGGTGCCTTGTGTAGCAGAAGTCTGACAGACCTGAGCTGTCCACGCAGGCTCCATGCATCTCCAGAAACCTTCAGTTCCCCCACTGAACTCCACTGTTGTCTCCAATGACACTGCTAGATTTCCTACCTCCTCTTCTTTGAGGAAGGCAAATGCCATGCATAAGTGTCCCAGTATTTCTAAGCTAAGATACATCCAGCATCTTCTGCATTCACTGATCTCACCTTGTCTTTGGGCCACTTCTATTTCTGCTTCATTGACCCATTGTTGATGAAAAAGGGACAGATATTTCCAGTTCTCTATTAAAAACTCCCTTGCTTATGGCTCCTGCCATATGACAAAAGTACTACAGGGCAAGGTAATATCACCCAGTATTTTGTGTTTAATATGATGTCCCTCCTCTTGGGCTGATGTAAATGGTGTGAAATATCATATTCCTTTACCTAGATCTGACAAAAAACTATAGCTTCAGACCCGGTGGGGGTTGGCTGTCAGTGTCTGCATGAATAAGCAACCTTGTTGCACATTATGTACATGGACAAGGATCATGGAGAACCTTGTTTTCTCCTCCAATGTGTCCGCCGTATGTGAATAACTGGCCAAGGTTACTTCCTCCTTTTGGTAATTGAGGGAACTGGGGATCACACTGTGACTTTTGGAATTAAAATCTGGTTTCATCTCTGTAGCTTAAGCAGCAAAGTAACATGTTGCTCATACCTAAGGGCCTGGGTATGAGCCACAGTTATGATGTTATTAGAAAGGTTTCCTCTGAACAGCAGAGATCTGGTTTCTAAATAGCCTAACCCTGGGGTTTAGATTCAGTATTTGTAGGATGTGTTACAGTGCAGAGTTTCTGGTGTTTAATAAGGGGTCTACTCACACTGCATCTTCTTCTGTCACTGCTGTCTCTTTATTCTACTCAAGCATCTGTTTTCAAAAATCTTGTAGGCACTTGATAGCTCTGAGATCCTCAAAAACTTAGTTAAAATTGGTTACATAGCTGAATAGTTATTTAGGAAAAGCAGCAAATACACACACACACATGGCACATTCAAATCCCAACTACGTTAGAAAACTAGGCAAGAAAAGTAGTAATATGTATTCATCTTTAGCTAAGTACTGACAGCAGGGCAATGTATTATCTTTGCCAGTCTTATTTTCACTTGAATGGTTTTCCTTTTATCCCCTGTGGTGTTTAAGGTCTTCCAAAAGAAATACAAATGATCATTGGAAATGAATAGCTGGTTGTGCATGGGTGTTGGGAGAGTGCTGAAAATGGTCTTTCACTCTGCATTCAGTGTGAAAGTGAATCATTCTCACACAAAGCTAAAGCCTAGAATGAGAGGGGAGAGAATGAAAGCAGGATGTGATTCTGAGATGACATTTGGTGCTGTTTATCTAGTGGAACAGTGCATAGATTTGGTGTAGAGGAAACACAGCATCTCGCTGCTGGGGAGCAATTGCATTCATTCTGAAGTGATCTATTAGCTCTCAGGTCCTTTAAGAAAATGGGGAATAACATCAAAAGAGGCAGAAAAGAGGAGGATAAAGTAGAAGGAGCCATAGGGCCAGCCTGAAGGCTCTGGGAAGCTGTGGAGGGGCAGCAGTCTGGGTTTAACAGGCTGCTGTCTGCCCCAACTATGCCTGTAAAGATGATTTAATCTGTTCTTGAGCTTTGCATAGAATTCCCAATCTTGCATAAAAGTAGAGTCCCAGAGCTGGAGATAAGGGATCCAGGAGATAACCAGAGGCTCTGGTGATGTAGGGAGTTAAGTCCTACCTCATTATCTCACTTAAAGCAAGGATGGCCTTAAAATACAGACAGCTGTGTGGGGTGAGTGTGCAAATTTAGCCTGGTTAAAAACAGAAAGTGAGTTCAAGCATTGCATAGCAGATGTGCTGGAGATAATCTCTTCGTTTCCTTGTACCCTTCCTTTGCCCAGCTTTCCTGCTTCATGCCCACACTTTGCTGATGCCTCCAATATTGCTGGCCAAGAAAGGCCATATGCCCCCCATATAAGCCACTCGTCATTAATTTGGAGGCTAATACTTTAAGTATATAAAGTGTGGTTGCTTTTGGATTCAGACCCCAGGTGATGTAGATCAATGAAACTTCGTTGATTTCATTTCCACCGGATGATCCAAGCCAGTTCCAAAAGACATGAACACATTTAGTCTCCTTTAGCTCATCATTTTTTCTCAGAAAGTACTCTCAATGTTCCTGAACTGCAGGAACATTGGAAGAGCAATGACTCTAAAGCAAGACAAACCCATTCTTAAAGGTACATCTTTTAGCAGTTGGAAGAAGGAGCAGATCCTCAGTTCATACAAGCAGACAGAGCTGAAGAGCTATAAGAGAAGTCATGTCTACCTACACTTGCTTATCTCTGTGTGCACCCTGCCCAAGGTTATAGATGTACTACTTGTGGGACTTCTGAGATTGTCTTCGGTGTGGGGACAGGGGAGAAAAATGCTGGCTTGTTCAGAAAGAAAGTGAATAACTCTCCAGCATAGCTTTAGAGGGCCATGATCATCACTGATATATTCTTCCAGACAGTGTGGCCCTGCGCAGAAATGAGGAACTGCTGACCAGTGGTAACTCTTCTCCAGGGAAGTGGTGAAGCATTATAACATAAGTTCCTCCATGTCTTCAAGGTGTGGACACTCCCCTCTTTTAATAGTGAAACATATAGAAAAGTGGAGGATGTTATCCCCAAAGCTTGCCGTCTGCCCAGTTAGGTGGAGAGGACCAAAGGGAGAACAGCTTTCCCACTGTCGGCTCTGGGTGGGTCCCTGTCCCCTGTCCATATCACACTGAGTGGTCAGAGGGTCTGCTCCATGCAGAGGAAACTTGTTTTTGAACATCTGATTTTCTGATTTCAGTGCTGTGCCATAGCTGAACTGATGTGACTGGCTGGGACGCCACTGGCGGGCAGGGTGCTGGGCTTGGGTATACCCTGGCTCGGTGTCCCTAGAGCCATCCCCCTTACCAAGGGCTGGATATATGCCAGTGCTCCCTCTCCAGATCTGAGTTTGCTCTAGTTTACTCACACTGCCTGCCCTGTCACCAAAACCAAGTCCACCTTCACAGAAAACAGCATACCCGCAGAGTGTCTGGCTCCAGCGAGCCTCGTTTGAATTAAGCACTTCTTTTAATTTGTAGGAGATTTGCAGACTTTAATTACAATTGGAGTTTCATAGACCATAATTACTATTTATTCGTTCTCTTTTTTACTGGTGTAATGAATAGTTGCTGGTAGTTTGTCAAAGTTACGTGCAGCATCTGTCTTGGACAGTGAGAAAAAAAATCCATCAGCTTGCTTAAAAAAAGCAGTGATTTAAAATGACTGGCAAAGGTGCTTCTGCAGGGTCAGAGTGAGAACGAGCACAAAGGCATCTCACTTTTCCTCTTTTTTCCCTTGTTTTTTGGTGGCAGTGTCTGGGTGGTGGCTCATTATCAATTGTAAATTACAGGGGGTGGAGAAAGGGACATGAATGACAAAGTTCAGAAACAGCATCTGCTGAAGAAAAACAAATGAGGTGGGGGGCAAAGAAGGAAAAAACAGATGAAACACTGTAATTGCTTGGCAACAAGTTGCTATTGTAATTTAGAAAATTGGAAGCATCCGTTCTCAAACAGTTCAAGCTTTATTTCGTTTCTTCTTTATTTTTGACTGCAGCCCTTGTTTTGTGATCAGCTGTGTCCTCCTGTAGGATTACTGGCTCTCCTTCACACAGAGCAGTAATGGACCCCTCGTGTTTGGTTATGGGCCATCGAAGAAAGCATTTTGCGATTGTTTCGCAGTGCAGTCATTTAACAAGATTAGAGATAATTTGCTCCTTGGAATGCAAAACTGTTTCTACAGGTGCTTAAGCTTCCTGGCTTTTGGATTAGAGGCCTCATTTTGTTTTGTGCCATTGCATTCAGCGAGGTCTCCAAGGACTGTAAATAAATGAACAGCTACCCTCCGCAGCTGTGAAACTAATTTTCCAGCCTAAGCTACAAGAGTTGCTGCTTACAAAGCTCAGTGGATGCAGATAAATATGTGCATGCTAATGTATTAAACATGCTGATTAACTAATACTGACTGTGCCTGAATGCAAGCCATTTGCCAACTGGGAGACTCCAGAGAAACAAGCCTGAACAGAGAGGGTACAGGTTGTTGGAGGCAAGCAGGAGGTGCAGGTTCATCATTGCTGCTAGGGGTAGCAAAAGGAGTGGTGGCCATTCACAAGCAGACTTCCTTCACACCTTCCTACCTCGTTCTCCCACAGGAGGAGAGTACAAGCCCCAGGCTTTGGCCACATGCAGGAGGACAGGAAGTCTAGTAGACGTCCACTGAGATAGGGAACCTGAAGGATGTAGGGGTGCCATGGATTCCTTCCAAAGGAAAGGAGAGACAATGCATGCTCCCCCAGGGATGCCCATGCATTACATCCAGCTATGGTCCTGCCAAATAGATGTGGTCTCTGGAGCAGTTCTCCAAGAAGGATCATGGATTCCAGGGTGGGGCTGGCTCATGGTTACTGGAGAATGAAGAAAGCCTCATTTATTTGACTTCCAGGTTTTTTCTGTCCCTCCCTTTTCTTGTAGTGTTTCCCTTCCTTTATTGTGCGTAATTTGTTTATTTGAGCTGAGAGGGAAATTGAATTCATGATTTCAAAAGCTATCTGTTTTTCCAAAGTTGGTTTTGTTTGGTTTGTTTTGATTTGTTTTAATTCAGATGTAGGTTGAAAATTGGACCTTCTGAAATTCCCCACATGATGAAATGACTTTTCTCTCTGCTCAGTGCTGTGGCAATTCTGTTTGGGGACAGCCAGACCAAGTCCATCTGGGGCCAAAGACCCAGATGTCTGCTTCAGACATACTGGCTAGCCCCTGTCAGGCCAGCCTGGGTTTGGCTCCCTGATGCTCAGTAGTACCATGCCTCTTTAATTCCCAGACCTGGGAGGCCCAGGATGCCAAGCACTCTGCCAAAATAGCCACCAACAGTGGGCAAGGGTTGAAACCTGCCTGGCAAGCGCAGCTCCCTTGGGAGCACACTGGTGCTGGCAAAGCCCTTCTGAAACTCAGCCACCTCCACAGCACACTGTAATCTGGGTGAATCAGCAGCTTCTGTGGCAATAGGTGTTTTGTCATGATCAGTCTCATTTCCCACTGGTGGCACTAAAAACCCTTCATGTGTTACAGGGATTGCTTTCTGTATCTCCCTGCTTGGTTGCAGCACTATGCATTGAGAGCACAGGTCCCCTGGTTCTGGGAGGCGGACAAGATCCCAAGGGGATCAGCGCAGGTGGGCCATGCAAATAAAGACCTCTCTTGCATTATTTCAGACCATGGTTGCACTCAGGTTGTTGATGACAAGAAAGCAAGATCTGTTACCACTGTGGTTTGAAGCCTGTACCTGCTCAAACCCAATGCAAAGCCTAATGGAGTTAGGTTGAGTAACTTCAGTGAGTTTCAAATCAAGCTTAGATAAAGGATCTTCTTTTGTCTGGTTAACTCCTGTCTATGTCTTAAAATATTACTGAAAGAAATGAACGTTCACCTGTTGAAAGCAACATTTTGTTTAACCAGCAGCAAATTAAAGGTGGAATCCTCCATTCTATCATTTTAGCAAAGCATTTCCAACATAAAGCTGAGGGGATGGGTGAAATCCAGAACAGATTTAGCACTTCTTCATTGCTACACTGTTTATTTCTCTTCAGACATCCTGAGTCTGTGGATGTCAAGAGTCTGACAGGGAGAAAGGATGATTAGTGGTTTGGGGACCAATCCAAGATTTAGAAGTTCACTGTTTAAGTCCTTGCTGTGCCAAGCTCTTCTGGCTGCTTTGAACTAAACGCTGAAACATTTCAGAGTATTTAGGTGCCCAGGGGACAGAGGACTTGAACTACCAGGGTCTATAGGATTACTACTGAAGCACTTCAAAAGTGATTTAGGTGAGAGTTTCTTCATATGGATTTTTACAGTTTTCAGATAGGTAAAAATGAAAAGGAAAGGTTATGTCAGAGGAGCTAAAGGTATGTTCAGCTGCAAGAATGCCACCAATAGGGATGGCTCTTTTCCAGCCTAACCCTCACTGCTTGTTTCCACCTGCCCCAAGCCTGGTGGTGAAGGGTTAGTATTTTGGGGGGCTAGAATGTACAGTGAGGTCAAATGAGCAATGGCATCAGACAAGGGAAGCAACAAGATTTAGCAAGTACAGGTGAACATGATCATCCCTTCTAGCACCAGGGAGTAATATCTACTCAGCTGGAAGGTGGAAAAGCTCATAAAACTGTCTTCTTTTTTTCTTCTCCTTTTTCAAAATAAGGTTAGCTGACCCTTTCTAAATTATCTACTATTTTTAATGAATGTCAGACTCTTCTCAGAAATTTTTCTTCTTTTTTTCCTTTTGGCTAGAAACATTATTCACCTCTATTTCAAGAGATTTAAGAGCACAGACAGATTCAGCTGATCAGAAATGCATTTTTTGGAGAAAAAAAAAAATATTTGTATAGAAAATTTTGCCCAGCTCTACCTATAAGAATTATTAAAAGCTTTTCTTACAGTTCTTCTTTTAGTAAAATGGCAAAATAGAATGTCCTTATCCAACACAGACATTGCAAGAATAAATGCATCAAGAAATGTGACTCACACAGTAGGAGTCAAAAAGACAAGTGCCACAAATTATGTCTCTGAGGAAGTAATAATAATAATAAACAGTCTTAGAGCCTGACAGGGTATCACAAGAAAAGAGCAAATTCCACCTAGTTCATCTGCTTCAGCCATTTGAAGCCCTGGACTTGCTGATGCACAGTTTGGTACCTGCCTTTTTACTGATGAGCAGGAGCAGATTTTGCAGAGGAGGCATTTCTACAAGAGGAGTGACATTGAAGTTTCCTACAAATTTCCTACAAACCACCAGGCAGCCACTTGACAAGCAGCAAAGTTCAAGCAGTAGCAAGCAAAAAAGAAGGAGAAAAAGCAAGTGTAGTACTAAGAAACCTGTCCAGAAACCACAACTCAAATAACCAGCCCTACTAACTAGACAGCCACATGGAGAGCACATATACCTTCCGAGCAAGGTGATGCCAGCGGGGATTGGTCTGGAACAGACTTTCCAGATGGCTGCATATATTGCTCAAACTTCATGGAAATAATATTTGCATGTTTTTAACTGTTTGTGTCCCAAAAATCCCAATCATTACCCTTATGAATGCTTATGGAAAGCAAGAAGAAAAATATGATTGTGTCCTGGGTTCAGAAGGAGAAAAATGAGCTGAACCCAGAACAGATTGGCAGTGCACAGGTAAATATACAGGTTTCATATGACGTTGTGCTTGTGGATATCCGATTGCAGTCATCGGCAATCTCTGGTCTGAGAAGAGCAAAGACTGGCAGACACTTTGTAGTCCTTTAGATGCCAGTTCAGCACAGTGCAATGCGGAGAGGTGAGAATATGCCTTGGGATTCCCTAGGGATGCACTGCAAGGGATCCCCTTCCCAGCCAGTCGCTGGGCACCCAGAGTATATCAGTAATGCCCAGCCAGAGATTTATGTTGCAGTAACATGTAAATATCTTGATCAAGGTTCACCTCATTTTATTAGGTTCTACAAGCTGCCACAGACCCCCACAGTTCCTGAAGTTCACTGCATAGCCACATGAAATTGAAGAAAGCAGAGAAACAAGGGCGTGGGAAATCAGGGAGGTTTGCCCCAAGAGGCGTTGCTGTCTGCTCTTGGGAGCACTTTGCAAGCACCTGTGACACAGAGGGACTTCAAAGGCAAAGAGAAGGGAATCCTAAAGAGTGCTTTTCTGGCAAGGACATATGCTTCAGGTGTCTCATCTCTACCTTTAATTCACTGGTGGGTTTAATAGACTTACAAAAGTTTACAAGCAAACCTGCAGTGTGGTGCTGAATTTGCTCTGCATCTCTCTTTGCCAGAGAGGCAAGGGCTGCTTGCAGTACATGAGCAAGACCCGTTCTCAGTGGAGACACCTTGGGGCTCTTCTCATTGAGCTCTTCCCAAGCAAAGTCACAGGTGGAGGTAGATTGGCCAAGTGTGGCTTCACTGCTCCTAATTTGAGGCATGAAACAAGGTGTCTGTGTTAGGACTGTCTTTCCCTTGGCCTCTCTGTCAATGCTGGAAGAGATCCATCCACCTCAGAGGGAAGATGGGATCCCCCCCAGTCTGGACTTGGGTTTCTCCTTTTCCGTACTGCTTGCACAGGGAGCAAGAGAAAGCATTTCAGGCATATCAGTGGGGGACCAAATCACTTGGGTAACACTCACTGCCTTCCCTGGAGCAAGGGGCTTCCTTCCTCTGAGCATCACCACCAAGTGGTTTAGGGCAGGTTATTTTTCCTGGGAGTTGCATGCAGCCCCCATTGCCCAGAAGGCCTGAAGAGCATAAGCGAGCATTGTTTCCCCCACATTGTTCCCTTGCTCTCCACTTTTCCCAACTCCTTCTTACCTCATCCTCCCCTTGCTGGCTAGAGAGCTGTAAGCTGCTGATTAGCACTTCATTTGACAAACAGGAAGTCGGGAAGAAAAGCATCATTTTCAGAATTAGAGCCTCGGAATGAATTGAAGAAAGAAAGGGGGAAGAAGGAAAAAAAAGAAAGCGAGCCCTGCACACTTTCCTAATTGCTCGTTAGAACCAATGGCCTTTATGGTTCCTTCCCCCTGTGTCTTCTTTATAAAAGCGTTTGCACAAGACATTGCTATTGTCTGCCAGACAGCCTCAGGGTAGGACAAAATGAACTAATTGATTTGCAGTTATGTCGCGGTGAATAGTGCTAAACATCCATCTGCGGATTCCTTGTGAGGAGTGATTAATAATTTGTACTCCTGGGCCTAGAAGCCTGAATACCCTTTTTTCATGTAAAACTGAAGCGTTTCATTCTCTCGGCATCACAGATATCTCGTCTACATTGTGGGTTAGAAGGACGAGGTCAGGAGCGGTTTGCTAGCATTGCTGCAGAAGCAGTTGTCTTCATATGGGTGAAAGCCAGTTCGGTGGTGGGATTAATGGGAATTTGTAAGGCTGACACACGGTACTGTACAGCATGCCTGCTACGGCCATTCCAGTGCAGATGTTCCCAGTCCCTTGTCATTGTTCCAGGGACAGAGGATGTTGCATGTGTTTTCAAAGGGAGCACTGGGAGACTTAAAATTTATTTCAAACACAGAACCAAAACCTAGACTGAGACAGTTAGAGGAATTAGGACTTGGATTCGAATTTCAGAGGTTTTTTTGAACATCATTTCTATAACCACCAGAGGGAAAACCCTAGTGCCAAGCACACATAAGCACTGAGCAGTTTAAAAGGTCAGTCCAAAATTCTTCACTCAAATACCACCTACGTGTTGAATGATACATGCAAAATACTTTAAACTGTCTAGTAACAGGGGAGTCTGCAAGATCTCTCCACAGGATTTCCTGCTCGTGGACCTGCTTTACCAGGACATCCCTCCTGTAAGAGCTGCACACTTAAGTGGTTTAAAAGATGGGGCTGAGGCTGTAGGCACTTTGCTTCTGTCTGAGCTTGAGCAGCTGTGACTGCCTGTGATCCCCACTCCCAGGTCTTTGTGGTTGTGTCCCCAACTCCACCAGTCATTCTTGATCCTTTCCATCTCCATCTGGAATGAAAAGCTTGTAGCAGCTCTCTGAGCCATTTCCTGTTTCCTAATGAAAACTATTGGACTCCTGGGGGAAAGAAAACATCCACTCGGCCAACTCTTAATGAAGTCATCTGTTTTCGTGGTCTTACTGGTGCCCTCTACTTTCCCAGCTCATTAAAAAATTAACTACCTTTGGATACATCCAAAGATCCAGAGATGAGATCTACCTGGCCAGAGCAAATCACTTGCAGTGGAAAACCATTTTTCTTTCCCTTGTGACCCATTTTTATGTTACTTACATTCTATCCCGTGCCTTGAGCATTTTGTCTGGGTGCACCTACATTAATAAAGAGATGTGTGTGAAGATTCACCTTATTTTTAGCTTGCTTCTTGTGTGGTTTGGGCTGCTCCAGCCAGATCTCTCTGAAATCAAACCAAGGCATAGTTCTGGGAATGTCTCTCTCCAGGAACTGATCTGATGCCGCAGATCTGACTCTCTTTGTTCTTCTCAGTCCTGCAAACCTACCTCAGCATGCTATGCACCTTTAAATGTTTCATGCCATGCTGCTGTGTAATCGCCACCATTTATATCCCATGCCATAAACCCCACTCTGCTATGCTGCCCATGCTGCTTGCTCTCAGGGTCAAGGGCTGACTGCTGTCCTTTGCGAGAAGTGTGGGCACAGTTTATGTGCCTAAGACAGATAGGCATAAGGTGCAATAAGTCTGGTTATGCCACATCTAAGTCTGGTTTCCTGGGAGGCTTGGATGAAGCCTTTACAAGCACTTCTTTCCCTGCAATAACTAGATGGGCATAAGCGGATAACAGTTTTTAAAAGACCAACCCAAAGCACTTCCATGGTAAAACAAGCCAAGAACATTTAATTATTCAATTTTATCAGACTCCAACAGTCTGCCTGGCAATGCCTGGCTGTTTTCCTCTGCTGATAGGTAAGAGCTGCTGGGGAAATTAGCTCTTTTGAGTGCTACATCACAGTGTATTAGGTAAAAGTAATTACTGTAAGTGCTTTGCAAGAATATCTTTGGGTAATGTATTTGATATAGTTCTGAAAATTATTGTGTGAGGAAATAATGAGTTAGGAGAATAGAAAGTGCATATTTCAGAGAACATTCCTTATAACCATTTGGGGGTGATAGGCTCTGGCTACTCATTACGTATAGTGGGAAAGCTTTATAAATGTATGGTGCTGTAAGTGGAGTGAGATTAGATTGCATGGGGCTTTAAATGAAAAAAGCATCCATTTAGAAGAGTGTTAGAGATTCAAGATTGATGGTCCCAGGGATTTCTGCAGACCCAGGGAAAGAGCAAAGCTGTGGGTATATTGTCATATTCTTTCTTTTCTTTTTCATTCTGGACAGCTGCGTCTAATTTAGTACACTGCAATGCAATGACCTGACCATGAACAGATGGAGTAGACAGGTTTGGATGCTTTATACCAACATACTGCTTATAATCCACGGCCTTCAGCAACAGTTTAAGACCTTCTTGTTCCACCTCTGAGTTTCTGAGGGTAACAACAGATGATCAGCATGTCCACGCTGCTGAGATGACTTGTGAAATTCATTGCTACAGGACATTACTGAGGCCAAGAATATAGTCCCATTCAGGAAAATCGGTAGGAACATAACAGAAAGCATCATTATGACATCCACTTACACAAATCCATACAGCATCCATATCTTGAACGCTAAGCAGTTTGGGTCTGTCCACCTTGGAAAACATATAGCAGAAGTATGCTTTTTGCCCCAAGTGTGGTTCAGCTGGGGAACCCCTTGTTGCAGGAATGGCGGGTGCAGAAAGGAAGTTTAAAAAGCATTTAGACATGGTGAAAAGAATCACTGACATTCCAGAAGAACATACTACCATTAAAATAAAAAGCTCCCAAAGTCCCAAGTCCCAGATTGCTGGAAGGGGGTATGCTCTGGGGTAGCACCACTGCATGTTCTGCATGTTATCCTGAAGTTTATCTCTTCACTATGTACACTCTCCAGCTGCCAACAGTGGCAGAAGAAGAACTATCCACATCTCCCAAGTCCTATCCCTTGCGAGTCCCTTGGTGACTGGGCAGTGGACAAACTGAGCCTATGAAATCTACTTTTATCCCAAGCAAGGACACCAAGTAAAGAGTCTGGGCTTTGTTTAGTGAGACAAAAGGCACTGAAAACTGTTCAGCTTCAGCTTTTTCTTCTTAATTACAGTATCTTAAAGGCAGGTAAAATTAACAAGCCGAAATGAGAGGTGTAGCACTTGTCAAAGCAGAAAGGAAGCCTTGAAAACATGGACCCATAGCGTAAAGTGGCTGGATGTCCCACCCTTCTGCCTAGAATTCCTGGGAGGAAGAAAAGATCCAGGGGCCCAATCCATCTAACCCACAGGGCTCTCATAGCAGATAAGGTTCTGCACCAAAAAGGATGTAAAAGAATCAGAGGTGGGACAGCATGGGATGCAAAAACCCTCCCACTCCTCCCAGCCTTCCCATGCAAGGCTCGGTGGCAGAGGTGGAACCAGGGAGAGAAAAGGAACGTGCCCCTCTCTCCCCCAAAAGAGCTGGCGTCTCCGGCCACTTCAGACAGAGCCATTGAGCGGGTGGAGAGGCTGCGCATTGTGCCCCTTCCAGAGGGCTGCCTCCTCTCCATTTGTTTACCACACATCCTGTCTTCCTTTCTGTTTGCTTCACACATCATCGCCTTCATTAATCGTCCTCCCCGCTCCCCATTTGGGCCTTTCGATTTTCGGCTCGCCATGGGTAATTCTAATTACCTCAGGCATAAGAAAATAAAATAAAATAGGAGCTTAAGTAGGTGTACTTCATTCTTCAACTGCCTTTTACAAGCAGTTCAGTGCTGGCTACCAAGGGAATCTGATTAAACTAATTACCCTGATTGGCTTGTTTAATCAACTGCTTGGTTTAATTGGGCCTCGCTAATGCGGAGTGGTGGAGTCCGTGGTGCGTAATGTGAGAACCAGGAGACCCGTAACACCGGCGGTGACACCACTACAGAAACCAGCCCGCATTCCCAGCCTAACGGGTGGATTCTAATAAATGCAGACCTCAGCTGAGAGCCCAACTGTATTCTCAAGAGCCTGAATGGGCTGGAGGTTTTAGTGATAATTAAAATTGCTAGGAAAAAAAAAAAGGAAAAAAAAAGAGGATAAAAAAGAAAAAAACCCCTAACCCTTTCTCATTAAAGGACTTGTCCTTTCCCCTTCCCCCTCCTGGCTGTGGCCTCCAAACTTGAAGCAATATCAGGAATCCTGTCTGCCTCTTTCAAACAACACTTCAATTCATCAGGGCAAAGAATCCCTCCTCCTTTGTTCCCCACCCCATCCCTGAGATTTTTCGCTCACGTTTAGAGCGTGCATAGCCCAAAATAAATACACAGACAATGGAGTTATAAATTACCTTGCACTAGGTAAATCCACCCTGAGTACCTGGGGAGGTTTGCAGAATGCAAACAGCTTCTGTGTAAGCATCCTGGGAATAATGGGGATTCCTATAGCTCTAATGCCTAGAACAATAATAACCTGGAGAGCGTCTCAGCTCTGACTCCCCACTTGCTTCCCTGCCCTCCACTTGCTCTCGCCGCAGGGAGGGATGAGGATGAAGAGCCAAACACATGCCTGGTTTAGCAAAGCTCCACTCATCTGGAGCCAATATGTTTTATGGCGACATGAAGAGTGAGTTTGTTACTCACTGAGGATTTTCTTGCTGCTAATGACAGACTGGCAGTCCGGTGGGCATTGGCATGAATGTGAAACCCCTGTGGTCAGCATTATATTCCAGCACAGGTTTTCTCTGTGCCGTACATAGT
The DNA here is from genome assembly GCF_004027225.2 of Strigops habroptila. Taxonomy (NCBI): domain Eukaryota; kingdom Metazoa; phylum Chordata; class Aves; order Psittaciformes; family Psittacidae; genus Strigops; species Strigops habroptila. The sequence goes on from NC_044283.2 coordinate 8,269,616, forward strand.
GCATGCCACTTGGGTGCAAATGAATTTCATGCTCACTCGTCATAAATCTATTTTTCATCTGTAAAATGGAGAAAATAGCAGCAAAATACCTGGGGGAGTGAAAAAGTGTGGGACTTCTGTAAGGCTCTGGTAGACACAGCCAGATTAGCAATCCCAGAGCTCTCTTAGCGCAATCTCCTAGATGATTTTACCAGCTTAAAAACTGAGGGTCAACCAAGCTGGCAACATCCAGCATTTATTTTGAATTGTCCACAAAGTTGACTCTCTTCTTCACTGCAAGAATGGACAGTGAGCTGAGATAAAATACATTTTCCAGGGAAACCTATTCAGCTTTGCCTATCTCAAGTTCCTCAGATGCTTCACACTCCGCCCTGGGACCGCATGAGAGACAACCAGTGATTCCCAGGTTACTCTTCATGACATCTGCATCCCACATACAGGACTGTGCCGTGCACTAGGGTTCATTGCCTTCTGGCATATATTTGTAAAGCAAGTTGGATTAAGCTGTGGAAAGGAGCTTCTGCCATCCAAGCCCAGGGGCATCCGAGTCATCACAGCCTGAAGGGACAGCATTGCAGAGGTGTTATTCTCTTTTCTGTCTATTCGTACCCAAAATTGCCAGTCTACATCCAGCGAAGTCAATATAACCAAGAGTGGGCCAATCCTACAGTTAAATTAACTGCTTTGACTCCAGTTGAGAGGTGTATATAACTGCCTTGTCAGAGGGGGAATTAGTTGGATCAGTGGGCATCTGGGATTAGATTCCCAGGAGAGGAAGAACAAACTAAACACTTAAAGCAGACCTTAGGCAGAATATCTGTTTAAATTTCAGCTGCTTCAGTCCTTCATCAGACTGAGCCACGAGAAAGTGATTTGTCACACATAACTTTAGCCATGGAAAATATAAATGTATATATACATGATGCAACAGCTCTGGACTGCCTTTGTACTTGACACAGAGAAATGGGCATTTATGCTTCACTTCATCTTGCCCTACGAATACCTTTTTCTTCTGCTTTGGGTGTGAAGGGAACCACAAGTGAGCTCAGAGCTACATCATGGCCAAATGACTCCTGTCTTGGCTCCTGGGAGAAGGGCCCTAGGGAAGGCACCAGAGCTCCCTGAAGAGCCCAACCTATGCTCATGACGGTGTTGGGGACCTGACATCTCACCAGCCTGGCGTCCTCCCCCTGCAAACCAGCAGAACAAACTTGTCCTGCCTCCCACCATGCTCGCTGGCATACCTGTGGCCTCTGTCCACATTTGGCCCAGCCTCCTCACTTGTGATGGGCAAGGAACTACCCACAGGCGCAAACAGATGCACAAAAAGGGTCTGGATTAGTTATGACCACAGAGGGGAAGAAAAGGCAGTTCCACCAGAAGCAGCTGGGTGAACTCTGGTGATAGCCCACATATCCCCTTGATTGTTGCCACCTCACATCTTGGCACCATACATAGTGGGTTGCTTCATCCCACATGCTCCCCAATTGTCACTGAACAAAACACTGTAATGATCTGCAGATTAGTAAAAGAAGTGTTTGAACTCCATAAAAATCCAAATGTGTGGAGTGAGGTTCTGAATCATACATGGTGGAAGTTTCCTTTGCATTGTCTCACCCATAATCCACAGCAAATGAACACTGCGGTTCATAAACCCAGCTCTAATTGCTCTGGAGAAGTCTCTACTTTTCATTTTGTGGTTTGCTGAAATACGTCGGTGTCAGTGGGTAGGTAAAAGCATTTAAAGCCACAGGGAGCCCCAGTGCTGAGCTGGAAAGGAAATAAAAAATTCTTTTTGCGGACCAGGTATGTTTTATATCCCAACTGACCACGTTGAAAAGGTCACGAGGCACTACCCAGCTGGGGTTATCACATTAACCATCCAAAAAGTACCAGCTGCAGGATGCCTAAGTTAAAGTCACCGCAAAAATCATTAACATTTTTATGAGGGAGAGCATGACATTTTTCACTAGAATATACCCAGAAACACAGCAATAAAAAGCAATAACCATTTGCTAATATTTCTGCTCTTTTAGGGTCACTTGGGACAGGGCCATGGTGATTTTCCTCCCCATTCTTCTGCCTGGCGGCATCCATCTGGGACACCTAATGAATGATTGGTAAACATAACTTTTCCCAGTAAGACAAAATCTGTTTCTAACTCATGACCTACTGACACTTGTTCATTATGTAGCCTTTTTCTGAGAGACAGGCTGTTTAGGAGAACTATTGACCGGCTACATGCTCTGTTCAGCCATCCCTTAATTACAAGACAGACCCTGTTAGTAACTGTGTGATACTACATGGCTGCTGAGTAGATGTTATGTATAGGGTATCACGTCTACTTAGAGACAACGCGGTGCCGTGGGACCTGTTGCAGAGCCCATGGAGCTGGAGGAGACATCCTGGCTGGCTCTCATCATGTCTGAGACAAGGCCATATTTCACTTACGTTTTATCCTGCAGCTGTCCCTCCTGTTGTATGAGGATTTCATCTAACACCTATGAAGATTGATGGAAGATTTTTCACTGACTTTCATCAGTTTTGGATGAGCCATTATTTGAAAGTATTTTGAGATACATATTAGTTCTTTTGAAATCCTCCACATTCACAGCCCCTGACACTGCCCTTCGTTCAGATGTACTGGGTTTGCCAGTTTACTCTTGCTTGCAGGTAATGCCCCAGCCTCAGTTAAACCTGCCATTAGCATGCAGCAGTATGTGGTGTTGCTCCGCATTGTTTGGACACAAGAAAGATTCATCTAAAGAAATCTTTCCAGCTATTTCTTGCTGATGAATGAATGACATCACAGAGAGAGTTATTTAACAAACACTTTCACCTCCCACTCTTCCCACTGAGCTCTTGGGAATTGATGCAAGTTAGAAAGAGTGCTTTTCCTTCCTCAGAGAGCCTCCGAGTGCTTCACCTAGCAAGGCAAATAGCCTCATCTCTTTTACAGGTTTAGCTGAAGATCAAAGTAATTTGGGGATGCTCCAAGCTTCAGGGTTTTCTTCTAAAGCCAGTTATATACTAGCTTTAAATTTATTTTTTTTTACAATTCCAAGGGGCTGCATTAAAACACCTTATTACGTATAAGAGTGAAATATATCCATTCCACCAGAATGATGCCAAGCTATCATGCTCAAACTGCGTGTTAACAGCCTTCACATTCTCAGGGTTTTTCACCTTTGCATTAGTAAACACGCAAAATCCAAGCGCTGTTAAACTTCGTACCTTTCCCTATATCCTCTGCATCTTACCTAGTGGCATGAAAGCAAGAGGGATTTGACCAAGGTCAAGTTGAATCAAAACAATGGAAACCCAGACAGTTGGCTCTAGAGCCTTGGCAGTGCCATAAACAAATAAAACCACTCTATATTTATCACTTCATTCAGTCCAGATGGGTTGTTTTCCCCATACTGCAGTCATCATCCTGTATCAATGCAAAGCCCTGAATGATATTTCTATAGCATGTTGCTTCAATGAAGCTGTCCAAGAGTGGCTGTACTAGTGGTTTTGAAGTTGCCTCTGGGTCTCTCATGTGGTTAGGCTTACAGATGTCTTCTGTGGTCTCTCTTTCTCTATCAGTCATCGTTTCATTCTCATGTCTTCCAGATTTCCAGATACCTCCTGCCTGTGTCTACTTGAAGGAAGGCTCCTTGTAAAGCCCTCCCATGTATTACAAAAAGATCTGCTTCTGGTTTTGCTTCACATAAGGCAATGTATGTTTTGTGAAATCCTAGGAACTGACAATAAGATTATTGATCACAGCCAAAAATTCTGGCTCCTCTGTGTCTAATACTACACTCCCCCTTGGAAAGTGGTTTTAAATTTGTTGAATGAATCTGCAGCTGATGAAAAGCTAAGGTCAGGCGTATGGGCCTTACCCAGGCAGAGTACAGGGAGGGACTTCTCATTTCATTTGCCCTTCTAATTAGGCTCAGTTGCAGCCTGTAGCATTCCTGCAGTTCAAGTTATCAGTCATACTTGAAATAAAGCTTTTATCTGCCCAGCGTTCTGCACTAGATCAGGTCAGATTCAGCTCATTTGCAAACCTGGCAAACATTTTGCACAGGGGAAGTTCAAGGCAGTGAGTACTTGTGCCCATCGCTCCTATCTGCCTGCTGGAAGGGAAGCAGACACCTACTTCAAGAACGGAGCAAGAAGGAATGATCCATGCAAGGAGCTGGGATTTGAAAAACTCAAAGTTCAAGCTCCTGCCTTAGCCACAAACTTCCTATGCCACTCAGGACAAAATATCTCGGGCACATTCACAGCACAGAAAATAATATGCATATATCTTGGATCCATGAAGCTGCATGCACTAAAGTAGATCCAAGCAGCTCAATTCATGTGGAGAAGATAAGCAGCGCACATTTGGGGAGGTTTCAAGCTCACCAGGCTCTGCATTAGCAATAAGCATGTTAACAATTGGTTTTGCTGTTATTAACATTGACATACCACTGCCCACTTGGGTCTAGACACCAGCTGAAACCAAGTGAGAACATGTGCCTCTGCACTCTGCTCCTGACACAAGCTCTTAGTGTTTCCCTGGCTTTATCCCCTCTAACAACACAGTAACAGAGTTTGCAGTCACTTTTTAAAGCAGACTGATTATTTGACCACTCCAAAAATCTAGCAGAAAACAAAAATGCTGGGGCAAAATCAGAGAAAAAAACCCCCAAAGCAAAACAGTAGCATCGTCATCCTTAAGTCTCTGGTACCGCAAGGGAACCTACGCCACAAGCTGGTTTCAAGGTGTTTCGTCTCCAAATCCCTTTTTAAGGAGCTGAGTAACCTCATGGGCTCTGCACTGGGTTCTGCGTTGGTATAAGCTGGGCTGCAGAGGTATAACTGAGTACAAAATATGACCCTGGCTTAGCCCAGCCTGACTCTGGCAGGGCTGTGCACAAAGCCACAGACCCTGTGTGAAAATGCCCTGTCAGGCTCATAAAATGTTGTAGTTTGCAGCTGAGAAGGGATAAATTAAACTAACAAGCATGACAGCTATTTAAAAATAAGAAATCGTGTTTCATGGGGTAAAACAACATCTGAGGCCCCAGAGAGTCTGTACTTTGTATTTTTAATAGTCCTTTCACTGCAACAACACTCTTCGCTTAGCCGGGCTGAAGACCCCAAGTTCAAACATTTCCCCACTGCTCTCTCCCTGGTTTACTGTAGCTCTCATCTTTACTATCACTCTGGATAACTCGCTTTCGTGAGGAGAAGGGCTCATTAGCTAGGAAGAGATAAACAAAGAGGAGGGTGGAAGCAGAGGTCCCTGCTCCTCAGAGCAGGCTCCCTGGGGCCAGCGGTGGCCTCTCACCCAGGATGGCTCTATGCAGACCCCAGCTGCAGCCTGTCTCCAAACATGTTGGTGGACAGGCTGTCAGAGGGCTGAGCTGTCACACGCCAGCCTTTTGGGGGGAATTGTGTGCTTGCAGAGGCAGAGGGTGGGTTTGGCACCCAGGGAGGAGGTGGATGCTGGATTCGGCACAGCACTGTGGTGCCTTTGGGTTCCAGTGGTAGCAAAACTTCATGAAACCCCATTGCAGAGGACTTGGGGACATACCTTCTACAAAAGACTATGTCTTTTTGGAAACACAGTGGCACCCATATCCATAGATGTTGCCTACATGCTCTTAGCACTCTGCTGCTTTAAGGAGAGCTAAAAGCAAAATTGAGTGGGAATGCAAACGCAGCTAAAAGCAGCTTTGAAGCAATTTGGTGGTGACCGTTAATGGCTAGCTTCTTCAAAGAATAAAGATAAATTCAGGATAAATTCCCTGTGAGAACAGATAATCATCTGTGGCAGGATTACGTCAATGAAAAAGAAATCATAATGCAACCAACCAACTTGTTATACGCATTCACTCAGTTGACATTTCTCCAGATGACAAAATAATACTATTCCCTGTGGTCCTTAAAGTTGGTAAAGACAAAAGATGGGGTGTTAAAGTTATTTAAGGCAAAGCAGAAACATTTTTCAGATTTGCTTTTCGCATAGTGACAGATAGGTGAGTGGGGAAGCCGAGACAGAGGACTGTGAGGCTGGTTACATGGTTAAGACCATGGTTTATTTTCAGGAGTTTTAAGATTTAAAGCTACCCAGATCAGAAACTGATCATCTTTTCCGAAGTTCTATCAGAAGACCTCCAAAGCAGAGTATATATCCATGACACTTATTATCCGCCTTTTCAAAGCTATTCAGAGAGACCCAAAGTCATGGTTAAAATCAAAACCTGGATAAGTATACAGCATTTACCTTGCCTCATTCTTTAAGTGATAGAAAACAAGGGTGTTGTTTGACTGTTGAGCTAAAGGAGACTTGAAGACAAACATCAACCTGTTTGATACCATAGTTTTCTCCTAAAGGACAAGAGGAACAACAAGTTCCTTGATCACTTGGTGAAGCTGAGCAGAAACAGAGCTATCCACAGCCAGCTGCTTTCCGCAAACACCCTCACTCTTCCCATGGATTAGGAAGTAAGTTTTCAGGGGCAAAAGCTAAATTTGGGGCTGATGGCAATCTGTATGTGATCTGAAATGGAGCTAAGCTGTATGCTGCAAGGGTAGAGCCAAGCACAGAAAGATTTTCTGCAGAGCTTGCTGAAACATTTTTCATTAGCAATGTCTGCTTTCAATGAAAAAGAGCTTCACAATTGTGAAACTATTTTTCACAATTTTCATGGGAAATGTACATTTTTTAATATATATTTCTCTGATAAAAAGCCTGAAAATAATAAGGAGACTTATCAGAGCAATTCCTATTTTGAAACGTAACATGAGTGACGGGGAGCTCCAGCAGACTCAGGTGGTCTGTACCTCTTGTGGTTTGTGCCGATGTGCAAGGGCTGTGACCCACCATCATGGCACTGGGCATTTCCCAGTGGTGTTAATCTAATGAGATAACAACAGTGGAAAAGAGCAAGAAATGAGTGATTTCCCTGGAAGTGTTGAAAAAGCATATAGATAAGGCCCTTAGTAACATGGTTTAGTGGTGGACTTGGCAGCGCTGGGGTAACAGTTGGCCTTGTGGTCTTAAAGGTCTCTTCCAACTAGTTAATTCTGATTCTATGATTCTATTCTATTTTATTAGGGGCTGCAGCCTGCCCTGTGAATGGGGCTGCATCTCTTGGGTGTTGCCAGCTCCAGTGCAGCAGCCACACCACAACCCTCTTCTCCAAGTGGAGACAGCCAAGGGATTGTTTTGTCCATACCAGGCAGGACCAGCAGCAGTGAAATGATTAATCTGTAAAGGCTCTACTAGCAGGATTTTGATCCGTGGGATCAAAAAGGCCTTTTTTTTTTTCCAGAGAAGTCCATGAAAAGTGGTCACAAGAAATAATTGGACCTAGTGGGAAATGGCTTCATCAGAATTAGCTGTGGAAGCCTGGATGCAACTTAAGGCATGTGCAGCTAGTAAAGTGCCTCTTGAAGAAAAGAAATGAAAAAGAAAAAGGGGCAAATCACCCAAACACTGACAAATGCTTGCAGAACAAAGGAATAAAGAGGACTGTGTCTTGCTGGACACCCATTTAAACTTCCCCATTTGCAGAAACATTAGGCATCAGGCTGCTTTCTTAGTGAGTGTGAATTTGGATGTTTGTATCCCAGTCTACCCATGGACTGACTATTCAACGGCCTTGTGATGTGTTGAGAAACAAATGGGCCTGAGCTGTGTGGACAGTCACACATCAGACTGAGCCACACTTGCTTTATACCTGCAAACTTGCTATCAGGGGTCTGACTGTGCAGGTCTGGCTTTGACTTGCCCCTCTTTCCTTTTTGTGCTCCAGAGTAAGGACCCCAGGGTGTGCCTGAGATTAAGCACATGCATGTCTTAAGATGCAAACTATTTCTATTCTGCAATGGTCAAATCCCAAGGAATAAGGTGTGTTTTAATTTTTACTTCATTCCTGTAGATGGAGGTTACAAAATTTCTTTCCTTGTACATTTTAAAGGTTTTTTTAATGTCTTGGCAGGGGACGTGTGTGATTTTTTCCTTGCTAAATTGGAGACTGTCTTTTGAATTAGGTATAGACTCTTCCAAAGGTAACGCAGTAGTAGCAGGTGTCATATTAACATCCACAATGCTGCATTCTATCACTGGGATATTTGTTTTTATGCTCATTTTTATCTCTGTCCTGTCTTTCATGCCTTTTTTATTTTCTTTTCTCCCTATTTCAATTCCTTCACAGCAAAATGTTCCCCAGCATCTCATCCCAGAGTTTTCCAGGTGGGTTTGAAATGAGTCAAATTAATTCATCCATCCCAGCAAGAGAGCAGATGCTCAAGTGGCATTTACCAATGTCACTAAATCCCTACATTTTATCAATAGCCACCTCCAGTGAAAGAAGCTGTTGGTTTCTTTGGCAAAACAGATGCAGGTCATGAAGGGTTTACTGGCTGTCAGCCAAAAACCAGTAAACACCTAAAAGATGCAGCTCGCCGAAAATACCTGGCCTCCCATTTTGAGCTGCTTCATAGAATGTCATCAGCCAGTCAGTCTATAGCAATATGCATTGACTCCTTTTCCTGCAGGCCTAAATGAACATCAGGCATGGATAACATGGATCCCTCAATACTTCAGTTAGTAATAAAGTTGTAAAACCATAGAGAAAAACACAATTTCATGTGGCTTTGACATTCCTACTCCTGTTTCCATACAGAACTGTACCCACTTCTCAGAAATACATTGGTAACCCTTGGAGTTAAAATGAATTCTTTGTGTCAGTTATGCAGACAACTCTAAAATCTGCTAAAAAGCAGCAGTCGGGAATATGATCCCACAGCACTTTATCAATGGGAATTGCTATTCTGTTTGTGAGATAGAGGCTGTGGGAATTTCTCTTATCAGAATGAGTTCACAAGCTTTTACTGAAAGTTGTCCAACTTGAATGATAAAGAGAATAAAAAACCTGTGATCTTTCTGTCATTAAGTATTAAAAAACTGAACTCTGGCCCAAAGGAATACCTGATTCTTATGCAGGTGAGAGCAGCTTTATATTATCACAGTTTCTCAGAGTTGCCTTAAGTTTCCTGGAGAATCCACATGGCGCTGGAGAAGTCTCAGTGATCAGGAGCTCAGGAGCATCTGACCCTTTTCCCGTCCTAAAGGGAAGAGTCAGAGTATCCTTCTGTCTTAGAAAACCTTGTGCTTGATAACTTCGAGGGGCGTTTTGCATTCAGGGCATGTTAGAGCAGCTCTTGGCCTGCTCCATTTCACGCCTGCAGCTAATGCATAATGGGAAAAAGCTCAGGATCTACAAAAGCATGAGATTGTCTTTTGGCCACTAAGCTGAATGATGAATAAGCACCTGGATCTGAACCTGAATCTTCAGCCTGCTCAGTGTTTAGGCTTTCATTTTACTTTTAATTTCTGAAACAAGGCATGTCAGAAACATCATGGAATAATTTTTGTTTTCTAGGAATTCTCAGCACCATTTTGTTTCACACGGACATCTCACCCTTCAGTGTATATTCAAACATTCCCCAAAGCCTTTCTACATTCATTGTCAGTGGTGCCATAGAGAATGCAGGATTTCAAGCAACATAGCTAAAGCCTAGTGTTCATGTCATAGAACCATTAGATGGTTTGGGTTAGAAGGGACCTTAAAAGATCACCTATTTCCAACCCCCCTGCCATGGGCAGGGACACCTTCCACTGGACCAGGTTGCTTGAAGCACCGTCCAACCTGGCCGTGAGTGCTGCCAGGGATGGGACAGTCACAACTTCTCTAGAAAACCTGTTCCAGTGTCTCACCACCCTCATAGTGAAGAAAATATGTGTAATGTAACTTTAGCTGTTGCCAACAGAATAGTGGGTGCTGTTGAGATATGCAACCAGTTGACAAAGAGCCAACACTGCTGTGGCCTGTCCAATGTGGTCCACTGTGGACCAGGCTTTCCTCCTCGATGTGATCACTGAGGCAAAGCAAGACATGTTCTCCTGTGGGCCATGGCACAGCCATGTCCCAAAGGCATTCCCCACAGCTACTCTGCTCATGCTGCCACCCAAACAGACCAATGGAGCAACTCACACGTGGAAAACAGCATCACACAGACACACGCACACAGGCACACACACACCCTACAGGCATCTGTGAATTATGAAGCGTTAAACCCTTCACAGAACTCTGGTGACTTCATAAGCCACAAAAATGACAAAATTATTGCCACATAATGCGAAATGTTCCCATCTTTTAATTTTATACCCTATATTGAGCAGGAGCCCTGATTCTTTCTCATTTCCTTTTTGGAGGTTCCAGATATTTGTCTCGTCTGCTCTCTGATCTGCAGCTTATTTCACACAGTTTCACCTTCTCATGGTACTTTCACTTGCAGCAAGATTCCTCTCTGTTGCCACGAGTACACTCGGATGTACCCTATAGCTGTTCCTGAACAGCTCTTTCAGGAGAAAGTTCGCAGCCAAGTGAGAACTTGATTCTCTCATATTGCATCTGGCATTTCCTCATCTTGTAGTTATCTTGATGCAAAGGAATTGCATGTTAGACTGAAATTAAAACAGAGGAAAAGCAACACTAGCCATTCATAAATTTGTCTTAGTGTGGTTCCTTGCTTAGAACGAGCAGGTGAGAGCTGAGTGTCCAGCATTTATTCAGAAAGAGATGCAGTCCTGAGAAGAGAGAATTTACTTCCATCCTCAGGAAACTGTTCCAATAGTTAATTACGCTCAGTATAAAAAATTACTATTTTATTTCCTATTCAGCTTTTTCCTGACTTCAGCTTGCAACCACTGGACCCTGTCATACTTATGCCTGTGTAATTAAAGAGGACTGAACCTTCGCATACGCACTGCCTTTATGGGCAGCTATGGTCCGTGACCAAGACACTTCTTAATCTCACCCTGATCAGCAAACTAAAATCATTTAAAGTATCCTAGAAATGCATACATTAAATATAAAAATCAAGCCACAGGGAATTTGAAGCTCTTTTTTTGCTGAGGTAGCCTAATACTGGATCTCAGCTATTCAATGTGTACATAAATATGTACATTTCAAAGTTTAAGCAATTAAAATACCATGCAGACAGAAACTGTAAAATAAATTTAACAGCATGGGCTTTTGTTTTGTTATGCTGTGACTCATTTTGCTTAGCTAGGTACTTTTTGTTGCTGTCATTTTGTTTTGCTTGGGCATTTCCTTAAACCTTAAATACTTAATTTTGGTCAGTGCTGTCAAATGAACCATAGCTGTGAACAGGCTGGGTTCTCGATCAACACCCCACTCCTGCATAGCTCAAGACAAGGGAAGTCCTGCAGAAAAAACACAGTTTTCCCCTTCTGCTGGTTATTTCCTCAGGGCAGTGGTTAGTAGTTTGTGCACCAACACATGAAAACTCTTGGTGTGCTGCTTCCTTGTTACTGGTAATTCATAATGGCTCATGAAACCTTTGTAGGAGCTATGAAGAGCCATTCATGAGTAACTCTGCTTTCATGTAAACTACTCAAAGACAAGAATTCACTGGCAAGATCAACAGATTATAAAAAAAAAGAGCTTTCAGAACATGTTTTTTCAAAGGGATGAAGAGTCAGAAGAAACACAATGTTTCAGAACTGAAGTAAATTTGGATTTTAGACTTATCTACAATCATTCTCTCCCCTCTTCTCTACTCTCACCAACATCCCCCTGTGCTTTTTGCAGTTAACTGCTAACTTTTCTTCTATCCTAGTTCAGCCTAAAACCCCTTATTTCAAAAGTCCGGTTTGAGTTGCTCAAAGCAAGGAATGGATCTGAAGGCTAAAGTGTGAAAAGGACTTCCATAAGCCACAAAGGTGACCAGGCTACACCTTGGCATAAAGTGATACCCATCCATTAGCTTTGAAGACAGTTCAAAAATATCAGTTTGCAGCCAAAAAGAAGAAAAATGTCTCGAAATGCAAATATCATGGGCCAGTTCTAGATCTACTGCTTTCAGAACTAGAGATTCCCAGAAATTAACATATTGCTCATACATTACTCCTTAGTATTATCTGGGGATTTGAGGTTTCTTACATGATTTGCCATGTGTTCAACACTGTAATTGGTTAATTACATTTCTTTATTGGTTATTCCACAAACCACATTTAAAAATCTTAATGCCAGAAGTGGTCAGGTCATTTCCAAATAAATTCTGGGAAGCAAAAGCCAAAAATGGGATAAAACCACTAGTAGTAGTCTAGTACCATATTTTCAAGTACTGCAACTTCTCCTAGACTCGTTGATGTGTTCTGAAAAATTCATTAGGACATTGTAATACTTCTCTATGATGTGGCATAATCCCTGTTTGTGACAGCAAGGGAATACACAAAAATCACTGAAAGACCAAGTTACACAATTGTCAACGTGTTCAGTTTTTAGTCAAAATTCCCTGAGTGACAGGAATGTGACATCCCCTTTGAACTCATTTCCAGTTATTTTTGTTTGTAAATAGTTTGAGGTCATTAATCAACAGAGCTTCCTTGAACTATTAACAGAACCACTGTTCTGCTTGGTTGTTTCTCTTTGAAGGGGATTACAAAACCATTTGCTCTAGTTTCAATCTACATGGGTTCCTGCTCTGAATTGCGTGCTAAGTTTTGGGACTGAGCAAATTCTTCATCTGGTTTCATGTCAAAACCATCTGAAGTCACAGAGTTCTGCACAGAACTGATGCAGAGCCATAAATTGTCCATGTTCACTATGGATTGGCACAACTGTATTTGTTTGAGAAAGGGTGGGAACTGGAGCAAATCCTTGAGGGAAAATGAGCTCAGTTTCAAACAAAACTCAAGACCAAGCAAATTTTACATCATTTCAGCTTTCACAGCCAGCATATTTAGAACTCTTTTCCCTGTCTTTTTTTCCAAAGAATGGGACATGGCCCACAGTGTTCTTCAGAAAGGCTAGCAGAAAATCAGCTGAGGCAGGAAAATATGCCAAGTTTCTCTAGTAACTGCATGAAGTTGCACATATTTTTAATCCAGAATACTCATGATTCTGTATGTTCACTTTCTCAAACAGCCACGCATGCAGGTTGTTGGACATGACGTGCCAATTCCCACATTCAAGTATTCAAACTATGTACAATCACAATTAGGGACAGAAAACAAAGGATGCCATCATTTGTTTGGGCAATCACAAAGCTAGTCAGTGTACACTGGGTGCTGAGGATCAGAGACTGAGAGAAAAATGTTACTTTCTCAAAAATAACACTGAAAAAACAATTCTGGGAAAAAAAATATAATATTTGATAAAAGAAACCACAGTCTGATTCTGCTAGCAGGAAAAGAAAAATAAAATTAAAAAGCATATGTCCTTGTACAAATCCACTTTACCAAATTCTCACTTATCAAACCAGAGCTCAGCTTGGTGGAAGCTAAAGTATAAATCTTAAATTATTTTAAAGAAAACGTTATTCTCAGGAATTATTTATTTCATGTTCTTTATGATTTCCTTTATGATATTTTATTGCAAGGCAGCAGATGAAAGTTTTAGAGAGAATGTTTAAGTCCTATCTCATCTTCCTGAGCTACTTCAGGTGGGCAAATTTTCACTGTTATTTCAACTTACTACGAGACGAAAAAAAAAAGGTTTTAGTAGTATCTCCTATGATGTTGAAAGTTGAGCTTCCTAGACAAATACATGTACAGGGCAGTGTGTAAACCTGACTTACTGCTGTACCAAAACAGCTGGAAAGTGAGTTGAAAGCAAGCAGATCTCTTATAAGTTTTGAGATCCAAACCTTCCACATCGTGTTCACAATAGCTCAGTAACATTTTCCTTTATTAAAGGGTTGGAAGAAAGGGAGAGGTATTTGTTTTATGTAGTGGTTGATATCAGCTTGGTTGCTTTCTCTGAATTTAAATCCATTTTAATAGACATGAAGAGGTTCACAAACTATAGGGGTCTAAATTGGATAAAAAGTCAATGAATCCAGCAGTGCTAAGTGATGCGTTCTTGCTGATTGACAACGTACTTGAATAGAGTGTTTGGGCTCCTGATGTTTATTTAGGCACCTAACTTTGTACTGCGACCAACAGGAATGAACCATTGGTCCCATGCCCATATGATCTCTGGACAGCACCGGTATGTCTAGAAATCTTCACTTAGTAGGAGTAGCCATGCAACAAGCAACAGTTCCATTTATTTTTACTTTTTTTTCGAACCTCATTGAAGACCTCATACTTCCAGGAATAAGAAATAGTATCAGCATATTCTGATCCTAAACTGTAGGAACGGTTTAAAACTGCCCGTGTTAACAGGTCATGCCTCTAGTGCTGCTCATCCTAAAGCTTCTCCAAAGCTAATCCATGGCTCTGGGGAAATCCTTCATAGCATAAAATATGAGGGGTTCTTGTGGGTTTGCCACACTTGAATTTGGGATGAAGAGTTTGGTCTGAAACGCGCTGTTGCCCAGTTTCAGCTGTAGCTGGTGTCACAACTGTGCAAACCCCATGAGTTTTTCTATGATATTCATGGACATGAATAAGGTACCTGCTACCTGCTTGAGTCTTAACAAACCTAAAGGATGTTTTGGACTTAGGACAAATTCACTTCTTTAAAGTTCTTCTGCAACCAAATCAGCTCTCCACTCTGCGTGCACACCTGCAGATCTCCTACTGAGCGATTGTCAGTATTACACAGTATTAAATTAGTCTTGGCATTTGACAGTGTTCACTAATTGTAAGCACATCTGTTGAAGAGCAGATAGAGTCATTTTGTAGAGGGAGGAAAATCCCAACATCGATGTGTTTGATGCATGTGTTTGTTTCCCCTTAGAGTGAGGGTGGGATAAACACAACTTTAAAAATCTGTAATCTTCATTTCTCTTCCAAACAAATGTAAACACTCCCTCAGCTTCCTTGGGGAACATTGCTGGAATACAGAAGACTCTTCAGGAAGATGAACAAGCCTAAGGGCAAATGTTTTTGTGACTCTCTTCATGTCTATTAGAATTGATTTAAAATAAAAATAAAATTCAGAGAAAGCAACCGAACTGAGGTCTGTGCAGAATCTTGCCCCTGGGGTCAATGGGAAATAGCAGCCACTGCAGCATCAGCAAGAGCTGGATGTGCACATCCCTTTGCACTTTGTCCAGTCAAGGGCCATGTGTGGCTCTGGGTGGTGTTTCCTTGCACCTCTTCAACCCTGAGTGGGATCAAGCCTCACGTTTCTGGCATTGTGAGAGAACTGTCTTGCTCAGAAACAAGTTCGTGAGACTGAACTATTTTGTTGTGTATCTATTTTAGCAAAGAAAGCAGTGAGAGCAAAAAGGTTACCATTTCATTTACACAACTTACCTCATTCAAGGTAGACAGCCTTAGCAATACGATCTCTTATGTTATAAGACTGGTTTTCATATTCAAACAAATATCACATTACAACAGACAATGGGATATAACTACTTGGTGGTCTGAAATACCGTGTCCCGAAGCTTTTGTGTTAATGTGGATAAGGATTAATGATCTTGGAGTCAGTAAGGCTATGCCAGAGTCACAGTCAACTGAGAAGGGGATGCTTTGTCTCTGTTTTTGTTTGAACTTCAGACTCTCACAGGATCTTTGCTGTGCTTCACACCAGTCCCTCTGAGACCCAGATACTTCTTGTCTCCCTTCACATGTCCCCTGTAGTCTGTGAAAAGCTATCAGCAACAGAGTGGGTTCTCCAGAGATAATGCTATCTGTTAGCCTTTGTTCCTGTGAGCAACACCAGCGCAAATGTCATTCTACTGATCTGTCATTTTTTATCTTGCATTTAAAAGTGTTTAACAATCAACAGAAACTGTTTCAGCCCCTGGTGTCCAGCAGCTATTTCTTGGGAGAGGGTACGGCTGGTATAGAGCACACAGTGGTTTTACACCACGGATGGGTGAGCTGAAGAGGCCCGGCAACTCATTCATCAGAGACATCAGCCCGCTGATGGCTTCAGTGCAACATCCATCATTAAATCAGATATTCTGGAGTCATCCTGTCTGCCTCTCAGTGGAGAGAGTCCTGGCAAGCCAGTTTATCTCCTTGCACAGATACTTGCAGCCCTGCTAGGACTGAAGCTGTGTGACACATCAGCACATTAGCAGAGCTGAGAAAGAAACCTTAAATCCTTCAATGACCAGGGTCTGGTACTTGGGATGACCAGACTGCTGGCATGAGCAGGAGATGGGAGTGAAGAGGAGACTGAATTTTGTGAGTCACAAAATTGGCAAAGTCTTGCTTCAATCCAGGAAATTTTCCCTGCCACCACTTTCATCCCCTTTTCTGGGAATGAAACCCAACAACCCTGGGATGTACCTCCTCTGAGATGGATTGCAGTGCTTTTCAACCGTGCCCCTGGATCACACACAGCTCTGCAGAGCAAGGCCCTGTGCAGTTCAGGGACACAGCTGAAGTTCAAGCTGATCCACACTGTGGCTTGCAGGATAACTGCATCATAACCAGCCCTCGGGCATGGTTCTCTAACAGTGCAGGCAGGCCGAGTTTTAGTACCTTCCCAGCAAATGCTGTTTATCTGCAGGGTTGTGATAAGCATGCAGGCAATCAAGGGCACTTCTGGCTGCAGCTGCAGTGGTGGCAGAAGACAGGAAAGCAAACAGGCTGTGAGGCTGGCACTGTTTCATATGCCATCAAAATAACAGCATATCCTCCCCTGGGTCGTTGCATTGAAATCAGCAGAGGGACAAACTTGTCCCGCTAATGACACAGGTGATGACTCTGAACCAGGAACACTTTGCTCCTATGCCGCGACCATGAAGTTGGATGTGAGCAAATCACTGTCTAGTTAAAAAAGGGTGGACTAGAGGACAAAGAAACAGCCCTGTTGTTGTCTAGACCTCCAGATCATATCCTTAGAGGCTATGATGCAGCTTATTCAGAGGAGGAAATAAAACCTGCTTGAACAAAAGTTTCTTACACATTCCCATGCTCCACTGTCTTGTGAAAGGGTTTTTAGTATGGAACTACACCACTTTAATATTATGCACTTCTTCAATAAAAAAGCATGACTCACGCCTCTGCACAGGAGATGAAAGATGTGTGGAAAGCATAAAAACACTAATCCAGCATGCAAAGCCAGCAGAATCACTTATCTTCATGGAATATTTTAATGTCTGTCTTCTTCTTCCAGGAAAGTTATGGGACCGTTTACACCTTTAAAAAGCCTCAGCCTGTAAATAAGTATCTAAAATATCTTTTCTGAATCTGGTTCTGTAGAACAGTTTTAAAAGGACTGATACAGGGTTTAATAGGGCATTCTTGGGTTTAGCACCCTGGGTGTTATATTAGCTACATCTTCCTCATGTATAAATATAATAGCAAGGAGGCAGAAGAGCAGAGAGTTGCTGATAGAGTAAGCATCCTCCTCAGAGTGAATCCTAAAGAATTAATGGTCCCATAAGTACAGCAATTAGACCCCAGCTCCCTGCTCCCATCTGCCTTCTATCACCTCACATGGAAGCCATGCCTGTTATCTTGGGCCCCCTTTCCTTCTGGAAGGGAGTACCCCAGCAAACCTCATCCCTTTCCCCAAATGCTATGGAGCCTCATGGTTAGGGCCTGGCTTGGAAGACCCTTGTCTCCTTCCTCCTGGGAAGCCTTTAACCACACTCTAACATGCAAAAGCAAGACACTGTCACCACCTGACCTAAACTTAGTACAAAGTCTGGGGACAGTCATAATCACTTGATCTCATCTTTGGGTTGTCTCCCTAGGCAGACATCTCCTCCCTCATCCTCAGTGAGATGGGGCTCCTGGAGCAGACACCTCAGTGGCTTTTGGTACCATATGGTGTGATAAAATCAGCTGGGAGAGTCTGCAGTGGACAAAAAGAGACCTCTTTGGGATCCACGTGACTGACAGCCCTACAGATGGGAGCATTTTGAGCTCTAATTGTCCAAAAGCTTGAGCTTCTTGAAGACACAGTCACACAGCTGGTCACCTATAGATCCTTACATACTCACACACATGCACATGCACACACACACAGTTGCTACATACTCAGCGATCGGCTGTGTTGAGGATGACCTCAATTAAAAGGTGTCTTTGTAGTCCTCCTGCAAATCATGGCAGTGCACAGTGGTCTAGAGAAATGCCTAGTATATTTTAATGGTGTCACCCCAAAGCTGACCATGCAGCTAAGTCTGCAGACAAGAAGAGAGGGTGATTTACTGTGAAAGGACTCCTGTAGTTCTGGCCAGTACCAAATCAGTAGCAGTGTGAAACATGAGCATTTAATGGGGGCATTGCATATTCCTTGAATGTTCTGCTAGAGCATAAAAATAATATCCAGCTGACCAGGCTTGTGTGCATAAATCTCTATTGTACACTGTTCTAGCTATGGAGCTCTCCAGATTTGGGGCCACTTCTGGAGGTCATTTAGAATGCTGAGTTGGGAGGCTGACCAGGACTGTAGCCAATGCAGGGAAGTTAGGGTCTGCAGTACTGAGCCAGGCAGACCCCATGAGGTGCCCTCCAAGATGACAAAGCCCCTACAAACCTCTCATCACCCATGTTTGATCAGGGCTGTGCAGAGAGGCAAGGTCTATAATCCCACAATTAAAATCATTTCAGCCCCTTCCACAGTTGATCAGCAATGTAAATCCAAGCTAATTTATATTTTGGAATAGCTAAAAGACATTTTTAAGAGATTAAAGTAATAAATATCTCTTCAATTTGTCAAAGTTCCACACTCTTCTCTCCCTGTCAATGAGCATAGCATCACTCAGCTCCCATCTACCATTCCTTTATGGTGCATGGAAAAGGGAGTTTAATGAAGTTGTTAAATAATTTTCTGCTTAAAAATTGACACAATTTACAGCACTTTTGTGTGTAAATCTCTATCTGCCAGGAATTTGACCCCTACTTTACATATCTCAAGAGACTAAAGCAGGTTTCTAACTCCTTTTAAGTAAGGACCAAATAATGAAGAGCAGTAACGACTCTCGTCACTGACTGTTTTCCTGTCAAAAAGTTTAGACAAAAGGTTTAAACAAAATATCCATTGGTCCCCTAAAAATAGTCCACAAAGTTGTAGTATGAGACTCATGTTAACCCTGAAAACAGGGCCTGCAAAGACCTCTTGGAAAAAATAGGAGCCCCTGTTTAAAGCCAAGTAGACACAAACGGTTGAGGGAGGCACCATCTCTTAATGGTCTTTGGGATGGTTTCCTCCCATATTCTGTAACAATGGGAGTTAAGTAAAAGATAAATAATAGTTCTAGTACCTTTTAAAGCAAGATCCAGTGCTTCCATTGAAATGAAAGGCCAGATGAATGGGTAGCTACTTTGCAGTCAAGTGTGAAAGTGAGGAGAGATTATTGATGCTGTATCTGAAATGATGGTCTTGGTCTGGTACCACAACCAGAAACAGCATCTCCCATCACTGGATTATACCATGTATTATGTCAAAGCGGCTTGTGTACACCTGATGGTACAGGGAATACAGTTGTGATTTCCTCTATGGAGAATTTGTAAAAGCGACACGTAGCGGATTAGTATGTGGTTAATAATGTTGTTTGTTGCACTATAATTTATTGATGCTGAATAGTAATTTCATCAGTCATTACTGTATGCAATGCTTACAAACTTGGCAGAGTTACACAGAGAAGGAAACCTTAGGCTGTTCAATGGGCCATCATATTTAGCAAGGGTAAAACTATGCAGAATTATGTGCCAGTCCTTGTCAGCATTAGAGCACAAGTGTGATTAGAACCATCTCAGCTTAGTATGATGCTCTAAACACATTAAAAAACTTAAGCACATGTTCTTGATGAGTACAATACTGTCCCGGATTGCACAGTGAAAAGGAAACAAATCCCATGGGGGAAGTTAGAGTCAGGCCATGCAGGGGGAGGAATTTTTAAAGTCTGTTTCTTGGTTCTCCAGCAGAAAGACTGCTATGAAAATCTACTCACAGGAATATTAATGGTACTTGTGCTGGGACACTTCTTTAAATTAGATATTTATTCTCTGCTGCCACCCAATAACCTTACTGGCATAACAAACCTCACCTTCTTTTCACAAACATTTTAAGCTGCTCAAGCTGCAAGCATTACGGAAAAGCAGAGAGTTACTACCCTTGCCTCAGAGGCTGTTGTGTGCTAGGGGATTTTACACTTAATGCCATAACTCTGAAGAAATTACATTTAATGCACTCAGGAAATGAGTAATCCCTGTCAGATCGCAACACGCACATGCACATTGAGTTGTTCTTCCGCAAATGGTGTCATTGTGCTCAGCACGTGGATTCAGGAGAAGGTGACACCCACAAAAATTGGCCTGGGGGATGGTCTGGCACGTCCCAGAATCTGTCAAAACTTCTAACGCCTTGGCAGCGTTTTCCCCTATAACAGATATCCTTCTACCCGTCCTTCTTTCTATTAATCTTTTTTTCTTTTAATCTTCTTTCTTTCTCTTTTTTCTTTTTCCTTCATTCTTTCCTTCTTTTTCCTGCCTCAGTGCCTTGCCTAGCCACCTTCCTAATTCAAAGACATCCAACTTCCAAAGTTTATATCTGCGAACAACATCTTCACATGCACAAATAAAGTCACTTCCAAGCTTTGGCATTTGTAGGAGTTGAGCCTGAAGTGTTAAAGTACAAACACTTTCTGATCAGCCATTCCCTTGACAACAGATGGCCCAATCTATGCTCCAAGATTGTTTTTAACTCTGTCTGACCCAACATAAAACCAAATGTTCATAAACTGCAGTTCTTCATACCCCAAGATGTCCATTTTTGGCTGTAAATCTGGAGCACATGCTGTTATCTGAGATTTGTAACAGTCATGTGCGATACAGGGAGGCACATTAGCTAACTTGGGGGGAATCTGATCAACACAGGCAAATCAGTGCTCCCTCCAACAACTTCAGCTTCTTAGAAACTTTCTCTGCCAGTATTTTCAATGTGATAAGTTGGGGTTTTTTTATTTCCCTGGACAGTACCTCACCTTATACCCGGGTAAATGTGCCAAGCCCAAGCCATAGGAATTCTATGCATTAAAGGCCACAGTAATCACACTGCACTTGGATGGGACGGGGCTGCTTGTAGAGCACTAGAATTTGGGTACAAAGTCTGCAAGGATGAAAGCTGCCTCTTTCCATTGGCATTAGTATTGCCTTGGTAGTGTTGCTACTGAAATAACATCTTGAAGTTAACGAATTATGAGGAATGAAACCATAGCTCAGATGGCTGGCTGAAACCATTCTTCACCAGCATTCATTCAACGTACTCCTAAAGGGTTGTGGCCACACACTGTTACTGCGAAAGGAATGGGGAGACAGCTGTGACTGGATGCTTGGCACCCCCTCATTTCAGGAGGAAAAGGCCTGAGTTTGCTATTTGTGATGAAGTCACAAATTCTGTTAGTCAAAAGAATGCAAAAACAAAAATCACCTTTCTTATAAGCTATGAAACTTTTGACTCAGGCTTCAAAATAAGAAAATAAGAGAATTTGTTTTTAAGGAATCCATAAAATAGACAAATGTTCAGGTTTCATCGATGTGAAAAAAAGTCTTTTCACATACATTATTTTTCACATGGCAGGGGGAAGGGGAGCTTCTAATCTGTTTATACTAGGATTAATATTAGGAGTGAGTTAGTTTTTCCAAGGTTCAGCAGAGCATGAGGGGGAAAACAAAACAAAACTTATTTTCAGGAATGTTTACCAATGGGTTCTGGTCATGACTTGTGTTTTGAAACTTGGGAGGCCAGTTTTTGAGGCCACTGTTAGTGTTTAACTTTAGGATTAGGAATTATTGAGTTAGGTTCATTAAAATAGCTGGGTTTTGTCCTTCGAAAATTTAAGAAAACATGGTGTAAGCCTTAGAAGCAAGGTCTCATTCTGGGTAACAACAGCCTCATTCAGCTCTGGGCATATGGCTGTCTTTGTTTTAGAAACCTGTGTTAAAATAAGGATAACGCTCCCCATTCCAGCAGAATCATCAGCTCTGTTCTCAGGGATTTACATAGCTCTCAATAATGCCAGTTTAAAGCCTTGAGAAATCTACTGAGATCCCAGAATATTAAAACTACTGTAAGGGTGGTGGGGGGCAGTTCTTCCCTAAATTTCATGTTCAATTCTCAGTTTGAAGAGGGGATGGAAAGCGCCAACATCACAGAAAGGATAAGGCTGGCAAAGAGTGTCTCTGAACTGAGCTGAGTAATAGATGAAGATCATAGAATCATAGAATCACAGAATGGTTTGGATTGGAAAGGACTTTAAGATCACCTAGTTCCAACCCCCTGCCATGGGCAGGGAAACCTTGCACTAGACCATGTCTCCCAAGGCTCTGTCCAGCCTGGCCTTGAACACTACCAGGGATGGAACATTTATCTCTTCTTTGGGCAACCTGTTCCAGTGCTTCATTCCTCAAAAAAACCCTTGAGGAGAGACTGCTTCCAGATGTCAGCCTGAGGACATCCTCCTGGGAATGCAGGAAGAAGCCGGAAGTGGTTGTTCTGCTGCAATGGGTTATTCTGCAAAGAGCAAGCTGCATTCCCATGCCCTGGCACAGGTAGAGGACAAAGGCTCCTTTAGGGCCAAATATCACTCCTTGAGCTTCCAGAATGACTTGCAACAGTCTCTGTGGCTTTGTGCTGAGTGAATGGTAGGGTCTTTGCATTTCCAGCATCAGCAGGACTAGTTCTGCCTTCAGCCACTTTCGTATAACTGAACTCAAAGCAGCTGCCCCATTCTAGCACAAACCAGGACTAGCCCCAACTTGTCCATGTGTGGTTGCACTCACAAATGTCCCATTAATTGAGAACAGCCCCAAGTGAGTTTTCAATTCAAGAAGAGTTTCAGAAGTTTGGGTCACTGCAAGCAAAATCATGCTCCCCTCCGGTTTGGGTGTTTTACAGCTACTCAACTCTTTTTTCTAATCTGCAGCCCAACCAGCTGACTGGAGCTGGCAGGAAGACAATGAATCCATTTTACAATGACTTCCAAGGTTTCAAAATGTGTTTTGGATCTGCCTTGGAGTGAAAACAAAACCTTCTGAATTTTTTCGTACAGTGAAGTCATGTCAAAACCATTTTTGCCTGGGAAGGCTTGGAGGTTGAATTTGTGGTGCAGACTGCGAAGACAGCCTCAATATTGCCACTGGATGTCCGGTGGCTGTTACCACTCTGAGAATGGCAGCTCAGCAATGTATATAGAACCCTGGATGCCTTCAGCTCTGGACACAAGAGAAACTGTTTCCTACTCTGGGTATTTTCTCCTAGTGGGATATCTGCTGTGATTTTTCTCAGGAATAAGAGGGACATGGAGCTGTTGGAGCAATGTGGGGCCACGATTGATGAGGGTGCCCTCCACATGAGAGGATCCTCCAGATGAGGGCCACGAGGATGATCAAGGGGCTGGAGCACCTCCCATACGAAGACAGGCTGAGAAAATTGGGGCTGTTCAGCCTGGAGAAGAGAAGGCTGTGTGGAGACCTCAGAGCAACCTTCCAGTATGTGAAGGGGGCCTACAAGCATGGGGGAGAGTGACTCTTCCTTAGGAACTGTAGTGGTAGAACAAGGGGCAATGGGTTCAAACTTAAACAGGAGAAGTTCAGATTAGATATAAGGAAGAAATTCTTTACTGTGAGGATGGTGAGGCACTGGAACAGGTTGCCCAAAGAAGTGGTAAATGCTCCATCCCTGGCAGTGTTCAAGGCCAGGCTGGGCAGAGCCTTGGCGACATGGTTTAGTGTGAGGCGTCCCTGCCCATGGCAGAGGGTTGGAACCAGGTGATCTTAAGGTTCTTCCCAACCCTAGTTATTCTATGATTCTATGAATGTTATGGTTCTTCTTAATGGTATAAGGTCACAGTGACTTTGAATTTCTGTGATATCCAACCAGCCACAGGCAAAGTGTATGGGGAGCCCAATTCCCAGCCTCACCTTTCACTTTTACAGATACCGCCAGCTTGCTGATGCAGATACCACTCTTCTCATGTTTCTACGCTTAACAGTGGGAGATACTGCACTGTACAAAAAATTAAAAAAAAAAAAAAAAGGAAAGAAAGAAATTGCCTTATTGGTCTTGAAACCGCCTGTTTTTCCTTCCTTGGTTTTTTATTCTTCCAACTGCTCTGCTTCATTCATTGTTTAAGACAGATAAGCTCACTGACAAATGCAAGCTCTGGTCCATAAAATACCAATCCTAAGTTATTTTTTCCAAGCAGAGACCCTGACTATGCCTTATTTGCACTCAGTGGTATATGTCAACTCTCACATACTTTCAGACCTGCCAGGAATTACACCAGTGTTGGATTATAGCTGCACTTGATTTTGAAGAGAGGAGAAGCATTGCTACTGGAATCATTATTTAAACCGTATCCCTTTGCTATGTTGAATGGCAGGCTCCCATTCACACATAGCATATCATACAGACACAAAGGGCCTACTTTCGAGAAAAACAAAGCAAAACAAAACAAAAATTTTTTGCAGTTGAATTACTCCTTTTTTTTTTTTTTTTTGCATAAAACCCATGATTTCAGCCAGAGAGGAGGCAGAAGAAAATTGTGACATCTAATTATCATCTTTTGAGCACAGAGGCTTCCTGTGAAACATGACCCCGTGTATCAGGTGCTGCAAAAGCACAAAGCTTCTCCCTGAAGAACTTTCAGTCTGAATAGAAAACAGTAAGAAAAAACATGCATTTAGTATATATCCTGATTTTACTAATGGAGAAATAAACCAGTGAGAGAGTGGGTGTTTTATCAGAAATATGTCTGGTTTAAAAGAAAACCTCTCTGGGAAGGCAGTCAGATTCACTAACTGCAAGATTATCTTTCTTAGTTATTATCTTTCCAAAAGATTTCACATAATAATTTCTGCCGTTCTGGTTGATATCACATTAAATGCAAAAAGAAACCTACTTGTCACATAAATTACTAGCACAGACCTGTCACCAGTTACTCATAAGGATGCACTGTCTGTTTTTCATTCTTGATGATATTGTGAAGTTTATGAAGTCCACATGGTTCACCCATCCATTACCTTCACAGGTCCATTATTAGGTCTTTCTATCTCATATACCAATTATTTCCATACATTGCTGTACAGCTCATCTTATATGCCAGGATAAACAAGCTGTGCAGAGACAGATTTAAACCTGGTACCCAATCAACTGGACATCAAGGCATTGCCCAAAGAGCTGGCTTTGCAGCAGGCAAAAACCAAATGCGCAACAGTCCTTCCACAAGTAGGACAGTTATTCTCCCATTGCCCATCCATCTTCTTTCTTCTTCATCAAATATAACTGGACACCTATGATTTCTCGGCCACAGATTACACAGTTTATATTTGAAGAGAGACATTTGTAATAAAGATGACAGATTCGTGTAAGCATCCAGTGAACTCATACTGTCTTCTTCAATGTTTATATTCACTTATTGTGCTCTACTGTTCTCAAATAATTACATAACTAGCCACAGCCATTTCAAACAGCCCTTCAACCAACATCAGCCTCGTGTATAAACACTGGTGCTTTATTCAGTCATTTTGTATGAAATTTATCTGCAGGGCAACAGTTTGCTGTACCATATTCATTTCGTGAGATGATTCAGGCAGCAGTTAAGACTCAAAGTGCTTTTGATTTCCTTGCAAACAATCTGTCTGCCTTCCCTTGCTATCTGTAACCCAAGATCTAAGAAGGGGTTGCCCAGTATGGTCTGTGTCCAGAGTCTTGCTAATAAATCACTGAGCTGCAAGTAACAGGCACAAACAGATCCCAGGCGTTTGGACCCCTAATTCTATAACTTTAGGCGCAAAGTATTCGATCATTTCTTTAAACCGGTCCAATTTCAGTTCAAGCTCTTAATGGGTCAGATGCTTCAAGGGTACATGAGTATGGTTCTGTGCTGAAGCAGCAATAAAATGTGTCTCATTTTGGGTCATTAGCTTGGGCCCTAACCATAAATGAAGGAAGACTGAGTCTGCCTGCAAAACCTTGGTAGCTTTCTGTCCTATTAGGAACAGTCTCATGCAGTAAAATAAAAAAGACCTGAAAACCAGCCTGCTGCAGCAAATGGGCATCCCAGCTCTCACGGAGACAAAGCTGCTCCTTTGGGAAAACTTCAGCCATTTTTAAGAGCAAGAGTGTGTAGGATGAGTCACCATCTGACTCCCCAGCCAGCTTTTGGGAAGCGAGGGTGATGAAATGGTCCAGTAGAAAAAAGTGTGTCATCCCGACAAGCCTGTTCACCTCACAAAGTACAAAATGCCAAAGAGGCAATGAATCCCATCACTATGAGTGATTAGGCACTGTGGGTACAGATTAGCAGAAGGCATAAGCATCATGTAATTCCAATTTAAGCCCTTTTTAAACATTATTACAAAAGGAACCTGAGCCAACATCTTTGGCATGGGGACAGATTCACATCTCTCTACCTTCATCCTCATGTGGTGCAGCTCTGTCTCAAAGGGAAGAGGATATTGCACAGTACCATCCCATATTCTTACTTGAAAGGAAAGCAAGGAAGAAAAAAATCCTAGGAAATTGTGTTAGTATGAATAAAACATGAATAAATGTGAAGACATGGACATTTCTGCCTTTCCTCTCACTGGCAGGGAGTAGTCTTTCTTCTTTGAAATAGAGAAAGTTGAAAACCTGTGGGCTGAGTAAAGAACATATTCTGGAAGATGTTCCGTCTTTTCCCAGTGACACATCTCTTTATTGTACATACACACAAACACACATGCACACGCAGCCACACGTACACATGTACACACAGACACACATTTTCTACTTCATTAAAAAACATTCTGCTAACAATCAAAGGCAGCTCATAAATGTCATATTTCGAAAAGCATAATGCGTGATTCCCTCTTTAGAGCAGTTTTTATGACAAACAGTATACCAATGTTTGTGTATCATTTCTAGGACTATAAAATAACTTTTTATGGCTCTTAAGCTAATATCTGAAAAACAGAGTACATTTTCATATTTTCGTATGAAATTCTTTCACAGCACTTAAAGTATAATATCCCTTGCCTGTCCACCCTCCCTCTCCTCGTTTCTCTTTCTATGCAAAACCATGTGACAAAAAGCAAAGTGCTTTTAAGAAACATACCTCTGGCACAGAGCCAACCTCTCTTTTTCTTCTTCTTTTTTCGGGGGGTTTTGCCAGTTGAAGCTGACAGATATCTATAGCAAACAGTTAACATATATAAACATGTCAGATATAAAACAAATATACTTTGAAAGAAAACAGAGAGCTGGAATGGTTCATGCAGCAAGACAACGTTGGTGCAATTAGCAGGAGCAGGGTGTGGGGTCTTCTGGGTAGGTTTGGTAGGTCTGTCCAAGGTAGAAGGACCTTTCTTTTTAACGCTGTCAAGTTCTGAGGGGATGGCATGGAAAAAAGACAGGCATCCAGTGTCACAGCCACCATCTGGTATAGATAAAAAGCAAGTATAAGCACTTTTTTGTGCTGACCGGTGTGTATGAGAGACATGTGCAGGCATTGGTTTCTGGAAGATGAAGGTAGAATAAGCTGGATCATTGCTGAATCATGACCACTTAGAGGCTTGATCCTGCAAAGCTTCCGTGGGATGCTGAGCCCTCCTTCCTCTCCTCCAGCCAGGCTTTCCTCCTCTGTTTATTA
Source organism: Strigops habroptila (assembly GCF_004027225.2). Lineage (NCBI taxonomy): Eukaryota > Metazoa > Chordata > Aves > Psittaciformes > Psittacidae > Strigops > Strigops habroptila. The sequence goes on from NC_044283.2 coordinate 8,297,183, forward strand.
TTGCATGGCACTTAATGTGATTATAAACGGATGAGACTGAATTAATAAGAGTTAAGAAAGAAAAACCATGTAGCAGTGTGGTCTGGTGCTATATACTGTGAGCAGGCTCATAGCACCCCACCACTGAAGAGTCACCCCAGCATGAGATTGACCTGTAAGATCATGGGAGGTTGGCCCTACAGGAATGCTCAAAGCTGGGGCAAAAATGACCACAGGATGATGGCCAGAGAGGAAGGAAAGGGTGTCCTGCTTGGGTCCGCTCCCTGGTCTGCTGCAGTCCTAGAGCCACATCTTTACACTGCCCATTGCCTTCTGCTGGGGCAGAAGTGTCCATGGGCACAGTGTCATCATTTTTGGCATTCTTGTTATCAGACTGAATGAGAAAAATAACCATTTTAGCCTGCCTTTCAAATCAATATGTGGGACTGGCATCCTTAGACAAGAGTTCAGGGTGAGCTTTGGCATCCAAAATGCCATGGGATGAATCCAGGCTCTGTGTCCAGAGTATCCCCTTCTTGGTGGGTCCTATAAAGCAATCTAGCACAGACCAGACACCAGGGTGGCTCCCGTCTGTCAAACCCTAACAATAGGTTAAGAATAGACTAAACAGATAATTAAACAGATTAATTCAGCTCTCAAACTAGGAGTGCAATTAAATGGACTCAGATTCTTCAGGCTGGGAAAGACACGGCTGAAGGGGATATGATAGAGATCATGAGTAGGCTGGAAAATATGAATAGAAGATGACTGTTCTCTATCTCTTCTAATACAAGAGCTAGGGGACATCAGATGAAACTAGTTAGTGGCAAGTTCAGAAAAAAATAAAAACCCAAACCCAAAAGAAGAGCAGTTTTCCCCAGTGTGTAGTTAAGAGGGGGAACGCTTTGCCGTAGGGCTACCAGGCACATTCATGGAAGAAAAATTATTTAATGGCTGTTGAAGACAAAGATGCCTCCCCTGGATAGGGCAGAGCTGATGCTGCCAGCAGCTGGTGAACACTGCAGGGGACATCACTGGGTGCTGGCGCTGCTCCTGCCACAGCACCCCTGGGGCAGACAGGTCAGATCTGCCTTGGGATGGAGAGTCGGAGGGGCTTAGGACCAGCGTCTGCATCCCATCAATCACAGTGAAAAAGACTATTAGCAGTATAGATGCTGCCTGTAGCTGGAAGGGAAGACACACACCTCCACATGCTCAGAGACCTGTAGAAAGTCCAGCCAGCAACACTTGAGCATCCTGGGAGCTGAACCTCCTAAAAACCAGTTAAAACTGGAGTAAGCAGGGGGGTTTCCTTCTGATGCCTCCCAGGGACACAGATCAAACCTTTATTCTTTTGTGAGCAGAAGAAAAGAGGGATTAACAGCAGCGATAGGTGAAATTCAAACACTTTGCAGGTTTCGTTCAATTTGGGTTAAGCCTGAAACAGAGCTGAGGTAGAATTCAGGCAGCTCACAGATTTCAGAAAATGCCTGCCATCGAAGTGATCTCCCATGTCTCAGCTCACTTTTATTTAATGCAGCAATAAATGAGGATGAAAACAAATGGTTAAGACTACAAGGATACTTAAGATATGATTCACGAGTAATGAAATATTTTCCAGAAAAATATTTTCAATTGTTTTTAATTTTTACAAAAAAGTAATACTTTTCGAAAAGCCATTTTAAAATGAATTAGATATTTTCTTTCCTTTCTCATTTCCTTCATTTCTTTCTTCCTTCCTTCCTTTCTAATTGCTACCTTTTTTCTGCTCATTACTCCCTCAACCTACTCTGTCTGCTGCTGAGAAAGGGATGAAAAAGATTTATAAACCCTTAGAGAAAACTGCTGCTCATTTAAACCTACTGAAAAAAAGGGAAGAAATTTAAAGTGTGAAACTGCATGGAAAACAAAGCTTCTTTTTAAAAATTTTTCTACCTGAAATATGGGGGGGAAAAGCATGTGCAGAAATACTTTGAAAAGTGGGATGCCTCTACTTCTGCCTTCCTCACTGCAGGCACAGGAGATTCAATAGGTCTCATGAAGGGGCAATTGAGACATCCTCTGCTAAAGGATATTAGAGGTGTCATGGTCCTTGGTTAGATCTGCTTTTACAGACACACAGGAAGTCTGCAGCAGAAAAGGGATTAAGATCAAGCCTTAAATGAGTGACCTCTTCCACCCCCAGACCAGCCTCTCTCATTTCTTTCTGCTTCTCAACAGAAAACACACACTGCTGATGGGGACAGCAAAATGGCAGGCAACCCCAGAAACGGCTGAGCTGTTCTGGGGAGACGAAGCAGACTCAGCCATCCAAAGCAGAAGCAGCATTTCAATTTTAATATTAAAATTAATATTAATATATTAATAAAAAGACACCTGATTTCCACCAGCTCCAGACCCACCATGGGATCTGCTATTACCTGCAGCAGCTCAGACAGTCCCCATGGCAGCAGTGTCTCCTTTTCTGGGTTCTTTTCTAGTTCTCTGCTGCCCAGCAAGCCCCCATCCTGCGGCCAGATCCTGAGCCAGCACATGTCAAGGTGATGTCGATTGGCATCAGCTGAAAACAAGTCCCTTGGGATTAACTGCTAACTTTATAGTTCCGGTTTCGGGGTGGGATTTTCCGAAGCGCCTGTTTGGTGCATATATGTAACAGAACAGCAGAAATCGCATAGATGGCTTTATCTCCCTCCACGATGTAACATAAACAAGTACAGTCACATATTTTAATTAATGAGAAAATCACCCTCCAAATAATAAAAATATCTAGAGAAACTTTCTGTCAGCTCAGCAGAACAGCCTGTGCTGGCAATGTGCTGTGAGAGCTGCTTGCACTGAGCTCCTGGAGAAGAGGTTTCAACCCCAAGGCAAACATCTGTGGAAGCTTTATGAGAGCCTTGATCAAGAGAAAGCCAGCAGCAGACATCTGTAGGCTTCTTTTGGGCCAAGAACAAGAGATCCCAGTATCTATTACATGAGGAAGGATTGCTGGACTTTGTGGGCCTTGTGGCTAGCTGCGAGGAAACCCTCACAGCTCTCTTAGCTGGAAAACGATTGACGTTCCTGCCTCTTCCAGGTTCATTTTCTTTGTGAAATCTCCTTAAAGAAAAAAAATAAGAAGATGGTCAATTTATAGATAGATGAACTTGGCACCATCTTCTTTAACCTGCCTGGGTCTCAATGCCTCAATTCACAGCAATGTTGGACTGGTAATAGCAGTATTGAACTGGCCATTTAACACCTACAATAAACCAGGGTGCTATTCACAATTGCATCTCTATTGCACACAGATTTCCCTGTCTTAATAGCAGCAATAACTGTAGGAGATAGCATACAACTTCCGAGTTGTGCAGCCACAGTCCTGTTCCTAAACACGTTGTGCTTGCATGTTGGTTTTTTTTTTCAGGAAAAAACTGATTTTGCCTCAGTTGCACAATGATAATCCACTGTCTTTTAGGACTGAGCTCTGAGACTCTGAGATGAGAATGTCACTTGGGGCCACCAACGTTTAAACTTGTCCATGAGCTCCAGGGCAACATTGGCTTAATGTGCTGTTAGAGATTGGAGATTCAGAAAGCAAAACAGTGAATTTAAGGGAGGCAAGAGGGAAGTGCAGTCAGGATAAGACCCTTAGGGCCAAAATGCATGATAGCTTGGGCTGCTGAGGAGCCACCATTCCTAAGAAACCCTTGAGAAACCAAGCTGACATCCTCTCCCTGGCGCCGGCCACTGTGCCTGGGCCAAACAATAAAGTGGGCTAGAACACGAACGTAGACCCTGCTGTGCTCTTGTTTACAAGCAAAGATGTGACCAACATGTCTCGCCACAGCCATGAACTCTGGTTCAGCTGAACTGGAGCCTGCAACAGCTGGAGGAGAGGAAATGAGCTTGTGCGGGTATTCGACTGCTGGTGTCTCCTTTCAGCTGAAATTAATGTCAATGGTTGTTGATGCTGCAGGTCATTTCCTGTCTCCCCCTTTAAATCTGTAACTTCAGTGCATTTCCCAATGGTAAAGAGAGGTCTGGCCAGCTTTCCAGCCAGCTTTTCAGGCTTAGTGGTGTTCTTGTGAGCACTGGAAGGTAATTGCAAAGGAGGCTGTAACCCACGGCAAGCGAAAGTTCAGAAAACAGATTTACAGAGGTAGGAAACCATGTTGCTGCTTGTGTGGGGTGCTTCCTATGTAGGAAATAGCAAATGTCATCTACAGATAGGCAAACAGATATACAAACAAAGCTGTTAACTGGAAATCTTCATGTCAGTGATCATAGTGGCATATTGCTGCAAAAGCCAAAGAGTTGTTCCAATGCCATCACCTTAGAGGCTGAGCTTGTCCATTGGATTATCTTCCAATGCTTCTCAGACACCCATGGGCACAGTCACCACCACCTGCAAGGTGAGCCATGACTCCAATTCATGTCTGTCAGTTCTAGCCTTGATGCACACATGTTGTCTCAGTGCAAGGAGCACACTGATGGGTGACTGTGGAAGACTTCATGGGGAGCTTGGCTTCATTTTGTAATCAAGTACCCATTTTCCAGGAATGTCTCCTCAGACAAAACACATGGTCAGCTGAACCAGCACAATGGGAAAAACAGCCATGTCCAGGAAACTCTGGGCAGCTCTAGTCCACTGAAGCAGTATCTGTCCCCCTAGGACCTTCAGATGCTTCACACATTTATTAACCCATGATCTCCGTAAGACAGCTATAATGCTGGGGCTGGGAACTCTCTGCAGTAGTACCCAGTGTTGCACAGAAGTTGTCTGCTTGTGTGCAGCACAAAGTTGTAGTTTTGGAATAGAAAAACAAGGTCTGCATCCCAGCACTACCGTAAATGTGGAGTGGGCACTCTGTGAGCCATCGAGCAGCCATGGGGCTCTTCAATGCCTACAGACTTACCCAGTTCAGCTTGATACTAATCTTTGCTCAGTTCAGCTTTCTTGCTTCTACCCACCTTTAGTCCATGCAAATTCTTGGCTTGTTCTCTTCCCACCCCTCCTTTATCCCTTTTCCCTCTCCTTTTCCCTGTTTTCATTGCTCTTCATAACATTTCTTCTATGTTGGGGAAAAGTGCCTGTGAGTGTATTCAGAAACCCAACCTGAAGCACTTAGCTGAGGCAGGATCAATCCTGCGGCTCACAAATTTGCTGGGCAGAGACTTTACTGTGGGTCAGGTTATGGTTTCTGCTTTCACTTCTGTCAAGGAGCCATTTCTCCCAGATTTCTGTGGAGGACACCTCCAGAGAGCATCCTGACAAGTTTGGTCCCCAAATTCGGATGGGGTGAAAATCGCTGCCCCACAGATGTCAAAGGGAGTTAAGTTTGCCTGAGACCGGGAGGCACTTGTGAAAGCACAACCCTTTCTGCTGACTCCTTTGTTTGCTGTGCCATGACCATACAATGAAAGCTGGGATCTCTCTGTGCCAGGCACCACATAAAAAAACAGAAGGAGAAAGTTTTCTCACCCTGGAGTTTGCAGTCTAAACAGACAAGTACTGCAGAAGAGTGAGTAGAGTTTGGCTTGCAAATATTATGTTAGCTCCCTGATTTCTTCATGGTTGGTTGGGTGGCAGATGTATTGCTTTCTTTGAATGGTTTAGGAGGGGTATCCGTGCACGCCTGGGAGTGGAACAGGATCTTGTCTTTATGGCAAATTTGGCATGAGGAGATGTTCCCAATTAAATCTGGGCATAATCAGATGAGCACTTGCAACCCTAGCAGAAGGATTTCAAACTGAATTGGTTTAATTTGCTATATACAAAGGATCGTGTTCATTGGAAAATGCCTTTATTCCAGAACTGGGGCACCTCTACGTAGAGTTTTTCAGGGAGAGCTATTCTTTCTTAAATCCGCCCCTTCCCTTAATCTGAATTAACTTCCCTGGACAGAAAAGTGTGTGTGTATATGTAACACAGAAGGGGCCGGGGGAAAAGCAGGAAGGGATTAGCTGAGAGGAAAAACAAAGGAAGGGGCAAAGATACGGAGGGGAGGGAGATAAATCCGCTAGTGAGAGGGAAGGAAAACGAAGAGCAGCTGGAGGGAAGAGCCTATTGGGCCAGGACCTGAGCAGGGGGATCCATCCCCTGGAGCGACCACAGCACCAGGCAGCCTGCCTGCTGCAGCTGCCTCTGGGCAGGCAGCCTTGCGCCAAGGGACTTGGGGACCCCATCAAGTTTTTCTCCATGAAACCCTCAGCTTCCGAAGACACCATTTGCTCGGGGAGCTCGGCTCTGGAGTTGTTTATTTTCTTTAAGAAAAGGAAGTGTCTCAATTGAAGGCAAACATTTTTTTTTCTGTATAAGCTGTAAACAACCCCAGCATATTTGATGCACCGTTGCTAACTATTGCTTATTGTACTTCTGCAGTCAAAGGCAGTGAAGCCAAAAACTCCTTAAAGCTTAAGTTACTAAAACAAAGAAAAAAGGAGAACCAGTTTCTTCCTTGCTAAGCCAAGTTCATAATTATTACTAAATGGGGTAAGGGAGAGGACATCCTCCCATTTCTGGCCTGCAACAAGCTGGCAATGCCACATACAACCTGTATCCCATGAGTAAGAGCCATTCTCCCCTGAATAACACTCTGCCATGGGGCTTTTATGGGTTGACATTCAGCTCTGCTCTCATTTTGCAGTGCTGCTACTGGCGCTGAAGCTTTTCCAGGTCTCATGGCAAATCTGACACCTCAATGCAGCAAACAGGCTACTGTCTTCAATTCAGCCATCCCTCCTCCTATACAGTATATAGCTCCTGCAGCCAAGGGAAGCGAAGATGGCATCCTACACTTGAGGGTTTAAATCTCTGCTCTGCCACAGGCTTTCTAGGTAACCTTGGGCAAGTCCCTTAGCCTCGAAAAAGCCAGCTTCCACGTTTAGCTGCTGGTCTTAATGCATCCTTACTTCTTAAGGCTGTCTCAAGGAGGTCAGCATCAACAGCCAAGTCCCATGGCAATAGGAGTTGTGCATATTCCTCATGTGGGTCCAGACTGTGATGGCAGTGGTGATATTTTCATTGTTACATTTCCTGAAGTGTGCTCTTTAAAGAAGAAACAGGAAGATGCAGTACTTGCCCTAGACTGTGTCACCTGCACACCCAAGGCTAGACAAACTAAATGAACAATACTGCTTGCCAGATTGTATTTCCTGTGAGCAGGAGTTGTGTTTGGTGTGATGCAAAGCACAGCCAAAGTTCAGCTAAAAAAAAAGAGAGGGAAAGGAATAATGACATTTTATGCATGAATTCACAGAGAACTAAAACGAGGCACAAAGTTGTTGAGTGGTTTACAGAGCAACAGTGTTGAACATTGAAATATTGAACCCTGGAGTCCAACTCTGACAATCTCATACTGCTTCCAGTGCTAGCACAAACTGTTTTTTCATATTTGCCTCCCATTGCTATATGCAAGGACTTTTATCCAAAAAGCATAATTTTCTCATTAACCTGATTTTGGGAATGTGGAAGTTTTGCAAAGGAAAGGAACCAAAAAGTTGAAACTTGGATGAAAGCAAACGCCAAGAGAGTTCAAAGAGGAGAGCAAAACAGCAAAGAAAATATCTCTCTGCTCACGCATCCAGATCACCTGCAGTCAGTAGGCCAAAGAAGGCAGTGTTTGCTACTGCTGGTATGAACAGTTCTGAGGATGCTAAAAACAGCTTAGAAAACACATGTAGCTTCCTCCTTCCTTCCTTCCTTCCTTCCTTCCTTCCTTCCTTCCTTCCTTCCTTCCTTCCTTCCTTCCTTCCTTCCTTCCTTCCTTCCTTCCTTCCTTCCTTCCTTCCTTCCTTCCTTCCTTCCTTCCTTCCTTCCTTCCTTCCTTCCTTCCTTCCTAAAAAAATAGTTTCCTATTAAAAAACAAACATTAGTGTAAATAGGGATTTTGAGTCCATTTTTTTTGCATCAAAAATCAAGGGTTACTAAGCTGATGAAGATACTTGAGAGGCAATTTAAACACTAAAGGTGCTGGGAATACCAAGGGTATCCAGTGTCCTCCAAGAGCATAGCAGCACCTACTGCTTCCCTCAGTGCCTACAGGGTAGAGCAGTCTGGTAGGGTGAGGGAAGGCCCCATTTAAATTCCTCCATCCTCAGAGGATTCATCCACTTGCTTTTGCTTTTCAAGATATCATAATATTTTTTCAACATATTTAGATGTCTCCTTCCCTGAATTTTTGGGTAGGGAAGAAAATTTATCCCCATCTGTTGAAGCTATGTCATTGCCTTTGAAAAACAGTTTTTCTGGGGTAGAAAGCAGGGAGTAAGTGTAGCTGTCCAGACCCAGGTGTAAGCACCTTCCCACAGGTTTCTCAATACTAAGTGCTGTGGCTCCTAAATCCCTTAATTTGTAGCTGGCATAGGTTATCCTCTATGCTTTAAGGGCAAGTCTGAGCTCATCAGTGGGATTTTCACCATTGGTCTTATTTATCTTATTATTATTGGTCTTAATAAAAGGAGAATCAAAAAGGCAGCAACCCAGCCAGGGTGCATGTCATACTCTAAGAGCTGTCATACATGTAGTATATATAGGATCTCCTTTTCTTTAAGTGCAAATTAGGTGAGGAAAATCTCAAAGGTTGTTGTGATTCCCCCATATCGTTTTACTGGAAAGACGGGTGACCCTTCAGACCTGCTCTAGGAATGCAGAGGACCTAGCTGATCCTGCTGGTGCTGCACATCCATGGTCAGGACCTGCTCCCAGGACCACAGGAGATGTTACATCCCATGGACCTCACTTTATATGTAAAGTAGATTTGCATTCTCCTATGAAGTAGTTCATGATCCTGTGCTGCCAGGTAGCACGTGGTCTACTGGAGGTCCTAATACTCACTATGTTATGTTCAACCATTCAGATGAGGCTCTTTGAACACAATCTCACACTTGGCAAACCTGGGTTTGCTCCAGCTCTCCTGCAGGCTTCCTGTGTGGCAGCTGGAAATGTGTTTATTCATCCTGCACCTCAGTTGTCCCACCTAGAAAAGTAGGAACCATGTTCTTATCTCCCAAGGGATTGTGAGGTTAAATTGTTATGGACTGGGAAATGCTAAATCTGAGGTCCAGTGAGGAATGGAGACATTATTTCAGTCTCTCTGTTATTAGAGCGTGCTGTATGCAAGCCAGATACTCTTATCAGTGCAATGCAAAAGCAGATGTGTGAGATGTGCAGCTGCATTTTTTAATGTTGCCTTTTACTGTGCCTGCATTTTTCTTCTCTTTGTGTAAAATTATGACCTTTTAAATATCAAATAGACTATATGTTATTACAGAACAGTTGCTCAATTTCTTCTGAGAAACAAGTATGTTTTCCATTATATTCGCCAGGTGCATTCTATAAAGGGGGCGTTTATGGTAGAATCATATATATTTCAATAAAGGCTTAGTAGTTTTATGTTAGAGAAAGGTAGCCCTGAAACCAAAACCATACATTTCAACTTCACTGAAATGGCTTTTTTTTTTTTTTTTTGTCTGAAATAAGGTAAACCCTCAAATGGGAACAAAACATATTGGGCATTATAGAGGTTTTAGAGAGAGTCACTTAAGAGTTAGGGCTGGAAAAAAAAAATTGATCATTTAGATGGGATTAGGGAAAGTTAAAAAACATCATAAAACCCCACAAAAACAGGCAGAGAGTTATATTCTATTACAAAACCTGGAAATTTATATCCATGGCCTCCACTTTTTGCAATTTGGAATCTTCCTTGGGAAAATGGTTAATTAAAGCTAAGCCATTGAAATGGTAATTTACAGCCCTGTTTGGAGCAGAAGCCTGGAACAGTAGATTCTGAAGCAAGGCTGTGCATCACAGAGTTACAGCACAAAACTACTGTATAGACACTGCTGGAAAAGCTCAGCTTCTGCTGTCTTGTGTCTATTAATCTAGTATCTCTGTGTATACAATTCAAACCATTTTACAAATATTTGTCATTTGTAGGAGGAGAGGCTGCCAAGACCTATCTTGATTCTGCAACCATAAATAAAGTGTCCCAACACAGAGCTCTGAATTTAAAACAAACTGCTTGAAGAAGCTGAGTACAAACTGTCTTTTATGAAGTATGAACAAGCCTTCAATCTTGGTCTTTGATATTGAAAAATCTAAAGAACAAGTGAAGATTTTGGTTTCTATGTTTTCTCTGACTCCCGTGTTTCTGCCATGGCAGATTTATTCAGGCAACTTGTTTCATTGCTTCTTTAAACTTGCCTCATTCTCAGTATCCCAGAGATTCCCAGGTGAACATTAAAAAAGGTGGATAGAACATTAAAAAAGCTTGATAACTTCTGTCAGGGGGTGTTTTGTTCTCACGTCCTGTCCCGTCAGGAGAAACAAGTGAAACTGTCTTAAAAAGGCATATCCGTTATTTATTGAGAGCATCCTCAGCAGGTAAGAGCCAAAACATTTCTTTTCAGAGAGGACACAAACTCCTATAAATCTGAGCAAGAAACTCCCACTAGCAAAAAGAGTTGAAGTTTCTCCTATGCATAAATTATTTCATGAGTATTTGCAGTGTGTTTCTTGCATTTTCACCTGCAGCTCCTAGAAGGGGCTGCTGTCAGGCATAAGATAACTCCACGGATATGATCACGTGTCGAGCTGTCATGACAGAAGACTTTGAGTTCATCAATATACTGGACTGGCACTTCAATCTAATCAAAATAGCAAGCGCTAGTCTTGAAGTAAGTCAAGATACTGCCTTTGACTCATGCCAGGCATGAGGTGCGGTGACAATGGCAGTCGATGTTTTACAGAGTTAGCTCCCTTTGGAGAAGAAAAACCTGTTTCCCTGCTGTTTATAAACGAGAGCCAACCCTGGCACATCTGCACTGTCTGTAAGAAGCAGATACAGGAATAAATTGTTCCCTCAGTCGCACTGAGTATTTTTTGGGGTTTTATTCTGGAAAGTGCTGAGATCCTCCCCAAGCAGTAGCCCAGAAGCAAGCCACAATGCACTCGGTGACAGTCAGAAACCAGAGATCTGGAAGTGAACTAAACCAAGGGCATAAATGTTTAGTGTTTTTTGGGATGAGTGGACTACATATTGCCTTCTGTTGCTGTCTGTGCTCATTTTCTCTTCTGATTTTGATCTCTACTGAACTGAGCATTGGCTTTCAGAATAGTTTGCTATTCCACATCTGCAGAAATATTGCACAATATTAGCTTTCAGCAGCCTTGGGCCAGCATGCCCCTTGTGTGCCTACTGCATTCTGCTGGCCTTGAACTGTGACTGCAAATAATGAAGCTGTGTTGACTCAGTGTTTATTTCTGATAAATCTCAGTCCCCTCCTCCCCTTTTCTTTATGCCAAATACCTAAATGTTTTCTCAAAGTCTTTAGCCAAGTCACATCCAAACAAAATGTCTATGCTGCTAAAGTTGTCCGAATCCTGTGTGTATTTCTATGAGAGCAGTCAGAAGTCTATATCATTGCAATAGGTGGGAAAATTGGTCTGTCGGGTACATTTCAGTGCTGGGCACACAGATATGTGTCTTATCCTTGCCCTTTTCTTGATTTCTGCAAATATTGTTAAAATTGGCACAACTTTCACTTCAAATCCAGTGAAGTGACACCATCCCATTCCTACTGAATTCACCTTCTGTATAGCTCTGAGTGCTGAAAAGGGGCATTTTAGCATAAAAATGTATAGTGCTGTATGGTGATGGAGGTCGTTGAAAGGGAGACACTGGGACTCCTCATGCTCCCTCAAGGCAGATGGGGTGGACTGCACAGCAGCAGGACTGGAGGTGGGAGGCCAGGGAAAAACACCCTGTGCTCACACCATTGTAAGCACTGACTGAACTGGGACCAGTCTGACCACTGGCAATTCCTGAGACACAGGAACGGGGAACTTCACATCTTTTCCCTTGGTATGCTGAGTGCTGGGGATGCTGCAAACCCCTGGTTACTCAGTCTGCTGAGGCTACTTCCAAACTATGCCTCGAATAAAAAACAAGAAAGGGATGACCAGAACTGGTTCGAATTTCTACTCTATTTGTCCCAGGCCAGCATTTTCATCCCAGATCACTCTGAATTAGGAGGCGAAAGGATAAATTCTGATTCTCCACATTCCTATCCAGCCTCTAGTAGTTGAGCCTCCCTCTGCCAGTCTGTCCCAAGCCCTTCCAGCTATGAACTGACATCTCTGCAGAATGTTTCAGCTTTGTCCAAGCCTCCTTTCTGGGAGCAGAGGAGAGGGATCATTGCAGCCAGCTCTGGCTGCAGCTTCTGACTCACCATATGACAGATGTTGATACCCTTTTCCCATGTTCTCACAAAAATTAGGGTGTGAATCAAGCCTGTGCTATTTTGGACTCACTCCACTGCCTGAAATAGAGCTATCAAAGTTTCTTGGGTTTCTTTCCTTCCTTCCCCCTCCGCAAAATGTCTGGTTCCTCCCTTGAGATGCAGGAGAAGATTCTGAGCCCAGCAGAGCTCCACGTGGCTATGATTTATACCAAGTGCTGCAGATGCGCTTTTTAAAGTAGGCTTAAAAATTACTCCCCCTAATAGAGATTAAATATTGATTACCTAAGTAATAGCTCTGTCTGCAATAGGAAATAGATGTGTAGCAACCCCCACACATCAGTCAGTCACACTGTCTGAGGAAATAGGGTACCAGATGAAATACAGGGTGCTAGCCAATCCTTTTCTAAAACCATCCTCATCTTCTACATAGAAGCATATAAATATATATATAAACAGATATATATAAAAATATGAATTATAAATATACATATATATGCACATATATTTGTGTATATATATACACTCATCCTTTGATTTCCCCTGGAAAGCTAGCTAGCTCCTCACTTTCAATTTAACTTCCTATGGATTACTTAGCATGTTTAATAGTGATGTCACTGCATCTTCCCTCATAGCTTGCTATACCATGTGTCCTTACTAATGTTGAAAGCAGGAGAGTCTCTGACATGGAACAGAGGGGCTTGCCCTGCAGCGTGCTGGTCGCATGATGTGACCGTGTCCCCTGCCAGTGTGTCATGCAGTGTGACAATGTCATTGCTGTCAGGTCACGCAAGGAAGGGGAGGGATGGAGAGGACATGGTGTGAGATGACCACAGTGACCAGAGACAAACAGTCCTGTGGTGCAACAGTAAGCCCTGTGGATTCATCTGCTATGTGGCATTGAAGATCTGGAAAGAAACCACCAGGCCCTTGGGGGTGAAGATGAACACTCTTTCCTACCCTCTTTCCCTCCCTTTCAATTTACAGGTTTGGGGGTCTCCAGTGCTTTGGTTGTTCTGCAGACCAGACCCTGGCTGCCACACTGAGACTGAATCCCAACGCTAAAGCTCTACAGTCACTCACAGCCTGGACGAAAGTGGGCAGAAAGGGACCTTTGCCTCACATGTTTGGCGCTGAGCTGCATGGATCATGGCCTCAGCACCTGTCAGCTCTATGGCACTCAGAGCCGTTCAGCCAAGACCTCAGCAGCTCGGGTCCTTGCAGCATTGCCAATGCGAGTGGCTGACTTTAGAGGCAGTCTTCTTTGCCAACTATTGTTGCAGGGCTTTGGTTATCTACTCAATTTGTTGGGGAAAGATAGCAATTTTCCCTGACCTTCTCCTTCTGAGATAGTATCAAAACAAGGTTAGATGTTAGATAAAGCCCAGGGACACGTGTCCTCCACTCTGGTTTGCAGCAGTGTGTCCCTGCCTGCAGAGTGCATAGCATCTTTGGAGCATGTGAACATTAAACAGAAACCAGAAAAACATCTGTAATGGTAGCACCTGAGAACATAAGAGGTTTTTTCACTCCTGCAGGACATCTAGTTTGACTGTTGTTGCAGCCAGCTGAACACGTCTGCTGGTGAAAAAATTTCAGGAGAGAACTTCATGGGTTGATAATGCCATCTGAGTTTTGGACTTGCCAGTGCTATGCATTTACATCCCTAGTTCCACCTTGCCAACTGAGTTTTATCCCATAACCTGTACAAATGTTGGCTTTATGACTGATAACAGAGTAACATCGGTGTAAACGGCTCGAGCCAGATTTTTCTCTTGCAAATGTTTTATTTGAAGTTTTCCTCATTTAGATGGAGGGGTCCAGAAGAGAACTGTCACCCTTGTCCCTGCAGAGATCCCCCCTTTGGGTTTCCAAGGCTCAACATCAGTTTCTGAGCCCAGTGAGCTGTTTGTAAGGGACACCCGTCGCTGACTCTGCAAGGTTTCTCATTACCATTTTCTTACCAAAGAGTTGTGGACCTCAGTTTCCAGAAGCTCACTAATAATGAACTTTTCTGCTTCATTCCCAAACAGATTACCATTGTCATGCTGTCCAGCAGGCAAATAAGCCGTAACATGAAAATCATTTTAAGTAGAACAAACACAGAAGAAGGCTTCTAAAGATGAAACATCTATTTGGTTCCTGGCCCCCTTTCATCCTCTATAGGGATGAAGTATCTATCTAGCTGGCACAAACCCATAGGCAGGCAACAGTGTGAGCATCCTGCCAGGAGATGCTGAAATACACTCAAATCATGTGAGCCAGGCCAGTGGGCTGAAAATCATTCATTGTGCTGCCAAATGCTTTGGCCTGAGCTGGGGTAGTAACATGGTTCTTTTTAGTACTTGTCTAAAAAAACCTATCTGGCAGCAAGATGCTCAAAGCAGTTCAGAAACTGGAGTTAAGTCTCAGCAAGTCCCTCTGAATTTGAGTGAGACCCAGGATAAAACAGTTTGTCAAGGCCATATAACAAATACATGTGATTGCATTAGGGATACTCTTCTTTAGCATTGCTGTAGCCTTCTTGCTAGGAGAAAAACACAGAGACAAGACAAGTAATATAGTGAAGTAATGAAACTAGCTGGGGATTAGAAATATCTTTCTGGTTGCAATGCCTGTGGCTGCATTTACAAAACTCTCAGAGTGGACAGAACTCTTAAAACATCACATTAGTTTTTGTTTGGCTTGGATGTTTGGGACAAAAGGTTTTGAGACTATAAAGGTAGAATGGGATTGCAGCAGTGTCTACTGTCCAGGACATTTTATATTACCAAAAGTCATTATTCATGAAGCAAGGATCCAAATCCAAGATGAGAGCACACTTCTGTCCTGCAGGCATCCTAAGACACCACGTGGAGAACTTTGTGGCCATGAAAGGACAAAGTGCTATAGAGACTGCAGAATGATGCAAAACTCCATGTATGCACAAAATCTGTACATAATGGGTATGTTTTCAAAAGCCAGGCACAAGAGTGTGAGCTCAAGATGAAGCAACAGCCTTTCAGCTCAGTATGTCTGCACATATGTTGACTCGCTGTGACTCTAGCAGTTTAATGTTGCACCATTTGTACTAGTGCGCATTTATGTCTAGGAAATGGGTTTTTTTCACACCCCTCAGAGCCATTGCAGGCCTCTTAGAAGAGCTCTGAACATATAAAACAACCACCCTTGGAGCATCCGGACCATGTGCTGAGGATAGTGGTCTTTGATGGTCTGCAGGAAAATGTCAGTGCTCCAGACACATGGCAGTAGTGGCCCAAGAGATGCTCCTCTTGCTATCTAATCCTCTAAAGTGTGTGATGGACACCTGCAATTGAACTCTAGCAGAAGAAAGGAAGTTCTCTCTGGTCAGATGTCTGAAAACTGATGTTTCATTAACATGTTAGCTCTCTCCTAGCTCATTAAAAGCATGTATTCATCTTCATTTTATTAAACCTGTCCACGGCACCACATTTGGGTTATGAATCTGTCATCTGATCTGCCCATTTCCTTGCTTTTAATATTTCAAAACCATCATTAAAAATGAATATAGGCAGAAATTTCAATCTTGGATAATTATCACCAGTTCACTTTTCAACTGGCATATCATGTGCCAGGTGAAACATTAATAAAAGAGAAATTGCTTGGGCCTTTCTAAAAACATATTTACTGGTGAAAATCTTGATATTTTCAGCAGGATTCAAACATCAATTTTGTCAGCTATTCCAAGTATTAGCTGTGATATTTTGTTTTCAATGTTATTTAAATGCATTTATGTTTTTCATTAAACAGACAATCCTTTGGGAAGTATGGATCATTGTGAATAGGTGCTCAATAGAAAACTAGATGCTCTGTTGAGGGAAATAGATTCATTGCAATGTTTTTAACCTATTCTTTTATCCTTGCAGTTCTTACCAACTGCTGTTGGAACTGATGAAAAATTAAAAAGTAAAAATAAATAGTTGTATTGTGCATCTTTTTAATTGTGATTTAGTCAGACTGAGAACATTGATTGAAGAAGAAGCTCAGCATCAGAAAGAAACTGAGTTTGCTTGATATTTGAAAGTGCATTTAAGTAGTATCGAACACAAGCAAACATAAAACATAAGGAGTGAACAGAAGTTTGTCTTTTCAGAAGTATGGAAATTAATCAGGAGAAGGCAAATTGAAATTGTGACCAATCTGCAATTGCTGAAAATGCTTTTTATTCTTGTGTGTGTGTATCAGATGTCCTGATTCTCCTTTCATTGACACAGTTGTAAATTTGAAGCGAGTTTTGTGGGAGTTAGCCTGTTACAGCCCGAGAATGAGACTCAGAGACCCGAACAGATTGCGACAAATAGATCCTTTTGCATGAACACTGTTTGAAATTGTCTTAATATGCTGAGTTTTGAAGCAATGTGTATTATCAGAAACCTAGATTAGGCATTATCTAATTAGATCCTACCAACCACTGAGGACCTTCTGAGCCCTGTGTATCCTGTGTTTCCCAGTGATAGTAGCCCAAAATGGGCAAGACCTGGTACAATGAATTTCTGCACTAAAACAGTGAGTGCTCAGCTGAAACCAGCAAAAGAAAAAAAAATGGATCAGGGAAATTTATCTTTTACTCAGGATTTATCAAATTCACAGAAAGAGGGTTTGGCCTCAAAGGAATATTGAGAGATATTAAGAATCTGTCTGCAAAGCAGTGGTCCCATGTTCATTTATATCAACTGAGAATTTGTCCATTCTACTTGTTGTCTACTCTGAAGGCAATTCTCTACTCTTTAAATCATTGCAGTGACGAGTAGGAGCAGATTAAAGGTGTCAGGATTTGGGCCTTTGTAGATTAATAAAGGCATGCTGAATGGGAATTTTGTCTTTGTGATTTCCTTGGAAGTGGACGAATAAAGTGCTTTGATCTAGAAGGGGAATGTGAAAGGTCACTGGCTAAGCATGTGTGCTGAAGTGCCCTGAGCCATCCAACATGATCAGCATAAATTAGAATCTGACTGCCTAGCTTAATTCATCTTTATTGATGTCTATATAGTTGCAAAGGCAGAGGGACTATAACAATCCCACCAGCACAGTGAACCAACTGGGGCATGCAAAAATCCATAAAATGTTTAGTATTTCCTAATGGAAGTAAATGTAGGAGTATGTGTTAGTGATGCAGAAGCCTCATAATTTTAGAGTACGGGTTTTATTTGGACATGAATCCAAGTTTTTGGATGCTTATCTGAAGTTTCCAAAACTACTTGTGCCTGCAAAATTGCGGCCAAGTTTTGAGAGATTATAATGATATTTTTTCCATTGTTTCTAGCCCTGGCTAAGCCAGCAGTAGTAGTTATTAATGCCCAGCTGCAGACCTATCAATATAGTACGAGCACATTCCCCAAGGCAAACTGACACACAGATTAGAGCCCCGGGGAAACAGAAGCTGCATAAAATTGGACAAGGATAGCTTATGCCATGTTCAAAATTTCTGCTTCAAGGTCACTTTTGGAAGCACGAGATGTTTTAGCCCCAAAAAAGTCACTAGATGTGAGGATTTGTGACAGACTCAGCTTTGAACTTGTATAGAGCATCCTTCTCAGTCCAGCAGCCGGTTACAGTTAAAATTCTCCATCATAACACCTATGTCTACACAGGACCTCTGCCTTCCATATCACCAAGCTACCAGGACTACTTCTTGTTTCAGTCCCCAGAAACACAGTCCTTTGCATTTGAAGGTGCTCAGTGCGTTACTTGAACTTGCAATAGCCATTTCACTTCCTTGGAAAATGAATCTGTCCTCTTTTGGAAATATTACATAATTAATAAGAGAGAATCCTTCATTTCTGACTGATTCTCTCTTTTGGATGAACAGGAGGCAATAATCAGGAGGCAATAATTTGGGACATGTAAATAACATGTCCCAAATGGCAATCCCTGAGCCAAAAATCTTAAGGTCAAAACCACCATTTTGATCATTTAGCCTGACCTCCTAATAAAGAAATCTTAACAAGCAATTCCTGCCTTAAGCCTGTAATGCTTGGCATATCTCCTGTAGAAAAAGCTATGGTCCTAAGTTAAAGATCCCAAATGATGGAAGATTCCAGCATTTGTGTTGGCATTTTTTTCTAATGGCTAATAATTGCCACTGCATAAAACAAGAATGTTCCTTTCTATAAGGGAAAATATTCATCAGGGAGCAAATATTGTCACCATTATAAAAAGCTAAACACAAAAACACAGTTAACTCATAGCTGCTGATTCTTCAGCCGTACTGATTTTTGTTTTCCCACTGGATAAATTTTTCCTAAATGGGCAGTGAAATAACATAGCTACTATAGGTGCCGAATAGAACCCAAACTGAGCATTCAAATGGACTTTTGTTTTTAAAATTAAAGAAAAAAGTTTATATTTACAACGCATGCCTTTTGTTTCACTTTACACTGGAAACACATATAATTTTCAATAACCACAGTGCCTCTATTTTTTCCGACCACAAATTAACCATAGCTCAGTGCAGTGAAACGCAGTAAGACCCATGGAATGCTTCTGCCTAAGGGATGACTTACCCCTAACAAAAATTACGCTTTGCTTCCTATTTGTTGTGTTCAATAATATTGCCTTTCTAAATACTTTTGGTTCAGTACTGACACCAAATGAAGAGGAAAGCCTCCAGAATGTACAGACATACAGGATTATGTTTCGTTTGTCTTTGTTCTTTGTCCTAATTCAAACCAGTCACCCAACCACTGACTTATGACTCTAGGAGGCATATTGTGTGGATTTTCAAATATATTTCACAAAACCACCCAAACTCAAAGGGTAATTTTTGTCCTCAGCTACACCCCTGCAAGAGCAGCAAAGTTTATAAGTTTGCACATGTACCACAGAGTGGTTTTGAAAAAATCCTTGCCTTTTTAGTTTGTTATGTTTGAAAATACAAATAATCTACCCCAGACATGCATGACCAGTTTCTGCAAGGGGACAATAAATACAGTATAGATACTTTGTACATCTACCAGTAGATGAGCATATTTTATTGTCTATGATTGGAAATCTGCTCTTTGAGGATTTGTTTCCTCATCCACTTGTTTCAGAGTCAAAATTTCTCATTAGACATAAAGAAGGGGAATAAAATTCAGCTTTTCTCCTATGCCCTCTGCCCTAAATTGCATATTTGCAATGAGAAGTAGTTCAAAATTCTTTCCAGATGTTAATTAAAAATCTCACTATCCATTAGAATTACCCCTTGGTATGTATGTATACCCAGTCTTGTAGCTGATGGAATGTGTGAGAATGCACTTAGTAATAAAATATTGAAACCTCCCCATACTCCCCATCAGAAGATCCATCCTAATTCCTCCTGCAGAATTGGTGGCTGAATGCAACACAAGCCTGCCATGATTCTGAAGGCTGGCGTGAACCTGTAATGCTTCTGCATGTAAATAGCTCCCCCGAGTTTAATGGGAGTATTCAAGCAAGCAAATATCATGCACACTGGGTGGCAGGATCAGGCCAGCAGCTAGCACTTCCCTCACGGTTACAGTGACTTCTCTTTCAGATTTAGCAACTCTGATTGCTACAGAATTTCCATTAAATTTTATTACTCATATCCCAAAAGAACAGAGACTTAATAATACAATAACTGCAATTAGGAAGAACTCAAGAAAACTAAGTCCTATTACATGCAGTACCCTATCATTCGTGAGAAGAATGGTCTCTGTCATCATTTTACCACTGACTGGTTTTAGCCACTTTATTTAAAATTTGATTGAAACTTGATAAGGATTTACTCTACAAATCTTTATCTGCTCAAGTGTCCACTAAATTAGAACAGTGAACTTTTTTTCTCTCAAACTGCAGAGAAAGGAAAGCTTGCAGGGAAATATTTGAGCTGTCAGCAATAGATTTGAAGACAGAATTAAGTTTCAAGAACTTTTACAAGGAATTTTTCTCATGTAATGTTAATCATCTGAAAGTGGGAGTCTAGCCTAAACTTGTTGTCTTGGATGCCTCAGCATCCAGAATATGAACAATTCCATCTTAAAACAACTGTCAAAGAGAAGTGAAATAATTACTCCTCAGAAATGCATACCTTTCTGCCTGTAGAAAGGATCAAGCACCTAAGTTTTAGATCACTAATGTGCAGCAAGAGGAAACTGCTCAGTGTCCATTCAATATCTTGATTCTTTCTTGGATTTTTGACCTTAGAGATAGCTTTATCAGCAAGCAGTACAATTTGCATCAATAACTTGGCCTGGCATCCTGGGATGAGCTGTGCTGATACAGATCTCTTTGTATGTATATTGTACATTGTCCTATGGTATCTACCCACACAGTCAAGATTCCAAGGCCTGAGGTCAAAGATTCAGGTTGATCTTGCTCACAGACAACACATTTTGATAATGCCTCAGCTGCAAACCTGGCCAATTTCCAAGTAACAACACAGTGGTTCTGGTTGAGTTGTGTCTGGAGTGTTGGCTTCATCCTGAAGATAAGCCAGATCAGTCTCCAGCTCTTAATTCTCTGTTCTGCATGACTAGCTGGACTGAAATCCTAAAACAGGCAACATAATCTCAGGAACATTGTCCCACTAAACTTTGAAAGAATCTCAATTTAGAGGTAAACTCTAAAATTCACGCTCTTCTCAATTGTTATGCCAGCTCTTAGCTCCCAGAGAGCATGGTCATATGCAGTCAGGACATTCATAGGCCTCAGAAGAATTCACTGAATTACTGCTATGGCATTTGCTTTAGATGCTGTGGCTGCTGAGCTCTGGGAAGAAACTTCTGTCGTGGCTTCATCCACACACAACTCTGGTCTTTACAGGCCAGACACAAGAAGGTGTAGGTACCGACCAAAGATTAAAGGATATATAAATGCGTGAGATAAGAAGGGAAAAGAAGCAGAAGTCTGTCTGCAAGGTGCAACACTTCACAGGTCAGCTTTTTGGAGCACTGCCTTGGAAAGAGCTGCCTGCCATCTCTCTCAGAAGGATGTCATGCCTCTCTGATGCAGCCAGGTCCTACAAAACCCATAACTCACTTTCTTCTCCTCCCTGTGCTGCAGTCTCACTCTTTTTAAGTGCCTCTATGAGCTCCCATACTGCTTTACTTGCAGCCCCACCAGGCTGCTGTGTTACGCTTCTGCTGGAGCTGAGGAAGGGAGGTGGGAGCTGCGAGGAGAGCAGAACAGCAGTGCTTCTCTGGTTTTCCTGGATGTCTTTCCATCCACCCTCAGCTGCATTTTCTCCCCATTCAGAATAACTAGCATTCTTTGGGGCACATCTCTCCTCACAAATCTCAAGGAGGCGGAAGCATTGCAGAGCTTGCCACTTCGCTAAGGAGCACATTATTCCAAGGCTAAGATCTTATTACAATTCCCTTACTACAGCAACACATTTTTTCCGCTCCTTTTCGAAACCTCAAATGTTGTTATGGCGTCAATGGTAAAGAAGTTTAGGCTTGCTTGGATTTCAGTCTCTTGGCTTTGGGTGGAAGGGAAACATTATTTCTCTAAATACATGAACCCTTATGCACACACACACAGTTGCACAGTCCAAGACCCCAGTCTTGCAATAGGATCTACTCATGCATAGCCTTGTGCCCATCCGGGGTTGTGCTGAATGCAAATCAAGCGCATCTGACAGCTCAGGCTCTTGTAATGCAGTGCTTTGGTAATGCTGCTACTAATGTGATCCAGGAAAACAGCAGCATGGTTCAAACCAAGCCAGGCAACGGTCCCAGTATAGTAGCAAACAAGATAAAGTTGATAGAGAGACAAATGATGCTGCAGGGACTCTGTGCACATTCAGCTTTCTGCCTTCAGCCTGGTGGGTGAAAATATGGCTTATGATCCCCACGGCAAGGCAGAAGCAGTGGGAGGAAAGACTCCATTGCTCATCCTGCTGCAGCTCTGGGCAAGCAGGGAGTACTTCCACTCTGCTACAACAGCACAGAAAAGCACCTGCTCCTGTGCTTCCTCAGCCCCATTGGGGCTCTGCATGTGTGAGATGGGAGGGAGATGGGGGTCACAGAGACGGGTACTAGATTTTGGGAGATATTCTGCTGCTGCTGTTCTCTCCTTGGGCTCAGCTTTGTGCCCTTAATGCACCCCTAGTCCCCTTTCCTGGGGCACAGACCAAGGTACACAGATAGGTCTGTCCCATCTCTCAGAAGACCAGTGCAGAAACCCAACCCTCCTGGATGACTTCCTTAGCACCCAATGCTCTTGGTGCTGTCTCTGTCACTAAAGCATCTGAGAACCTTCTGGCTTTCAGCACATTTTATCCTTCAGCAACCCCAGGATAGGATGCTCTATTCATCACACTTGAAAATGAGGCATGCAGGGAGGCATAGCCACATTGCTAATGATATTCAGGTGCCTGAAGATGCAGATATGCATCTGGTGGAACTGTGAAGCACGTGGAGTCACTTCTCTCCTGCTGCGATAGAGCCAGGTCCCGCAGTGGGTCTGGCTGTATGCAGTAGGAATTGGACAGCATTTACAACAGGCTCTGCCTGTCGATGTGACTGTCAAAACCCCCTGTACACTCCAAGAACAGCTTGTTTCCTACCAGTGAAAATTGTTATTCTCGCCCTTTTGTTTCGCAAGTTCTGTTTCCAGCAATGCCTGATCACAGATAAGACAAATGTAATCTCAATATGTACATCTTGGGCTTTGTTTATCCAGGACCAGCTAGGCATCATGGTGGGAGGAATGACATTTCATTTCTTTCTCCAGCAGCACCTCCTCTTCTCTGGTTCTTAATTTCTTCCACTCAAACCTAAGTTCAAAACAACACTGAAAACCACTGGAGCGGGGATAGGATAATCCCCTGAGCTGGAATCAATTTCAGTCTTGCCAGATGGACAGGTACAGATCTGCTTCAAAACCAAATCTGAGTTTCCTGCAGCCTGCATTTTACTAGTGGCTTCCTACAGGCTCTTGGTATTGCTTAATACCTCTCACAGAAACAGGGTCTGAGCCCAGCACTTGCACCCCAGCTCCAAAACATCCTGATGCCTTGCTCAAGTGTAGATCTTGCCAGGGCAGCGGGGATGAGCAAGATGTTCTGAGCTTGTCCTCCCCATGACTGCCATGAGACTGATAATCTCAGCAGGGAATTCACTGATGTGGCATCTCTCGTGGCTGGATAAGAGATCTTTGCTACTAACAATTTTGGAGCCTTGAGTGATGAGGACTTGCGGGACAACTGCCTGCATTTCTCAACCTCAATCAGAATTAGCTTTTGCAAATTAAAGAAATGAGAATTACTTGACTCAGGTTCCCCCTCTCTGAACAACAAAGGTTCAGGAGATTGTCTCAAGCCTACAGAGAGGGTTGGCTATCTGACTTAGATCTGGGTTTAATTTCATCCAGGTTAACAGAATTCTGGGGATACAGCGAAGCTAAATGGAAATCTTGTCTTTTAACATCTTCACTTGTCCTTGTTCCTGTGAGCCTCACAGTTGGATATAACACTCCAAAGTAATAACTGGCCAAATGGTCTTTGCATGGATGAAAACTCTCCTGTGAATTAGAAGCCATTTACATACTGTAAAAATCCGGATGTCTTTTTCCCCCAGTGTTAACCTGAGATGTAAAAACTCGGAGACAGGGTGCCAAGTCAGAGTTAAATAAACATGTGAGGCCAGCATAAACTGTCGTTCAGTATGGCCAAGTAGCTTCTTCTTTTGCCAATCACAAAAATTAACCTGAGAAAAGGCAGTGCTGTGCAAAGCAAGAGAGTAAAGTTGCACTTACCTGAGAGGAAAGGCTGGAGAACAATTATTTAACCCAGCCCCTTGACCTGATTTCTGACAAGAGGAGAAAAACCACGTGAAAGCTGATACCCCTTTTATCTGGAAAGGCAGAGGCTCATTTTTGCTCCTCTGATTTAAGTGTCACAAACAGAAGGAGCTGGGAAGAGAGCAGCTTTTATTCAGACGCACGTCATGTAGGTCAGCCACAGAGAGCTTCTGTGTGCCTCCCTGGGACCCAAGTGTGGTGGTGGCACTGGGACAGAGGTCCCTACCCTGTGCCATCACCCTACGAAGGCAGCATCCCCCAAGCCCAACTTCTTTTTTCTTGTCTTTCATTGTACAGTCTCTGCATCTCTTCTCCCCAGCCCATAGGTCTCTTTTGGTGCCAGGTACCCTTAACCAACAGTCATGGTCTTAGTTCATGTGTTCTGTGACTGCTCCAGGGCCTTGCTCTATGGTCATGACCCACAGGAATGTCCCAGGCCACCAAAACATACTCCAGATATCCACCTCTGTGACAGAGTTTGCATTTAGCCTTGAACTAAACCTTGAAACCCTGTAATTTGGAGAGCCACAATGGTCCTCAAAGGGCAGGATGCCCCTTCTCAATACCTAAACCCCTGACTGGGCAGACCAGTCTAAAGCAAGCCCGAGAAAGGGAGGAAAGAAGTAGGGACCTCAGGAGGAAAAATGTAGTCGAGGGTTCCTGAGTGGCATTCTCTCTTGTCCCCTTTTTAATTGACTGCAAAATCCTCTTAGCAGCCAAATCTCTTCTTCCAGGTTCATGCCTAGACATCAGTATGAAATACCTGACCATCCTCTTTGGCTGAGCTCCTGTCACACAGAGCATCCCTGTCCGAGCAAAGAAAACTAGCTCTGCTGTCCTGCCAGACAGATTTCAACAAATCCAGCATATTGGAAGAGATCATCTCCTTACACCACGCAGCATACCAGAGGAGTATCCAAAACTCAAGGGGCATCACACAAGGGGAGGGGAGAGAGGTCAGTTTTCCCAGATGAGTCTACAAACTAATCCCCAGAGCAAAGAAAATGCTCTGGAGTCCTCATGAGGGCTGTTGTTGGCAAACTTTACACAAACAAGACTTGGGCAGACACTGCCACAAGGGTCCTCAGTGTTTCCCTCAGCCCACGTCTCTTGTCTGCTGAGGAGTGATGCAATATTTGAATGTGAATGGCTCAAGCTTGTTGGCAGAGAAATGGGCACTAATCAGCAGCCTCTGCACTGGAGCTCCAGCAGCTTCCAGGCTCTTGCAAGGAGCTGCTCTAGAGTGAGGAGGGGAAAGTGGACTCAGAGGCCAGCCCTTGGCACAGCAAAGGTGACCGAGGCATGGGGAAATTATTGCAGCCAACAGCAGAGAGGAATTAGGTTCACAGGACGTCCAAGACCTTTAGGAATCCTCCTTCCTACTATTGCTTGTGACAGGGTTGATAAAGCACCCCAGAAAAACCACCAAGCAGCCATTAGCAGATGTCAGTCTAAGATGTCCGCCTTGAGCGATTGAGGCCATGTTGGCCATGAAACATAAACCAAGAACACATGAGTTTTGGAAGGAACTAAATCCAAGCAGCAAACTGTGTCAGAGGAATAATAATTCTCTGCAAAACCGACACATATAGGGCCTGGCTTCCACTGGATAGCCTTAAACTGTATTTCCAGTAAATATAAATCAATTCAGCTCCACTTAAATAAGGGGTTTTACATACCAGTTGGAAAGCTAGCCAGGATACCAGAGATGGCTTCATCCACCATTGCATAGTGCTCCTACCTCCAGCTATAGCCCATGGGCTTCAAATGCTTCTGGGGAAGGCAGGTATCTGCCTGCTAGTCAGATAGCGAAAGCACCTAATTAATAAAGCCCTCTGGATCTTCGATACCAGCTAATTTCCAAGTTTCTTTCCCCTCAGATGAGCTTTCATCATACAGCCTACTTCAGAGAGTACCGCTGGCCCCTCATCTCTGCCTCTGCGCTACGGTCACACTACAGTTTGCCAGTGACTTACGTTTGGTCTTCCTGACAGAAACCACAGCTGCTTGGATTTTAGAATACTCAGTTAAGCTCATATGCATCATTGAAACACAAGCAGGTGAACTAAGAGCTTGAAGTGTTTTATCAGTTCGGTAGCAAATGATACTAACCCTCCTTTTAAAATAGGTGACTCAGGTAGGGTAAAGAAGCATAACTCCCACCAAAGCAGGTTTTTATTAGAGGCAGAGTTGAAGCATAAGTCTTTAATAAGGCTGGATACATAGCTAGGACTAATACAGTCATGTCTCAATGGAGCTGCTTCCCAGATGCTGACAAATCAGACAACTTCTTCTTTGGCTTGGAGATCCTATCTAAGTAGTGAAACTGCTTCCACATGTTCATTATGTAGTGCAGGGTTGCTTTTGTGGTTATTAATGCATATGCTGTACAGAGCAGAGACCCTGGCCTGCTTTAAACATGGGTGTCCTCTCACTGCTCAGTGTCTGTCTCCGGCAGCACGTCCTCTGATGTGGAGAGAGAGAAAAGACCCAATTTTCTACCCCATGAAATGAGTAATAAGTCAGTTTCTTAAATCACTCCCAAGCATTCTGTAATCCTTAGATTTAGGGCATACAATATTCTAAGTTAAGCAGAAAAGGTCTGCGAAGGTTAAAGACAATAAATCAGAAGACAGGAAGAAGGATTTTAAAAATGAAAAAGAAAGGTAATATAGGACTTGAAATAACCAATTGATGGTGCTGAGCAGAGAGGATTTGGTGACAATTTGATGGAAAGAAGCTTTAAGCGAGAATATGCATCTAAGTCCACTCCTCTGTAGTTGGTTTTTTTTCATCAGGTGTTGAATTCTGCGTAGAAATGTCGCAGAAACTCATAAGCAAATGTACCTCTAACAGTGGCAATAACTCAGTCCCAGCTTACGGATGGCTGGTTAACTGTATTCAGGGCTCATGATAAAAAACTGGTATTAAAGCTGACCTCAATTATTCATGTCTCTGACTGCAACTTCCTTCATCAGCCCGGACAAGTCATCTAACCTCTGCACCTCAGTTTCCTCTTGTACAGTGCACCTGTGGCAATAATGGAGCTTTAAGCCAGATACTGCTGCACCAAGGTGAAATATGAATATGAGAGGTGGCAAAAGCATGATCTGAGCCCAGGCAAGCTTTACTAGGGTAAAATATGTGGGCACCTTTAATGCTGGTGGGACCGCTTGTCTTGCCTGAGCCTGGGAGGAGGGCAGCAACAAGATGAGAACCACCACCTGGGAGGCTGGACCCACTTCTGCTGATGGTTTGTGTGGCATCTGTTCAAGCAGTGATTGCTAAGAAAGGTAAAAACTCAAGTACAGAGGAGCCATGTAAAAATAAGCAAATTAAGTTCTGAACTCCCCATGATAGAAAGCAGTATTTGCATGGAAGTGTGTTAGTAGGAGCCGCAGAGATGAACCCTGTTACCATCATGTTTATTAGCAAAGCGAACATAAGCCTCTGAAATAACAGCCTGATGCAGTGTACCAAAATCAGTGGAAAGACTCCCACCATATTCAGCAGACTTTGGCTTCAGTCATAAATATGTCATGCTCACAGTGCCCTTTTATTTCTCTATTTACAACATTCCCTGGCCAGGAATGGTGTGCATCCTTCACACACCACTGGATGAGAGAGGGAAGGTTGTACATGGCTAAACAAAGGAATTTGTTAGGAGGGCAGAAAAGTGTTGCTGGCTGTATTAGGTGACCAAATTTGCGCCTTCAGGTCAACAGAGTGTGTTAAGAGTCAATGAATAGCTTGGCTGGGAAAAAGAAATTTAAAGAATAGTTGTTCAGATATATTTAAAATGTCTCATTTGAAAAGTGTTATTTAGATGGCTACCTGTATTTCCTTTATTTTAAAGGTTAACTGTAAAGTCAGGAAATTAACATTTAGTTTGGGGTTGGATTTTGAATCAGTTTGACTCTGCTTTGAGTGAATTTCATCCAAAATAAATCTTTAAAGTGTTTAATTTCTATCTGAAAACTACAAAGCCAGTTCTGTTTCAGGACAACTCCAACTTTTATTTTACATTCTGAGTTTTCAGTTCTGTGGCCACACTAGAAAAGCAGCTATTCAGACGATCCTAATTATAGATGTAACTGTAGTCATCTCAGCGTCAGTAATGACCAGATAACTTCTTGGACTATATCAACTGGCAACACAGTAGGAAGCCAGTGCTGCGTATTTCAGATTTATTTAACATTCCCTTTGTAGATTCATTTCTTCTGCTCCTCTGCTGTTTTCCCAAACATCATTACAGTGGAATATAGAAGCAGCACAACAGTACAGAGCAGTATAGTGGGAGTTTTGGAGACACAACACACAGACTCCACTCCAGGCACAAAACAAAAGCCAAAGAAACACTCACTGAGCAGATTTATACTTACATTCTTATTTTAAACCTCTTAATATCTAACTACAGCTTCTCATTTACCAGCCATCAACTGCTTCTTTCAAGGTTTATATTAACATGCTGATACACGCACAAAACCTTGAAGGAAAAAGATGCAATTGACTTGCAAACCTTATACTATACTCATCCTCAGTCTGCCTGTGTGTGTGCAAAGGTTTTCTGTGCATGATAATCAGCCGTACTGACAAGTGCATCGGGCACCTTCATTCAGAGCCGTCTCCTGGGTCCACGATGCTCCCTTCACTTGAAGGCAGGATCCTGTCAAATGCACCAGTAATACTGCCCGTGAAGGATCAGAGTCATTCATCAGCTGGTAAAGGCTGAAAAATATTTTCAGCTCTAATTTACTATGTAAAATTAGCCATGCTTTTAAAAAGTAAAATTAAGCACACTGATACCAGAATGTGAGGACAAAATCTTTGCTGGCGTCCATTACACATCTTCCCAGCAGGCGGGTGACACACAGGCGGAATGGGAGGATGCTCCAAGGCATGCGCTGGTACCAGATGCTAGCACAGGTCTGTGGTGTCATACATGGGACCTACCTCCCATGAAATATGTCTACCTACAAGTTCACACTAAATCTAAACTAGTTGTTGGGGTTTCTGTCGGCAGGTGGTGAAAGAAGGCACTTCCAGAGGTGGTTTAGACTAGTCTAAGGTGAATCCTAAAATGGGCAGCAAGTTACTCAAAGCTGCCCATGGAGACATTCCCAACTGGTAATCCTCTGTACTGGAAGCCTCAACTCTCCATAAACCCTAGACATATGTACATCTGTCTGATGTGAATGAGATGGGAGCTGTGGCCTGGGAGGGCTGCAGGATTGTCACTGTGAGCCAACCCTGCTTGATGGATGACTCCCCATCCTCAACCTCCCTAGCTCAGCTACAAACACAATTACCTCTATAGCTCTGCCCCATGGTGATGCAGATTGCTGCCCACAGCCATGAGGCAGTTTCCAAAAATGGCACAGAAAGTGTTGTGAGATGCTGGGCCGCTGTACCAAGCTGGAGGTCCCCATCACACCAAAGATGGGCAGAAATGACAAAGACCCTGACTCCTTGGTAACTGAAAACCTATTCACATACAGTGAAGACTCCAGTACTGGGGAATTTAAATAAAAATGTTACATATTTTGGTGCTGCATCTCAAAACCCAAGCTAAATATGTTTTCCTCTGGTTCTATACTCCAATAGATGTGGCAGAATAAAACTTTTGGGTATGTCTGAGTTTTTTAGTAGCTTGATTGGTAATCAATAAAGTTATTATAGAATGAGATATTTATTCAATTGTGAAACTGCCATCATATAAAATCACTGGCAGTGAGATCTATGCAGAGTTAAGTTTAAGTCTATTTATGTCTGTTTATGAATATACTGGACATGACCATTGTCATCTATAACTGCTGGCGCAGTAAGGCCTGGATGCACAACATGTTTTGGAAGAGACAAACCCTCAGGCTTAAAATGGTCAAATTACCAAACTGAGTAGGACATTTTTTCCACAGCAGGTCAGTCCACAATTACTTTCTTTAGGAGCAGTCAATGCTGGTTGCTTTTGGACCTGATGGCCAGACAACCTGACCACTGGACTAGTGCAACCGTGTCTGATTCAGTCTGGCAATGTTTCCACTGCTTATGGTCAGGTCTTCTGGAGCAGAGTATCCTTTTTAATAAACTTTATTTCTAAACATTTCATTATGGGAATTTCTTTGGGAGTAGTATTACTCATACGTTGGACTGTGTAACGAAATCCCAAACCCTCCCTTTCAGCTGATTTTTCGTACTTTATTAAGAACATAATTGGAATCCTTCTATACTGAAAAAGATTTTGCCAGACATTGATAGTGGTGTGCAGGCCGAGGATGAAGACAAATTTAATCACTGTTTTTATTATTTTATTTTCCTGACAAGGGTAATTTCCCATCATCCTAAGTGGCTTGAACAGCCACAGGCTTGAAATAGTGGTGATGGAATTTCCTGGGAACAAATTAATGTGGAGGCACTGGGCTATTACAGTAACAGTGTGGTAAAAGAATGTGCCTGTTACTATATGCCTCCGTCGTACTGATGTATATTTTGGCCAACACCAAATGTCATTTGCGAAACGTGTACTACATCGTGGCCCCTGTTTTTCTCTCAGACCAAAGCAGGGAGTACTCCTGATCGTGGTCCTGCAGTGCTTTCCCATGCAGGCAGAGCTCCCACTGGTTTCCAGACGGGCATGCACAAGTCGGGGCTGCTGGATCCATCCCTACCATGGTAAAAATAGACAGTTACTTGGTTGTTTTCATTAAAAGGAGAGGAAGGAGAGCATTATATAACAGGAGGTTTTTAGGGGGAGAGCACTGGTTTGTTTAAAACCTCCAGTGATAGCTGCTTTCCCTGACAGGGATTGGCTCTGCAGCAGGGCACGAAACCTGGGATCCTGCCATTGCTGGAGAGCAACACTCTTTTCTTTATTAGCAGACAATAAGCCACATTCAAGACATGCTAAAGAGTTGGAAGACAAGCAGCCAAAGCAGACAAATTCAAAGTGAGGGCTGGTGCTTGGGAGCCTGGTGTTTGCATTTGCCTGCAAGGGAGAGGCAGGCACAGCTGAAGATGCAGCAGTTCTTTGCCAATGATCTTGGTGCTAGTGGGGATCTGGAGGCAGAGATGGTTTTAACTGACACCTGTGCTAATTGCTTGCCCTTAGCAGGCAGAATTCCTGCAGGACTGGAGCAATGGGGCAAATGCTGAAGTCAGGGCACACCTGGGAGGAGATGTGCTTTTTTATGGTGGTGAGGGATGTTTAGGGACCACTTGCATGCAGTGAGCGAGGAAAAAGGGTGCATGGGGGCTGGCTCTGTTAGAAAAGGAGTTTGGCTCTTGTGTCATGTGTGGAAGAGACATCTTGATGCTTGTAATCCTGCTGCTGTTCCCTCTCTGTCCCAACTCTGTGCACTGTAAGTCGCAGCCAGGTCTCACCTATTCAAAGGATACAGCCACAGCTCTGCTGAAAAGACACAACTCAGGATGGTCCCAGAGCTGATTTCTTATCTCTGGCAGAGGCCAAAAGAAAACACCTGAAGAGAATAAGAGCAGGACTTGTCTGCTCTGTCCCCATTTCTAGCAGGACATGTCTGCTCTGTCTCCTGGCTGGGTCCTCTCCTGATCCATGTCCCCTTGGGAGAGGCACAGCTCATCAAAGCCCTGGAGGACATTCGTCACCTGTGGCCCTGCACCAGAGCTCCATGTGCTTTGGGCCAAGGGAGCAGGTCTGTAGGGTGGCCATGGTGGTGCTGGCACACCCCGATGCAGCTGCAGGCCTCCTGTAGGATGCCAGTGCTCTGATGGCACCATGCTGGGTGTCCTCAAAAGCCCTCGGAACAAAGTATTTCACACTGTGGGTGCGTTGATCCAAAGCCCAGTTTTCCTATTGTTTTCAGTGGCATTTGGTTTGGGCCACAAGGCTCTGAATCAACAACAGTGCTGATCCTGGCGAGTCAAAGGGACTAAAGCACCTGATTAGAGCAAGGAGTTGTTTTTTTAAGTTATTCCCTGCCTAGGGACTTGGGTTAAATATAGAGTTGGGTTTAGAAACACAAAAAGCTGTCACTTCCATGGGACTTCAGCAAATTCTGATGTGCTTTGCAGAGCACCTGGTTGTGAGCTCTAAAAGTAGACCCTCTTCCAAATGGAATGCAGAACAACTGGGAACAACAGGCCGTGTTCATTCCTTGAACCAGTTGTATTGGGATACTGGGGTTCACACCGTGCAAAGGCAAGGTGAGGCAGCAGAGTCCTGGTGAAGGTCATTTGAAAAGCCTTGTTTCAGAATGGCCACTAAATAAGAAAAAATACAGCAACCTTGTAAAATATATTTCAGTGATGAGACATCAATTGTCAACATTGAGCCAAGGGGCATTTCTTGCATGGAGTTTCAAATGAACAAGGAATTAATCTTGGCACAGCCTTTGCTACAGCGGTTCCAGTGGAGTAATTAAACAGGAGCCACTCGGAGCCAGCCTGGGGGAAAGTGTATGACTGATCTTGGAGGAGGAAAGACTGTGCCTGCCTCTGTGTGCACAATGTGTTGCATTTTTCTTAGTCATATCTGTGTGCTGTTTTCCTGAGTGTCCATGACACCTTGTTTCAATGAGCAGTTTGAAAGGCGTATGCTCTTGAGCAAAGGGGAGAGAAACTCTCCTGATCTCTTTTTTGATTTCTTGGATCTCAGCGAACATGCTATTTTTCAATGTTCTTCCTAGGGCTTCCTTTGCTTTACACCACCTGGCTGGTTTAATTCATGAATCTTCTATTAATATGACAGGCTTTGCAAAAGTGACCAAAATGTTAAGGAGACATGTGCCATCAGTATCTCTCAAGGGTAAATACTTGAAGTTTGCTCCCTTTTTGTGTGGCTGGTCTCTGTTCCAGATCTTGGCACTGTGGCTGAGCCACTGAGACTAATTCATCTTCGCACCTCCCTCAGATGCTCTGGATGAGCATTAACCGTAATTTTAATGGTTTCCTATGTTTTCCACAAATGTCAAAGCCTTTCTCTTCTGCCTCTCCTGCTGGTGAAACCACACCTTACACAGATGAAGGATGTAGCTGGAAGCATCCTTATAACTTAGAAGCAATCGCAGGGCACTTTCTACCACCAACAAAGTATATTTTGCCCTTCAGGCAAGAAAATAGGGTAAGCTAGCTCCATGCTAAGGAGCATAGAGTATAGCTAGCTCTATGCTGAGTAGGCTCATATCTCATTCTCATACAGATCTCACCTGAAATACTATCTTGGCATGTGCTGTGGCTGGCCCAGTCATAATTAACATGGAGACAGGACTAGGCAGAAGTAGGTCTGGTGCAGACACCTGGCCCTGGTATTGGAGAAGGTGGCTTGTTTCTATTTGCCCCAACTTGAGATATATATCCAATGCAATGCAACACAAGGGAAAGGGAGCAATGCCTGTTCTCAGGGAGGGCTTTGGGGCCCATGAATGTGGGTCTCTTTTAAATGGAAAAACACAGGCTTGGATCTAAAATGTATAAAAGCAAATGAAAGTTTATAGAAGCATCTTTAGAACTATTGAGGCATCTTGGGGGCTTTCTTTCTGTTCTGTTTTTCTACAGTTCCATCATAGTAAAGAGAGAAAGGGTCTCAATGCCACAACTAGAGTGATTAGACAATGAGTGATAATCACCACAGACTGGATAAGGAGAGGATGATGGTCTCTGGGGTGGTCTCAGCATGTATGGGAGATACCACAAATGAACTCTAAACTTTGGCTGTGCTTACAAAGCAGGAAAAGCATGGAGATGAGGAAACCTCTTCTGTTCACTTCCTTGCAAGACGCTTAGTGCTTTGGATCCCAGTGAAACTGCCCAGATCCAGAGACCGAATGCCAAGCCCAGATACAGCCATGGCTCTGGGACAAAATTCATATCTGTGTCCAAGCTGCACATTGTGGGTCTGGTCCGGGCTGAGCAGGCTGCAGTTCCTCTGAGACAAAGCCCCATATCCAGGCATCATATTTATCCTTACAAAACTGTCCCAAGGAGATTGTTTCATCTTTGAAAAACCCCTCTTTTGCAAACCAGCATTGTGCTGGGCTCATCTCTCCTTTCACACTCCTTCCCAAGGCAGTTACTTGTCTGCTGTAATTTACTCTTTAATGCAGCACTTTCCTATTCTGTGAGACAACAATCATGAAGCATTTAAATTCCAATTGAGTAGGGCTGGAGTGCAGAGGGGCTGCGGCTTGCGTAGGGAGGACAATGGGAACCTGAGACAGGGGACACCAGTTCAAGGCCCCCCAGGAAGGAAGGCTACAAGCTTCTCCCTCACATTCCCATCTCCCTAGAGATGTAAATCAAGAAAATGAAGGGAGGGGAAGAGGAGGAGGGGGGGTGTTTATAGAAAGAAAAGGGAAAATGGATTGAGTTGTGCTGAATTCTAAGACAAGGATCAGCTACACAAGAGAACTATTGAATAGCTGTGAAATCTGGAATTGAGCCATCAAAAAAGCTGCTGAGCTGCATGTGAATCAGGTTGATTGTTTTTGAGAAGCACCTGATTTTATTTCTCTCTTTTTTTTTTTTTGCCCCCCTTTCTCCCTCTCCCAAGCTGCGTGCTTAGCCTTGGAATTTGAACATGACTGCCCGATGTGCTAAACTGCTTTTCCTTGAGATAGAGACATTTTAGGGAGCGGGAGAGGAGGGAGAGTGGCGGAGCGCCTCTCTGAATGTGAAGATCATGGTATCCGGGAGCTGACAGGTTCCCCACTGCTCCCGGCAATCGCAGTGAGGAATTTACACTGCTGGCAGAAAGCAAGCAGGAAAAGTAAAGAGCTATAACTCCCTGGGATGTGGAGAAGAGGGCTGCTCAAAGGGGTGCACGCTGCTCTGTAACGGGGCTGCAAGGCACTGCTTCACCAGCTTTGTGCTCCCAGGAACTCACATTTCTTGCCTTGTCTCCCAGGGCAGGGCTGGAGCCTATTTCCTGCTGAGTGGTCCCTGCTGGACCTCAGGAAAATGAATTGCAAAGCCCCAATTTAATACTACACTTATCATCGTGGTGTCTGATCCTCCCATGTGCGTTGATGGAGATATAGTTCTCTCTGCAGCCTTCACTAGTGAGGGAAGCAAAGCACAGAGATGATAAGATGTGAAGAGCACTGTGATTCCAGAGAGCCTTAAAAAGGCACACTGAAAGGGAAAAAAAGAAATAAGGCTGCTTTTAAAAATCCAGCAATTTGCCTAAGGTTATGGAATGAGTTGAAATTGCAAGAGTGAAATCTTGCCTTTCCTCATTTGGTATGGCTGAGAATCATCTCTCTTTATTATTATTGTATTTCATTATTGTGTAATTTTATTGCATTAAAAATCATGTGAATAGCACCATGGTGCTCTACAGAGAGCAACACAGAGCCACTGCTCCAAGGAGCCTTGTTAAACTGCCTCCAGATTTGACTCAAGAGACCTATACTTTATTACCTTATGCAGAAAGCATCTACATTGTTTTATTGTTGTTTATTTATTTAGCACTGAGAGTAAGCACTGCACTGGGTGAGCTTTTGCAGTCTGGACAGATCTATCAAACTTCAGCTCTTCTGCAATAGGATGTGCTCATGTGGCTTCTTCCTTCTTCCCTCTGTTGTCATACCATAACTCAGCCCAACACTACAGTCTCTCTGCCTCTCCAGTGAACTAGCTGGTGAGAGTTAGGTCCCCCCCAGCACTTGGATGGGTGTCCAGACCCATCTCTGCCCACAGACCATCTGCCCCCAACCCATATTGGCCACATTAAGGGCTGAGAGGCCGCTGGTACATTGGAGCAGCCCTGGGCTCACTCTCAGTGCCACCTTCACCCCTAGCTGTTTCGAGCCTGGGTAGCACCCACACACCAGGCCAGTGTTAGGACAAGCTTTAATAGCTGTTGGCTGCCACAGCAACTCAAAGCAACTGGGATGCTGCCGTGCTGGCAACACTGGGGATACCCAAATGAGCTGGCAGGAGGAAACCCAGCGTGCCCTGCTCCTGCAGTCCCAACCCCATCAGGCACCAACTGGGAAAAGGCTCAGTCCTCGGGAAATTATTTATTTCTTTTCAATGGAGAGGACCCTTTCCTCTCCATGAGAAATACACTCACTGCAGGGGGGAAGAGAAGGAAATGCCCCGCTGTCCCCTCTCAGTTCCCAATCTGCTTTTGTGCTCTTGGTCCCTTATGAGACCCCAGCGTCCCGGCACTGGTTACATAGGAGGTGCTGCCCTGAGAAAAAGCCCACAGCAATTACCAGCTAAACCATCCCACCGGGAGGAGGGGAGGTCAGGGGCAGCGGGAGGGCAGCAGGAGGGCAGCAGGAGGGCAGGCATTGTGCACGGCCATCGCTGCCTGCTGCAGACCTCGGCCATTCACACACAGCCCAACTCCGGGCCCCTTGAAGTTAATGAAAGGAGTCTCCGGGATGTCAGGCGGTTTGGGGCCGAGCCCTCGGCGCACAAAAGCAGCTCCGTGTCCTCTGTAACTCAGCAGCACCGCGAGCAACAGGAGCACCCAGAGGCACCCAGCATGAGCGGCTCTCATACAGGTGCAGGCAGCATCTTCCTAAAGCACCTCACAGGTTTCAACCAGGTTTTCCTTCTTTCGTTTTTTATAAAAAAAGGGGGAAAAAGTAATTAACCTTCACCTCAGGTCCCAACTCACATAACCACAGATCAGATTCTAGTAATAATTTGCTTGCTTAAGTGACTCATAATAAACACTGTGAGTTTACTTTTGCTTTGAGAGCAGCTGATCTTTGGAACAAACTGCCCACAGGCATAAAATCATGTCACCTATTTGCTGATTTAACCCTCTGAGTGCTCATGCGTCTCCAGACCCTGATTAAACTGCTGCTTGCAGGAAAGCCTGGTGTCTGAGAAATTTTGTCATCATGTGGGAAATAGTACCCATAGAGGGTGTGATCTCTTCTCCACCTATTTCAGACTGGGATGTCTTTGCTCAGGTCAGTAGCTCCTACATAAGGGCCCAGGGATTTGGGCGAAGGCTGGGGCTGCCTGTCCTATCCAAAATTGCTGACTAGCTATCTATGTGTATTTTCTGTGGTGGCATTTTTTCCCTATTACAAATTCTTCTGAGGATCTTTTTACCCACTAATTATAGATGATCACAACAGCCTCATTTCCCCCCCAGGCCAGCCTGAACCTCAGCAGTACTAATGCAGGGTTTGGAGGGCACCAAGACCCAGCACTGTGACCTCAGGCTGAGCGCAGGATGCTGATGGGACACCACGGGTGACATGGGCTGATGCCAGCCTCATAAGGAGATATCACTACTGTAAATAAAAAGAGCCAGGGTCTGTTTTCATAGAGCTAACATCTTTTCCCCTCCAAAGCACAGGGTGCCCACCCTCACTGCCTGTGTCTCTGTCTCTCTTTACCCAGAGACCATCGAGGTACACAGACCATGCTCAGGATGAGCCCCAGAGTAATACCATGAACCCTCATACAAAGGCAGAGACAACATGAGCACGCTGACCTGGGTGTGCAACTGCATGTATCAGCAGTGATATCCTGCAACACCCTCCCATCTGCACAGCGTGAACAGGGCACGTTATCACAGCCACAGTGCAGGAGTGACCGTGCCCTGTTTTGCAGATGGACATAACCCAGTTAGAACCCACAGAAGAGCTTCCCTGAGGTCATATAGAAAAGCCCCACCAAAAGCATGCCCTGTAATATAATTTAAGCATCAAAACGCAGTTCATGGAGCATGCAATTGCTCCTATTCTCTGTGCATGTACTTTCCCCTGCTCTCTACATGTGGCGCTCAATTGAAGGGAGGTTTGCATGTGCAGCAAGCTCACTGCAGGCTGCTGAACAGCAGCTTTCTGTGGAGTCCTCAGGCTAATACGTTTTTGGAAGAGAATTTTAGTTCTGTCCATCCCCAGCTTATGGTTTCAGCCAAGCAAAAACCTGCTTGACCTAATTTCTCCACCTTGCTGATCAAAGGTCGTGTTTTACCAGGATTATTTCTGTCTTCATTGTAGGCACAGCTGGTAAACAACGTGGAGATTCTACAGTATTTAACTTTCTGATGGATTTATGGATGCTCCCTGCCTGACTTCCTTTGCTTCTTTTGGAGCTTTTGCACTCACCCTCCAGATGATACCACGCACTGTGCACCTTCAGGCCCAAACCCAAGCTGAGCCAGAGAAAAGAGCTGTGTGTCAACAATTAGCCATCCACCTTCCCTGCAGCCAACCCCTAAGCTCCACTATGGATCACCTGCCTTCAGCAGGGTAGGCACATTAGACCAGCAACAGCTCAGACCTGCTCTGGTACAGCAATGGACATTGCCAGGCTGCCAACTGTAACCAAAACAGGGGGAAGGTGCTGACCCACTTCCCTGGGCTAGAAAAGCATATAGCCTGGTCTGCAAACCAGCACAGAAAAGATGTTCCTGCATAGGGAAAAAAGTGAGGGCTGGGGCTAGCTCACCTACTGGCCTTTGGGCCTTGATCTTGTAGGTGTAAGGGTCAAAAAAGAGGTTTGCTGGTCCACCACTCATCTAAAGAGTTTTACAAGCTGTTGCATGCTGCTTGGTAGAAGATAGGAGGGTATCTCCATCCAACACCTGGTCTTCTCGCCTTCTCACAGTGCAGTGGTGGTAGGAAGGGACCACGCTGGATTTCCCAAGTTGCAAAGCTTCCCACCATTTGGATTTGAGGAACAATTTCTGCTGTTCGCCATTTAAGCAGCTCTAGTACAGATAGCACAGGGCAACAGTACAGACCCAGGCTTCAGCACTGCATGTGCCGAGGTAACAGTTAGTGGCAAAAGGAGCAGAGGGTGTCCTTGTGAGGACCAGGTGTGCTCCTGGGTCCCTAATGAGAGAACAGAGACCCTCACCTTCCCAAATGAGGATACTCTTCCCATCCTCCCTGTGCACAGGTTCCCCAAACTAAACTCCTGATTTCTGTTACATCTCCCTCAAAGCAGTATTTACATCACCAGTGAATCAGGGAGTGCAGTTTGGGAGCTCCTGCTTTTGCCAGCGTGTTCGTGCCAGCAAAGAGATTATTCAAATCCTCTCTTCTGAGGAGTCAACCAAGGAGAAACTGCACTACGTGCAAAGTTACTGCCTCTGTACCATGGTATTGATCCACAAGCGAAGCCAGTGACTCACAAGGAAATATTATTTCGCCTACCAAACAATAGTCTAAATATATAATCTTCAGCATATTTTATCTTCTTTCCATCAGCTTCCACTGGGTAACATATCTTATTCAAACACCATGAAGTCATACTTCCCTGGTACAACCATTTTCAATTATTTCTTAAACAATGGAGTTTGCAATGGGCTGAGTCCTGCAACAGTCAGTCATTTCTTCTCTGTTCTAATTGAGTCAGCAAAAGGTGGCATAGGTGTCCAGAGGTAACAGCTTGTTTTCTGGTTACTGCTTTGGAAAGGTTTCAGACCAAGCTCCTGAAATAAGGGCAATGCTCCTTCTTCAGAGGCATTACTCTCCCTAAAAGTAGCCCACAAGGCTTTGCTTGCCCCCTTGCCCTGGGGAAAAGATGCATGCCTGTACTTTTTCATGCATTTTAGAGCCTGAGTTGATTTCTTTCATTTATGACATAAAATGGTCAAAGAACATGCAGAAAGGCTCTGGAAAC
This sequence comes from Strigops habroptila, assembly GCF_004027225.2. Classification (NCBI taxonomy): domain Eukaryota; kingdom Metazoa; phylum Chordata; class Aves; order Psittaciformes; family Psittacidae; genus Strigops; species Strigops habroptila. The sequence continues at coordinate 8,336,726 of NC_044283.2, forward strand.
ATCTGCCTATGTATTTCAGATTTCCAGGAACCTCAAAGCAAGCTCCAACCAGAGCACAATGCAAAGACCGAACTTACCTGTGGCCCTCACAACTCTAGCTTTCCCAAATGTGCTCACGCACATAAACTCTGAGCATAACCCTTGTGCTACCTAGGACATGACACCCTCCCATGCCCCCATGCATCCCCCAGCACCTCGATAATAGCTGCACCACCAGTGCAGGTGGGAGATGTGTGCAAGGACCAGATTTCCAGCTTTAGGGAGAGAGATTAAATGAGGCAGAGGGGAAAAGTGAAATCTTTTTGTAAATTTCCCTTTGAAAAATCTGGCCACTGATGAAAAATTTTCTGATTATAAAATTCTGAAGCTTTCTGAAGCACGTAGAAACCAAAAAGCATTGGCATTACTGTGAAACAGGAGCAAAGTGTCTTAAAGCAAAGATATTTATAAGCGTGGGTTCAATTCCCCTCAGCTATCAATAATCTACTGATAGCAATGGTGCAACAGGAGATGGGGCCTATTGGTTTCGGAAGGCTGCCCGATTTTTACCAGGAAACGGTGTAAATGCAGTTGAGCTGTAATTTGTAGATAATTGTGTGATCACTGACGAATGTTCCTGCGACACACAACAAGCTGTCATGGAAAAAGTATGCTGCTATGGCTATGTGTCATATGTGGTTTTAAACTGATTATTCTAAATCATCCAGTTTCTCTGCTCAGTGTTTGTTAACAAAGAATCCCCAAATCTGACCTTTTCAAAGTTTAAATAGAAATGAAAAACAAAAAAGGCAGTGGGAGATAAGTCAGAGGAGATTTTGCTGCAGACTTGGGTGGGCTCTGGCCAGGCTGTACTTACGTGGGTAAAATGAGATGCTGACCCTCTTTACTTAAAGAAATGTCATGTAACCAAACATTTTCAGGTCAAAAATTCCAACAGTGATGGTTTTCCAAGTGTAAAATAATAATCTGGTGTGGAGAAGCTGGTGTTGCAGCTCCAGTTTGCACAGATAGGCTGAGGGTAGCCTAGAATCACAAACCTGAGCCTCCCCAAATATGCTCTGTTTGGAACATTGTGCCATAGAAAATTAATTGCATTCCAGCTCCAGGGAGCATTAGCACTTCTCTGAATTCAGGGCCAGCCTGAGGAGCAGCCGTGCCCTAGGCAAAGAATCCAGCCCCCTCCTGGCCTTTGCCCCTTCCTCCGCAGGGCTGAAAAGGGAAAATTATAATAAATCACAACCTTTAGAGACACCTACTAAACACTGACTGGAATATAAATGTATAAATAAAATAGGAACTGAACGTGCTCATCTCAGCGCTGGACTGCGGCTTTTCTTCCCTTCTCACTTTCATTTCTCCTTTCCTTTCTTTCACCTTTGTTTCACACATTCCCTATCCCCTCCCCCTTGCCTTCCTCAGTTTTTCCCCCTCTTTGTTGTCTTTTACTTTCTAGCCCCTTTCCAAGACTGTCCTTTCTCACCCTTTCTGTTCATCATTCCCTATTGGCAGTTAGATCTCTTTCCTTCTTCCTCAGCACTTTTGTTTTGTACTCTTTTCTCTTCCCCAAGAATGTCCTGAGGATAAGAAAATGGGCTTCTGCAGAACAATTTGTATCATTCAGAGTTTGCATCCTTATCACTCTTTTCCTTACAAATAGTAGTTCCTATTGAAGATACATTATAAGTTTCCTCAGGCCTGGTATTTAGGTATAAAAGAACCCAGAATCACTGGTTTCCTTTGGAAAGTTTGTCATATATGCGGTGTTTGCAGTAGATGATACATTACTCAGGAGCAAACCTGTTATTCTTGTACAAGATTTCTGTGGTTGTGGAAGGTTTGAGCATGCAGGTAGTTAAAAACTGAACTGTGCTGGCAAAGAGGCTTACTCCTGGCCAATTTATACACTGTTATTCTTACAAGGTTGAGTTACTGTGAGTCATGTAGAGTGCAAGGAGTAAAAAAAATAATTCAAGATCCTACTAGCTTCTTTATTCACAAGTTTTATCACATTAACCATCTAAATCTCTCTAACACGATATAACACCCCCAATGGGTATGAATTATGCCAATATAAAGTTGCTTATATTGCTCTAGTTGCTCCGTCAGGGGAAGGGAATGAAATATGTACATAAGGTTCCTTTATGTCGAGATACCCAATTCTGCCTGAGCAGCTGCAGCTATGAGAAGTCTCACACTGCTGGTTGGTGGAACTCTAGCAGTACAGAAATTATCTGTAATAACCTGATAATGAGGAAGAAAAGCTACCCTGTGAATGAACAGTCCTGTAGCAGAGAAGGTGTGCCGTTTTTCCAGGATCTTGTGGTATCCTGTTGGCATCTGAAGTATCTCATCTTAATTATCAGGCGATTAGGACAACTTTCCAATAGAAGCATTTTGCTTACTCTATTTCCCACGAACTCCATCCTCTCTCTGTCCCTTTCTCACCTGCTGACTCCAGCTTGCTCTGTATGTCCTCAGTACTGTGTTGTAGAGGCACTGCTGAAAATGAAGTCAATTTCTGCTTGCAGTTGATGTCTGCATAGCAGCTGGGCTGCAGTGCCCCTCTTCTGCCCGCCTGCACACATTGAAAGGAGGCTCCATTGAGGAGCCTATGGAGGTCTGGGAAATCTTGGAAAGACCTTGGTCTTTCCAGTTGGTCCATAACCGTATACACAAACATTGACATTGTCGATTTTCCTGCTCCATCTATCCAGTAAACTCCCCAGGATGATGTCTGGGATGAGGGGAAGGTGTGAGCATGTAGCCAGACATTTCATAGGCATGATCCTCAAATGTGAGCTCAGGGATCTGGCTAGTGTACACCAGGGCTTCTTCCAGCCCTATGGATAGTCCATGGTGGTGGGCACTGGTGCATGGCCATGTCTCACTCCACCAGGCAGTAAGCCAAATGTGGGTGCTCCTGGCCATGGAAACTGAGAAGCATTCCAGGTGCTGCCGTGGAGACATATCAGAGGTCTCAAGAGAAGAAGTAAAGGCTTCAGACTTCCAACACAAATACTAGTTGAGGCTATGCTGCCTCTGTCATAGTGATGTGTAGAAGTGTCTGGTCTGGCTTTGCACTGTCAGTACAAGCCATGGTAAGCATCCGAGTGCAGTGTCATGGAGCATAGTGCAACACTGCCAGGAAGGGGCAGTGACTGAGCTACAGATATAATTCTGCAGCTTCTGTTAGCTGTAGTCAACTGCCTCTAAAGGGTAATGAAGACTCACTTATTTTTACGGACAGTGTATAATTATTTTGTTCCTGACAGGTTGCAGACATGCAAAGACTCAGTGTGATATGCTGTGCCTTGGGAAGGGAAAGGAAGAAAAGGGAAGGAGTGTGCTCTTTAATTCAGATCATGACCAACCATATGTTCCTCCTTCCTGTAACTGCTCTGCAGAATCTCCTCTCTGGCTCCAGCAAACTTCTTAAGGGTGGTAGTGGTGCATCTCCAAAAGCTCACCATGCATTAGTAGTGCATTCAGACAAAACACAGTGCAAAACCACCTTGCACACATAAATGCTAGATGATTCAGACATATCAGGGCTAAAAAGCTTGATCTTATCAACTTCATGAAATCACAGAAGCATAGAATATTTTGGTGTTGGAAGGAACCTTCAGTGGTCATCTAGTCCAACCCCCTTGCAATGAGAAGGGACATCTTCAAGCAGATCAGGCTCATACTCCAGGCTTGCCCTGTTGTCTTAGATCCCTGCTCTGTTAGAATCAGCAGGACATTCTGCCATCACTTTCAGTGAGCAGAGCTGGGAGTGGAACTAGAAGTAAAAGCCCAAATATAGTTTTGCTATTCAAACCAGGGAGCCTTGTTTAAGATATTGAAAGCATCTTTATCCCTCATCTCCATCCCTCAGATGGAATTTAATGTTCTGAGAAAATGTGCATTTTTTTCTCACAAGAAGAGTAAACTTAATTGATCCTTTCATTTTTAACTCTCTGCCCGGTGGCAATCGGTCACCTCTTTGCAATAATAGCTGCAAAGAAAATAATCTTTGCTGGATCAGATGAAAAGGTGGAGAAAGAGTCACAGAATTAACTGGCAGACAATCTGGTTGTTGCCCTAACATATGGGAATAATAAGTGCCAGCCAGATAAAGCCTGAACACTGAGCTTTCATTTTGTTATTCTAAGCACAAAAATAAATATTTTTATGACTCCATGTAAAGAGTAAAAGCAAATAGAGTTAATATGTAAAAATATACATTTTGCTTCATTATGTGTAATAATACATATTGATTTCATTACAATATTTTTTTTAAGATCAATTTGCCTGGGAATAGTGGTCTATTTCTAAAGTGCAGTCTGCCTTTTTCATCCCATCTTTCTAAGGTGTTGTGCTAGTATAGTATGAAAGGGAAATATTAGCTAGGCTGTATTATAAAGAGTTCTACACTGCCTGGGGGTGAAAAAGGCATTTGGAAAAATGTGAACTAAAAATATTTTTATTTTTACAATTGAACGTGTCTGCCTGATTTTCAGTCATGGACTACTGTGGGCATGAAAGAAGAAATACAGAGAGAGGGAAATGGCAGTAGCACTCCAATCAGGCTGTTTTCTGAATCTTTGTGCTTCAGCCCCTGCAGTCCCCATAAGAGCAGAGGAATGGCACTGGGAGTCTAGACCCAGCAGAAACTTGGAGCCAGGACAACCAGAGCATAGGAAAACACAGCGTTCTGCAGCACTGTCCAAGCATAAGGAGAAGTGAAGTCGCCCTTCCCTGGGGCTGGCATTGCATAGGCTCTGCCAGTCCCTCCAAGCACCTCCACTCGCTCCAACATCGGGACTCCCACCTGTGTATCTCTTCTGATGCTTGAGAACCACAAAGACTTGAATTTTGGCAAGGGGATGATATTTTGAGATATCCACATCCAAATGCTGGACAATGACCTCACATGAAGCTGTGTCATTGGGAGTCCCATTTTATGTCACCTCCACCCACTGATCATCTGAGTTAATTCAGTGTATAGCTGCCCCATCCCAGCCTGCATCCAGATTGGGAACATGCAGTTCTTTTATTATTCATGAGTTGGTTTAGTGCAAGAGAGAAAGTGATATTTGTGTGGATTTTGGGGGAATTCATACAATAAAAAGACAGCAAAGCCCAAAGGCAGGCAACCTTCTCACCATGCTGCAAGGTGCAAAGATTACAGTATCTGCAGTGGTTTTGCTGACACTGAAGCTGAACTCACCTCTTTCTGCACCCAGTTTCTGAGAGCTTCATTTCACACACAAAAAAAATAAAACCCCCTCGACAGACTCCAAGTTTCTTTGGCCCCACGCTCGTACAACAGCCCATCTGTCTGCTTGAACTACTATGGGCAAATGGTCCCGCCAATGTCATATCCCTCTATTGGTTTTGGTCTGGGTGATGACACAGAGGTTAAAGATCAGCCTATATGTACATTATGCATACTCCAAGGAATGCTGACATGAGGTGCTTGCAGCAGCAAGAAAGTCAAACTGGAGAGCACATTCAAAATGTTAAATAGCAAATCTTGGTTTTGCAAACATTAGTGCTGGCTGCATATGAGAAACTTAAGCTTTTCTATCCAGCTAGTCTATTTTATCAAGTATCACTTAGTTTGTGGGCTGATTTACCACACTGCTGTACAAGTGATTTAGCAGATATGGATTCTTTTTAAGAAATGTGCTTATTTGTTTAAAAGCCTGTTATCACGTTGTGGATTTGGACTGAAATGGGCTTTTTTTTATCTAGCGAGTGGGTGAGTTTGGTGATTTTTTTTTTAAATCTAATGAGTAGGTGTATGTATTGCAAAATATTTCTGAAAGTGGGCAACAAAAATGGTTACAGCAGAATTCAGCGTTCCAATCTCTGTATAAATGAAGTGATATGTCAGCATTTGTTTTGCTAAGGAAGCAAATAAATTGTGCCTCCCAAAAAAGTAAAACAACATGTAGGTTTCCATTTGTTACACTCTTATAACTAGTCAGAGAAACTGTCTGTAAGCAGTACATGCCCCTGAGAAAAAGTATGATATTCCCAAACAGGGTTAAAGTGCTTACATGGAGAGCCAGAGTGGGAATGAGTTGAGTCTGAAAGTGGAGGAATTAGAGTTGACTCTAAGAACAGAAACCCAGGGCTGAAGTGCTAGGCCCATGAGACTGGAAAGAGATTCAGTGAATTCACTGCAGCTTCAGTTTCATATCAGATTTTTTTCCGGAGATCTATCTGAACGCCTCGAATCTGCCAAATTGGGTTGAAAACCATGAATGGGGAAGTCTAGTCCCTGTACTTTTGTCTCAGCTAGAATTCCATTTGCATTGACTCTTCTTTCTTCCAGTTTGAGGGTAAATAAAGCATAACCAAGCATCCCAAGAATTTCCAAAAGGGCTGGTTCAAATACGGTATTAAGAACAAACAAAGATGTGATATCGTTATTTTGGGAAAAGGATACTCTCACAATCTCTGAACAGCCGATGGCCTTAAGGAGACTTTGTTTATCAGTTGGATCCCAGAGTGGTGAACTTTGGCCTTCTTTTTTTTGGTGATAGTTGGTGGAATCAGATTTTAATTCAACAGGTGAGGAGAGCTGCCCACAAAATGCACTGTCAAAAAGCACATTTCTTTGAATTTACTCCTAAAAACATAGTAGAAGCTTTTTGATCACTCTTATTACTACAGACAAGTAGAGTTAGAGGACTTAGAGGAGGACAGTGGCAATACAGATCTCCGTTGGACTCCACTCACGTTGCCTTTTGCCTAAAATACACTTTTTTACTAAGTTTTTCCCCATTTGGAAGCTCTGTTGCTTTTTGCCCCTTCTTGGTTCCCTTTTGCAGCTTCTTTGCAACCTGTCTGCTCTGATAAGCTCTCCTCTGAGCCACATGCAGGTACTCCATGTTCTTCAGTTTCACCATGCCCTGGCTCGTTTGATATTTCATGTTGTTCTCAAAGGTCTGCCCTGAAGTCACACCATTGTGCAAGATGTAGGTTTTGTTTAAAAGCAGGCTAAAGACAAGCAACAGCAAATATCATCTCAGAAAGAAGAACCTGGATTATTTTTAATCTCCTGCTTTTCAAATTTACCCCATCATTTTAAAAAGTCTGCTTGAAATAATGGGAGTAAATCAAGGCAGGATTTTGGCTCCTCTTCCTTATTCTGCTCTAGTTTTATGTCTTCTTTCATATCATCTTATTCCATGTCTCCCCACAAAGATACCTCTTTTGGAAACATTCATCTCCATGGCCTCATGCCATGCTTTGTTTACTCTGCATTATACTACTCTTGTGCAAACTTACTTTCGTGCAGGGATTTTCTAGGCATTGGCAAAGCTCTGCTTCTACACAACACTTCCATGATAGGAAAGCTTTGTAAATAAATAATCATGAATGCCTTTGCAAATTGTGAGATGTATAATGCCCTCAAGTGCATTTGCTGTAAGGGCCTCAGCTCTTTGCCAGAGAAAACTGGTTAGCAGATATGCATCCATTGATAGCACCCAAGAGATTGGCCTGTTGATGTAGTTCCTAAATCTCCTCTCTTATGGTCAGAGGGTGGGCCAGCTAAAGGCAATCTATCTCCCTTTGTCTGTGTTTTTCTAAAGTTGCCTAATAAACCACATCATTTACTGATTTCTGTGAGCCGCCTTTGAGGAGACTTTAAGAGCTGTACCCTTGAGTTTTGCTGGTGCACATATTCATTTCTGTCAGGAAAGATCGTGTTCAGCAGACCATATTCTCAACTGGAATCAATCAGTGAAGCCTAGTAATTGCAGGGAATCTTCTGCACCAGCTGAGGCACTGGCCCTTAATCATCAGAAGAGGGAAGCAGTAGTAATGGACAAGAAGGGCTTCATGGAAGCCAATGGCAAATCTCCCATTGGCTTTCCCAGAGCCAAGACTTCACCCAAGCGAAGGGGTGCCTCATGTACCCTGCAGCCTTTAGTAGGTTAAGGAAAGCTGCCATAAAACACATTTGTTGTCATGCATGCGGCTCTTGGGACAGGCTTTATCTCTTCTCATTGTTTGCTGTGTGTGTTTTAACACAGAGCCTCGGGACACAACTTGGCTGTGGTACAGCATTTTGTATAAAGCTGACCGTTAAGCCAACCACAGCTAAGACGCTGTAATTTTCATAGAGACATCATGTACTTTTTATGCTCCTTAGCTCAACTGCAGTTACAAATCCCTGTTTGATTTGGCAGCTCCTGTGAAAATAAGCTTTAGGAGCTACTTGAAAAAAGCTGCACCTCTGTGACGTTTAGTTGCATTGCCTGGTCTTGCCTTCGTGGTAAGTGTAGCCCTGCAGAGCTTGCCTTAAAAAACCTACCAAAAGCAATTCAGAACTCACAATTCACAGTATGTATCATACTGTGGAGCCTGTAATTCCAGTGAAAGAGACATCAATCTGTTAAAAACCAACTCTGCAATGATTTTTTGAGTGCAATCTGCCTGTATACAAGTAGCTGGTCATCCTTGCTATTTGCACAGCTCTTTAGCACATGACATCGTTAACTACCACCTAAAAAGGGAGCTTTAAAGCTGCTTGCTGAGACCAGCAATGGGGCTAAACACACTACTCACCCTGCATTAAATTTCAGTAAAAACGATTATTTTCATGAAGGCCTAAAACTTTCTACTATGAGGACCTAAGCCACTTCAAAGACATGATCTCTGCCCAAAGCAGCTTTCAACCAGACAGAAGCCCTGAAGGTGGGGCAACAGGGCGGCCTGGGAGACAAAGGGCAACCCAATGGCATCAAGAGCTCCCAACAGCACGGGGCAGGTCTTTATGCACACAGTTGTTGGAGCTCAGTGAACAGATTTATAGTCCTGCTTGGGTAATTTATTGTTGGCTAATTAGATATAAGATTAATTAACTAGCTTGCTGGCTGTTAATTACAAATTTGGTACCTTAATTTATTGTCATTTCTTCCAAATAATGACTATGCTCAAATAATACTGATTTATATTATAGTAGGATGCAAATATAATGAACCTGGCTCCAGGCTGTGCAAAGGCCTCTTTACACTGCTCCCAGGGCATAATAAGGTCTTAAAGTGAGCCTTAGGTTTAATTTCTGTCCTCCCAGGCACTGCACCAGCATGCAGTGATTCACCATGACTCAGCAGCAAAGGCCATGACTTGCACAGCTGCTGAGAAATTGGGATCAAAGGAGCCTGCCTCATTGACTCCAGTTGGCCTGCCATTATACAGGAGAGCCCCGAGGCCATACAGTTGGTGTTTCTGGAGCAGCACAACCAACTTGAGCAAGTGGGGGTTGCTCCAGTCTTAATTATTGACCTGAATTTTGCCTGACAGCTCCCTTTCCCAGCTAATGCTCTGGTTCATGCTGCCCTCTCCAAGCCTGGATTGGAGCAACCTGAGTGTAAATCAGAGCTAGGTCTGGGGCTCAGAAAAAGGGTTATGAAATGTCAGGAGGAGCAGGATGCTTCTGGGCAAGGTAAGGGCTGGATGCTGCAGTGTTCAGGAGAAGCAGCGGCCTGGACCAAGGTAAAGAAAGATGATTTGAAACACCTGACCTACAATTCCCATGGGGCATCCTGACAGCAATTTGGGGCAAAACAGTGCTGGTTGCAACTGCAGCATCAGGGTTGAGGTAAAAACTTTTATTTTGTGGGTGTGTTAGTTTTTCCTCCTTCCCCTGTTTCCTCTGCTGAAAGCTAGATCCTTAATAGAACGAAGAATCACTGCAAAGACTCCTGTATTCTGTTGAAAATGCAAGCTTGAGTGAAAAACCCTAATTTATTAAAAAATGGTTCATCTGCCTTAAGTATTGAGTAATTTGAAAAGCACCCCTCTGTATGAACTTAAAAATGTTGCGGGTTCTGCTTTATTTGCTCAGTTACGTCCCAAAGAAGTAAAAAGCAGCAAGTTCACCTTCCTAGAGAGTGCAGAAAACAAACTGCTGACCAGTCTCCCAGCAGCCCTTCGAGCTTTGTAGATTTCACTTTCTCAGCACAACAGTGTGCATTGATAACAGCAGCTCTAACCAAAAATCTCAGTCATTACTCTGCTACAGGCCATGTAAGTCTTGCTGCCTCTGTTGTTTCTCAAAAGATTTTCATATTTGTTTCCAAAATACCTTTTTCCCCTGGCCCTGGAGAGAAGAAGGAAGTGTGCAAACAGCATCGCCCACAGATCTGGAAGCTTGAATACTTTGGCCCAGGTATATCGTACATCTTTGCATTTTTTATGCTTACCACACAGCAGCAAAGAACTGATGAGTTGTCTGAATCATTGCCCATGATCTTGACTGCTGAAGGAATGACAGAAATTACCATTTTGACTCCTTGGTCTCTGAAATGTTCCCCCAGTGTTATTGATGTGTGTGCCTGGATCCATCCTGTGCTTGTCCATACATACCTAATGAGAGGGACTGGGTGGAGATCATGACCACCAGACACCCCACAGAGCCCTTCCCTCTGGTTGACAACTCTTTGGAAGTGAGTTTGGGTATGAATTTATGACACAGACTAATGCCCTGGGTATCAAGTCCAGTGAAAACAGTGCTGGATAAGGGTATGATCTAGCCCTGGCATTCCCTGTGTAGATTAATATTTATGGGACCTGTATCCCAGGCTTATGATCTGGGTATGGGAAAGGAATCGTGTTTTCCAGAAGCACAACAGAGCCACATAAATGTCAGAGGGATGAAGATAAGGCCTCAGCAGTGTTCCTGGTGCTGCGAAGTAGGTTTGTGTAGCTGGAGCAGAGTTCAGAGCATCCACTGCAAGGTTCAGCCTGGGGAATGACCCCTCCTCTGCAGCTCCAGCCACACAAGCAGGAGCTGTGCCAAGGTGAGGGGCTGTTAAATCCAAGAGGAATACCTTCATAAAGGATACCACTGAGAAATCTGCCTCTAAAATCATCTTGACCCTCTGCCATACACACACACACACAACTTTTTAAAGGGAAATGAAATGAATCTTCTCTCTATCCATCCCCTTGTGAAATATAAACAATTCCTGATGGATTTGCAGCTTACGCTAGTAACTGACAGCTTGTTAGCTGCTGGCATGATTACTTGCAGTCTGGCAAGCACCAGACGACTGCAATGCCTACAATGTGCAACCCCTGAAACGTGGTAGTTTTCAATGTTGCTGAAGATCAGATCTTCAGATCTGCTCAGTTCTCATCTCAGCAGCAAAACAACTGGCCAGAGTGGAGAGCCAGCAAACCGGAGAATGATGTCTGCTGAAAACCTGTCCCAAATTGGCATAATAAGGAGTGCAGATCAGTTCTGAAAAGTTACTCTAAGCTGTGGGTGTTGAGCACTTGGAAAACTGTCCCTGAATTTGCACTTGAGCGACTCTTGTTTTTTTAATAGATGAACAGTTAAGTGGACCCTGCCTACGTCCTGTGTCAGGGGAGTTGGATGCCTCGATGGGATTCTTTCTGAGTGAGAGTCTAAGTCACAAATAGATGGAGGACTAACTAGGCACAGCAAATAAAATTCCTTATTTGCTCACACAAAAGCTGCACACAAAAAGTACGGCACCACCACTGCGTGCATCTACTCTCATCCAGCAAGTTGGAGCTCACCTCCATGCCAGAGAGCAAATTTGGAACCTGCTCAATTTTAGAGCAGGTCCTGCCCAGTCTAGGAAGAAGCATGTGTGGATGTAAAGGCACCCATTTGCACCAGCCACATGGGGAACAGCCCTGCTCCAAAGAACTTCTTGCAAAACAAATGTGATTTCAGCAGTCAGGTGCTCATCTCTGGCAGAGATGAGGCTGCACCAAACCTTCATCAGATAGTAAACACCTCTGTGGGACCACTCAACATGGACAAGAGAGCATGAGGGAGCAGGACTCCTTCACCTGATCAGCCTTGTTATCGCCAAGCATGTGCTGAAGACCTGGGTTTGGCTGCCTGTGGCCATGTATGTCAGATCTGTCACAGAATGATGCCAGCCAGGCAGGCAAGACGGGGCCTATCACCTGAGGACACGCAACAAGCTCTTGCCCTTACAAAGCTGAGGTGATGTGCCCTTCTATCAACTGAGCACTAAAGTGATGACCAGGCAGTTTTCCAGCTAGCTGTCACCACCACCTCTGGGAATAGTTTGCTTCATTGTTTAGGAAAAGAAAAACCCAGAAAACACGCTCTTGGAAAAAGAACAGCCAAACAAAGAACCAAAAACCAGCAGTCTCCAATGTTTATATCATGAAGCAGGGCAGAGCTTCTGCCCCCACCTGGCCCACAAAAGGTTACAGCATTCCAAACCAGCTTGGCAGCTGAGCCTACAGCAAAGTGAAGCTGTTAAAGAAAACCAATCACAGCGGAAACAAGAGAAAAGGAGAGATGGGGTCTGGGGGATGGGAAAATAATTTTCCTCTGTATCCTGAAAGAAGGTGGTAAAGGGAGCTTGGTCTTCATGTGTTTGTAGCTTACACTGAAAATGGGAATGAAATTCAAAATCAGGGACAGCAACTGGCTTTTCTGCTCAACATGACTGACCCAGAGGTGTCAGTGCTTAAAGTCTGTCTGTTATACAGGAAAGCCTCTGGAGACTGAGCTGGGCAGTCTGTGGGTACCAGGCCTGCACTAGAGATGCTGTTTTGGCAGGTGGTCCATGAACTGCTTTCAAATCTCTGCTAAAGAAAACACCTCTCAGAGAACACCACCAGCACAGTACTTGTATAAGCATCACTTGCACCCTTTGGAAAGGACTCAGTACCATGATTGAACGCCAAGCCCTGATGATGCAATTCTCTCCTAGTTCTCAGTCCTTTTGTAATCATAAGTGATTTCTGTATTGGAAACTTTCAAAACAGTTGCCTAGTTCAGACAAGGTTACAAAACTTCAATGACTATTGAAATCACCGGATCCTAGAAATTGAGGGAAGAATGAAACATTGTGAAATTTCCCTGTATCCCTGACATCCAACCTGTTCCAGAGGGGGAGATGTCATATGCCTGTTTCTTCTAATTTTAAGTGTATTCAAACTTTTCCTAATTTCTACTGTAAATGCCTAGGGAGAAATGACTGTATACCATTGCAGTTCTCTGGTGTTCCAGATTAAATTGTTTTTCTGTTACTAACCAGGGCAAACAGAAGCAGGTTTGTGCACATGCAGATGTGACTCCCTTCAGCTCCTGTCCACAAGGATTACCTTGCCCTCTGTTCCCATGCTCCAACACAGACATGTCCATGGGCTGTATTATCCTTTCCAGTTTTACAAACAGCAGTTGTTTTCTGTTATTTCCTTCCTATGTTTTCTGAAATCGGGCATTGCCATTTCTAAGCAACGTGGTTTATATAAGCAGAGGTACATGAACCTTAGTGACCTTTTTAAAATTCTTTCCTCTTCACAAAGGAGGATAATTAGCAAAGCTTTTAAGTCAGGAACACGCAATTTTTCTTGATCTCTGCATCAGAACTGCATTTCTGGTGGGCAGGGATGGGAATCTTTAATAGATTGCCATGGCAGCCTGAACATCTGATTGACTGTGTTTCATTCCTGGCTCTAATCTCACCTATTAATTTTGGCCTGAAATTGAAACAAACAAACAACAAAGAAACTATCCCCCCAAAAAACCCCAACCAAACTAACAAAAAAACAAATTAAAAAGGCTGAGGGAAGAAAGAGATCTCAGCTCAAACTGGTGGTGGTTGCAAGTGATTACCTTCATCCTTTTACAAGAGAGGCACCATTTTGAGTGAGGATGCTACAGCATGAAGGCATTAAGCCTCTTTGTCAGCTTCCCACTTGACTGCACTTTCCCACTTGACTACTTTTTAGTACCTCTGCCTATGCTTTTCCAAGAGATCCCTTACCATGTCCTCCCCTGGGGACTTCTACCTGGGAGGTGGGATTCATTGTGATGTGAATAATTTGAGAATAAAACCAACTTTTGTATTATAGGTCTCAAATTGTGCCTTTCACAATGGCATCCTGGTTTGTGGATAAAATTATGGTAATTCAAGTAATATGTTACAATAAGTAAGTTCCCCTGATCAGTCTTCTGAAGGGGAAATGACAAAGTTGAGTGCATTTTATCAGATGTATGTGACATCCCAGCATCACTTTGTCTAGCAAACTGTCAATTTGCAGCTATTGAGAGCACCCTTCTAGCTTGTAATTCATAAAAGCTCAAGCAGCGTGTGCTGGAGAACTTAATCTTGTCATTATTCTGTGTTTACATCTTGTAAACTTAATCTGACTCTCTCCAATTACAAATGTCCTTGTCAACAAAAGAAGTGCTGCACACATCCCTGCCTGCCTTCCAGGACCACTGAGACATGGCTGAGAAGCCACCCACCAGACTGTTCTCATCTAAAAGCGGCTTAACATGGGAGTGCCTGTGCCCTCCCCATAGCTTCCACGATGGTGTAAGGTTGTATTAAGCACAGAGCATGAAACACACTGGCTGGAATGCTGCTGGCGAGTATTTTGGTAGAGCCTCTATGAGTTCATCTTCATTTGTGGTTAATTAAATTCACCATGACCCCAAAAACTGGAGGACAACTTGATGCCTCTGCATTACTGTAAAGTGCCAACAAGTTCTGGGTGTACCAGAGCCCAGGAGCTTTTCTGAGTAATGGCTGTCAAGCTCTGGCCATTGTTCCCAGTGGAGAGTATTGTCCTTTGGTATTTCTGAGTGTAGTGATCAAAACTGGTTTGGCATCACTTGCTGCTCCAGCTGCCGGGCCCAAGCACAAAACACTGCTGACACAAGCCAGGCAAACAGTGTGATCGCTATTAGCCTGGGAGAAATCTCCTTCCCATATGGATCTTTGCAAAACCAGAGATTGTCTTGGCATTCATTCTTGCTTTTATTGTCTTGGCATTCAAAATACACCTAGATAGATAGGGAAGGAAAGGAGGAATGTGTATCTCCGAGCTTAGCTCAGCAGGGATTGCAAAGAGCAAATCTGTGCATGAATGTGCTCTCAGGACCAAACTTTCCACCTGCAGTCTAGAGGTCAATGCACACCATTTCCTGAACCTGACTTACCCAGGTAATACTGGGGCCAGAGACTCTGCTTCTACTCCTACTGTCTTTCAGTGCGAGGGGAAGCGAGAGCAAACAGATTAATATAAAGCTGCAGCAGCTGTCAGGAATTGTTCCAGTATTGTTATTTAAACCTTAGCTCAGTTACAGTTCTCAGCACCTCTCCAGCTACCTGTCTTGCTCTTAACCAACACGTCTGCACATGTCTTCATCCATAAGCATGAAGTGTGTCCATGTCAATGAGGCTTGAAGCCACAGAGCCCCTGATGGTTTTTGGTGACTATATTGGCCCCTAGAAGCCATAAGCCTGCTGATGCAATTAGATGTCAGTGCTGGTTGCCTTAATGTGCGAAGCTGTGTAGAAGCCATGCTTCACACCGTTAGAGCAAACTCACACCCAATTTGCATTCTGACCCCTTACAGCCATGCTATCTAAAAGTGTCTTTTTCTTATGACAAATGTGTAAGTAATCGCACTCTGAGGAGGCTGGTTGTACAGGCAGCTTGGTGGAGCTTTGGGCTCTGCTTATCGGGGTGGGGTTTGTGTCTTTTTCATAGAAAAGACATAAAAAGTGAAACATGAGCTGATGTGACTGGTTTTATATACTGTGAAGCACGGACCTTGAGCAGTTTAATATTTTACCACCATCAATCAGTCCTTTCTCCCCAGCTGAGAATACATTTGGACTCAGCTCAGTAAAATCACCGCTTGTGTCAAAGCTAAAAAGAAAAACAAAACAAAACAAATCCAACAAACAGAAAATATTTTGACCCGTCTCCTGAGACCTGTTAGCTAGTAGCTACATGTTATTCTTACATGCGTTCTCCTTTGTAACAGTGCAAGCTATTCTTTGCAGGGTAGTTTGTACGAAAGACATGATAAATATTTTTGTATGTCGTGGACCCTTAGGTCATGGAAAAATATTGTGCACAGCAGTGGCTTTAAAATATTCTTAAAGAAAAGCAGTATCTGTTGATTGGCTTTACTTACTCTATGTACATCTGTGTTGCCACGAACATTAAGGGTCCAAAGCCTGAAAAAAAAAGGAGGAAAATCACAGATGCAGAGAACTGTTTATCTTCAAAATCTAGTTATATTCTCCAATGACATTTGTTAGCTCACCCAAGAGAAATGCCTCATCTTTTTCCCAAAAAACACACTGGACTTCAAATGGGAAAAAAGCTGCTGGGGAAAAAAGTGGGACTGGGTGGCAAAAAGCAACTGAATAATTTCCAAGTGTGACCAGTAACAAACAGAATACACCATGTGGCATACATCAGCCACATGGGGGTTTGTTGTACTGTGAAGTTTTTATTGCTGTGGGTTTCGGTTGTCTGCATGACACATGAAATGACAGAAAGACAGAAGCCCCATAGGCTCTGACCAGCAAGAGCCATTCGAAGTTCATAGCCACACTCAGAGCTGCAGACCAAGAACAAAAATGAACGTGTGGGAAGAAGAGTGTTTCTCAAGACACAAAGACAACAACAACAAAAAAAAGGCAAAATTTGAAAAGGTTTCAGAAGTCTTACAATGGAAAGAGTGTATTCTATGTGACTTCTTAACTTTCCCATCGAGTTATTATTGCTTACTTCAGTAGTCAGTTATACACATAGAAAGGCCATTCCTGATCTCCAGAGATCGTTGCCAAGATAGATGCGATGAGATAAATGGGGTGGAAAAGCATCATTTTGTGGAGTTTAGAGACAGCGGAAGAGTTTGAAACTTAGATCAGAGAACTTATTTACGTGACTAAATATCCTTCTAGAAATAGGCTTTAAGGACTTGGCTGGTCTTGCACAAGAAATCTGCAGCAGGGCTGAAGTGCCCCTGAGAGTCTCCATCCGGAAGTGGAAATCTCCTGGTGTTCCTACATCTGCAGAGCACGTCCGTGTTGGACATCCTTCTGTCACATCTTGCAACAGCTTCAAGTCATCACCTTCTTGAAACTTGTGAAATCTGATTTCTAAGCAATCCTGGGGAGTATATACTCATAATTTTTCCTAATTCGGGGATTTCTAAGGAGGATGAAGCCAAGAGGAAAATTCTGTTCCTTCTTGCTCATATCTCCTACCTCCTGTTGCCCACAGCCTGGTTTCTGTTCATGTACTCTCAGATCTTCTGAAGCAGCATTAATTAATTAATAACTCGTCTTTATGTCTAAGACCAATTATACAGCACAGATGAAGCTTTTCCTTTGTTTTTTGCCTTAGCTCCTGAGAGAGCATCTCTCTTGCCCTTTTTGGAGAACATCTTTTTTTAATTAGCTTTTTTATTGAGCTGTTCAGAAAAATCACAATTACAGAGCTTCAAAAATACAATTAGCATAATGTAACAGTATCATCATTAATGAGGTCTGGCACTCATTCACCCAACAGGGCATGATTACATACAGCACAATAACGGCTTCTTTCTGCAATACCAAAAAGTCCTAACCCAAGCAACCATCACCTTTGTGTTGCATAAGCTGAGAATTGCCTACACATCCCTGTCTCTGCTTTACACAGGGATGCTGTAGCTCTTGAAAATGTATGAATGGCCTGCAAACAACATGACACACCATCAAAGGAAAGTAGTAGAGAACAAACCTCTAACCGACCATGAGAGAGAAGTAAATGCCTTTAAAATGTAACCACTCCCTCTGGTTGTCTCAAAAGCTGATGAAGAACTGGACCAAAAAACCAACCTACAAACCATAAAGTGAGTGCAGATTTTGTGTGATTTTGGAGGGTTGCATCAGACAGAGCTGAAGTAAAATGTATTCATAAAGAAATAAAACTTCTGACAGAAAGCTAGATATTGTCAGTCAAAGCACATAGGCCCCTATTCAAATCATGTGTTTAACTTGGAATACTTACACTTAACAAAGATTTAACCATGGGGGTTGAACACGGTTAGAGAGTCTTCTAGCCCTAGCAGGGCTGTATAACTGTGCACGCAGGGATATTCAACAGGAGATTAGATTTATGCTAACCCTGGACAGATTTTAGTGCAGATCTTATAGTCAGCAAGCTTTCCAAACTGACCTCTGCAATTCCCCCTGCTTAACTTTATCCCATTCTTTCAGTGTTTTCTTGGGTCATCAAGAATATTAATCATCCTGAGTGAACCCAGTGAATGCCTTTAATTTGAATTTGTTTAACAAAGAAATATGTATCTTTTTCTTGGCTTGTCCTTACATACAGTACTCTGCCTATGCCTCACTCGTGGAAGTCCTAGTTGCTTCCTCCTAACCACCCTCCAACCCAGCAGTGGTTCCTGACTGGTGCCAGCAAGTCAATGTTGTATTTGTCCATCAGCTGCATCAGACAGAGGTGGAAAAATGGTGAATTCTCAAAGGGACTTTGATATAACAGGCATTTTAGGTGCCCAGAGCCAAAATTTAGACCTTCAACAGTCTGTTAGCTCCCATTTAAGTGTTGATATTCCTAATGTTATTCTGCCCATTCATTACTCGAGATCTCTCAACACCAAGGTATCTACTGGCTGTGTGAGATGTTGGGCTGCAAAGGTGGTGTGTTGGCAAAGCGTTCATTCCAGTTGGAGAAAATCCACCCTCTCAGGTCATCTCATGAGATGTCTCTTCTTGAACATTGGGAAAGGCAAATTATACTCAGGGTCCTTCCCCAGCCTGGGTTAATATTTTGTGAGACTGTTTTTTGCCGCAGAATTTTGGTTGAAAAATGCTAAAAATTAGACAACCAGGTTATTTGGATCTCAGGCATCATTCCTGGGAAACCAAACTCAGAATTGCAGCCCTCAACCCTAGCAGGGCCATGAACTGCTCCTGGGAGAAAATAGGTATTGCAAGGACTATTACAGAAAATAGCACAAAAATATGCTTGATATCTCTCTGGTTTTCCTTATGACAAAGGTCAGACTGTTGTCCAGCCTGGTAGAATTGTAGAGCTGCTAACATTTTTATGCCTTTCAAACATTTTGGCTGTGTGGCTTTCACTGGCTCATCTTTTGATGTTCACCCAGTGTTGCACCCACAATAACTAATTCAGAGATTGTGCAAGGGTGCATTGTGAAAGCTGCTCTGAAGCAGGGTACGTGCTAGCTGTGCTACAGTGAAAAAGTGCAGGGATTGGAAGTTGCAAACAGAGATGTGTATACAAAATTCATTTTCTGGCTACTCCCTTGAACTGAGAACAGCTAATCTTAACAAAACAAAAGCAGACAGGCAAGAGACATGGTCCAGAAAGGCACAGTCAACCTGACTTATCAAACAACCCTGTTTACCTTTTGACACTGTTTTATTCCATTAACAATTACTGATCTAAGACAGTTCTGCTAGGGTATTGGAAATCTTTACAGCTCCAAGGGAAAAAGTGTATTCTCTTAACAGTTTTGTTAGCTCAACAATTTATTCTTTATTTATATTGGCTTTGATGTGAGAGAAGAAAGTGAAAAAGAATGTAGAAAGTGGGCAGTTTCATAATACAAGTATATTTATCAAGTGAAGGAGGCTTAGGAGACAAGAAAAAACTGTAACATGAAACACTGCAAAAACATAATTAGGACTGTAAGTATGAAATTATGCACAGTCTAAGCGGAGTTCAAACTTTGCTTGCCTGGTATAAAGGTAAAGTTCTTTAATGGCATGTCCAAAAAAATAAATACCTGGTTTTATGTTCTAAAACTCAACCAGGAAACTGCACCAGTGATTGGCATCACTCTGCTAGAAGAAAGTCTTGGTGTGCAGAAGACATGATGGCTCAACACTTCAAAGTGCTGAAAGGTGCCTGAGATCAGCAAAGTCTCCCAAAGCGTCTTGGGATTAAATTTATGGGAGGAAGAGGAAGGGAAAGGGCAAGTATTAAAATATTTTGATGGTACTTCTATAGTGCAATCAGCACTATATGCATTCAGTATCATAATTAGTGCCTTGCAGAAAGGCTTAGAGAAAAGCTGGTACATCCATCTCAGTCTCATCTCATTTACCATGATCACATTTTCATCACTCTTAAATTTATTAAATTTATTAAATTTATTTCTTCTCAGTGTGCTAAAGCAGCCTGACTGGCCCCACTTTAAGGAGGAGAAGGGTGTTACATATCGAAAGGCTTCTCTACACAAGAAAGTTGCACAAGGTGATGACCTCCCTGTGAGCACACTCCCCTTCTGTCTCAAATAAAGTTTCTTTCTTTCCAATTTGGCTCAAGCCAAACTGTAAAAAGCTCTGTTGCACTGGAACAAACATTTGTGGGTACCTGTTTGACACCAGCAATTGCACGGTGAGGCTGCTGGGAAGAGGCGAAGCCCAGGTGCCACTCAAAGGGGAGACAAGCAGCCCATGACAGAGGAAAGCATATTGCCTGTGTCTTCCAGATCCTCCGAGGCTACTCCCTGGACCCTCCTGGCCTCTCTCCTACTGATCTACACAGATGTGGAAACTCTTGCATGCAGCATCTAGGGACCTGGATATTCCTAGCTAACAAAGCTTGTTCAGTCTCCTCACTAATGGGAAATAAATGTCATCCAAAGGATCTGGCTTGGTTTGGACTCAGTCCGGATTTTCCCCTTCTGTCCCAGAAAAATTCTGCCTTGCCTGTATGTGTACAGAGCTGCAGATGGTGATGCACTAGCCTTGCATGCTTGGGAAAAAAGCATAGGATGCACCTATGATGATAACAGGTTTTATCACTTGTAAAGCTCCTCAGCGTCTAAATCTGGAGTGGAGGATATGCGAAGCCCTTGATTTCCTTTTCAGAGTCCAGCTTCTTTCCGGAGAACAGATGTAGTAATGAGAAATGGATGAAAAGGTCTTGCTTGAGTAATTTCTTGGATTTACCTGATTTGGAGTAATTCCTCAAATGACCCTGCCCTTTCTTTGTCCCTGTTGGGGATTACAAATTGCTTCCTCTATCCGAGGACCTGGGACATCCCACCTGGCACAGTTGTGGTGGTGGTGGGTTGTGCACAGCCCTGTCTTCAGACACTACTACTTGCTGTCTGAGCATACCTATGCAATAAATGAACGACACGTTTTCCATATGTAACCTTAGTGAGCCATTTGAAGACATTCATCAGGCGGGAACTTGTATGCACAAATCAGGCAAGTGCGCATTCAGCCTGATTTGAATATCCGAAGGTATGTTTCCTGCTTGCACATGGGAAAACACATGTTTTCACAGTTTCAGAGGTTGGTTATAAAAAAAATCTTTTTTGGTATCTAGCAGAAAATCTTTTCATTTAAAGAGTTGCTGAGAAATATTGCACCAGAACATGTCCCAGCTGACTCAGTCTAAAGGAAAGGAGGATCCAAGTTACTCTTTTCTCCCTCTTCTTTCTTTGTTTTTCATGAGAGACTCTTCTCAGGCAGCAGGATATCACATATCCTTCGAGGCAGACAAAGAATTCTGTTTTGCCTCTTGGTTTCTTATCCAGTTGTTTTCAATGGGGGAGTTTGTTTTTCCTGTATGATTGGAATAATTACTCTGACAAGGCAAAGGACTGGGACAGATGTTCTCCCAAACTAATAATAAACGCAGTGTCCTTCAGCTTTTTGCTGGCTGTGAAATCCTTGACCATCCCATGATATCCCACAATGGGATGCAGGTACTTTAAAAACTGGAGTGTTGTTGCTGATTTTCCTTCTACTTCCAGGAGAGGACAGGGCAAAGCCTTCAGGGTTAAATTAAACTGTAAGCTCACTCTCTCCATAAAGGAGAACAACTGTTAAAAGCTCCTATTTGTTGCAGGTTACCTGCCCCTTACAAGACAGAATTATTATAGTTTTGATATTTCACCATGAAATGGTGCTGCCAGCTGTCAACAGCTCAGGGAACAGTTAATTATATTTTTGTACAGCTGTTCGTAAGAGCATAAAAAGCTGCTGTTCTCCTTAAAACAAAAAAAAAAAATACAAATCTTGGCATCAGTTCTTTGAGGAGAATAGTTAACAAGTGTCCAAAATACTTGTAACTGGAAAGACAATTATTGTGCTTCCTTTTGTGAAGTAAAAATGCATTTCCTCTGGTGTAAAGGGAATCAGCTTACTATTATGGAGTTGAGCAGGGACTGGCTGTGTCGGAAATTCAAGGGGATTAGTAATCTCCACTTCCAGAAATGCCACTTCAAATCCAGGGCCAATTCCTGTCAGGGAAAAGGCAGAATAGCTGCAGATTGCACCCTAGCAATGCATTTGTGTGGATGGACCTGCACTGACTTCACATGCAGTGAAGTCCTTAGATTGTCTATGTACTGCTAAATCCAGATTGTTCCTTTCTGATGGACAGCAAACGCCTCAGCTTCAAGCTGTAACATATCCCTTTCATGCTGTAACATACCTGTAGCTACACCAGTGATCTGAGATTTGCATTTCTGGCAGTGCTGGAAGGACCTAGCCCAGTTCTGCTAGATCCTGCAAGATGGGAACAGTGTCAGAGAATTTACGCTGTAGGTAGTCGAGCCAGACAGTGGGGAACCTATTTAACTTGTTTATCTGAAAGCTTTGATTTGTCACAAATGAATTAATGTTATAAGGAAGGGCTCTCTTTCAACAAATTCAAGCCCATCAAAAATAATATTTTATTTGGATGTTTTCTAAACCAAAACATTTACTCTCTAATTTTTAAATGAGAAAATTATTTTGACTTAATATAAATGTAGGGTGGTGGGGTTTTTTTCTACTTTTTAACAGAGCGGTTGAAACCAAAATTATTTGGAAATGATAATATATTTGCATTGGCCCAAACAGACCTCTTTTTTTACGTTCAAAAGCTTTTTTTTTTTTTTTTTTTTTTTTTTTGGAAACACATATTCTCTGTCTTTTTTGTATTTGGGAGGTGAAATGTTCACTTCAGATGTTTTGGAGTTAAGGCATCATTTCAAGATACTTAGAGTGCATGGAGACGAAGAGACATTCCAATTGAGTCCCCAGGCTCACTGACTGAATGAGAAGGTTGCGAACCCCACCTCTTTTAGCTGGGGCAATGCAGGACTTGCAGTCTCATTAAGGTGACAACTAAGATGACCTGTACGAGCCTTCATGCCATTGGGTGAAACCTGCTGGGGATTTCTGCTGCATGTGGAACACAATGGGTGCTTCCCAACTCTAACACTTAACTCTCTGCAAGCCCTACAATGAGCCTATCCCAGGAAATCCTACCTACTCTGGCTTGGCTGCTCAGGGCTCTTCTTTGTATCATTCTACAATGTTCTTCTATCTCCCTTCTAGCTAGGGCTCCTGACTCCCCACATCACCACATCACCCTTGTCACTTTCAGGATTTTGGTGACTCATTTCTAACCTGTGTTTCTATTCCACACATGTGCAAGGCCTCCCCTAAGTGTCACACACCTCCATCTACCCCAAAATATTGCAAAAATTAGATGGAAATCAGTCAACTGTTGAAAAAATGTCACTTAGCAACATTGTGGTTAATGGGTTTATTTGCTCCATTTATTCTAAGCTGCTGAAACACTTTAGCAGTTACCCCAAAATTTCTAGCAAGCTTGTATGAAAAAAAATAACTGGTTAGTGTTGACTTGGTCCAAAAGCTGCTTTTTGGGGATTCTTAATGCTTAAGAATCTTAATTTTCTTAAAAATTCTTAATTTTTTTCCATTTGTAGTGATATGGTTTGTTATAGTTGTGCATTGAAACAGGAGCCTTCAGGAGACTAACAAAAAGTTCCGACATTCAGAAAGGCATAATTAGTGGCAGTTAGTTTTGAGATGGACATTGGAAGGCTCTTATGTCTTTCTGTAGAAATTTAAAACAGTCAAACATTAACTGGAAAGAGCAACAGTGGCTAGATACTCAAAAGGTGGTCCCTTATGGAAGGACTAAACAGGGAGATGATCAAAAAGGAGTAAGTAGTTTTGCAAAACAAAATCTGGCTCACAGGATCCCAACAGAATACTTTGAAACGAAAAAGTCTTAAAAATACCTTGTAGCTTTCACAGTTTTGAATAGTTCACTACAGTATAAGTAATTTTGAGCATTTTTTCTGTCTTCTTATTGGCAGTCTGTAATTTTTCCAAAGTTGAGAAACTTAGGAAAATATGGATAACTTGCAGAAAAATATAAAGAAACATTCTTTATTGCCCTGTATTTTTTTTGCCAGAAACAGGACACCTGAAAACTCCTAATTAAAATATATCTTTGACAAAAAATGAAGGAAAGTGAATTCCAAGCAATTTGCCTGATTTAGGTGAAGACACATCAACTGAGTCATTTAGGAAAAAACCTGCCAAGATTTACACACAGGCTCCTGTTCCAGCAGAAGCACCCAAACCGCTCCAGCACCCAGTTTCCAGCTTTCTACGTAGATGGGAATAATTTTTTTTTCCTATGAGAAAATGCTGCTTTCACTTTTACTGAAGCATCATCTTTCTGGAAGAGCGTCTTCCCAAGTGAAAGGTTGGTGGGGCTGTTAACTTGTGTGTTTGTTTGGCTGAGCGTGGTATGGGGTGTTCCTGTCTCTGCTATTGAGAAAGACCTTCATTTAAAAAGCTGGGGTGTATTCATAGCTTGACCTGGCAGCTCTCTGTTTGTACCAAACTCCCCCCAAACCAGAGGCTACAGTTATTCTGAAAACGCTGTGTGCAGTGCACCATCTGTTGCCAGGATCTGCCTGATCAACAGAATACCCATGACCACAATCATTCATTATGAGACTTTGGAGAAGACTCATGAAGATCCTGTACCCAGGCTTTGAAGGATCTTCCCGATATAAGAAAGACCCTGATTTAAAAAAAGCTGGAGCCAGTTGGAAAATCTTGTGTCAAAGTCTTCACAGGCTTCAAAATGTGAAGGATCTGTCCATATTGATGTTCTCTGCACACCCAGCAGTGTCCATCATGCTCTTTAACTGGGCAATTAGTGCTGTGGCCTACTCACCTTGCAGGTGCTCAGAGCATCTGGGACTGTCAGCCCCTTTTCAAGTTGGAAACATGCTGGCTGCTAGCAACAGAGCACTGAAATGGATATGGCAAGATCCACATCTTGCTAT
Organism: Strigops habroptila; assembly: GCF_004027225.2. NCBI lineage: Eukaryota > Metazoa > Chordata > Aves > Psittaciformes > Psittacidae > Strigops > Strigops habroptila. The sequence continues at coordinate 8,361,657 of NC_044283.2, forward strand.
TTTCCCTAGAAGTATGACTTTCACATGCTGTGGACTTCAAGGCAGTGTTGCTACTAACAGAATGCAAAGAGAGACTATTCTAGTAGCCTGATGGCTCCTACAAGACCTACTAGAACAAAGCCCATGCTGAGGCTTATTAAGCAGTTGGTGACAGCAAACGGCTGTGAGGGAGGATGGCAGAAGCATTGGAAAATGCAGCCCAGAGACATGAGTAAGCGTGCTTGGCAAGATGCAGGCTGCTGCTCTATACCTCAAGAGAGGAATCAGATGCTACCAATAGCTATTCCTTGAGCATTCCCCCACCCAATACCCCTGCATGTAACATAATGCACAGACACATTGGCTAAAAGCTGTTTCCTCAACAGCCTGTTTGAAAAGCTAAAAAGCTAAAAAACAAAACCCAAACCCCTTAACATCTCTTTTGCAGATAACTCTGGGCTAGAGCTGAGTTACGCAAGTAATGATCCATGCCCAGTTCTTCACTCTACATCAGCATTTTCAAAATATAAAGCAGCAGGGATGGTGAGAAATTGAGCAAGCAACACGAAAATGGAAAATAAGGCAGATAATTATAATTTAACTTCATCAGTGCAATTGTATGGAATTGAAAAGACATTTCAGCAGCCCCAGGACATGTTAACAGCCCTAGAGAGTCCAGACATAAAAGCAAGATATTTTCCAAACTTCAAATGGATCCAAAGTTTCCTAGCAGGAGGGAATTGTTTTAGCATGTAGCTTTTTAATTAGATGTTGGAAAAACTTAGTGGTGGACTAGATTCTGCCCTAACTTACACTGAAGCAACTGCACTTTAGAGTACAGAAATTGCTCTGGGTGGATATTGCCTTACCAAAGGACAGAATTTAACCTAGCACCTTTAAAGTTCATGCACCTACATGGTCAGAAACTCTCTTGCCCTGTATTGAAAATGATGGCTAAAACTTCTCAGAACTGCAGTCAATTAACGTTAATTTAGTTCAGTCTTCCTTGCAATAAATGGATGTAAATGAGGCATCCCTAGTGTAGACAGATTTACAGCAGGCAAAACAGCTATAAAAGTAAGAACAACTGGAAAATGAAGCTGGTCTCTGATAAGAAGGTGTGAGGTAATTATGAGCTTCCAGCTAGTGCATGAAAGTAACACATTTAACCCCAACAGACAGTAAATGTCTAATCTGACAATTTATGGTGATTGACAGGTGAGACTTGCTGTGGAAAGAAGAAAAGAGAGGTGACATAGCAGCTCTTTGCATTACCCTGTAGTCCACTGTGTGCGTTGCACAGGGCAAGGTTCTGACACAACTCGGCTATGCAAACTGATGTAATTTAATCCTGTT